>NC_044188.1:34513067-35259310 GCF_900880675.1 Sparus aurata
ATATATATCTCATATCTATCTTAATGTACTCTACACCATTGGGACTGACTGTGACCATAGTTTTTTCTCAGAAGTTTATAGTCCTACATCAGCACCCAAAACCTTCCTCTGAGGGCCCCTGAGACTCAATCTGGTCCAGTGGTTCTCTGAACCTATCTAATGGCCTTCCGTTTGAGCTCCACTTCATGAAAACCGGCAGAAATCTGGGGTTAATCTAAATGGATGTTTTTATATTGTCATAGAAACCGCTTTTTGTCTCTCATCCACAAGACCAAGTTTGACAGCATGAAGAAACAGATGGAGTCCATGGAGATGGAGGTGATGGAGGCTCGACTCATCAGGGCTTCTGAACTCAATGGAGAGATGGATGATGATGACACAGGTCAGACACACACCTACTCACAGAGGCAATGTGTACAGCACTGCAGTAATTAACATTTTATTATTGGTATTTATATTATGTTGCATTATAGAAATGGCAATTGTAAGACAAATCTGTTTGACACCCATGCAGGTGTTGGACTGATTAGATGTTTTCTCAGGACTTTGTGGGCATGTATGGATCAAGTGTCAGTTCTGTGAGGTTTTGTCACAGTAGTAGCTTCTGCTCACAATCACACTAAATTAGAGGATTACCAGTATTTTGTGTGGCTGTTGTTTTAGGGCTGTAAACAAGGTCTGGTAAAGGCAATCAATCCAAGACTCTCTAAAGCAGAGAAGATACATATCATCCCTGTCAATGAAATATCGAAATTGTATAATGAAACTGAAGAGTGAATTTTGAGTGATCAGGTCAATAAGCAAACTCTCAAGCCGAGACAAAAGCAGTTGGAATTAAATGACAGTCCAAGGAAATTGCTGGGAAGGCAACTGCCGGGCGAACAGCAACTAGGTCTTCTAAAATCAAAATAATCTTCTGAGGAAAATGTCACCAAACCACAAGATGAAAGTATATAACTGAGTGGAGATCTCTGAAATAGTTATTTATACCTGTAACCTGTAATGCATCAGGGCCTGTTTTCACAAAAGTCCTGAGAATCCTTTCAGAGAGCTCCTAAGTTAGACAAACATCTCTTAGTAAGGAGTGCTTACATAACAGATCTTAGTGAGCAGGTGTGGTTGACCCAGTTGATAGGTCTGACACATTCTTGCTCTAATTGGTTGATCAAACAAAGAAATGAATCCGCACTCTTGGTGATAATGGGTACAAATGTAACTGGATAATATAGGCTCAAAGACATGGTGTCTAAATTGTTAATAATATTGTTTTATGTAATGAACATCTCTTTAGAATAATTTGAAGACATACTCTAAATAAGCCTAAACTTGCCTTATTGTTTAGTAGTCTACTGACATGTTGATAGTTGTTTACTTACATGTATTTAACATGCAGGTCATTTTTAGGTGTATGGCATCCTCAAAGATGTTCAGTTGGTATATTTAATACCATGAGTAACACCATTTAAAAGAGAATGCACCAGTGAAGAGTGTTTTATAAGAAGAAGAAGATTGAGAATGAGCTGAAACAGTTTGTGTTTCACTTTATTAATGGATGCTGTGTCAGAAATCACTGTTGCGTTATTTATTTATCTATCTCTTTATTTATTTATTTTGGTGCATTTTAACAGTAAAACTAGTATTTCAGTGTTGCGATCGCTTTAATGTTTGCTTTTATGGCATTATTGTGTTGGGTCGGAGATGTGAGCACATCTCTGATAGAATTTAAAGTGGCACTTGGAATGGGAGTGAAGACTCAGATCCGGGTACGTCTTTTAAACTGTGATCCGAATATGGTTGCAAGGATACTGGTCACCAGGCTTGACATCCTGATCAAACCCCAATTTTTAACACCCATCATTATTTAACATAATGTATGCTGAATATGAAGTAAACAGTACACCTGCAGTTAGTTTCCTTGATGCAGATGGGCATGCTATAGATTTGGTGATTTATTCTTGCCCAAAATCAGCCATTTTACTAATTTTAATAGATATTTAGCTCTTAACCTTAAACGTTGGAAAAGATTGGCATGCTGTGTTAGTCCTCTGTTGATCTCATTTCAGCACTTGAGCTTTGGTCATCAGCATAAGGCTACATATTGCTATTAAGGAAGGAAAGGTCAGGAATATTGCATGTAAATTATCTTCGTCTGTGGATGTCTAACTCTAACGTAAGGCTACCAGTGCTCCCTGTTTTCTAGATGGGTTAAGGACTTAAAGTCCTCTTAAAGTCTCAACACAAACTTCCTACCAAACTTGTGATATGTTTTTGTTATTTTGTCCACTCCTAGTATGAACTGCACAAATACATAATCACACAAAGACGTTAATAGTTGTAATTTTCACCCAAAAAGCCCTGAGATCTTCTGTAAAGGTGCAGGGGTGGTGTCCAATCAATGCTTTGACAAAAGCCCAGAAAAATTCAATGTGAAGAAATACATTAGAAATTGATTAGTTTAAAGTGAAAAATTAACTAAGGCTTCAGTTCCAGGCGCCCTGCAGACAGAGTGTCAGCTGTCTTTGTTTGGCATGCAGACTTTGTGAATGTTGAATTGATTTTTCTAAGTCTCCATTCTTGCTGGATAGGTTCGAACAACTTTACTTGTTTGTACCATAGTATAGATTTGGTCCAGGTCAAATGATGCTGCAACACAATCATGAAGGAATTTTCCATGTCGAAATTATTGCACATTAGGTTGGCATATAGAGAAAATCAAAATAGTGTAGGTCTTACTAAAATTAGACTAAGTGTATTAGAATGGACTTATTCTGAAGAAGTTCTCTTTCTATGATGTCACTGTCGGCTCTTGGGCTGGACAAAGGAGGGGAGACCAGATGAGATTAACATGTATAAAAATGCAGTAAATGAAAACAAACATAAGAGTCAGTCGACAGTAGTGCAGGTGTGCATGGGTGTGTGTATGTCAGTAGCAAACTAAGCAGAGCGGAAAATCCATGCCGCAATGGTCAAGAAAGAAATTGGCAAGGAGATGGTGATGAGCTTTGACAGAGGACTGGACTGGGCTGAGGCTTACCTCATAAAGATAATGATGACTCCTCCCTCCACACATCCTGCAACACAAAGGAGTACCAGCAAAAGAGGACAGGGAACCCTAGTTAAGTGGATGGGTTAGCACAAACACTTTTTGGCGTTACCAGCAGAGTTGTAATTTCGTCATTTTAAGGGCAAGAACATTTGGCCCTCACTTTTTTTTTTACGGGCACCAAGGCCACATGACAGGGCACAAAGGCCATTGAGTAAAATTCAATGATTTACCTTTCAGACTGATACCATAACATCCTAATTTATAATAAGACATGGATTATGTATTAAAACATTGTTTAATACCAATATCAAGTTAATGTTACATAAGAAAAACATTTTTTTTAAGTAGGGTTAGGTGATTTTGGTAACACTACACTGAATATTGTGAATGTATTGAATATTTCTCCCTATAGAAATTCCCTAAAATTATGGCTTTTCTAAACAAACACTTATATAATAACCAGCAGGAGACCATTGATGTGTGGAGTGATTTTGGTGACACTACACAGAATAATAGTGAAGTTATTGAATATTTTTTGTAGTATCTCTTTTGTTGCACTTTGTAGACGGTCCCTGCGCCCTCGTCTCATAGACGGCTGACCATAGAGACCAGAGTTAATGTCCAGCCGCTCATTCTAATGAAAATACGGTTGTAGCTCGTTGTCTACCTTACTATGGTAGGAAAGAGTCAACGTTCATGTTTTAACAATGTTTCGCTTATGAGTTATTGATCCGGGGAGTTCGAACCTGTGAATATATTTCCATTTTTACTGAACTTAATCCTACCACATAAGTCAGTTATGTATCAGTTATTGTAAAAAAAAAATAGGATATGGGACATATGTTATAGACAGATGTTTGCATTATTTCATGCAAATGTTATATACATGTGCTAAGTTACAACTGAGATAAATGTGAAATTTGGATGTATAAAGTATAAAACATTATCCCTCGAAAATATGTGGTATTTTATTAAACAGGGTTATTAACACTTGATTTGTTCTTTACTAAAACTGTGTTTTTATATACATGTTGGGAGACTGTGACCGTAAAAATGCTTATATGACAGGAGGAGAGTGGAGGCTGAAATATGAACGAGCCATCAGAGAGATTGAATTCACCAAGAAGAGACTGCAGCAGGAGTTTGATGACAAGCTGGAGGTTGAACAGCAAAACAAACGACAGCTGGAGAGGAGGGTGAGTGAGGATTTCACTGATACACACCTTCCATTTCACTTACTTATTGTATTATGAGTAAGACTGATTGTGCTCCGTCTCTGCATCTATGCAAAATCGTCCATGTTCACATTGCAAAGCAAGGAAACACTTAATCATCACAGTATTACATATACATATACATACATTTTTTCCAGCTCTGAATGATTGTATGTGTGTGTATGTGCAGATAAGTGACCTGCAGGCCGATAATGAAGAGTCTCAGCGAAACATCCAGCAGCTGAAGAAGAAAACACAACGCCTGACATCTGAATTGCAGGACACCAAACTTCATCTGGAGGGCCAGCAGAGCCGCAATCATGACCTGGAGAAGAAGCAGAGGAAGTCAGTGTACACTCTCACTCACTCTTTTACGCACACACACACACACACACACACACACACACACACACACACTCTGTCTGTAGATACATGGGCACAGTTGTGACTATGTAGGGTCCACTGCTGTTGCTGTAGTAATGACAATAGCTGTAAAGACAAAAAAAACCCCAAAAACTATATTGTGTTTCAGATTGATTATAGCACCATGCTGTGTCTGTGTCTGTCTGTGTCTGTAGGTTTGACAGTGAGCTGAGTGCAGTCCAGGAGGAGGTTCAGAGGGAGAGGAGCCTGAGGGAGAAACTGGCTCGAGAGAAGGACATACTGACTGGAGACGCTTTCAGCCTCCGACAGCAGCTGGAGGTTTGTGCCTGTGTGGTCCAGTTTGCTTCACAATTGTTGTAATGGTCGAGTTTCACGTCAGTAATTACCGGTACATACAGATTGGCTCTGGTGATGGGATTGTCCTCTCTGTGGTGTCATATGTGGTGTCATAGATGCATTGAAGCGTTAGCTAAATAGGTTAAGCAACAATAGTTGCTGTAGTAGAATTTATTCCATAAAGTGAATGATACGCCGTATAACTTGCTCTAAGAAAGGGTTTTCAGACAGCAGTTTTTGGTAAGTGACAGTTTATACCCATAGTCACGTCCATGATGGTAAGGTATTATGGGGCTACAAATAAGATGGATTGTCAACTGTAAAGTGGCTGGACATTAGATCTATTGTGGAAATGACTACAGTTGACTACAATTTTGGTGAAACAAATAATGATGCATCTTATTAATCATCCAGTTTATTTCTCAGGGACAATATACTGTATATTAATGAACATTATGGTAAATGTGACAGAATTAGCTAAGAGGCTGCTTTTCATTAGTATTCCCTGGCCTGAAACAAGTTTAATACAACATTCAAAAGAAAGGCATCGCATGTAAGGCATGTAAAATACACATGTACTACATGTAACAGTTAGAAGATGCATATTAGTTGAAAAAACAATCCCATCTCAAGCTGCCTCAGGCCGCCTTGCACTGAGTGTAAGATAGATCATGTAGTGAGCAGTAAAGTCAGATTTCCAATATTTACTGTACTTATCGTCATCGGTGTGAAGAAAGCGGTGCACTTCACACTACTTCTTTTGTTCCATTCATAGAATTTCTGAGGGCAAAATTTACAAACTCGGTCAGTAAATTTATTTCACTATACTTTTCTTAAATAGAGGGTAATGCAAACACAGCAATGGTTTCCATCAGGGGATGAAGTTTGCTCAGTTGTCATGACATGAATCTGTTGACCTGCAAGCTCAGTAGCTGTTATGACTTCACTCCTCTACTGAGCTAATATGTCAACAGATTCATCACCATGGAAACTGAGCAAAAACTCCATCTGCTCATATTCATTGTCATGACTCTATGCAAGATGAGCTACAGAGCTAAACATACCAGATCCAGCAGCACCCAGGCAGATGAAAATCAGAGGGGGGAGATCATGAAGTACAAATTCCTCTTGATTGTGCTCAAGTACATTTTTCAGGTATCTGTGCTTTGCTAAAGTATCTATTTTTGTAACAACTTTTTACGTTTACTCCCTACATTTTAACACAAATATCTATACTTTCTACTCTAAAAGTTTGAAAACTAGCTTGTTACTTTAGTTTTATAAAATAAGTATAATAAATACAAATTTAGAAATTAAACTGAACTCAGTTGACCTGCAAGCTGAGCTCAAACCTTCTCCCTAGTTTACTCAAAACAGCTACTCGTAGCGTAATCAGGGAAGATTCCCAAAGAGGCAATTACCAGTGACATGTCTTTACTTTGGACAGACGATTTCTTATGGCCATTAAAATTATCTAAGAACTTGAGTTTGTGGGATAGAAAGCTCAAATGGTGACAGTGATAAGTCAGTGGCAGGTACCCCGAAAGGCAGCACTAATTTAGACACTTTTTTACACAATCGGAAACACTAGTTTAAAATTTGGGCAGATAAATATGGAATTATAAACGGTCTCTCTAATAGAACTGCTATTATTAGTAATTATATTATTACTTGACATGTGAATTTTCAAAGAAAAATAAGACTGTTATCGAAATATATATGCACTGGACTAGAGAATTGTTCAGCCTGTCAGAGGAAATTGTCTTAGAAATGATTAAAAAACAGATTAAATGCAAAAATGAACTGATACAAAAATCACAGGACATGTAAAGCATACAGTTTAAAAGTTGGAATGGAAATATAAAATGACCCAAGGTTGTAGCTGTGTTTGCAATGATGGTTCACGTTAATTTTCATTCTTTTTGAAGTGAAATTGTCAACCTCATATTTATAAGTTATATTAAGTAAACTGGTCCAACTATTCCAGTTATTCCATGTCCCTTTTCTTTCTCTTTTTGCTGTACCGTTTCATCAGTGTCAGACATCTGCATGCCTTGGGCACTATTTTATACACATTAGCTTTCAATTTCTTATGTGGTCTGTGTGAAGTGGTCAGTATTGATTAGGGCTGGGACAAAATATCAATACAGCAATATATCATATCACTTCCACTTGCAATATGATTGTAGATACATTGGTGCAAAATTGTAGTATCTTTATTAAACCTTGCAGGCCCTCTTAACGGATTCCTCTGACAATGTGACCTACCAGAGGCACTATTTCATAACTTTTGGAATGTTAACTTAATTTAGGCAGATTGAAAAGAATTTAGGGAGCCATGGTTGTAAGCTTCCTTAAACATTTCAACTCCATAACTGTTCTACTTTCTGGCATTTAAGCCTTTTGTCAGGTTCTAGCTATTTTACATTGGAATGATTGCATACATGGACATAACAACTTGCAGTCAGCTTTGTGCCTCCCTAACACTCACATACTAAGACTCAGTGCACTTTTTGATACCTGCCTCATCTCACTTGTGTCAAATTCTGTGAAACTGACACCACATGAATACAAAATTCCTGTATTTTCAAGTTACAAATGATATCATGTAGTATTGTGAGATGATAATGTCATTACTGTACTGTCATTGTCGTGGGAAGTGTGTTCTAGTTCATGTTTTATCATGAGTTACTCTGTTATTCCCACTCCTAATATTGATTAGATCTACAATAAAGTCCCAAAGGTGTGCACTACTCATGTACATAGAGCATGAGTTTGTAGGTATGAGTCCAAGTTGTGGAAACATTTCTGTGTGTGTGCGTACACATTGTAGCTACCTGCTGAGCTGAGTAAATAATCACGTGTTTGTTCGCCGTTTTACATCCTCTCTGTTCTGACGGTAAACATTTGTCCTATAGGACAAGGACCTGGAGGTGTGCGCAGTCAACCTGAAGCTGGACCAGCTGGAGGCCGAGCTGCAGGACCTCAACTCCCAAGAATCCAAAGATGAGGCATCGCTGGCCAAGGTCGCCTTTTTTCTTTTGTATTTTCCTTCTTTATGTTTTATCGTATTTATGGCTGAGATTTGCTTTTTTCAGATCTTTGTACTGATACTGAACTTTCATTCTTCTTTCAGTGCTACAGCAGTTATGTTAGCAGTACAGTCAAGATATTCATTCTTTTATATGAACACAAACCAAAGATATAAAAACAAAGAAAAAGTGTGCCCCATTTAAGTGAATAAGCTAATTTGTATCTATATTAATTTCTACTGTTTTACTATTTCATATCATTAAGATGAGAAAACAGCTTCGCGACATGGAGGCCAAGGTGAAGGACCAGGAAGAGGAGCTGGATGAGCAAGCTGGCACCATCCAGATGTTGGAGCAGGTACAGACAAAGCAAAGTCCTTTTCACTCAGGGATGTTAACATTTGGTCACTTCGAAGAAACATACTAAACTTAAATGACAAACTGAGTCCTGACATTCACTTGGAGGTGAGTTGGTGTGACTTGGTGTGAAAACTGAAGCAGGGGGAACAGCTAGCCTGACTCTGTCCAAATTCCAAAAGTAAGCCGGTAACTACACAAGTCACTAATGAAAAGATATCTAATTTGTTTAAGCCATACTCAAGCATAATGTAAAAATGAATGCAGTCAGTGACCAAACTGCAAAATGTACAGAAACCACAAACAACGACTTTATGGTCGAGCATTTATTCACCACAATATGAGACAACAACAGATAAACTAAACTATGGCGACAAGACATTACACAAAGACAAGAGGTTTGCGGATTGGACCAGGTGTAAATGGAGTTGCATTCAGCAGTACAATAAAAACCTTAAACAGACGGTGCTTGCATCGTTTAAACGTTGAGAGAACTGAAAGTAACCCAAACGATCTTAGTTTTGCTAGACCTATCCTAGCCTACACTTGTTTAACCTGTAAATTATCAACCATGTTATTCAACCCTTGGAAAGTTTGTATACCTGGCAATGCTGCAGGGAAAGGGATGAAGAGGGAGCAGGCGTTGCGGTGATTTTCCAGTCTACCTTAACTGGCGTGGAGTCTTTTATTTCTTGCTTTCTCTACATTTAATGCACACTTTGGACAGTTGTGCAGGCTGTGCTTAGTAACTTCATTCCTGACTATGTGGGATCAGGAATCAAAGGTGCAGCAGGCCTCTGGTGTCAGCAGCAGAGCCATTTGGAGTTTGGAGTTTTGGAGTGTCCTTTTGATTTCCTAGCACCGGTATCGTAATGTGTTGAAGGATTCCCATCACATGTAAATTAAACCAGTGTTGATAATCCTATTTCCCCCTGCTTGCAGTTTTAAGACCTTATGCTAAGCTAGGCTAACCACATCATGGCTCAACCTCTGCACTATTGATCCCCTTTTTTACTAAATTTCACATATTTCGGAAACTGGTGAAGTGATATTTTAATTGTTTTCTTTACATCTAATATCTCACTAAGTTACAGTACACCACTACTACAGTTAGAAGACAAAATGATGTCTTAAATGCAGTTAAAGAAAAGAAGAAAAAAAACTAACAAAAACCCCCAATTGTGAGTTACCTCAATATCCTGCTGTCACTGATATCTAAGGAGGCAAACACACACTAATCGATATACTTACTAGATCCAGCACATCACAATCCAAGCGCTCACCAACAAGGGCTACCATTAAGAGTAGGGTCTATTTTATCTATTATAGAACACAAGCTTATGATTTTCTCAGAGAAGTTGGGAATCTAAAAAATGTAAAGATTGGAGCAATATGCTGTGCACTTTTGTGTCAGATAAAATATGATTCAGGAATTCTGGGTTTGAGTAACAAATCCATGAGTTTAAATATTTATTAACATCAAAACACTTCACAGCAGTTAATAATGCTATGAGACAGGACTTAAGTTTTCTTAAAAGTTATCACAGCGACAGTCTTGTCCACCATTGTGACAATCACTAGGTATACAATAGTCTATACCTACCTAGTCTACATGATATATTTGATCAATTCATGCATAATTGGACTTGTCCCGTGTGCTGTATGTTTTGCAAGATCTCTGTTTTTCAGTGTACAGTGCCCCTCTAAACTTCACCAGTAGACTGAGCTATAGTGCTGCTCTGAGCAGAAAAGGAGAAAGCAAAGGTTTTCTCAGCTGAACTTCCCATTCGTCCTCCACTATGAGCACATGTCAGAGCTTGTTAGCTGTATAGATAACAACTGAGAGCACTGTGTACATAACTGGCCTATGAATAATATATGGAAATAAGGTTGAAAATCAGCAAAGCGTAAAGCCGTAAGCCTTTAAGCCATGATGAGCGCACAGTTTACAATGACTGTGTTCCTACTTTCAGGCCAAGCTGCGTTTGGAGATGGAGATGGAGCGTTTACGTCAAACCCATTCAAAGGAGATCGAGAGCAAAGACGATGAGGTGGAAGAGATCAGACAGTCCTGTAGCAAGAAGGTAAGGAGGTTAATTACAATACACATACTGTATATACACACATTTTAAGACTGTTATTTAATTTTGCAGTTGTTTTAGTTTCTTAATGTGGGGGAGAAGCCAATCATATATTTATTAAAGTTGTTCTGTATAATAACTTCTAGCAATTTTTAGGCATTATTCACTTATTTGTTGGTCATATGTGGGCAGATTGTAACACAACATGAAAAATGAGACCTTCCCCGATTCTTTCATTAGCCTACACAAGCCTGTGGACAATTTGTTAAATACTGCTGGAATGTTGGTTTCTTTTTGAAGGACTATCTATAGTCTGATTTTCCGCAGCAGTCCAAAGGGTGGGACGTTTTCAAGTGCCTCATTTTAGTGATCTCTTAGACCACCAGCAGCTAACATTGGTTTAAAAATGGAGTCCACTAACATAAACTACTGACCAGCTTTCAGCTCAACAAATAAATTCAACTGAGCCCTTTTAAAGGGCTGCTTACTGGATGCAGATTGAAAGACAATGGTGAAAATTAAAGACAGAGATAAAGACAGAGCTTTCCACCTCAATCTTTACTGTCAATTGACTCAACACTTTTGCAGTTATTTGAGAATAAAAGCCTTGCAACTTCTTAAAGGGCATGATCCTTGTCCTATTGACCTTTAATTTGAAACATGTATAGGAAGTGTTGCGTTAGCAGACAGAGGAAATATCTAAAAACTAAGGAGAACACAATTGAACAACAATTGAAAATAATCATTACGATTATTTTTGTACACGAGATATGTCATGCTGTTGCGCTGATAAATTAGTCTGCAAATGGTTTATGCCGAGTTGTAATTGATTAAAGTTTGGAAATTACCCTCTTACTGCAGTGATGTAATATTTTTTTGTAACACATAAACTTACACATATTTTCCAACTACATGTATGAGTGTGTTAGATTTAAGATCATCATGTAAATTATTTGATCTTTTCTTGAGTCACATGTGTTTATATATCCACATTATGGCTCCAGTTAATTTGTGTGTTGGTGTATGGGTGACGAAGTTACTGAGGCAGTGGTTTGTGGTTGGTATCTGACTACGTTTTTAGCTGTGTTGTCGATTGCTGTTGATGCTATTTGTTTACTGACTACTTCATCACTGGCCTCTAGCAGTTGAGCCCTTATTAGCCCACGCATAATTATTTTTCCGCATTAACAAAAGCTGGGAGCGCTGTGTCTACTCATGTCTTCCAGTGACATTTACATAGTGATGCAGTATTTGATGATATGCAGATGTATAAATGAAGGACACAGCCCTTGTTGTCAGGCAAACACAGCAAAGTCTAATACTGACCAGATTGCCTTTGAAATTGTTATGGATAATTATGGTCTCATTAAGATAAGTAAAAAGTTTGATGGGATAACGTTATTTATCTTTTTGTGACTATGTACAATTAATACGTGTAATATGACAGTGGTGCTGTCCCACCAGACTACAGAGCAGCTTTTTTCCTCAAGCTGTGATAAGCCTAAATTAATACTCAGCACTGCACCATAAAAAAGGTTTTAAATGTATGATTTATTCAATCCAGAAATGTCTGAGTCTGACATTTTGACAGGCATTAAGAAAATCTACAGTGGCTGGATAGAAATGGTCTTTGTGCTGATGGTCTTGTTTACTTACATAGGTCATATAAAGGCATCACTATTAAGACTCTTTTTTTAGGAAGTTAAAGGTTCCCTCTAGAATGTTTAACTTTCCTGCTTTAAAGAAGAACATAACCTTAAAGTTTTAATGACCCTCATAGTCAAAAGCATACACTCTGTATGAACCCCTCAGTGATCAGTGTTTTTATGTGTGTCAAGCTGAAGCAAATGGAAGTCCAACTTGAAGAAGAGTACGATGAGAAGCAGAAGGTGCTTAAAGAAAGGAGAGATCTGGAATCAAAGCTTCTGTCAGCACAAGACAAGGTAAGTACACCATACACATAGAATAGATCCCAGTCCTGTTGATCCTGGAACATAGATAATGTAATAATACCATGGTGTTATTTCCTGCACCGTTCTTCTAGGTAGTGAAATTGGAGGAGAAGTCCACGAGTCTAAGTCTCTCCAGATTAAATTATTTATTTGATTATTTATTTAAATGCTTTTTGGTACATGCAGTGTTGGCAGGTGTGTGGGTTGAGATGTGGGCATTTTATGTGATTGAAGTGAGTTATTTATACTGACTGAAGCAATGTCCAACTTTGACATCCATGGAATAGAAGGGGAATGTTGCCTGCTGCGACCAAACCGGTCCTGTTAGATTTATATAAAATGACACCAAAAGTCTACATCATATTAATGTGTTGGTCATGCTGGACCCATTATAGGTAACCCAAATAAGGTTATTTTCAACAGAATTATTTTTCTGTTTTCTTAAATATACCCTCTGTGACCAGAAAAGGTCGCCCCCTCCTAAAATTCTGAATGCAAGTTATTCCAGAGCTGATACAACATATCAGCTAGTCTAAAAAAATAGAATAAAGGTCCTCACCACAGATGTATTAAGTCATACATTAAAGTCTGTATCTGTCATGGGACTGCAGAGAAAAGTAAATTGCAACATTAAAATCCTTAAAATGGCTCCTATTTCTTCCCCCAAAAAATCCAGAATACACTGATCGGCTACAACATTAAAACCATTGACAGGTGAAGGTTTATTTTACAATGCAATGTTCTGCTGGAAAACATTGAGTTCTGGGATTCCTGTGGATGTGACAAAAGTCTCCTACTCAAACACTGTTGTAGCAAATATCCACTAAGCATGATCTGTGATGTCAGCTGAGTCAATAAACCCAAATAAATCTTGTTCCCAGGTGAGAAGTGGTGACTTGGAGACGGAGAAGCGTTTAAGAAAAGACCTGAAGAGAACCAAAGCTCTGCTGGCTGACGCCCAGATTATGCTGGACCACATAAAGAACAACGCACCCAGTAAGAGGGAGATTGCTCAGCTAAAGAACCAGGTACAGTCATGAAAACACCACTGTATGTACACCTACCGCACAAGTTATAAGACACATTTTAAAGACAGAGTAGGGCAGTTTGAGAGCTGTGAAAGGCAGGTTAGAAACATTTCACCAGCAGCATATTGGTTAGTATTTCACTCATGTGTGACTGGGAATGGATAAGTGAATGACATAGGCAATTTTAGACCCGTTTTAGGGGTGCTCAAGAATACATATCTACATTTAATCTCAGCAACCCTGAAGGGAATGAAATATTTTATTTATGTTATTTATCTAATTTATTTGAACTCGGGTCTAATTTATTTGAACTCATCCCAGCTCCACATGAGAGTCTCTACTGCATTGGCTGTCATTTACTCTCAAGACACTGACAGCAGTGTATACATAACTCTGGTTATGTGAGTCTACCTCAACCAGAGCTTCACATACACAGACAGAGCAAAGCAGAGGAGAGATGGATGAACTGAAGATAATGTTGCTCCAGTTAATGACAACTAATAACATCATGTCTCATTAGTTCTTTCTGTATTTTCTCTCACATGTGTCCTTAGCAACCCTGAAACTCAGAACTCACTTGTGACCTTATGACTCTATCAGGGTTAACACCCCCACAGGGTTTAAAGCCTCTGACTACCCACCAATCAGTTAGAACTGACGAAGCCTCTTGGATGAGAGGTAAAACATCTTCAGGGAAGTCCTGTTGCATCCATGTAGACATACTATGACCCAGATGACAATCTTCACTAGCATGTTTGAAACTACAGTACTACGGATACCAAGATGACTGCCCAAGATGGTTCCCCTCTCAAATTTTGAGTCCTATTTGAATCTGAAAGAAGTCTTCCTATTCATATTGTGAGCCCCAAGATTATATTGTGACCCTTGAAAAAAGCAAAGACCCTGTTGCATTCAGCAGGGGGACCAGAATCAGTTGGTCGTGTAGTACAGTGACTGTGCGTATAGTTGACTAGTTTGACACAGGACATTCAGTATTAAGTAGGGATGTCCCGATCAGATTTTTTTACCCCGATCCCGATCCAAGTCCTTTAACATTTAGTATCTGCCGATACCGAGGCCCGATCCGATACTTAGCCTTAACTAATATTTTCCTAGATAATACAGCTGCATTAAGAAAAAAAGTACCTGCATCTAAGCTGTTCCTTAATGGGTTTTTATTATTTTGTTGAAACAAAGTATATACTTTAATATAGCCTTCTTATTCTGCATATGATATTACAACATTGGCCTCCACCTTCCTTGTGTTAGCAGGTGAGTGCACTGTGACAGCAGACCCTCGTGTACAGCCAGCTGAAGTGTGTGTGAGACGCAGCTCACGCTTGGTACCTCCATATAATCCGTTGCATATTTCATGTACTTTACGTTGTCACATAAAATGACCTGGACACGTTGCTTGTCTATTAACGCGTTCAGCATCTCCTGGATTGCCTGCTTTACATGCTCTGCTGTATGAGACCCACGAAACTAGTGCGCATATACCGGCATGTTGTAACTCGAAAGTGGAATAAATGTAATGCAGAGATGGTAGGGCATACCGGGGATTCAAAAACTCCAGGTGACGAAGAAAACCCTGATCCTCTACCATGGAGATGAGCTGGTTTTCCAGAGCGATTAATTTGATGACCCTCTCTGTATTATTTGTGGACATGTCGCTGAGGATATTTCTCATAACTGAAAGTATCCGCAACTGTTTGCTGCTTTGGTCTCCTTGCCTGTACTCTCGAGTGAACACGTTGTATTCTTTGAGTTTTTGTTTTGTATATGCTGTATCAAATGAGTAGTAAAATGCAGCTCCGCGAAACGGCCATATAGCAGATGTTACATGTTGCCGTTGGACTGCTTTCGCTTTCTAATTGAAGTTATTTCCACACTGCAGACACTTTATTCACAGGTTTGCCAGAGTAACACCACGCGCGCATCTGCGTTCTGCCACAAATTGTGCTCTGACGTAAAAAAAAAAAAAAATCGGGCTTGGGTCCATGTTCAAAATTGCAGATTCTGATCATCGGAAAAATGCTCAGATCGGCTCCGATCCCGATCCTACAGATCGGATCGGGACATCCCTAGTATTAAGTTACCTTGAGGTCACTGAACTGATACATTTTTC
Organism: Sparus aurata; assembly: GCF_900880675.1. Classification (NCBI taxonomy): domain Eukaryota; kingdom Metazoa; phylum Chordata; class Actinopteri; order Spariformes; family Sparidae; genus Sparus; species Sparus aurata. The sequence goes on from NC_044188.1 coordinate 34,528,626, forward strand.
TACTTTTTTTGTGTCTGTTTCAGCTGGAGGAGTCTGAATTCACTTGTGCAGCTGCAGTTAAAGCTCGGAAATCCATGGAGGTGGAGATTGAAGATCTGCACGTTCAGATGGAGGACATCTCCAAAACTAAACAGGCGGTCAGTACAGCTCTCCGGACCTTCCTCTCAGTCTTTAAAAGCAGCATTTCTGATACATTTTCTGTAGTGACACAACCACAGGTGGCAGATAGATCAAGTTTGCTACTTACTTTACTGCATATCATTGTTGAGTAGGATGAAAAAGCTAAAGCTGTCACAACATTTGTAAGTTATCATCAGTGGTGATCACTTTGCTGTGAGGCATTTTAAGGCTGCACCATCTGTGGTGGTAGCAGGGGTGCAGCAGATATGTCAAATAATTGCCAATAGCCAGAGATAAGAGGTTAGAGGACACACCTGTTCCTTCAGAGCTCATTCTCCAGCCCATATTTCTCCCTCTGTTCTTTAGTTTCTGTTTCTCTTACCATATTTTCCAATTCTCTGCAGGAGGATATTTACTCTTCTTCTGCAAAAACACAGTTTGACAGGTTCTTTGTTTTCTGTCTATACCTCTCTCTTTATATCTTCAGTTTTTACCTTTCTTTTCTTCCATCTCAACCATTTGTAACATTTTTGTCCTTTTGGCATGACATCTGTGAATACTTACTCAATGCGCTGCTTCCATGGCAATCTGGTTCTAAATGTTGGTCAAACTGCCTTCTGCTATTCCTTTACCCTCATTATCAGTGAGGATTCATCTGCCTTTGCTTTCATTCCTCTCTGTGTAAAAGAAATGACTGATCGTTGAAACTGGTTTAAACAAAGCAGGGAATCTAATTTAAATAAGACGTGGCACCTTGAAAAGTGAAAGGGTGAAGCTGCAGGCCAGAAGCAGATATTAGGAAAAGAGGGATAGATGTATGTGTGGATGGATTGGAGAGGATATCAGGATGACTATAGAATGATAAAGATGGATGGATGAATAGAGATCTCTCTCTCTCTGTCTCTCTCTCTTTTTTATTGGGTATGACATGAGGTCAATTGAACCTGTCCTGATAATGATCTGGTTGGTTAAGTAGCAGATGTCAAACCCAAATGTTTAAAGTGTACAGCAAAAATGAAAGGATTTGGCCTTGCTGTTCCAATAGCTTTGAATGCATGTGTGTGTATAATATAGACTTCATAAATGAAGCGTAATTAATTTCACAATGTTGTTGGTGTTTTGAAGGGGGAAAAGGAATACTGTAGAAGTAAGCTGAATGTGTCAGTAGCTGTTTGTTTTGAAATGGCATCTTTGAGGATGACCTCTGCATCACACCCCCTGCCTGCTGGAAATGTAAAAGGCTTGGAAAACCGATGACATATATTGTTATTGCATAAATGGAGTGTTTTTGATGCAGCCTTGACCACATCATCTACTGCTATTCAACAAAAGATAAAATCATGCAAATAACATTTCTTTCAAATGATCTGGCATTTTTGCCATTCTCCTGCAATTCTATCGCCGTAATTGCAGTATTTAGGGAAAATTGTCTTGCATGTTTTTTCGATGGCGTTATTTTTCCAGAGAACCATGGCAATCTAAGAGGAATAAAGAGTCCTGCTATGCAACTGGGTTGAAATTGTACTGACAGCCTATTGTTAAATATGCTAAATGGAAGTTTGATGATGCCAACAGTCACATCATCACAATATTGTTCCCATTTTGCGAAGCTGGAGGTGCTTCAAAGCTTTTATCAGTTCTCCGTGAGGCCAACGGTTCTAAAAAAGGAGAGCGTGATATGTAAATGAATTTGCCCCAGATTCTCACAGATATTTTTAGTCACTGAAGTACATCTTGGTACATCTCAGTAGTGTGTACTAATAAAAATAGATAAGGAATAAGTAAGTCTTACCCTCATAATCAAAATTCATACTTTGAAGTCTTTTGATTCAATGATTTGGGTTCAGTCTACATCCTGTTTGGACAAGACGTAAGACGATGGATGCAGTGGTATCAGCTCTGTCCGTCCCTGACTCCTCTCATTTACTTGCTATGTGCAAATGGATTCATTAGACCTTTCACATAGTGAAGTCATAGTCATAATTTATTAATCAGTAGTTCTGCACCACCAACCATTCTTCCTCTTTTGTAGATTAACTGAGTCATTACAGAAGTAGGATTTCTTCAGGACAGTCCCTCCCCTCAGCTGAGGATGTGAGGCATATGTGCCTCTAATTGGATAACCTGGTTTTGACTGTCACCGTAAATAACTCCTGTTGGGCCCAGTGATTAACAGATGGACTGTATTTGAACAAATTAGGATTCATCTCAGAGGAAAACCTCTTCTGTGCATTAAGTTGCACACCTAGAAAGTCCAACCATGTCTCCAGACTGACCATTAATCACATTTTACAACTATTTATGGAAATTTTGGAATTGCCAAACCAAAATAATTTGTGAGCCTTAGTTAAGAATTTAAGAGTACAAATTAGAAATTTGTGGGCATTATTAACATTTTTCCCATGGACTCTATAGAATGGTGAGTTAACAAATTATTGATGTTTGTTTTATTTTTTATATTCATATGAAAGCTGTTAAATGTTGTGCTGAGTGAATTTTAATAACTTTAGTTATTTTTTTTCATTCATAACAATGTATTACAAAACATTCTCATTCTTACACAAAAGTGTATGATATTGTAAATATCTCTGGTAAAACTTGAGCATTCCTATACCATAAGTTACAAAGAGAACCGTCAGATGTTGTTGGAACAAGCTAAAGAGAGGACGTTAGATCCTAAACCAATAAAACTGGCAATGACTGGTTTGCAAGAGAAAAGGTATGTGAGTCATTATCCAAAATGTTTAAGGAATGTATTCACAATAATAAAATAATAATGATGATAATGATAATAAAGATGATCCCATATACATTTTTAATTATATTTAAAAAACAAGATCTAACTGTACATAAGATTGCCTTGGGAGCACCGCCCAGTAAGGAAAGATAGCCAATTCATTTATTCAGTCCCATAAGTCATTATCAGTTTGGATCTCTGATTAACAATTACTTGAATTAACAACCAAAATTGCCATCAATAATAGATACAGTTGATATAACTAAAGATGTTCTTGTTTGTTTGGATAGATGGAGTTTAAAAATAACACTCATCAATTTAAATTAAGCAGGTATGCTTATGAAATTGTAATTGCATTTAGAAAAACTTGATATCTACAGTATATTTCCCTGTCTTTGTGTATTTTTTTCCCGTTGGAAATCCAGTCCCATCACTTCACCCAACTGAAATCATCTTACACAACAACACATCAGTAATAATAATGTGCTGCTGATTTCACTTTCCCAACACATGCAGTCACGGACTATATCAGCTATCACTTAAAATGGAACATGCATTGTGATGACAGTAAATCAGAGTCACTTCCAGTCCAATTTATTCTAAAATGTAATTTTTGTGACTAGCTTCTCTTCTTTTCTATTCTGGTGGTTCGTGATGAATTATGTTTGTCTCTTCAGCAGACCGCTAGATGCCTAGTTTCAAAAAGCTTTTCAAACTCGAGCTGTATTATATTTAATAAATATGTCCCCTGCACATTTCATGCTTGATCATGTCTTCTTCTACCAGAACAACTTTGATAGATGGATTTGACTTTTCAAACTTACAGAAATATGACTAATATTGGTGACTCATCTCTGGAGGAATACAGTTACCTTTGAGTACATTTATGCTTCAAAAGTCATAATTAGCTCCAATGCAAAAGAATTTGACTTACAGCATTAAAGAAAATGTTTGGATAACTTGGCTCTTTGACCCACAGACCCTGTTTGTAGGATTTAAATATAGTTTTTAAATCGTGTACATGTATGCAAAGTCAGCTGCAAATCTTTGTCTAGTTTGTCTGACACAGTGACCAAACAGCTGGGTTCATCTAATCACAAATTGTCTTGATTTTTTTCTGTCTATTAGCTAGAGGAGCAGCTGAGTCGTCTGCAGAGAGAGAAGAATGACCTCCAGTCAAGAATGGAGGAGGACCAGGAGGACCTCAACGAGCTGATGAAGAAACACAAGGCTGCTGTGGCCCAGGTCTACTTTGAACAGATAGTCTTGATTGTGCAACTGGAATAATTATAGACCTGAAAAATACACTTCCATTTTCCTTATGCAGCTTTATGCTTGAAATTATTTTATTTTAAGATGTTAACAATTCAGGCTCTACTTTGTGATCTTTTTAATTTTGAGACTGAAACATTTAATGAAGCTTAAACCAGATAAATAGATGGATAGTTGGATGGATGGATGGATGACTTTATTAATTCCAAAAGGGAAAATCTGTAGAACCCCATCTGTTATGTGTTGGTGGAAATCATGTATCATCCTCGTGTAGGTTCATTGTGCATCTTCTGAGATGTATAATTACAGCTGAAGGCTTCATTGGTATCACATAAAGCCTTTTTTGTCACTGGCCAACATAGAAAACAGTGACACTAAATCAGCCTAGCCAAATTGGCACCTTTAAGGCCCCCACACACCAGGCTGACCATCGGGTATTGTCAGGGCAGCCATTGTGTGTCTAGTCAGTGCGATGTGTCCTTTATTGTTGGTAATGGAAAGACCTTCTTACAGCCTTTTTGGCCAGTTCATTGAAACACATTTTTTTGTGGTTACAGAAGTTACCACAAAAAAATAACTTACAAATTCTTACACCCAGTTCAGGCTGGATGGAAATTTTTACTAATTTCCATTTTTACTTGTAGATGGTCTTCTCTTCCCTGCCCTTATTTGGAACATTATAGGGGGTCTTGGGATCTTACTGAATAATCCATCATGTATCAGATGAATGGCATTGAGTTGTTATATGGTTTTCAGTTAAAAGCAAAAATGTCCTGATATATCATTAAGCTGTTGGAATATTATGCATTTCTTTTTATGTCTCCGATCATATCATGTAAAAAAAAGTCAAAAAGCAATCTGTTTTGCTATGTTATTATAGCAATAACTAATTTGTAAATGGTGAAATGCCTGTATCAAGCTTTACATTGAATGTTTAAACACTATTCATCTCTGCTCATTGAATCATTTTCCCATTTCGCCATTAGTGTTAATGTAGCTGTGTATGCAGATTAACAGCAAGTGGGAATAAAAGTGGAGTAAAAGCGATTTCTTTCTGGCACTGTTTGAGTGACTGATCTGCCTCCACTGGCTCCCAGTAGAATTCACTGTAGCAGAGTGCTTCATCTATTAAAAAAAAAGAAAAAAAAAAGCCCCTTATATTTCACCGGGTCACTTTGAAATGAGATGTATTTATATACTTTCACCAGGCTAGGAAAACTTTTCAGCAGATTTAGTTGTCTATATAATTTCACTAATGACTTTATTCTTCTTGGTATTTTTTATTGTTCAGTTATAGCTGTACAGGTTTTGTATAGTCTGCATACTGTAGTATCATGTTACCCACTGACTTTTCCTCTTTCCTGTGCTTGTGTGGTTTCAGTCGGCCCAGAACCTGGCTCAGATCAGCGACCTCCAAGCCCAGCTGGAGGAGGCCCTCAAGGAGAAGCAGGATATTCAGGAAAAGGTAAATGGTGGCTTTCAGCTCTTAGCTTAGCGGTGATTTGACAGGGACAGCCAGGTAAAATGTGTAATTTTTGTCTTAAAGAACGGTAAAACAGGAGAGAAAAAAGGTGCTGAACAAATTAGGGTTGCACTGATACCATTTTTTTTAAACCGAGTACGAGTGTAGAATAGAATAGTCTTTATTGTTATTGTACAGGAGAGTACAATGAAATTGAGGATGTATGAGTATTTTCATTTGTGTACTTGTCGATACCTTACTGATTCCCATATTTCTACCACAAAAATAACTATTAGGTTACAGATGCACTGAATTCGTGGAAGACAGGATTTATTTTCATCTCTGCTTGTTACAACAAATGATAATAAATTACATAAAGATAAATATAAATAATCATAATTTCCTTTGTCAACAAAAAGCCTCCACATTGGCACTGTCATTTGACAAAATGAAACTTGACAAATATCAATGAAATCTGATAAATGAAACCATGAAACTTATTACACAGTTAACACAGTCAACTTAATATTTCAATTAAACTATTGCACAGTCTCCACATTTGAATCAGTGTGATATATGATGAAGTAGCCTAGTAGTTGTTTTAACATCTGCATGTAATCAAGAACTGACTGCCAAATCAAATAAAGAAAGAACATTTCAAAAACATTTCAACAATATTCATGGTCACTATACATTTAATTATACAGATATATAATACTGTAGATATATATTATTTTCTTCTCTCTTTAAGGAAAAGAAGGGGTGCAATTAAAAATAAAATAGTGAAAATAAATAAAAAAGCTTTTTAAAAATTGTGCATCTTAAAGCAAAACTCTCGCCAAAATGCAACCTAGGGTCTTTTTGTGAATTTACCCAAGTCAGACATTTGTTTAAAAGCATAATTACAATGAAAGAGGCATTTTTAAGATTTACCTTATGTTCGTTTTTGTGTCAAACTCATTTTCAATGGAGTGCTAGGGGCACAACTATGATAGCATCAAAATTGCTATCGACACAACGTGAAACTCTGCTCGTAGTATCACCAGGGTCTCTACACATGAGCACGAGCATTAATAACATTGTTTGTGAACACAGAGTTTACTAAAAAGAAAGTTTTTGAACAACTCACTTGTTTTTTCCACCCGCCACCATCTTGCCAGTCGAGCAGTGTCGATCTCCGAATGCGACATTACATGGAGGAGAGTTAAGATGGAACACTCCTAAAGCTTAGTTCCATATAAATGCACGGATAATTTGTTGTTTTGTTGTTAGCAATAAGTCCATTCATTTGCATGTAGAGATTGACACTTCTTGACTGACAGGACAGCGGCGAGCGGAAAAAAAAACAGTCGATTGTAGGAGCTCAGCTCCATGGCTGAGACACGAACTATTAACCTAAAACTTTTACTCTTAAACACAAAAGGCAAGTCCACTTCAAGAAAAAATAATTGTTCGTATACTTAAAACGGACAGAGCAACCTAACGCAGACAAGTCAGCTTACCGTTTCTAGGTGACATGCCTTGTTTGTAGTCGAGCTGTGATATGCAAACTGTTGCTTGCAAACTTTGCATTCAACTTTTTTCCCATTTTTATCAATGCTGCTACACTGCTGATGTCTTTGACATGGTAGAATATGAATGACTGTAAATGAAACGCTTAAAAATAAATATATATTTAACAAACCACTGGACCAGGCCTTCTAGTACTTTTGTCTGTAGTGGGTTGGGCTAATCCAAAGTAGTGAAAACAATGGGGATGTTCTGAAGACACACTGTTACCTGTGAAACAGGGGTGCTTTGAAAACACCCCCATTAGCACTTGGTACTTTCCTCCTGATAAAGTCAAACATGCCATATGCAGGACACACAGCATTGGGATGGAGAGGCCCTGCTGCGTGTTTACGCACTGCCGTAGCAGAATGTAATTGACACACCAAAAATCGACAATCGATCAGAATTCTGGTCAAGCCAGAACGTATTGACCAATAAATCGACCAGTCGACTAGGAGATTACAGCCCTAGTAGTGTGTTATGAATATCGTATTGTAGCCTTATTTTAAGGAATTTAAAGCCATTCGTTCTGAAGTACTGTATTTTCAAATTTTTTAACATCAGCTACATTTCCTAATGCATAACGCTATGTCGTTATCCCTTTGAGTGGGGTAAGGAGTACGGAGTTGAAGTCAAGATGGTTAGGCCAGTTTAGCAAAAAGTATTGCTATGTCAAAAGTTTGGAAATAAGCGTACCAACAATTGTAGGCCTCATTAATTAACACTAATCTTGTTTGTTTAATCCGTACACAAACATAAATGGTGACAAGTGCACTGAGGGTCTGCAATCTCCTAGACTCCTTACTTGAAGTGTTCTTTGAAGTGTCATTTTGACCAAAGATGCTAAAGGTTTTTAATGCAACCAAATGAGCTCTGAGTCTGGGATCATTAAAGTAATTCTATTCTATGAAGGGGATTAGCTCCCTCAGTCAGAAAAGGAGAATTTAATTCTCAAAACATTAACTAGTGTCTTGAGTGGTTGAAATGAGAACCTAAAGACTTTTGGGCTGTAATGTGCTGAAACAGTGTAGTAAATTGTATTCACAGTGTAGTTGTGCCATTTGCCAAACATGTGCCAGGGATTAAGTTTTTAAGGGAATAAAGGGGCTCCTTTCATTTAGATAAACAGTTAGAGTTGGATGTCATCTACATATCAATGAAAAATGATAGCGTGCATTTAAAAAGGAAAAGGAAAAGTAATAGACCCAAGACAGAGCTTTGCAGCACTCCACATGGAATGTCCACTCTTTATGATGAGATGATCTGAATTAGGGCATAAAGGTCAGATTTTATGCCAGCCAATGGGTGTCATCACATGTATTGTTGTATAAATATGTATATGTTTTTGTCTTAGATGCAATCCCTCCAGAGCCAACTTGATTTCCAGGAACAGTCTATGGTGGAGAAATCTCTCGTCAGCCGGCAGGAGGCCAAGATCCGTGAACTGGAGTCCAAACTGGAGTTTGAGAAGACCCAGGTCAAACGCCTGGAGGTGAGAGCTAAAGACAGGTGGAGGAGTGCTGGTGGGTGGTTGAAATGTACTGAGGTCAGAGATCAACTGCAGAAACAGATCAATAAATGGTCACGATTAACTAAATATCAATTGCACCACATAAACATGTACTGTAGCTCCATGAAATTTCAGACCACTGCCAGTAAGATAAAACCATCCCTTCTTTACTTTCTCCTCTATCTTGTGTTATTTGTTATTCTGTCATTTTCAAATTACTTTAAGATTGACTTCTATTGACATAAAAGACAAAAAGCACAAGTGAAGGATAGAGGTTATCATCTGCATGCGCCGAGGGAGAAATTTAAGTTCTGTTTCATCAAAAGATACATTTTGCAGGTTCGGTTTAGTAATTACTAGCTGTGCAGTGAGCTCACTGCCAAAGACACTCCCTCTGCACTGAACCTTCTAAAATCCTCACATATTTTAATCTATACATGTTTATTTATTCATTTTTTAAATATCTGAGTGTGTAGCCTGTGGTGATATATGCATTGAGTGTATTTTTGTAAAAAATAAATGACTAATATTGCCTTTTGGTTTGCTTTTTAAAAAAACCTGCCATTTGTGAATATGCCAGGTGATCTGAGTATTCAACTCATCAGTGCCGGAGGTAGCAGGATTAAATCAATACAGATGTGCTGAGGCAGTGTACAACACCCACTGTATGTGAAATATGGATGGAGCTGGTGGCTAATGCAGACGCTCACTCACTGATAAAGTATGCTTCTTGCATTGATGCACAGACCGAATACAGATAGTACACATTTATGATCAAGGTATATGTGCAGTCATGGTTAGAAGTAAAGATCATGTACATCATGTCAGTCCTTAGTTCCAATGATTTCTACAGCTCTCATTTTTCTGTGATTAATGAGGGGAATACAAACTACTTCGTCACAAAAGACATTCATAAAGTTGATTCAATAATGAATTTACTATAGGCTCGCAAATATATATACAGTGAATGTAGTCATAAGTCAAAAGTAGTAATATTTAGTGAAACGTCTCTTTGCCATTTTGACCTCTGTTGGGTGCTTTTGATATCCATCTACATGTTTCTGGTAGTCCTCTGGCTGCATTTTTAACCACTCCTCTTCACAGGATCTGTGAAGTTCAACTAAATCTGTTGGCTTCCTGGCATAGACTTTCTTCAGTCCACATGCTCTCGATGGGGTTCAAGTCAGGACTTTGGGAAGGTCATTCCAAAACCTCAACTCTAGCCTGAATTACGTAGTCATTCCTCTATCACTTTGGATGTGTGTTTGGGATAATTATGCTGTTGGAAAACCCAACTTCACCCAAGACCCAAGCTTCTGGCACCAGATCCACTGGCAGCAAAACAGCCCCACAGCATCATACTACCAGCGCCATGCTTGGCTGTAGGTATGGTGTTCTTGGGGTTAAAGGTCTCACCTTCTCTCCACTTAACATATTGCTGCTCATTGTGGCCAAACAACTACATTTTTGCTTCATATGACCACAGAGATTTCTCCAGAACGTTTTTTCTTTGTCCATGTGATCATCAACAAACTTCTGTTTAGCTTTAAGGTGCCACATTTTGAGCAAGGGCTTCTTTATTGCAGGGCAGCTCATGTCGATGCAAAACACATTTGGCTGTGGAGAATGTCACCTGTCTTGCAGCAGCTTCTAATTCATTGCAGCCTTGCATTTGGGTGGTTTTTGGTTGACTCTTGGCGATCCCTACCAGTTTTCTCTCAGCATCAGGTGATAGTTTTGTTTTCTTCCTGATTGTGGCAGCAACTATGCCATGTACCCATTTGCACAGTTGATTGTTGGACCTGTAGCTGATTTGCAGTGGCTCCAAGTGACTTTCCTGATTTATTCAAATCAATAATGTGCTCCTTCAGTGATCTTGTTGTTCGCCTCTGTTGTTGTTCTATCTTCTGCCGGCTCTACATTATCTCACATACAACTTATGTAAAGGTATCAAACTGACTATGCTGATGAACCTTTTCTCTCTTACTGCACAGAGCCTTGTAGCTCGTCTTAAGGAGAACCTGGAGAAGCTTACGGAGGAACGAGACCAGCGCAGCAGCAGTGAGAATCGAGAGAAGGAGCAGAACAAACGTCTGCAGAGACAGATCCGCGACGTTAAAGAAGAGATGGGTGAACTTGCTAAAAAGGAAGCCGAGGCCAGCCGCAAGAAACATGAGCTGGTAAGGATATGACGAGATGAGACAACTTACTAACAATTGCCACTGACCAAGTCAGACACTCCTGACATTTTATAAGAGCCTGCTTCCATCAACAATAAATCAGCAACATTGAACTAATCAAGCATCGATCCTGATCAGCTGACTCTTGTGTCATTGATAGGAAATGGATATTGAGAGCTTAGAGGCGGCAAATCAGAGCCTGCAGGCAGACCTCAAGCTGGCTTTCAAAAGGATTGGTGACCTCCAGGCAGCCATCGAGGACGAGATGGAGAGTGATGATAATGAAGACCTTATCAACAGGTATATATAAAAAAAAAAAATCAACTCCTGTGTTTGGAGCTTCCTGAAGTCCCAGAATGGGGAGAAACAGAAACAGAGTGTAAACAAAGAGAAGAGAATCCAATAGCCACCTATTTACACTTTCCCAAGGAATAATTCAGTCACTAGGAAGACACCATTTACAGCCCAGTCATTATTGTATTAAAGGGCACATGTGCACAAAGTGTGCCAAAAATCTTAGCTCAAACACCACTTAATAGCTTTTTCAAGTTGTCATTGTGATAAACCTGCACTTGTTACTGTGACAATATTGCTAACTCCATTGGCTAAAGAAGACCATTAGATACAGTTGAGAGCTTGAGCAAGTGGATGTAATTAGAATTTTGTACTCCACATATTTATAAGAAGAATATTTTTATGTCTAAGAATTTGAGGAATTTGCCGCATTTTCCCTGTGCTCTGTGCAATTACGCAAATTTTGAAAAAGCAACACAATGACATTATATTTAGTATACAAACATCAGTATTTTGCAGCATCTGACTTTATGTAGTGCATTATATACATTATGTACTTGCCATCTACTCTCTTAGACCATCTACTGTCATCACTCCTTATTTTAAATCCTTATTCTGCCTTAAGATGTTGCTGTGGTGAAATAGTTACATGTCATATCCTTTCTGCTGTATCTGATTTCCAAAAAGTTTGTTTCCAAAGAGTGAGCTGAGAAGATGGATATCAGTTTTCTGTCCGTGTATAGAATAGAGCTTAGATCAATCACTGGGGAGCTTTCGCAGAGATGCAAGGTGTCTGTTTAGATAGAGCCTGGCTAAACTGTTTCCCCTTTCCCAGTTTTCAAGGCAAGTTGGCTAACCAAGTCCTGACTCTAGTTCTGTACTAGATGTACAGATGTGGTGTCCATTTCCACATGTAATACTTATAGAGAAAGCAATGAGGCATATTTTCTTATTTAAGTTGAGTTGATTTGTTTTCTCTTGTCATGCATCTTACCACCACTATGATATATAACCTATGACAATTTCAACAATCCAACCAAAGCCCTCCAGATTTTGAATTTCCTGGTAATTTTATTACTTTCATTGTACCTCTATTGCCCTTCCTTCTCCTATAGATTGCAGTTTCCCCAGCTAATGTTTGTTCTTTCACAGGAATAAAAAGCAGAAAGGATAAAACAGTGAGGGAGCCAGGTAGTTGCACTAAAATTATCATAGGGTTCATGATAAAGTGATCCAAAGGTAGTTGTTTTTCAACAAGTCAGACTGTGTTATTTACATCCAGTAAAACATCTTGTATTCTCTCTGGGGCGCCATGTAAGAAAATGTATTCACTCTCTGAGATGCCTGCTGAGCCATACTGAGTATTCTTTCCCCTACAGTAGAAGTAACCAGCTCTGTGAGCCTTTGGAATACACTCTGTAAGGCTTTTCCACTGTGATGCAGGACACAAGATCAGGATAAAATGGCATACAGAGTAAATGCCCCTAAAAACAAACTGCATGCCATACAGTTACTTTGCCAAAGGGAAAACTGACTTCTGACGCCATGACACCCATAATTGTTATATACATAGATAGATATCTATATACATCTATATAGATATAGATATCTATCTATCTGTCCATATCTATATAGATATATATAGGCATCATTGGCATTTGATGTATTATTTTTTTATTTAGTTATTATTTCATTTTTCTCTTCTATTGTCTTTTGTTGTTTTAATTTCTCGTCTGTCCCTCCACCCATCATCACCACGACTAGTTTGCAAGATATGGTGACAAAGTATCAGAAAAGACAGAACAGAACGTGAGGAAGTATTTTTGTTTATTTTATTTAGTTTTCGACCAGTTTTGGTCCACTGGAAATGATGCAGCATTCTACAGTCTTTGAACTTTAAGTGCAGATATTGACTGTTGAGAGAGATTTTTTCACAGAGTTTTTGTCTGGATTTAGTCCAGTTTGTCTGATGTAAATGCAGATGATTAAAGGAAAAATCCCCCCAACAGAAAAAGAAGAAAAAGATATCTGGAATGCACATTCCGGTCCAGTTTTGTTGTTCAATGACTTTACTCTGTTTCCTGTGATTATAATCTTTTTTGAAACATTTTTAAAATTAACATCAGCTTTTGGTGTCAGGCCCTTGGAATCAAAGGCCGAATGGAGGAAGCAGAGGTGCAGTTAATCCAAGGGGGGACTTTCCTTTTTCTGTGTAAAGGCTCAAGGATGATGCATCATCAGCAGTGCTCAGAGATTCCCTCATAACCCCAGTTTACTCATGACTGCATGCCTTCACGTGCTGATATGCATGAATACCACTTATAATTTGTAACTTGAGCCCCCGCATGAAACAAGCTTCCCTACTCAGATTCCCTGTGTGGTTAACCACTTTGCAAAGCTTTAAACTGGACAAACAAGTGTGATGATCTCTTGGTCATCCCCCTAGAGGCCTAGACCTTCCTCACAGTTCTCCCTTATGCTGCTGAGGGGTACCCAGCTATGTTTACGGCCTAGTGTTGGTCTGAGGGCATCTTGTTGGACACTGCTGTATTTTGTCTGAACAGCAGTCGGCAACAAGTCATCTTCTCACTCCCCAGGCCATTTTAATATTTCATTGGCCCACTCTAAGGGTGGAAATGAGTGGGTCTTGGCAGTGACTGCCCTCCTGACAGGAGAAAAAGGGCGGTGATCCTCATCAATCTTTGACTCACACTTAATAATGTAGAACCCTCAAATGTCTTACAAAAAGCTGTCTTGCTCACCAGACAAGTAGCACACACATGGTGGTAACTGGCTCCCAGCCAATCCAGTCCCCTGTCAGTATTTGGTTTTCGGATAGTATAGAGGATTATTCATCACACCTGGAAACGCAGGCTTTTTTCAAAGAGACCAATGTGTTCTGATTTGTAATGAGCTGTCAGCATTGCCACATTTGAGGAATTTTTATGAATATGAATGATTTATTATTAAGTATCTGTAATATATCATTATCAGTATAAAACCATTTGCTCTGTTCTAAGATACATAACATTCAGAAAGGCTTATATCTAATGTATATAATGTATATAGTGCATATACTTGAAGCACTAATAATTTAAAATATCACTGATAATACGGTTTTTCTGCTACAACATACAGATCTGCTCTGTAAATTACATAGCCAGAGTTCTCTTTGAGCACATATTAGTGTTAATTGACTTTTGTCAGTTTTAGGGACCTACAGTATAATACACATGTCTAGTATTTCACAGTAGCTTGTTCCCAGGAAAAATGTATGGTCAGTTTGCAGGCTAGATAGCAAATCAACAAGCCAGCTATATTTGATTTTTACAAGCCAAGGTATTTATATAGCACCATTCAGACTCAAGGCAATTCAAAGTGCTTCAAAGCGACATAGAAACACATTGAAATAAGAAACTAAGAACTTTTTAAAATCACATTTAAATGAAAGGAAAAGAATAGGGAGGTAAAGTTTTAAAAAGATACAATAATTGCACAACATTGCACAAAACAAAATACTTACTTTTTGTGAAACATGTAAGTTTGAATACAATACTAAATCAAAATGACATGAATACAAATTAATCCAGAAAATAATTATTCACATTTAAACAAGCAAATCCAACAAAATGGCAATAAAATTGAATTAATTGTCTATTTCCTCACTCCATAAAATTATGTCTCCATTCTTCTTGCTTCTGCAGCTCAATAAACAGCTTTAACATATCAGTGTTTGGAAGTTTGCATACTAAATGTTGTGGTCTTTATTCATCAATACCACTGCTATAAAAATGTTTCCTGTCCTAACCCAATAAATCACTATATACTGTAGGTAAGAGGGTACATTGGGGTAAATCAAGCAAACCGAGGCTTGGGGGATAAAGTAACATTTCTCATGTAACTCCGAAGACCTTCCTGCTTTTAGTCTTTTTAAGTCAATTTGGAAATCACTTTCGGACACATAGTTGACAACAAGATAGGAATGTTTTTTTGTAACCTCAGTTAGCTTTTGGTGTAACTAGAGCATGATTATTTGAATATTTGCAATCCACATCACACTGAACTTACTTACTGCTTGTTGCAGTTTTACAGCACAGATAACAGTTATACCTTTTCATGTGACTCTGTGGATGAGAGGAGTTTTACAAGCATCTGTTTCCTGATAGTCTCGGAAAGGATGCATATGCCTGTCTGTGCTCTAAAGCCGCAGGACTTCACAGGGTCAAGTTTCATATATCTCGAGCATAAACATAGGCATCTGTAAGACCCAGGGACACAGAGCAGCAAAGCTGAGCATGGCAGAGCAAGGGGATCCATAGAAACTAATGATGAATGTAATAGTGTGTAACAGAGATGTACAACCAATGGCGGAGGAATGTCACAGACAATTAATGTCTCCTCAGCACTGTGTTTGTTTGCTTCCCCCAGGCTTTTGGCAGGGCTTAACTAATGGTATGGTGGTCAAGGACATAAATTGTGGTTGACACATTGTGTGAAGTGCTCAATTACATAGTGCCCACCATTGTGGTGCTGGCTATAATCCAGAGGTCTCCCTGTGTGTGATCTGAGCACATCATAAAATTGTACACTGATAAGAAAGCCTTGGAGAATAATGACAGTCTGGGTTTTGCAGCTGGAGGGTGAAACATTTACTCAGAGTTGCTATTACTGTGTCACTTATTCTATTGTAATACCTTTAAAAACTGATCATTATTTCAACTGTTCTTTTTATTTTTCTGTTTTCCCTTTTTAAAAGAATACACTCTTAACCCTTTCCATAAACATCACAGAATTCAGTAAGTGTGTATTGGTAGAATTTGTTGAAAAACGTGAACTTTGGAACCACTGTGGAAGAAAATGTTTGTCTTTATGCACATAAATGTGATAAAGACTTAAAGAAACGCTGACAAAACCATTCATTTAAAAAACACTTCCATAAACTCACATTGTATTGTGATAAATTTCATAAATTTGTTCAAATGTACACAATAGTTTAGTAGAAGTATAACTACTGAGATGAATTGAATTAAAGCAATACATATTGGAGGCTGCACCATTTTCTCTAAGATTGTCTCATTTTTATACCAAAGCCTCTGTTGTGTTTCATTTACCTTGGAAGTCAAAGGTCAGAGCTAGAAATGAGGTCTGAAAAACGGCTCTTGTCAGGTTAGACATCATTAGCCATTGTCAGCAATACCAGTTGATAACAATTTATTCATTAGAATAAATTCATTTATTAGAGGATATTTTGTTCATAGCAACACCAGAACAACATGTCCACTGTTAGAAGTTGGCTAGTGCTGTGTGTAAGACTGATTTCATCAGACACAAATAATACAGAAGTGATAATAAACAATATATTCTACTTTCACAGCTTTTGATGTAAAAAAAGCAACTATCTTGGATAATGACGGCAGGATTGTTGAAGTACAGTCAACTTTCAAGCTGTGTTCAGAAAGCTTATCTGTAATTTTTAGTGCTTACTGCTGTTAGTTATAATTCAGCAGGGCCAATTCAGCTTGGTACAAGGTAGGTGTGTCGGAACACAATTTGTGGCAGAATTCAGATGCCCACGTAATGCTAGTCTGGCAAATCTGTGGATACAATGTCTGCAGTGTAGAAATAAATTAAATTAGAAAGCGAAAGCAGTCAAACGGCCACAGGTAACATCTGCAATACCATTGTTTCGCGGAGCTGCATTTAATACTGCTCATTTGATATGGCATAAAAAAACAAACACTCAAAAAATACAACAAGTTCATTCAAGCAATACAGGCAAAGATACCGAAGCAACAAACACTCGCTCATACTTTAAAAAGGACAAAGAAATATCCTTGAGACAGCGACATGGCCAAATATATTACATAAAAGGTGATCAAATTAATCGCTCTGGATAACCAGCTCATCTCTGTGGTAGAGGATCGGGATTTTCTTCGTCACCTGGTATTACATTATATTGACTCCACTTTCAATATTGACTCCACTTACTGCAGAGCATGTAAAACGGGAGATTGAGGAGATGCTGAATGCTGTGAAATAGACGAGCAACACGCCCACGTCATTGTACGTAACAACGTAAGGAATATGAAAAAAACTGTGGATGATATGGAGGTACCAAGTCTGAGCTGCGTCTCACACACACTTCAGCTGGCTGTACACGAGGGTCTGCTGTCACAGTGCAGCGTCACAGACTCACCTGCTAACAGAAGGAAGGTGGAGGCCAATGTTGCAATAGCATATGCAGAATAAGGAAGAGCCGTATGAAAGTATATACTTTGTTTCAACAAAATAAATAAACCTATTAAGGAAGAGCTTGGATGCAGGTACTTTTTTTCTTAATGCAGGTGTATTATCCAGGAAAATATTTATTCAGGCTAAGTATCAAATCGTGACTGGGTATTGGCAGATACTAAATATTAAAAGACTCGGAACAGGATCGGGGGGAAAAAAAACCTGATCGGGACATCCCTAGTTAAAACAAATGACAAATGTTAAAAGACTAATTTAAAAGAGCTGTAGGGAGGAGTTCACTCATCAGCACCTGACCAGCACATTTATCCTGGCAAACACAAATTATTGTATTGTATATTAGGTTCATTCTCTTGTCAGAACTTGACCTGGAGCTTGAGTTGGTCCCTGGATGCTGCACAATGGCTGCCCCCTTGTTACTGGAGCTAGAGATGTGATAAAATGCAAAGATTGAGTTTAACTATAAGTTGCACTGTGTATGATTTCATGTGATATTGCGATTACATTTAATAATATAGCTTAATTTGAAAGTTTCAACTCTTAAAAGGTTCAGATAAAAAAAAAAAACCTGTCTGGATTTGAGGTTCTTCTGCCTCTTCCCTCCTTGAGTGTCCACAGTACCAAAGCCAAAGACACTTGGCTGCTCTGTCATGATAACAGTAGGCAGCAACAAATCCCCCGATTGTCTAATAGTCGAACCATGTTCTGCAAAGCTATTTACAGCTTAAGAATCAGTTGCCCTGCCCTTCTGCCCACCCCTTCCTCCTCATTTTTGGTGTAAATGCTGTCCAAGGTTACAGTATCTCACAAAAGTGAGTACACCCCTCACATTTCTGCAAATATTTCATTATATCTTTTTATGGGACAACACTGAAGAAATGACACTTTGATACAATGTAAAGTAGTGAGTGTACAGCTTGTATAACAGTATAAATTTACTGTCCCCTGTGAAATGAAGTGAAGTGAAAAAAATGTCCAAATTAGGCCCAAAGTGTCAATATTTTGTATGGCCACCATTATTTTCCAGCACTGCCTTAACCCTCTTGGGCACGGAGTTCCCCAGAGCTTTACAGGCTGCCACTGGAATCCTCTTCCACTCCTCCATGATGACATCATGGAGCTGGTGGATGTTAGAGACTATGCGCTCCTCCATCTTCCATTTGAGGATACCACACAGATGCTCAATAGCGTCCAGGTCTGGAGACATGCTTGGCCATTCCATCACCTTTACCCTCAGCTTCTTTAGCAAGGCAGTGTTTGGGGTCGTTATCATGTTGGAATACTGCCCTGCGGCCCAGTTTCCGAAGGGAGGGGATCATGCTCTGCCTCAGTGTGTCACAGTACATGTTGGCATTCAACTGTATTTCCCCAGTGCCAGCAGCACTCATGCAGCCCCACACCACAATGCTTGACTGTAGGCAAGACATGCTTGTCTTTGTACTCCTCACCTGGCTGACCCCTCACCCCTTCAACCTCTGCAGCAATGCTGGCAGCACTCATACGTCTTTTTTCAAAAGACAACCTCTGGATATGATGCTGAGCACGTGCACTCAACTTCTTGGGTCGACAATAGCGAGGCCTGTTCTGAGTGGAACCTGTCCTGTTAAACCACTGTATGGTTTTGGCCACCATGCTGCAGCTCAGTTTCAGGGTGTTGGCAATCTTCTTATAGCCTCAGCCATCTTTATGTGGGGCAACAATTCTTTCTTTCAGATCCTCAGAGAGTTCTTTGCCATGAGGTGCCATGGTGTTGATCTTCCAGTGACCAGTATGAGAAAGTGTGAGAACGATAACACCAAATTTAACACATCTACTCCCCATTCACACCTGAGACCTTGTAACACTAATGAGTCACATGACACTGGGGAGGGAAAATGGCTAATTGGGCCCAATTTGGACATTTTCACTTAGGGGGTGTACTCACTTTTGTTGCCAGCGGTTTAGGCATTAATGGCTGTGTGTTGAGTTATTTTGAGGGGACAGTAAATTTACACTGTTGTACAAGCTGTACACTGACTACTTTACATTGTATCAAAGTGCCGTTTCTTTAGTGTTGTCCCATGAAAAGGTATAATAAAATATTTACAAAAATGTGAGGGCACAGCCCTCACTTTTGTGAGATACTGTATTGTATTCCATAAAAACCAGTAGGGTACGCATTTAAATCTCAATGGGCAAGCCATAATTTAAAATTTGCCCTCTGAAATACACAGAGCTTTTGTCTCTAACTGTTTATGATTTTTATTATAGGTGGTAGTGGGCCTTTCAGAGCTGTGTGTGCTTGGAAAAAGTATATTTTTCTCTCTCTTCCTCAACAAGATGGGAGGCTCCAAAACTGATGCAGA
The DNA here is from genome assembly GCF_900880675.1 of Sparus aurata. Classification (NCBI taxonomy): domain Eukaryota; kingdom Metazoa; phylum Chordata; class Actinopteri; order Spariformes; family Sparidae; genus Sparus; species Sparus aurata. The sequence continues at coordinate 34,548,346 of NC_044188.1, forward strand.
GATGTTGAGCCACCCCCCTGATGTCTCTATAGGACTATTAAGCTGTAACAACTTAATTTCACAGTGCCACACAAGCACTGGGCTTTGACAGCACTTAATGAGTGTTGCGGTCTTTTCATCCGTGTCAAATTTTATGACAAGCCCTATATTTTACTCCATGGCACGCAGTGGTTTGTGAACGTCTAATGATAATTGAGAGGAAAAACAGTGCAGTGCCCAGCTGCGTACCAAATCATTCTGTCAAGAACCAAAATTATGAGTGTATGCATATGACTGCGTGTGTTTGACTGGTGATGAAAATAATTACCTGATGAAAGGCAAGTCTGGAAATGTTCTACCTTGAGGAAGTGAATGGTTGGGGTACATTTCTAGATTTTAAACAGAAATAGAAATAATACATTTTCTCACTTTTTTCTGGTGAATGTTGTTTCAGTCTGATCTTTATGGTGAAGGTTGTTTAAACTAATTAAATAATGTAGCATCACATAAGTGAGACAGTTGAGGGATTTTGTCCTGAATTCAAGTCTGCTGTCCTCTGACAACAGAGATCTTCACAGTCAAAGGGACACAGCTTTCACATGTCAAAGTTCCATTTATTCAGTTTACAACACCAAGCTGTTAATAAAAAAAAAAAAAAAAAAAAATATTATGAACCAAAACATCTTCAAAAGATAGAGAAGATAAGCTTGATGGGACTAAAATTATGAAGCATTCCTTAATGTGTCTTTCAAACAGCTTTAATAACTATGAAAAGGTTTTGATGTGCAATGTACTTTGGTATTACTTTGATGTCGAGTGTGCATTGTATATCATCATTCCATATGGTTATTAGAGTAGTACCTCCATTATTAAGTAGGAGCAGGTACACCATTATCTGTATCTGTTCGACCAATTAAATAATCTTTATCTGTACTCAGGAAGTGGGTGGGACTAACCAGGAGTTATTCATTTCAGCCTCAATTTGATATGGGCCAATCACAAGTTGCTATTTTATAACTAATTTACTAAAAAACTAAAACAGTCAATTTCTTTCCTAAGAGTAAGAGAGCTTTTTACAGAACAAGTTTTTAGTAAACTGAAAGACTTCATTCAGTAGGGGTGGGAATCTCTCGCACCTCACGATTCGATTCGATTCCAATTCAGCTGTCAACGATTCGATTCTAAACCGATTATCGATGCAAACATTTTTTGTGTGCATATCATGCATGATTTAAAATAATAATAATGATAATCATAATAATAATCTAATCTGAGTTTGCTAATCACTTTCTACTTTTGTGGCGATCATTAAAGAAAATCAACAGATTAATTAACTTAATATGTAATTAATATTTTATTAAAGAAAAGGCTTTTCTTTGTCAAAATAGATTTGACTTGAACACAGAATCCTCCTGTTACAGGCAACGAGCATATCCCTGAGATAAAAACAGTATACTGTAGCCTATATGAAAATAAAAAAGCTTTCAATGCAGCTTGCATTTCAACACATTATGGACTTATGTATCAACTCTCATACTAAAACCTGACTACTTTTGGTCATTGATAATAGAAAAATAAACAAATGATTTTTTCCTTCTCTATGTGTCATTAAAGAAAAAGCTGCTCTCAGTCAAAGATGAGAATAAGACTTCTATCACAAAATCCTCCTGATATGGGTGATAGGCAGCATATCCCAGTGCCATGCTACTTTATGCTGCTTGCATTTCAACACACTGTGCAACAACTTTTTGCACAATGTGTTGAAATGCAAGCGGTGCGCAAAAAAGCGCGACTGCCAAGGTTATTCAATCAAAGTTGTGGTAGAGTTTGTAATTCGCTTTGCTTTTTCAGAGTTGGGTGGAAAATTTGATATCAATGGCTTGATGGTCCTCTACAACCATGCAACTACAACCATGCTTCCACACGCTTGCTCTTAAAGCAGAGGCTGCTGGTTGAATGTTGCGCTCAGCCGCCTCATATTTTTTTGTTATTTGCGCACCATTGACTGTCCGGTTGCTGCACTTCCGCAATTATGAGTTCCGCCTCTTGTGTTCCATCAACATTGCATTGTCAATTAACATTTAGAAAATACATTTTTGACTTTTGTAAATCGATTCAGAATCTTCCACGTCCGCTTCGTAATGCATCTAAGAATCAATCAATGCATCAACTTCATCAATTGTACAGATATTGACGCATTTTATGCAGATGATACTTTTACTTACACTACATTATATGTACCAGATACTCATTTCTATTCTACTTTCTTTAAAAGGAAGGGTATGCCAGTCTTATGGTACTCTAATAATTGCTGAAATGTATCATCTTAAGAAAAGGAAAAATGATAAACTGAACTAAGGCAAAAGCATTTGAGATTTTTTTTTTTTGTGTATGCGACTATCTCAGTTGTACAGTCTCTTCTGTGACTCTGAAAGAGCCGTATTAATATAGTACTCCATCGATTTAGCAATGCACTCCAAATACTGTTGGAACTGCAATGGAAACTTTAAAAAAAAAAAGGATCCAATTGATGCAACAGGACCAGAGGTATCGTATTTTTTTAAGGTAAAGACACACATAACCAACATCAAGAGCTAGCTGTGACGATGGTTGTCTTTTGTGTCCCCTAATGTTGCTTGCGCCTCAGCCAGAAAGCTGCACTTGAACACAACACAGTGAATACAGCCAAAGGCCAACTAGCACAAGGCGTTCTGCTCCTGTATAAGAGAAAATAACCCTTCATACCACACAAGGGAGCAGTAGTCTGTGTTTGTCATTCAAAAAGAGGAACCAGAAGGCCCAGGACTGCAGATTGACTTCAAACCATGAAAATAAAGCATTTTTTTCACACCACTTTCTTTAATATAGTCACTTATCGAGAATGTGTCTGATAAAATGTTGACCTTTGCTCTTCCTTGCACTTACTTGCTCAATGAAACTCCAAATCAGTGTGGTTTTTCCAGTAAAGGTGTGGGACACACCACTCAATCAAGTGCCACCGTCGCACGGACATCGCCAGCCCCAATGGCCTGGTGTGTAAGGGCCCCTATTCAGTGAATTTGCACTTCCTAGAGAAAACTTGGTGCCACCAACTGGACTGCTAAAAATGTGGTCACAGGTTCAATTGTGTTATCTTATTCATGTATTAATGTGGCCTCTAGCAGATATGAGGAGTGGGCTTCAGAAGTACTGCAAGCATTTTTTGATATCACACTCCCACCTTGCTGTTGTCTTCAGACATAAACAACTTCCAAGACCTTGATGTGTAAAACTGATGGATTTTCCCTTTTAGTTTGAGCTTGGAGGCAACAAATTCCAACAGAAAACCTGCATTTCAATACTAAGCCATTGTAGTACAGCAAACACCCCTTTACACAGCAACATGAATGATCAGACAACTTGGCAGGTATTAGACACATTTTCCGTTCAACCAAATCAACCAAACCACTTTTTATTGTTACCTAAAGCACAATTCATATTTCCTCTTCACTTTCTAACAAGAATTTTAGATAACAAAGTAGAACTGTGGTCTTAAAACCATCAGCTTAAGTGGTGATTAGTGTGCTGCGTCTAAGAGCATCCAGCCGAGTTGCTTCTTTCCCAGATCTCGGCAATGCATGTGGCGTGTAAAATTGATCATACCTAACAGGAGTAATGGTGAAAAATGTGAAACTAAAAGCCAGGCTGTGAGAGAACAGAGTTCCTGTAATTTAAGCTTAGCCGTTGTGTTTTCTTCCTGTTATGGTGCTACTTGAGCTCTGAAGTCACTTTGGAAGAGTAAAGGTAGAATGTTTTTTTGATGCCTCAGTGCCAGATAACTGCTGGACTGTGATAGCCCTCATCTAGTAGTGACAACAGTGACAAGTTGCTGGCATGTTTGTGTGTTTACAGGGGCTCTTTGAGCTGACTGCATGTGCTGTCTCTCATACAGAAGAAATGCCACAATCCCTCTTTGCTTCTACACTAACAGTTGCAGGCTGTTCTCCATTCTCTGGTTCCACAGCTAGAAAGAATCACAGAAATGTTTCTACCAGTGTTGACTCTCCTTGCACGCTAACATTTCTCTCACTGTATTCTCTCCTCTCTGAATGGTTAAATCTGGCTTTTTCTCTCTTTTCTTTATTCACAACCTCATTTAGCCAGCTCATCTCTCCTTTGCTTCCTCTGACTTCTTTTCCTGTCTCTGACTCCCAGTCAGGGGGATTCAGACACAGATTCTGAGTTGGAGGATCGTGTGGATGGGGTGAAATCTTGGCTGTCAAAAAGCAAAGGTTCCGCAAAGAACCTCTCAGATGACGGCAGCCTCAAGAGCTCCAGGTCAGTACAAAGGCAACTGCTGTTACTATCACTTCAGGAGTCTACCTTCCTAGTTTGACTGCCTGAATAAATGGTTTATGTGATTTGATCCAGCAAAAATAAGGAAGAGCAGAAATCTTTGTTGAAAAAAAGGAACTGGACTTAAATGTTTTTTCAAGCTGCTTTGTCGTCATTGTCACCCTCTCTGTGAAGATGGGCCTTTTTTTCCCCCAAAAACAAACAGTCTCCATGGTAGATTTATCGACATGCCCAGTGGCCAGGTGGCATAGTCTACCTTAGCTGCTCGCTGAAATGAATGAATGTGTCTGCAAGCTGACAGCTTCGATTGCCCCAGATTTGTCACCAGAAGATTTAACTTCTCTCCCTCAGCTGAGCCGCTCCCAACGTAAAAAAAAAAAAGTTTAAATCTCTCTTAACAGCTCGTCCCCTTAGATACACATTAACTGATTCACAGAGCTGGCCAATAAACCCCCCTTGTAGTAGTAGTTTAGGAGTAGGAGTAGGAGTTGAATTGTCTTTAATTGCCTAGGACTTCAATTGCCAAGGTACACGGGTACAACTCCATTGGAAATGTACTTTTAAACTTTCATATTGGAAACGTATTCAACCAGTTTACTCAAATAATGCTACTGAAATATTCTGTTGATGCTATCACTTATTTTGTTTCTATGAAAGTACATACAGTATTTTTTACTGGAGCACAAGGATTAGCGTTACCTTAAACCTCAATCCTGTCAGTCAAGCATACACAATATAAACATCCAGTCTGTTTGTTCTTGGTAGAATAGTAGTCAGGTGCTATGACTGGGGCTGAAAAACATTTGATTAAATCTGAATCCAGTAGCAAATGCGCTACCAAATTCAAATCCTTTATCAAATCTCTTCAGATATTTTGTGGATTTCAACAACTTTAATCACCAACAGTCAACAGTAAAAGATATTTCACTATTAGAACACAAACATTTTCTTTCAAATTGTAATTCATTTTGAGACTTTTATTGATGTATTACATATATATCCACTGTTTAGCTCAATGGCTCTGTGATTGTTTTGTTACATTATTGTCTGGCCATAACCCACAAAACATTTCCATATTTTTTGGAGTGGATTTGCTGAGAATTACTGGTTTAGATTTTCATATAATTATTGTGGCCTTTATTTGTCCTTGGTGGACAATACGATAATGTTGGTGTCTGTCTAGACATTTCAATGCAGGAAAATCTCTTGTTAGTCCCCTCTCAGTTGTCTCCATTTGCACTCTCTTTCTGTTGTTACATTTCTCATCATAATTCTGTTATATGATTTGTCAAGTTTGATTGATTTGTTTCTTATACTCTTCCTTCACTTACCTTCACTTGACCCAAATCTCATCTTTGTCATTTTCTCTCCCACTGTCTTCATTCCTTTGTTCTTTCCATTCTTGTTACTTTCTAGATTTGCTTTAAATGTAGACGCAAAGGAAGGGAACGATTGGAAGGAGGGTAAGGAATGGAAAAAAGCAAATAAAGAGAGCAAAGAGGTAGAGTCGAGCAGGCCGGTGTCAGTGATGAGCTCCCTCAGCTACAGAAAACGATCCAACCTTGACTCTAAAGGGGATGCCCTCTTCAGTTCCCTAAAGCAGAGTGCCAAGTTAGAAAATGAAACCTTACATAAGACTAAACCTAAAACTTCAGATCTTAAGGATGACACCTTCTCAATAAGCTCAAGGAGGAAGTCACAGCCAGGTGATGAAATCAATGACACAGAATCAGTTGTGTCCCAGGCCTTTTCAGAGGCCAACAGCAGAACCAGGACAGGCATGGACAGCCGCTGGGGTGACTTTGACAAAGAATCAACCATTTCATTTACTGCACCAAGTCGGGCCTCCACACGTCTCGGTTTAAGCCCTGAGAATGATGCCAAGTCTACCATCAGCTTAGGTTTGTCAAGCCCGCATGGACGCCGATACACCTCACGCTTAGATGAGGGCCGTGCTGGGCGGTCATTGTATGGTAGTAGTCCCAGTAGCCCTTGCTTTAGTAGACGGTCTGGGGGTCGCAGTCCTGGAAGTGTTAGCCAAGCCGATTCCCATATGTCGCTGGCACGCAGCTGCCGTCTGAGCGAGTTTGATGTTGATATAGATGATAGTCGAAGCGTGGCCTTCACTGAGAGGCCAGCATACAGTCCTCACTCATCCACTGGCCGCAGTATCTCCATGCCACCACCACAGGCTAGATCATCAACTGCTGATAATGACCCAGCTGATAACTGGGACATCAAAACAGTCAGTCATCGCAACTACCTCGACCCTGATCTAGAGAAAGCCATCAATGAGGTGCTGAGTTTCAAGCCTATCAAGTTCAAGCGCAGGAGCTTGGAGAACTCTGAGGGCGAAGAAGAAAAAATTAAGAATGATGAAGACGACAACAAAGCGCGGAACCGCGACAGGTCTGCCAGCAGTCTCAGACGCTCTGCATCTGCTGTGGACTGCATGAGGTCGTCTCGCAGTGCCAGCAGCTGCAGCAGTCACCACCGCAGTAAGAGCAAGAGCAAGAGCAAGAAAAAGAAGAAAAGCCACAGCTCTGAGTCTGACAGCTCAGGAAATGACCAGGGTCACAGGAGTAGTTCCAGGAGGAGGTCCAAGAAGTCTAAGAAAAAGTCCAAAAAGAGGGATCAATCTTCTTCTTCTTCATCATCATCATCATCTTCAGATTCTGAGTCAGACACTGGATCTGAATCAAGCTCTGGTGCCTCTACTATTTCTTACCGGAGCTCCAGCAGTGTGAAGAGGGCCCCAGTTCCAAAGGTGTCCAGCCCCGAAGAAGAAGAAGCAAGGCCACAGAGTGAAAGCCAACCCCTTAGTAAAAAGGATGATAAGAAAAGGAAGAAGAAGGTGGACAGTCTGATGATGAAGTACCTGTACCGGCCAGACAGTGACTGAGGCAGGCAGTAGGTTGCCTGATATGAACTTACCCGAGAAAGTGTTTTTGAAGCATGGTGTGACCAAACTAATCAAAGACATTTTCACTCTCATCCGTCAACATATTAAATATTGCTCTATTCAGTTGAATTGTGAGTAGACTCACAGGAGTCTATTTTGCAAGTTGTGCTTTTGATGATTGCTTCGTAGGCATGCTAACAATTTTTGGGATGTTTACTACTACTACACAGTGTCAAGCCAAACCGAAGTGAGCAGGAAAGTCTTTGGTGTGTTGTGAATTGTATCATACCAGGAAGAGTACCTGGTGAAATGGGGCACTCAACATGGATGTTAACTTAACTATTAATTACTTCTGAGATGTCATATTGATTTATCGCCCAAGAAAGGTAAAAATAAGAGGCCATAATACATTTTCCTTCCAGCCCTATGCTGGCAAGCATAATTAGAACCTGAGCATTGATTTACACCAACATCAAATTAATTTGAGATGCACAGTTGACAGTAATTAACTCCCAGTTTGCAATATTTAAGTAGTTTGAATATTAAATCATATGAAAAACGCATAATGACCACTGAATTGAATTATCTTGTGTCAGAGTTCAATTGGAATATTTGAGATGATGTTTAAAAAAGAGACTTTAAACATGTTTAGATATTGGTAAACATTTGATTCATTTTCGGTACACTAATTCACTTGATAACTCTTAACACCTTGAGAATTACATCTATTATGATGCTTCGTATTTCACTGGCTTGTATTTAGTACTTCAGTACCATCATTACAGTTTTGCATGCTGGTGTGGCACCGCATTGCATGAGATTTTGTTTCAACTTGATGCAGGCTAACCTCACAACATGGCTTAATACAAAGCTCCTCCGTGGTGACGAGAGCTCAGTATACTGTATCACAGGAAACTGGCAACACAATAGACAAAACCCAAGCAAATGATAAAAACTTCATGTCAGTTTTAGCAAGTATTTACATTGACAATTAGAAAAACATCAGCAAATATAGAAACACTGCAAGTAGTAGACAATAAAGTGATCTAAAATAGACTGTTATTGAGAACTGTAAGGCCCTATCCACATGTGTACAGGTATTTCTGAAAAAGTTGTTTTTTTCTCTGATTTATATATGTAAACAGTGTTTAAGGTCTCTGGAAATGGAGCTGATGGAAAACTCCTTCCAGGGTAGAGATATTCAGGAACTCTGTCAATGTTTTAGGTCTGGATGATCAGAAACTGAGATTTTCTTGGAAGCGATGACGAACACATCCAAGTTCACGTAATTGACCTTAGTTGGTATGGATAGAGATTATTTCTGAAACGGTGCTAAAATTGTCTCCTGAACAGAGATCCGTTTCTATTAGAACTTCATTTTCAGAAATACCAGTGCACATTTGAACCAGGCCTAAAAATGGATTAACTAGTATTAAAAGGCTAATGCTGAGTGCTGTAATATATCAAATAACACCAAAACTACTACTAATTTTCAAATAGTTGTGTGGCTTGTTTGGGTATGCTTTTGGTGTCACAGTGTTGTGTACAACCTGCAGCGTTTCTCTATTTGCAGAAATTTTCTCTTTACTGAATTTGAAGTATGTTTGATCCAGGGCCACTACGCATCACAGTCTTTGAATGGTTTTTACTCATGAGCCCAGGAAGAATGTTGACAATACAAACTCACTGGATTGAAGGCAATCTTCATGGCAATCTTTGAGTCTTGAGAAAAACAACGTCATTAGGTGCAAATAAAAACTTGGCTTATTCTGATGGTCTCTTCTATTAACCTCAGCACTTAACAATAAAAAATGGTCTTGGATTTCTCCCTCACCAATTCAAACGCTTCTCAGCCTACAGGTTAAAGAAGTAATGTCATTTATCTATAGTGTGTGAACCTTTCTCTGTAAATAAACTGGTTTAGTCGGTTTTTCAGAAGATTACCTGCCAATGAGTGAGTTTGTATTGAAATATTTTTTCCCGTTCCTAAACTCAAAAATATGTTGTCAAAATGATGATAATTTCTACCTTTTGCTTTAATTTTATTTTTTTAACATGTCTTGAGCTCTCTTACACACTATACTATTCTCCGCTTTTTGTTGTTTAATAATAACATCAGCTTGTTCTTGTCCTTTCCTGCTCTAGCCCACCTGGTCGGAGACGTTTCTGCTTCGATAAATCTGATGAAGAGGAGGAAGAAGAAAAAAAAGAAGACGGGGCGGTCCAGGGCTCGTACTCCTCTCGATACAGATACAGCAGCCATATGAAAGACAGTGAGGACAGACCTTATGAGACCACATCGTAGTCCTCGCTGCCAGCCCTTGCCATCTGAAACGCACCCTCATTTACCTGTTCGTCTTGCATGCAGTGTTGACCCTCAGAGTGGTTAGTCTGACACAACTGTTCACTGAAGCACTCCCAACCCTACATCAAAAAACAGCCAATCAAATACTATAGATATTCCTATGATAGGTCTTCACAGGATTATTTTTCTGGAAACCTCATGGTCTATTTGGTTTGGCACTCATCAGTCTAACCTCTCTGCACACACAGTAGTCCTGATATTACCGACTCCCCTTTGCTGGGTAACGAAAGCAGCAATTTCTTGGCTTGAGCAGCCATCCTGTTAAACTCCAATCAGCATGGTTTTAACTGAGCCAAAGAACTTAAGGTTGCAACGATAACTTTTTTCTCTTGATGTCTCTTTTACTCTTCCTCCCTTCTTTACATATAGTACAACAGAATAGTATGTATTGCCATAGTACAATGTATTGCCAAAAAGCCCTTGTTCCAGTATGTGTGCATAATGTTTTACTTATTACCGATTTATGCAGAGTCCTGGGAAAAGTCAAAGCTTTTTTCTCTTATTCTATCCTTTTTGGGACAAGTGCCATCTGATTTAAGTGGACTCATCTACAGCTGGCTTCTCTGCAGCAGTTGTGTTTCATGAGCTGATGCGCTGAACACTAAAGACTCTCTCTCATCCACATCTGTTCGCTTTTCTTTGCCAGAAGAAATCTTTCTGCTTTTTGCTGTAAAATGATCTCTTCACAGGGGTAGAGGTTGGCATCAGTGACTACTCCATCATGAAAACTAAGCATTTGAATCTTTTGTTCATAATGTTTGACAGATTTGTTGTGCAGAGAACGGGCGACAAGCTAATTAATTTCCACAAGGTTTGAGATTACCTCTGTGATATGCCTTGTCTTATTCTGTTACAGCTTGATTTGAATTATTTGCCAGAATTCTTTATTGATGAGACCTAAGATCTCGACGTTCACATGCCGTCTGTGTTTTGCTTTAAGTTTTATGTCCTCTCCTTTTCCAAAGTAAAGAATGTACTTGACTTTGGGCACCAGGCATTTGTTGGTTTGGATCCTCAACTAGCATGTTAAAGGAAAAAGCTGGTGTTATTCTAAATTCTCATTTGAAACCTTTGTTGACCTTTGAGAACAATAATAATAATAATAATAATATTGTATATCATTCTAATCTATGCTCAAATGTTCATTTAACAAGGTGTTTTATGCTTTCAACCACATCTGTTGCTCTGCTTCAGCAAATGGATCCTGTTAGTTGTCAACACAGCTCTTACGCCTAAACCCTTTTGTTCCTGCTGAATATTTCGAGTTTCTATGAATTGTAGTGTGGTAACACGTTTCCCGTAAGGAGAAGCAGCTATAGAGGACTACAGTAGCCAACAGTGCTGAATATACATCTCCACCATCACCATGCAGCTAGCAGTCCATCAACTCTGGCTGGACTAGACCCAGCTGGACAGTGCAACCTCCAAGAAGACAGAGGCCAGATCTATGACACTGAAGACAGTATCGAGGTGGTTTTCCTTTTTGGGTTGGGCTTCTGACACCCCGGAGCTGAGTCGGTAATAACTCAGCTGCAATTCCAGCCGAGCTAACTACCTCACGGCAGCTACATTTGGAAGCAGTTACTTAACGTTTACTTCAGCAACAAAGCTACCAATGTAGTTGTTCATCAGGATCTCCGGGAATCATCTCAGTACTATAGCTGGACTGGTCATTCTTGGAGGCATGGGAGGCTTTTGGTCATCAGTAGTTAGCAGTAGTTAATTTAGCTACAAGTAAAGCTAATTGTCCAGAGTTGAGGTGCAGCAGCAGTTTTGCTCTAGCAAGAATTACATTAGCCTAGTTGACAGATAAGGAAACGGGGCATTCTCTGTCCCCTTCAAGGTCAATGGGGCAAATTTGAGTCCCAAAGTTTACCAAAGTTAAATATGAGTCCAGCCGGCAGATCAGCTGGTTACAGTGATTCAATTAGAATTAAACTGATCAATCATTGGATTAATGGATTCATGAATTTTGATGAAAAAAAGAATATCCCCTTTAAAACCTCATTGGGTACTGTAACCTCTTCTAACTGGACACTCCACAGCCTATATAACCAATACTGTGAAATCATGTAAACAGCAAGAAAAACGGAACCTGCATTTTCATTGTTGCGTAAGTGTAACATCGTACTCATCTTACAGTCATTTGTCTAGTATTAGCATCAAGATATCTTTAAAAGCCATTGAAAGTTCAGAAGACCTTGGCATGGCATTTGGGGCTGAAATAAATGAATGGATGTCCTTTATTGTGAGAGAAGTTGGGTGTGGTTCTATTAGACATGCTTTTTGTAGACTGTTCTTTTCATTTTTATTCTCTATGCAGTTAACACAAGTGTGGAAATGTGTTTTAATCTCATTGACTCTGATACAAGTGTCTGGCTTCAACAGGAAAAAAGAGCAGGCATAACAATGCTTACTGCACACCGTATTTATATATAAATATGTGTATGATTCATGCTAGCTTTGAAAATAGTTCATTTTTATTTTCATTATTGAACAAATTGACCACTTGTTATAAATTTTGCATTACAGTTTAATATATTGTAAATAAATGATGGTGATTGTTTTAGAAGACTGGATTTGTGTTTTTCTGCTGTGTGTATTCAGTTCATGTCTTTCCATTTACACTGACACTTTGGTCCTCAGATCTTCAGAGGGCATTCCAATAGAACAAAAAAGGGACACATTTTCTGATACATCCACTCAGTTCTTTTCATTTGCCCTGACAAATGTCAACAGCTTTGTTGACCATGCGAATGCCTTGTAAATGGGACACAAAATGTACTGATTTAATTTAGATTTTTTAATTAAATTACATTTTGTTCAGTCCATTATGATGTAGTTTAATCTTATGCATCAGTGCAGCCACAATATTGATGCTTGCAGCCGTGTCATGCTCATTCAACCCAAAAGTTAGTTACTTTGTCATTATCCTATATAGTTAAAAGAGGCTCTTTGGAGCATCTGTGTTCTGCTGGAAGTTGGTTGGGAGTTTATATTGGTGGGTTTCATTCCTAAAGTAACGTTACCCACTGTTGCTCCCTGTGGCAGAGAGAGGCGCTGAGAACATGCATAAAGTCCCATCCTATGGACTATCACAGAGTCGATCACAAAGAAATCCACGGTCCAGTGGCATTAAAATGTTTAAACAAATCATTCACAGGCTTGTGTAGGAAATAGAGAGACAAGGAAGGTCTCATTTTTCATGTTGGGTACAATCTGCTCACATATGGCCAGTGAAAGAGTTATTAATACATTTGAAACATTTGCATGCACAGAAATGTCACTGCAGCAAATGTTGTGGCTGCAGAACTAAAAGCTGTAGTAACAGGACAGAGAAAACAGAGTTACACTTTTAGCTTCTGAGATTTTTTTGACAGAATGTTAGGATTTATCGGGGGGGGGGGCAGCTGGTTTACTCCAGCTTATTCTACTGGATCTGGATGAATCTGGATTGTGTCATCTTTAGATGCATAGTCAAACACAGAACATCAATTAACATTTAATAGCCGTCCTGTTGGTGAGTCATGAGTTTTAAATAATCAATGAAGTGTATCCAGTGTTTGTTGTATGCAAATTAAAATGTTAATGGAGAGACATAGATATCGTTTATTTTCACCCACCTGATTGACTGAGATCCTCCTCCTCATTTAAACATCAGTGTATTATCTCAATTGCAGTAAAACAGAGGTGTTGATGCCCAGATTATTGTGAAATGGTGGGGGCAGAGGGTGGAGTATGGATGGACCACATATTTGTCTCTCAGAGAAGACAGGTGCCGCTGTTTACTAGCAATGTGCCACGTACTGGGGCATCTGGCTCTTAAAAGGGAATGTGAGCCTCTTTAATTTTTATGTTATGCCCAAAACACACCTATGAGTCTAAATGCAACCCCTTTCCCCACTGCGCCTTACTTAGCACCCAGATTATTCACACCTTCCTAACACCTGTGCCTTTAGATCATGCACCATAGATCCGTGAAATAGGGCCCTTAGTCTTTTTGGTATTTTGGTATCCCTTTTTGTGTCTCAGTTGGAGGAGAGGAAACTGTGCTTTGTACTGAAAAAAATGACATCCTTGTCCAGTCTGGTCCATGGTATTTGTTGCATTCGACCTTTTATTTTGTGTCTAAGAGTCTGTGAGGCCAGAATTGGACATTTCAGATCTCAACAAAGCTTTAACACAAAACCTGTTGCCAGACAAGAAAGTCGTTACTTGACAATTCTTCAAAACCCCACATTTTTTCAGTGACATTTTTGTGTCTGTATTCTATCCAATACCAGCATTTTTCGAGTTCTCCCTTTCGACAATATCTACACACAACTACAATATTGTTAAGGCCAGAGAGGATTGTCTTTATGGCCTCTTGACGGACAACATAATGTGGTGGACTGAATTTATAATGCTTATTATACTGAAGCAAGTTTGTCTTGGGTCATTCTGAAAAAGGCCAAATATTTTGAGACAACCAACTGTTTTTGTGAGATGATAAAGTCCTTCAATATTCTCCCAGTTAAGTGAAAAACATAGACATGGTAGATCACATAATCTCTAAAATCCTTCAATTAGATCCTAAAGCATGGAAAGAGGGTAGCCTATGGAAAGAGTGTCTGAGTTGAACAGTCATGTTGTGTCAACTCTGAATCCTCAACATCCAAGAACTGCTTCCATAACACATCATCTGCTGTGAGAGAGAGAGAGTACAGACTCTGATTACGTGCTCAAAGGGTTCTTGAAGGACATCAGAGTGAGACCTAAGATCTAATCTGTTTTTGCTGATCAATATTCAATCTAATATTTTGATATATGTGAGGAATGTGGTCTGCATTTTGTCCTTCAACCACCTCCTGACTGCAGTGAGCAGAGAACTACCATGTTAACAGAGACCATGTCCATCAGATAAGAATGTTTATAATTTAACTGAATATGCATGTTTGTTTTTTTTGTCACACCAGCACATCATGGTGACGTCACACATGTTATAACTGCCATTACAATTAAATTTTGCATAATATGGCTGTCTTGATTGTTACACACAAAAGGAGAGCTTTTTTCCATTTCACTTGGTTGACAGACATTTAATTTAAAAAAAAAAATTCAATTTAAATATATGGCTTACATCCAATTTACACTGTGGGAGGAAACTAACATGCAACTTGACACAAACAACTTCAATAAATTCACCCTAAAAGCAAAACTTGCTGCATACACACTGGCCTCACTTTTATGTTTCCCTGTCCTTCTGTTTTCTCTCTATCAGCAACACTATCTGCTTTCTTCACCAGCAGTAAATTCTATAAAGTTATAAAGGCCTGCCAATATATTTGGGCGGACCGTCCGATAAGTCTATGTGTAGGAAACACTGTGGTCCGTATCTGTGTAGCATGACAGAGTTTGGAAATCTTTAATTTTGTTACAGTTCTGTGTTGTATAATTACAAGTAATTCACCTTGAATCTTGCAGTGACAAATAAAGCAACATAAAAATATAAACACAGTTAAGAGCAGAAGTACAGTTTTTAAAAAGGAACATGAAGCACACTTGTTCAATAAAAAAAACTTGTAATGTGGGGTGCATTACTACCTACCCCTGCTTACTGGCCACCAGCTTTCTTGTACCAACAGCACTGACAACACTAAGTATGGAGGACCAAACCTGACATAAGTATAAATAAATAAATAAATAAATGCTGAAATAGATGTATAAATAAATAAATAAATGCATAAATAAATACATGCATAAATAAATGAATAAATAAATAAATGCTGAAATAAATGTATAAATAAATAAATAAAAGTATAAATAAAAGAATAAATGCTTTTTATTTATTTATACATTTCTGTTCACCTACATTTATTTATTTCTGTATTTCTGTTCACCTACATTTATTTATTTCTGTATTTCTGTTCACCTACATATATTTATTTCTGTATTTCTGTGTCCATATGTAAATGAGGAGGTAGGAGGTCCTAACCTCAGTCAACAGAATGATTGGTTACAGGAGTCTTCAGTGTGCTCGATGAGGGTCTACTACTTCTGCCTTACTAGCAGCGCTGCTGATTCCTGTACACTGTACAGGAATGTTGCTGGCTACCAGCAAGCCCGCTCAGCTAACTGTTAGCTGCAGTTGTTGACATTTGTTCATGTAGCTCTGGTTTAGTTATGAATTTGACTGGCGTTCATTTTAACTTGCGAGGGTCCCAGGTGTGCTGGTGGTGTGGTTTGAGAATCCCGTCTGGAGAGAGAGGGGTCCTCAGCCATGTCCGTTAACCAGGAAAAACATTCTGCTCATCGCTCCAAGTCATGTATATGTGTATTCTAGACGAGCGCTACAGAGCACAAATCGTCCAAAAGTGCATGTTGTCGGTCTCATATCTTTGTCGTGAATGTCTGTACTCTCAAATAACTCATGGGTGGAACAGGCTGAGGCATTTGTTCACGCCGAGCAGCTCGAGAGCCAAGTGGAGACCCCTTTTAGCTCTTATGTTAGCTGTTAGCTGCTCGCTGTAGCGCAGCGTCCAGGTTACCTTGTGACACCGGTTACCATCGGGTATTTTTCATTCCGCACTGTTCAAATGGTCGCTCAAAGCCATCGTTCCGAGCCGCATACATCGTTATTAAGCTGAAGCTAGGTCAGTGTGAAAACTGTACACTGTCATACAGCCTGCTGGTCAAACAGTCTGCAGAGTACGTTGACATCCAGCCCGAGCTCAGCGTGAGGTCAATCAGCTGTGGCAAATCGTGAGACGTCCAGATCAACCTGTGATACAAACACCAGTAGCGAAAATGGTTCATAGGAAAGCCCAGACATGTATCTCACTCTCGGTGGTAACATGTGTCAACAGTTAACCTGGACGCTTCGCTCTTAGCGCTACAGCGAGCAGCTAAAAGCTAACTAGCAGCTAACTGCTAACAGCGGTGTCCACGCCGCTCTCGAGCCGCTCGGCGTGAACAAATGCTTAATACTGTTCCACACATGAGTTGTTTAAGAGTACAGAGATTCACGACAAAGATATGAGACCGACAACATGCACTTCTGGACGATTTGTGCTCTGTAGCGCTCGTCTAGCAGTGGTTTGCAAGTCGCAGCCCCGGCTTCTCCGTGTGGATAGAAGTGTTCAAGCCACATCAAAACAAATACACGTCGTATACATGACTTGGAGCGATGAGCAGAATGTTTTTCCTAGTTAGCGGACATGGCTCTCCAGACAGGATTCTCAAACCACACCACCAGCACATCTGGGACCCTCGCAAGTTAAAATGAACGCCAGTTAACCTGTCACACTGGTCGAGGCCATTAAGCTAACTGGAGCTGTTTACCACGTTACAGAGAGGGAGGCTTGAGATCAGGAATCGTTTGCTTTTGTCTGGCTCTCCAATTTGACCAATCATGCTCTTGACTGAGGTTAGGACCTCCTACCTCCTCATTTACATATGGACACAGAAATACAGAAATAAATAAATGTAGGTGAACAGAAATACAGAAATAAATAAATGTAGGTGAACAGAAATGTATAAATAAATAAAAATCATTTATTCATTTATTTATACTTTTATTTATTTATTTATACTTTTATTTCAGCATTTATTTATTTATTCATTTATTTATGCATGTATTTATTTATGCATTTATTTATTTATACATTTATTTCAGCATTTATTTATTTATTTATACTTATGTCAGGTTTGGTCCTCCATAACTAAGACTCAACTGTTGACATAAATCAAGAATGGCACACCATCAATATGCCATTGCAAAGTGGTATATGTCTGGGAAATTGGGGTGATAATCCTTTTATAATTTGCACACAGCATCAGCGTGCCTATTACATAACACATAATAAGCAGTTGTTTGCTAACATATTAGTCATATCAACTACTGTGTATTTGATTTGCAAATAAATCATTGTGATCAGGATTTTGGAACTTCTGAGGTCAGGATTCCAAATTCCCCCCAATTCACAGTAAACTCCTTTCTAAAATTGCAAAACCTTACCAAAGACAATACTGATCACCAGGTCCTCAGTGATAAGATACAAATACAAAGATACAGCACTGTTCTTTGTTTCTTCTGTCCCCAAGTGGCAAAGAAAAAAAAATCAGTTTCAGTTTTAATGGCACAGGAATTTTAGACACCAAAGTTCATTTGCTGTATAGTCTTTTTCGGGTATTTAGCATTACCCTGCAGCTTTGAGGCAGTACATTACCTTCAGCTTGTTTCAAACATGGTCCGCACTATTTATCACAAATGTATTTATTTTTGTCATCATATTGACCTCACATCATGTTTTACAATCTTGTAAGTAGCAGTAGCTGCCGCAGTAGGTGGCCTTCTACACAGTAACTTCAGTAGATAGGTGATATAAATGAATGCACAAAATTCAGAAATTACAAGAAAGGAAACATGCAATGGCAATGGGCTAATGAACAGAAATCCATATCAAACTTCTTCCTTCATACTTACTTCTAGATACTTGGAATTATTTAAGAATCAATTGCAAGTATAGGAATTGTCCTCTAACATTTCATATATGGAAAAATGTGTAGAGGTTGGGAGGTAGGTCTCATGCAGTTTGCTCTTCATGGGTCAAACGCATTTTGCTCTTCATCAGCGGTTCCATGCCTACAGTGTAGTCCCACTGACAAGCAAATGTCAGCAGGAAGCAACCTGAGGTGAGGTCAGATCATCTGTGGAGCTGGTAAGTGATAGTGAATTTTCCCTCACTGTGGCCCTTCTATAGGGGAACATCCCCAAACAGTGGGCAGGCGGCTGCTCAGCTTTACCTCTCAGCTCAGAGGCCTAGAATATCAAAAGTTTCTATGCTGCCTCAGCACTTTCAGCACGGAGGAAATGGCAATTTCGGTCAATTTTCTCTGGTGTTAATACCTTATATTTCCCTCCTGTCTGGAATAAAATGAGAAAACCCGACTGCCTTAAACAGCAACAGCCGTGCTCTGTCGTTTAAAAATGAAACATAAATTATTCTAATAGGTCTTATTTCTCCTCTTCCTCTTGCCTGTTTTCCTAGGAATCCCTCTCGCCATGGTGAAAGATTACAGATTACTGTCTGCAACCTTTGTACCTTCTTAATCAAAACTACTTGAGGCCATTCGGTATTCATGAGCTGGATGATGTAAATTGGCCTCTCAGTCACTATAGCACATCTCTGCTGGCAAGAAGGGAGAGGTGAGCACAGAGACTGAGATGATGGGGAGGGAGTTATGGTGCAAATGAGAGGATACCTTTTCCCCAGAGAGAGTCAGTGACAAGAAAATGCTGTAAAAACATGCAAGGCTTTCAATGTTTTCTCCTGGCTGCCTCACAACCGAGCTCATTACCCTTCCAAATGTGGCTGCTGTTTCATTCTTTCCCCGCGGGCTCCTTGGCTGACAGTCAATCTTGTTTTTTGGCTGACTCATTGCCTCTGACCTTGTGTCAAGCAAACGGCTGACAGCCCCTCTGAACTGTCATCTGCTTTGGAGGACAAGCCGCTCGAAAGGGGTTCTTTTTCAATGAGAGTGAAAAGACCCTGGGAAAACGGCCCGACCTTGAGGCCTGAGTTCACTGCCTGCAATAGGGCAGCACTTACAGGGAAGCCAGTATGATGCAGTGGGCCTGAAACATCTAGAGGTACTTCTGCTGCCTACCAGGAATTGGAGCATTGTTGAGATTTTTCCTCCTACTGTGATTGAAATCTATTTTCATTGTTAATACAATCTGTGGTGGGTTATTTAGAACTTTCAACTAATTCACCATTTAGTTCCAGATATATGGATGCCCAAAGTAGCCATAGTCATTTTCTATTTTGTACTTTATCTCAAAATAATGAATAAAATATTGAGATAATAAACCTTTTGAGATTATTATATTAATAATCTCATGTAGGAAGACAAAACCTGTTGTCCTGTCCCTTTACGAGGTCCTGTTTTGCCATGATTATCTTTGACTCAAATTGGCTCCTTCTTCCGAGTTCCTAACCTCTTGACCTGGCAGATCTTCTCCTCTCCACAGAGTGGAAGGATGTTGTTTTCTTGCTATAAACAGATCACCAGAGACCTTATTTTATTAATTCACAACGACTAAGCACAATAGAGTCCTCTTTCTCCACGTCAGAAGACAGGAAGTGGGGGAAGAAGTTGGTTGGGGTAAGATAATTCAGCCCCCCTGACAGGTCAAACCGTTTTATGATCCTGTCTGTGACATTCCAATCCCACTGCAGTCTCTATATTCATCCAAATTCCAATACGTTCTGAATAACTATTAAACTACAATTTCATCTTCTTAATTTTAGCAGATTCCCAAATAGCCGAAGACGGTCATACAATAGATCTTTCCCATGTTATTGTCAAGCCCAAATGAAGTTTATTACTTAATGAGTTTGAGGTCTGGGAGAAACCAGCTCCTCCCTTTGGTGATGGGGACAGACTTTCAGATCATTCTGCTTTGTGTAATACTTGTGTTATTTACCAGTTAAATGTCTGACATGTTTTTTTAAGAAGGAATATGTATAGGTCCTTGGTCCTACTGTGTATTGTATACTTTATTGTTTTATGTTGTATACTTCATTGTTTTATGTCTTAATCAGGTTATAATCCTTTTTGAATGATAAGTGATCAAAATCATGTTGCATCTTTTCACGAAGTCAAAAATTCGACTTTTAAGATGGTGAAGTTTTGGGAAGGTTAAACATGATTTCGAAACATTAAAACAATAGTTTAGTTAAATTAAAGTTTTGTGAGCCTAAACTCTTCTCCTTCTCTCTTCTTAACTTCTTCTGTTTCTCTCCTCTATCTCCTCTCTTCTTTCTTTCCTTTTTATTTTTAAAGTAATCTTTACTTTTATTTTTGCAACAAGCTCTAAGAAAAGCAAATTAATCACTACTTTTCAACTAAGTTTTTAACAGAACGAAATTATTTTCTTTTTGATTTTTGATTTTAATATACCTTTAAAGTATCACTGCCTGATCCAGAAGAAGTTGAATTAGTTTAAGGATCAGAACTTAAGAACCACCACTTGAAACAACAAAGAAAAAGTCTTTTTCAAGACTGTGATCATTTGATGAAGAACGTTGCAGTCATTGTCTGCTTCAGAAGCCTTGCAAGGAGTCTCCAACAAAAGAGACTTTGTGTGCTCCCAGCCGAGACCGACTCTGCCCCCAGCGCTCACAATGCGGAAACCCAACCGGGCCTTCGGACTAAAAGTTCCTCAACAGAGTACCAGCCTTCCCTCTGGCTATTGGACCGACGCGCCGTGCCGTAGTCCAACCTAGATCCCTCAAGGAAGCCAAACTTCAGTACCTCCTGACTCCCAGACAAAACAGGCTGAACGTCTTCATACAGCTGGATCCACACACGTGAGAATGAGTTGGGGTCTAAAGTTCTAACTTCTGTCTAAAGTTCTGACTTCTGTCTAGGTTCTGACTTCTGTCTAAGTTCTGACTTCTATCTTATGAACTTAAGAGAATTGAGATTAGGGTCTCGTTAGTATTAAAAATTACTCCCGTAATATTTAATATATAAAAACCTGACCCTTTAACTTTATTACTTTCCTAATTACAGTCTTTACATTTTCTGTTATCTGTTGTTCGTCTAAAATTGTCATTTCTTTTATTTTACCCCAAATTATTTAGTCAATAAACATATATAATCGTTTATCTTTGTCTGGAACTTAATTTTAATGTGGAGAACCGATGGATACGTGCAAAGAAGTCACTGCTTCAGAATATTGAGACTGAATAAACTGATTTGGAATAGACTCTTACTGTCCAAGCCAACTTGTGTAGTTAGGTGTTTGGATTAATTTCCTCCGGATTATTCCAAGAACTAAACAATGGAGGTGGTGCCCCATTTACGAGTGTATTATTAATCACCGGTGATTAATTACCCCCTTTTTATCAGCAGCTATATCCCCTACACTCATTAAATGTCCTTATTAATTCATCCACTGATTGTTATCTAGATTTACAGTTTGATCTATAAAATTGAGAAATTAATAAAAAAAAAAAGTCACAGAATTACACAAAGCCAAAGCAAAATATTTCTTGTCCAATAAACAACTCAAAGATATGGGGCTCTGTCTTAGGCTCAGCACAGCGTAAGTGTTATTGCTAGTTTTAGACAAATGCCCAGTGCCCAGGTTGTGTAAATAGCAAATGTACTTGCGTCCACCTGTGCACTCCTGGGTGTGTTTGTCTTCAGTTAGGTGTGGTCTGGCAGATTTGTGGATTGCTATATTGAGGCAACAGAAAGAGACAGTGCCATAGACCAACACAAAGTCAAAGATGCGCCTACACAGGTAGGTTCATACTGTGCATAGGCTCTGATTTTATGATTTGAGAGGATTAACATTGTGGCAAATTTAAGCAGGAAAACTGAAAACTGTAGTTATAAACTCACAGGGAACAGAAATAAACTTTTAGCTTTTGATATAAACATGTTAAGACAGAATATCCTGAATTCTCAGGACAGTTGCTATACGGCAAGCAATTTTATTGTATGTATTTTAAAATTTCTATAGATATCGCAATAATATCATTATCAGGAATAAGTTTGGTTACAATAACCATGTAGTAAAAATCTTACATTCTGACAGACCCAAGCAACATTTTCTGTTGTCTGTAACCAGCTGATTAATCAACTAATAGTTTCAGCTTTAATTAAATGTTCATTATAATAACATGTTGATTCCATTAGCAAATATGAGCATAAGTCCTTGAAGTGCTCAGAGAAGTAGAACTATATCATGACAAAACAATCTGCTGTTGAAGTTCATGTTACACGATCTAAAGTTCCTGAATAGTTTCTAAACTGACCATGTTGTGAGACTTTTTTCTCCAAAGCTGTTTTCAAGACCGAGAAAAAACATGCTGCACATCTGATTAGTAACCTTCACCAAGGAGGTTATGTTTTCACCTATGTCTGTTTGTTGGTTGGTTGTTTTTTTTGTTTGTTTGTTTGTTGGTTTGTTGGTTTGTCAGCAAGATTACTTAAAAACTACAGAACGGATTTCCACCAAACCTAGATAGAGGATGTGTACCAACCTAGAACTGACCCCATGAACTTTATGTGCAGATCACTTTATTTAGCATTAGGAGATAAGAGTGTAACTATGAATACAAGTTAATGTGGATTCTAAATCTGCTGAGCTTGAATTACAGTTAAGCAGTGGTATAAAATCTGGAGTAATATAGGGCTATCCAGTTTGATGTTGGATTAGATCTGACTGATTTAAAAGGGACTCTACTGATTGCAATTATAGTTGTTTGATTAATCTGCTGTTTTTATCTCAATTATATGAAATGAAATAAAATGGTGAAACATGTCTTCCATGGGTTCCCACAGCTATAGCTTACATTTGCAGCACTCTCAGACCCATAGGTAATTCAGTGTCTTCTACTACAAAAACAAAGTATAAAAGTCAAAATATTCACTTTGAGAAATGGAACCAGGGAAACTTTTGGCATGTTTGCTTAAAAAATAACTTTTAACATTACAATTCATTGTCAAAATTCTAGCTGTTCTTGTCGTAAGGGATGTTTCTGGAGGAGGTGTCCATTATCAGGAATTAATGGATGCTGTGGAGGCCTCTGGGATAAAAATGTAAGTTTTTCTCACAGAACAGTAACTCCAATGAAGAAATGCTGAAAAAATTATTACAATTCCATAAGGTTAGTATACATTGGCAGCATTGTTCAGTACTCCAGTTAAAAGGCTCGGTCCTAGATATGACTCAGCAATGGGAAATAAACTTGTCCGTTCAGGTCATAGATAACTTTGGGTTCAAGTTTTAAAGTCAATAATATTGGGTACAGTTTACAAACAATAAGTATAATTTTCAAAAGCTAACTAGCTAACTAACTATCCATGCGTACTGTCTGCCGCAACCAACACCCAACTAAAGATTTATCTGGAGGTTAAAAAATCTCAGCAACACCATTTAAAAAGGACCTGTAGATACAAACTGACTTACTCCAGATGTCAGGCCTGCTGCATCCCTCAGCAATGACACACAGGTGCTCCACTAACTTGTATTTGCTTCACACATTTTGACTACAGCAGTTTGCTGATGCTACAAACATGTTGGCAAGTTTGAAACTTCACAGCAACTTCACAGCAACAAAATGAGGAAAGAAATCTTTCCTCATTTTGTGAGGAATGAAATCTTTCCTCATTTTGTTGCTGTGAAGTTTCAAACAGGACAATGTCATTTTATTACTGTGATTGGGTTCAAGTTGATTTGATGTCCTACTGCTTCTCAGAGGAGATCATTGTGAGTCAAGTTCTCTCCTTTAATGTTTTTAAATTTTACTCTTCTTTCAGTTATTTGCTCTCCTGTAAAATTCTCCAGTGCTCATGCTTGTTAAGATTTTTCCTTGTGCTGTATTTATTAAAGTTGATTGACTGGTGTCCTCTTGGATTCAGTGTTAACCCTGGGGCACAGCCAAAAAGTTTTGTGGTGTAAAGGTCCAGGTCAGCTAAGACTCAGTAACAGCAGCTTGCACACACAGCCTTGCAGTGTTTGGTGTTTAGCCGGAGGACAGGTGAAGCTGGGCCTGGAGGACTGGTGAAGGCTGACCTCATGTCAAGGCTAATCCCTGGGGTTGTGCAGGAGTGTTTGGTAAAGGCCTGTGAGCTACAGCTCTGCCCTCAAGTCACTAGCTGCTGTACACAAGTGCCAAGTTATTTACACATCTAACCACCCAAGCAACATAGTACATATTTACATCTCAGCATTTGATTTAGTATTTGAGTTTAAAAGAGTTTAACGTTTAATTCATTGGAATGTAAAGTGTTTCACATTTACAAGCCTATGGTGAAACTATTCTTGGCTTTCACAAAAGGATTGAAATAGTCCTGCTTGATGTTTCATACTTTTAGCTGACACTGATTCATACCTGGTGGTTTGCATCCCATGTATGACCACAATATATGTATATATGTATATCTATATACACTACCAGTCAAAGACACACCTTCTCATTTAATGTTTTTTCTTTATTTTCATTACTATTTACATTGTAGATTAGAATGCATTAAAACTATGAATGAACACATATTGAATTATGTAGTAAAAGTGTAACCCTAACCCTTCAAAGTAGCCACCCTTTGCTTTGTTGACAGTGCTGAAAACCCTTGGCCTTCTCTCAGTAAGCGTCATGATGTAGTCACCTGACATGGTTTTCACTTTACAGGTGTGCCTTGTCAGGGTTCAGAACCGAACCAATCAGCTAAGTAAAGAGAAACGACAGTCCATCATTACTTTAAGAACTGAAGGTCACTCAGTCCGGAAAATTGCAAAAACTTTGAATGTGTCCCCAATTGCAGTTGCAAAAACCATCAAGCGACTCACATGAGGACCGCCCCAGGAAAGGAAGACCTCACCTTCTTGGTTTTGGTGCCTTTGGACAATTTGTAATGCAAATTTTAGACAAATTATGGCTTTCTTTGCAGTTAACTGCTCTAACACCCAAGCAGAAAGACAGTCGGCATAGTTGTTAATTAATAAGTGACTCTGTTAACAAGTGTTCCCCACAGACAGTTACTGGCGCTGACGAAGTCTGAAGGACAACACTCTTGGAGTCAAAGAGCACATATGTATGTTTTAAACTTTTGGCATTCAAAAGTGGATTTATCTTCACTCTCGCCTGCCAGAACAACCCATAGAGGTGCCACAATCCACTGTTATGCACTAGAACTCTTGTATTTGACTGCTGAATGGATGCGAAATGTACTTTACTGAACTATATCTTGACTGTACAGAGAAGCAGAAGGGGAAAAAAAAGTACTCCAGTGAGTGTTGACTTTGCTGATTGCTGCTGACTGAACACAAACACACACTCTTTGTGCTTTTTGTTGCTCAGAACGTGTACAATTAAGTATTGTGTCTGTTTGAAGAAAATTAATCTGCCAAACTTGCACAAATAACGTGAGATGAATGATGTTGCGTCCATCTCCTCTGTTCAAAGACGGTCATTCCAGTTTTACATAGATGGATTCTTTTACTCGCCTTTCAAACATCTGTCTTCTCTGGCCAAGATGTCCTCGAAGGAATGATGTTTCTCCTTCAGATGTAAGTGGACAGCAGAGTCTTGAACTGAGGACTTGGCCCTCCTGTATTGTGCCATTTGTTTGTGGAGAGGTTGTTTTGAATCCCCAATGTACAAATCTGTGTAGTCCTGCTGCACTGAACAGCATAAACTATATTACTTTGTTTATGCCTGGGCAGGCACACTCTCAATGTGCGCAGATATGCACTTCTTGGCCTCTGTCTTGCAATCAGACCACTTTTCGAACCTAATTTTTATTGCTAAAAGCAATAAGTAATGAGACCAATGTTAAAATTAGATAACAAACAGACACAGACTATGGGCTCTATCTTAATGATCTGAAATGCAAGTATCTAACGCAAAACACAAGTAGCTTTGTGGGCGGATCTCAGGCGTTGTTGCTATTATGCCGGCGGGATAAATGACTCTTGCGCACGATGCAAATCTAAAATGGGTTGGTCTAAAGTAGCTACATTACTCATAGGTGTGGTTTGGGCGTAACATGCAATAAACCAATCAGAGCGTCATCTCACATTCCCTTTAAAAGCAAGTGTGCTTGTTCCATGGCGGATTGCTATTATAATGGCGGATTTGCCAGGTGCACGCCAGGAGCGGTTCACAGCCGAGGAGACCGAAGTTCTCGTCAGGGCTGTAAAAGACCAAGAAGTGGCATTGTATGGGGATGGAAGAAACCCACCCAAATAAGCTTTGGTTAAACAGGCGTGGGAGGAAATTGCCACAATTGTTTCTACGGCTGGCATCCCCAGGACATCGCACCAGTGCCGCAAGCGCTACAACATTTTCAGAAGACGGGGTAAGTCCTAGCTTGCTGGCAACAATCGGATGCGCCGTATAACTGGAGGTGGATCTGCCTCTACTCAAGACCTGACGCCAGCAGAGGACATTGCTGTGTCCACCCTCACTGCTGAAAGCGTTGAGGGATTTGGGGGCTTGGAAATTGGCACCCAACCCAATACACTAGCTGTCCGACCCAAAGGTACACTTTCAAATCAAGTTCACATAGAGATTTCTCATGAATATCTTTTTAATCATTACTGACATGAAATAAATGTAACACAGCCATACAATTAATTAAAACAATGTAACGCAGCTTCACAGGAAGAAGATCCTGGCATTGTCAGACCGGAAAACCACCTGTTCCTGCAGCTCCAGCAAAATGGGCTTGACATACTGGAGCGGGAGCTTTCCGGGATGCGGCAAGGTATTAATGCCCGTCTTGACCGGGTGGCGATGTTGCTGCGGCCTCTCAGGCGCATCGTCTCAAGTCTGGAGAGGATTGCTGCAGCCATGGAGCGTGGGCCTCCAAACGCACCACCTGCTCCTGTTATGCCCCTTCCTCCTCCTCCCCCCACTCCATCTCCGTCCACCCGCTCCACTAGGAGCACATCGCGCATTGCCACTCCCGGACCCTCACGGCCTCGGCGGGTGCGTCGCATGCCTATCAGAGGGAAAAAGAATTTGTTCTTCTGTTTAAATCTTTCCAACTTTTCATTTTCTGTTTGTATTTTTTGTTCATTTACAAACAGTTTGCTATTTATTTTTCTGTTTGACAAAATGTAAATAAAGAAATGTCACAAAGACATACTTTCCGATGTTTTAGGCTCACTCTCACTGAATCACGAGGTCATGAATGCATGGTGATATTTTTGCAATGTAGTCTAACATTAGACCGAGATTACCTTGCTTAACTCACTATAGATGATGCAGCTCTTCTGTCAAATAAATTCTCCTCTCCTGTGCTGCTGCTGGGGTATTTGGGTTAAATGGCATCGGCACATGCAGTTCAACATCACATCTCCTGAAGTCCTGTAATATTTCCTCATTTATGTCATCAACACATCCACGATTCATGGAAATATTGTGTAAAACACAACATGGCACAAAGAATGCTGCGACTTTTTGAGAACTGTACTGTAAAGTGCCTCCTGACTTATCCGAACACCTGAAGCGCATTGTCAGTATGCCGAATGTTTGTTCAATTACACTGCGTGTTTCTGTGTGTTTTCGATTATATAGCATTTCACGCACTGTTGCTGGCATAATAAATGGTGTCATCAGCCATGCCTTTAACGGATAGCCGTTGTCCCCTAACAGCCACCCATCCAAGGGGGGACCAACAACACATGGGCAGTGATCCAGCAACAGAAAACCTTAAACCTTGTGCTCACCAAATGCGAAAATTACAGTCCTGGTCTCACATTATCACTTTAGACAAACATGAGAATATATCCTCAGTCCTCCGGGACTCAAAAGCCTCAACATCCTTAGGTTGTTCGAAGAATCTCTCCTGCCCGTCGTATCTGATCCTGAGTACCGCTGGATACAGCAAGTAGACGATATCTCTTTCTTTAAGCTGCTGTTTAGCCGAGTAGAAATCCTGCCGCTTCTTTACAACAGCTGCGGAGAAATCCTCGAATATCATGATTGAAGCTCCGTTGTACGATAGAGCCTGCGCCTTCATGGCTGCCTGCATGACCCGGACTTTATCTTGGAAGTTGTTGACCTTAATGATGACAGCGCGGGGCCGCTGTCCGGGCGGCAGACGGGCTCTCACCTGGTGGAAGCGGTCCAGTTTAACAGCTCCGCTTGCTCAAGGGCCTTTGAAGTTAACTTGCAGCAGCTCCAGCAGCCAAGTTCTAAAAAAGGGTAGTCCAATGATGCAAATGTTACGCCGTCATCACCTGTTTTCTAGCTCATCAATTTTATCCAGCACTGTCTCCAGCTTCTTCCTGACTTTGGCTAGCTTAGCTTTTTTTTTTTTCTTATACTTTATTAATTATTTATCAGATATTTCACATGCACACACACACAGCTAGGTGGGCTACTGGGACAGCAACAGGGAGAATGCTTGCTCAAGGGCATTTTATTGAAGTGTAAACTGGCACCTCATGAGCTACCAGTCCACTTCCATATTTTGGTCAGTAGGTGGACTTGAACCGGCCACCCTCCAGTCCCAAAGCCAAGTCTCTACCGATCAGTCTCCACTTGACCCATAAGTGGTGGTGGTGCGTGGTCCGCCATGCTAGCTTGGCTAGTTTGGGGCAAATGAACGTCTACGAATTTGGTGGATTTAGCCATTTGGTTGATCTTCCTCTGGGTGTTTGGCATTCTTAGATCCATTCAAGGTGTCCCGTTTTGCCCAGTGTTATATGTCTATGTCTAAAGTTACACCGAAAAACTGTATCGCGTTGCTGGAGCCGAGGTAGCGAGCTGTTACTACGACATTTGCGTCACGTGACCCCCAGACCACATTTCTCCTCAACACTAAACTTCATTCTGGCCATCTATATGCAAACCAGGCAATTGAGGGTGTGTTTAGAGCCATTTATAGTGAAGTAGGGGGATGGTCAAACAGCCGTACACATGCGTAATAATTAAGGATGATTGACATGTGTAAGGAAAAGACATAGGGTTTTACAAATCTGGCGAAAAAACTGCGTATGCATGTTTGACTGTTTTTTGCATGCACAGATCTCTACACCTGAATAAACATTTTTTAACATTTGGCCCCTGGTGTGCAGGCAATCCCCCCCATGTTATGATGCATTTTTAACCTAGAGAACTTCTATGAGCAAAACTGACTCTTTCTCAATGAATCAATTGTATTGACTGTTTCAATTAGTGTAAAGAGCCACTGTAACATCACCCATGGGTTGCTGAAAGGCCAAAATCAAGCTCAATGAAGTTGACAGGCTGTTGCCATTGCCAGATAGGGAATCTTGAAGTAACGTGTAAGTATCTTAAAATGACCATATTTTGATTGAAATGTATTGTATTGTATCGTCTTAATCACAAGAATAAATAGGCATAGTTGTGTAAAATTACAAAACATTCATTTAAACTAATTTCTGACAAGCCTACAAATCTATACACATAATTTTCTTTTAAAGTATGATGGTGCATTAACTCCATCAGTCTAACAATTTTGATATTAGCCTTAGGACAAGACAGCCTGACTGGAAGCCTGTTCATATTCTGCATGGAAACAATAAAGACCATGAGGTAAGCTATAATTTAATAAATAACTGGGGCGACTTGACCATTTTCAACACCTTGACTTGCACACAGCATATCGTTACTGAGAAAGTTCAAACCTCCAAGTGAAGTAGCAGAGAGAACGACAGCTGTGCCTGTGAATCACGATCATCAGCAGAGCCTACACCAAGCATTATTGGCTGAAAAGACGTAATGTAGCTGCAAGATCCAAATCTTGCTATCCTAATCATGTCATGAAATAAATTCAAACAAAACATTGTACAGAGGGAAAAATGATCATAAAAACAGGGTAATTATCGTATATCTAGCAAAAGGCTGACTGTATGGTCTAATCCTGCTCCAACCAGAAAGTGTAGATACATTTTTTTGTGAACTGGCGCAATACAAGTAAATATTTATTGACTGACTTGGTGGTAAATGACTCCACATACCCATCAAAAATGCCTTGTTAGTTTGACGGGCCTTTCTAGCTATAAACTACCAAGCTAGCCAACACTAACAAGCTATCCCTGTTCACACGTAATAATTAGCGGCGTTCATTTGCCTGAAACAGGCACAAAGCTTGTATGTGTGTGTGTGTGTGTGTGTTTGATTTGACAAGTGAGAAATGCGTTTTCTAGAACACACTGAATTACATTCAATGTGTTAAATGGACCTATAGTTCCATTATTGTTGCCATGTTCCCCGCCTCTCTCTAAATCCAACCAGTCAAGGTAGACTGCCTAGACTGAGCCCCAGTCCCCCAAATATTGTTCATGTGCAGCTGAAAATATATATATTTTTTTCATAGCTGTTGGGTTTTTACAAGCTTGACATTGTTGCAGTGAGGTGTTCCAGCTGCCCCCCTGCTTGATGATTATTGGTAGTTGAATATTTGCATGTGCATGTTTAATGTACTTCTAATTCTTGTAATTTGCATAATGGCCCTTTGCTATCCATCTGAAGTCACTTAGAGGCAAGGGAGCAAATGGCTCGCTGATCGCTGCCGCTTCACTGCATAATTTTCCCATTCCTGCTGATGGCCTTAGTTGGCATTCATTGTAATAGGCCATCTGATTAGTGATTAAAATGTTTACCGGTACACTGGGAAATAGATCTAGGCAAAAGGCCACCTCTGAAGCCTGAGCACGCAGCTGGCTTCACGTAGACAAATGACTCAATGGCTGATGTCTTTTTAACCATGTACTTCGTTTGCAAAATGGTGAACGCTGT
Source organism: Sparus aurata (assembly GCF_900880675.1). Taxonomy (NCBI): domain Eukaryota; kingdom Metazoa; phylum Chordata; class Actinopteri; order Spariformes; family Sparidae; genus Sparus; species Sparus aurata. Next base: position 34,579,202 of record NC_044188.1, read on the forward strand.
GAAGGCAGCGAGTGAGAGAGGTTTACTGATGCATGAAAAAATACAAGCCAATAAGATTATAGCCTCTTTAATTGCTGTATGTCACAGATGGGCGATTTTACAATTGCACAACGATGTCAGAATCTAGTTGTTGATGTGGATCCCTTTTGTCAAATCAAGGCAGCATTAGTTCATTCCAAGTTTATTACATATTATTCTTGTTGCTTTGGGGAACAACTAGGTGACTTGTTTGTGGGTTGTTACTTCTTTTACTTGATTCAGTATGTGTCCATTAACACATGAAACCAGGTTATTCTAAGAAATCACAATATACAGGATAACACACAGACTTGTAGTGGCTACCTTGTATCAATTTTGGTTTGAATCAGAATTTAAATGTAATTATTTTGAATACAAGTTCACATTGCCACATGAAATGATCTCTCCTATCCTGTTGCCTTGCTGCTATAGCAATAATTTCTTTGCCATAAACATGCATACATGTTAAAAGTTGATATAAACACAGTTGCATATATGAAAAGCAGAAGCAGTTTTCACTAAAAGAAGGGGAAATCAGATTCATCTGATGCCCTCTATACCCATTACAGAAAAACTTTTCTCCCTCTCCTTATAAAAGACATTTGAATAAACAGTTCTTTTGTATCTCTAAATGTCATTACATATGTATCTTCGTTCTAATCATACAAAAAGAAGTATAGAAAGAAGTATAGAATGTAGTGTTGTGTTCTACGTTTGTACAAGGCATAGTTTGAGCATGTATCTCACAGTTGTTTTATTTGCATTTTAAAAAATTAGATTTGTCAATTAGCAAAATTAAAAAAAGTGTTTGTTGGCAGATTTTTTTAGACTACGAGCACAGCCTAGCTACTGTTGCTAAAATAAGCTAAGCTAAACACCTCCTGTAATTTCATATTTAGTGCACACACATTAAATGGATTAGATCTCCCCATCTCTTGCTCTCAGCAAGCCAATGTGAATGAGGTGAATAAATTGGCTTAATAGCTAACCTCGTTACTTAAATTTAGTAACAACTTGGGGTTAAATTATCATGACAATCTCAAATCATATTACAGTTACAATTAAGGAACACTTGATGATTAGCAGATTTTCCGAATATCCAGTCCCAGCTCTATAAAGCTGATTTGGTCTTTTCCAGGAAGCGCCTGATTCGGAAAGGTGAGAGGTCATAGGAGGGCATTTCTCCCAGGCTGAGTTCACACAGAAGCTTGCCAATGATTGGTCCAAACTTGAATCCATGACCTGTAGCAGAGAAGGCAGTGAGCAGAGTATGTACGAAGGTCATCAAACCAAGTCTTACGAATCAATGTCCTAATATGAGCAAATGCATGCCCTGCACCTTTTAGTTAGCCTGTGAAGAGCCTGCATCTCTGGGCCTTTGTCTGAGTCAAGCAATGGGTTTGAGCCCCACATGAGTGAGTACATAAAAGAAGAGCAAATCTGCTGCGATGCCTGTCACTGGGCATCTATTCATTGTAGTGAACTGGGACAAAATACTAAATTAAGGTAGGTTTGTCCTTTCTGTGCATAATGGCGTTATATGATCAGGCCCAGAAGTTAGATGAGAAGGCAAATATTTTCCTGTGCAGCATCCTTGTTGCTAAGGTCTGAGAGGCAAATTGTAAATGTCAACAGTGCTTGAGGAATGCAATACATTGCCACTTGACAAAGGTCTTGGAGCTCCTGTGGATTCTGCCTGGCTTTGAAGTCATAAAAGCTTGGCTCTGACAGTTTGGCCACATGAATTTTTATCCTGCCAGAGAAGGAGAATGGAAAACCTCAATTGATGGCAAAGCCCACAGGGTGACTTTGTAGCCATGGCAACCCCCCAGTACTTTCTTTAAAGCACTTGTGTTGGGCTTTAATGACAAATGCACGTAGTGAAGGAGGGAGTATAGTCGGGCGAAGCCCTGTGAACTTCTATATCATGGCGCTGAGCTGCTATAGTGCTGCCGGAAGGAGCAAACAGTACAGATAATAATTATCACTGACAAAATAATGACAATAATCAAACACTAAAGTCGTTCACCAGAGACATTGTGATCTGAGTATAATGCCACATTGAAGATGTGGGAGAGTTACCTAGATTAACAGACTTTTAAATGGCGTTCATTGCATCATTTAGTTCAAAATTTAGACTGAAAAACTTTACCAACCACTTACAACATCACAGCTAGTTTGCACTATCATCTGAGATTATATAACATATTTACTCTTATATTATATCATATTATATTATTCAATAGACATATCGATATATTTATCAGTTAGGTTCCACTTCAAATATTTAGAAATGTCCGCTATAGTTGATAAATCAAGCGCGATAATATTAAGCAATATTACTTTTTATTGACTTGACAGTCCAGAGCAGGAGGTGGTGCTAGGTACTTTTTAGAACAACACACACTGCTGTCACGTTCATGACAAACTGCTGCACCTAGGTGCCATCAGGTGTGCATAAACTAAGTGTAAAATTATTGGTTAACTTGACTGTGAGAGCCTTGTAACTATCTTTGTCTTGTTATTGGTATTGGCAAAAAACATTAAATCAATATTAGAAATAGTTGAAATATTGGATCCCCATGAAATGTGATATTGACATTCATGGTCCTCACATGCTGATTCACATTAACTATGATGATCCACTGTGTTCGTATTTATTGCTACAGTGAAATTTACATTTTTAGGTTCAGAGTGAAATGTCTCAACTACAATTAGATTAAATCAGTCACACATACTCATGTTCCCTTCAGGACCCATTAAACCAGCTTTGGTAATTCAATGACAGCATCACTGTCAAGTTAACATTTCAGCTGGTCTAATACTTTGCTCTATGTCCTAGTACTTAAGAAACTAATGGCATCACCAGCAACCTCAGCTGCACTTTGTGTTTGGTGCTAATAATGTTTGCATGCTCACACACAAAATTAAGATGGTGGACATGTAAAATTAACCATGTTAGATTAATCATTATGAGCACATTTGCATGCATTTAACTAAAAGCACTTTCTTAAATTGTATGATAATATGAAAGCTTGCAAGTCATCCATTGAAAAAGAGTGGGTGTGCCATTACACACATTATGGGATTAAGTTTGTTCATCATCTATCATAACTTATAATAATGTACAAGGCTAAAACATCATCTCTACTAAACCATTTATGGGAGCAAACCATAATTTAATGACTTTTTTAAAAGCAAGTTATCTTGAAAGCGTAAATAGCCATGACATTCATAGAGGATGATCCCCTGGCCTTAAATTCTCTGAACATGACTGTGCTCTGCAGGAATGAGCCCTTTCCTTTCTAGAAATTAAAAAATACAGAACATTCATTCTCTGGTGCCAACTTGACCCATCTTTCACACCATATGCACTAGCGAGGTAGAGTATAACACAACAGCAAAATATCCTGGGAGTAAATTGAGGCTGTGCATACAGCAGCTATGTACTGACCTGCTACGCCCTCTATTGAACAAAGTAACGTTAATTTGCACATTGTTGCACTTGTGTATTTGGTGTGAACGCTGAGTCACACATTCATTTTTAGCTTCACTCCTTGTGAGGCTCTCATTGCGAATTCACTGGTATATAATTCATTTGTCCAACCTTCAAGCTTTTAGTCCATTTATCCCAGCCAGCTCCTCTGAAAGCAGAGCACTGTGTGCAGGATATTAATTACAGATATAATTAGGCAAAGGACATGACTGCATGATGAGATGGAAAAGTGCCAGCAGACAGTAAAGGTAACTGTAGGAGAAGAGAGGTGGAGCCGAGTCGGCCTTCTGGGTTCTGGGTGCCATGTTAATTAGAGAAGAACATGACTGTAGACCCAAAGCACAGAAGCTTTCACCCTTCACAATGGACAAGAACATCTCATTAAAAGTTAAGGATCTATGTCCCAAGTCCTGTGTGGATATTCTGCAGCTCCGAACTCCATTAAAACATCCTCTTACATACTAGTTTATCAGTATCAGTATTATTTTCAGTTGCATTTGTTGCTTTACCTTGATTTGACTTTCATCAACACTGAATGCTTGCTAGTAACGGATATTTAAGAAAACAGGTAAATAATTGCCAAGGCAAGGTTGATAACCATATATGACCTATATATATATCCAGCCCTGTGGTCACCAGTGGTCTCCTAAAAAAGGGGAATCACAGATGTGAAACCTTGATGTTGCATAAATTAGGGGTGCACCGATCCGACATTTAGATTGGATATTGGCCCCAATGTTAAAAAAAATAGCTGGATCGGGGATTGGAAAAATGAACAGATCCACGGGCCGATCCAGATTTTTTCTCCGCTGCAGCACATCCTACATCATTCGTCAGCAGCTCGTGTGTCACCAGCTGGAAAAGTTGAGCAACATGCAGCGAGCCAAAGAGTCAGCTGTGTGGAGATATTTCACACTTGCCACGCCAATTAGTTCGAATCAAGCACATCCAAAAGCACCTTGCTAAGGAGCACGCTGAATTTCTGCAGCTCAAAAAAACCAAAGGAGCAGGAGACAGTACAGCCCAGCAACTAACTTTGGCAGATGCACTTCAACAACGCGAAAAGTTTCCGACAGAAAACTTGAAAGCATTGGCAATAACAGCGAGTTTTGGAATTCACTTAGATGTTCAACCAATGTCAGTTTTTGAAGATGAGGGCCTCCGTCGCCTCAACTGCATATTCACGGCTGCAAGATATCCTCTCCAGATGCAAATGCAACCTAAGCGCCTGCAACAAGACGTCAAAACAAGGTGGAATAGTCCCTGCTTGATGATACAGAGTCTTCTGGAACAGAAGCGACTCCTCTGTGCTTACATTGCTGACCATGACCTGCCCAGTACACTGACTGCTAACCAGTGGGCTTAGTAAAAAATAAACGAACATTGTTCTAGCACTATTTGAGGGCTAACAAGGAAAGTAAGCTCATTGACAGCCTCCATCACCGACATCATTCTAGCCATCACCGTCCTCAAACGCATCCTGGCTACAGAAGGCAATGCAGATACTGGCACCAAAACAATGAAAAAAGCCCTGCTCCAAGCTGTCAACAAACACTTGGACACTGTGGAAGATGAACCCCTATATGCACTTGCCACCCTGCTGGACCAGAGATATAAAGACAGGTAAGATTGTAAACTAACTAATTACATAAGGTCTATATTATAGATTGTTTTACTCTTCACAGTAACACTACTACTGTAATTGATGAGATGCCATGCTGTACATTTTAAAACATGTAGAACATAAATTATATAGGCCTACATTCTTCATATACTTTATACAAATGAATATATATATATCCATTCGTACATTACTTATATCAGCCTCAAGTTTAAGCATCATATTTTTCATATTTAGTCTAACCTATGTTTTATTTCTGTTTCAGTTACTTTACAAGTGCACGATCTTCAAAGTGTGCAAAAGAAGACAGGGGAACTAGAGGAGGCCTTGAGGAACAGCACAGCTGGAGCATCAGAGGCTGCAGAGCTAAAAGAAAAGGCCCCTCGGATGGAGGCAGCAGCAGCACCACCAAGTAAGAGCAGCTTTATGCAAGAGTTTGACCAAATTGTGGAGGAGTGTGAAGAACTCAGTGCAGCAAGCAACTCGAGCCCTGCAGTCCAACTGCATGGATATCTTACAGAGAAAACCGCTGCTGCCTCAGACAACCCATACCAGTACTGGGGAGTCAACAAATACCGATTAACTTGTCTTGCTGCCACTGCTACAAAGTATCTCTGTGCCCCCTGCACTAGTGTAGAAAGCGAGAGAGTGTTCAGCACAGTTTCCAACACTGTGGATGAAAAGAGATATAGACTTACAGCTGAGAGAGCAGAAATGCTTGTCTTTATGAGAAAGATTTTGCCATTGCTGATTAAGTGAGCATTCACAGGTCATGCGTGGTGTGACACTGCACTACATGTTTACAATGTTTGGTTGTTATTTGTATGTGTGACCAAGTTGTTGTTTGCCCAACATTTTATTAGTTTATTCTCAGGTTCAGCTGCTGTGTTATATTTTGAATTGCTGTTTGCAAGACTTTGCATTTAATATAGTTTTTACATGTTTACAATGTTTGGTTACTGTTTGATTACTATTGTATGTTCAACCAATACACTGTTTTGTTTCTGCGGCTACGTTTTATTTATTTTACCTTAAGAAGTTCGAGTACATTCTGTTTAAGATTTGAATGCACATTTGTTTTTTAATAACAAATAAGAATTCAAATATTTTTTTACATGTTTACAATGGTTGGTAACTGTTTTATTATTCCGTCTTAGTTAGGAAAGTCTGGTGCCTTTAGGAAGGTATAAGGTGGAAGGTATATAGTTTATTATTAATTCAACAACAGTATTGGAACTGTCTCCGATATCAACAGATACACAGAGCCCAGGCATCAGTATCGGACTGAAAAAGTCAGATCGGTGCATCCCTAGCATAAATAGATCACTGTACTACAAACAAATACTGTTTAAGTAACAGTCTGGGACTGCATTTTACCCCGACTTGAATGAGAGGATAGTATCAGTTTCATCTCTGTGTATTCAGTACAGAGACAAAGGCAAACAAACTAGCCCAGCTCTGTAAAAAAAAAAGTGAAACATTACAACTTGACCGATTTTTTTTTTTTGCCATGTTTGTCATTGTGAGGTCTGTGTTGTAAATTACAAAAAATGACCTTGATTCCTTGAAAAGAGAAATAAAAGGCAGCAGACTCTGTAATTGTTGGGACAGCTCAGTTTCAATCAGTATAACCTGGAGCAACATGGAAGGACTGGAAGGACAGCATCAACAGCAGATCAAAATGGGAATGAATCAGAAAAGAGCATCCTAAATTTTGTTTAAAAAATACACTAACAAAACAGGGAAACTATTCAAAATAGACTTAGAGTAAAGGGGCCTTTATTTACAAGGTTCTCTCTGCAGCGACTACACTCTACCTACGCACCCTCTGGAGCTTTTTATGTCTGGGACACAGACATAGACACACAAACACATACTCAGCTTGTGACACACTTTCCTCTGTGCTGTTTGGCTCCATGCTCTTCCTGGGTGAGGGTGGAACAAGTGATGATGAATCATTTGGCTGCTGCTGCTTTTTTTAATTCTTTTTTCTTATCATTATTTATTTTGTTGCCGCTCATCATTACATCAGTACAAGGTGCCAAAAACACTACTTTTTCGCTCTTTCTTTTTCTACTTGACTCAATTGACTTCAAACACAGACACCATTTTCTTTTGTTTTTTAATAATATCTCCATTGAGTTTTGCATTTTAATAAAGGATGTGAAGGTAAGAATATATTTAGAACAGCTCAAGACACAACAGGAAAGAGGGGGGAGTGACATGCAGCAAAGGGCCCCAGGCCGGGACTCTCACTTGGGGCCACTGCAGCAGGACAAAGCCTCTGTACATGGGATGCCTGCTCTACCAAATGAGCTAAACAGCACCTGAGCCAACATTTGTGGTCCAGACTGAAATACATATATATATATCAAAGGTTACTGAATGGAGTGGGCACTTTCATCACGTCACTTTCTGCTACAACATGGATTTGACACTATTGCACTTCCGTCATATGTGTTATAGTACATTAGAATTGTGCTTTATTGTGGCTGTGATAACATGCTGCTAGAGGGCTAAACACATACTCTAGAACTTAAGTTAAATCCAGTAAGTACCATTTCCCTCACTTAACGCTGGCTTTTGGCAACACAAACATGTGAAAAGTAGACAAAGCATCCCCAATTTCTCCACTGTTGTCTGCGAAAACCAACACAAATATCTATATCCACTCCCACCATCCAGTGAAGTGAAGACCCAGTGGATTAACTTTATTTTTGATGAACATCTCCACAACAACTGGAAAATGTGTGCTTTAACCATTGTACTTAGGCTGATGGTTCAACAGAGCCAGCAGTGTTAAAAGCAGGACACCCTGTAAAACTCAAGCTCAAAGATTGATTGTAAAAGAGTTTAAACAATAAACCTGTAAGTTTTAGCATTTTCCATCTATAGTAGCATGCTGGTTCAAATGCTAGTATCCAGTCCTCAGGGACAGTCAAGAGAAATTGTGTGAACTACAAGCCTCATTTGAGGGCTGATTAAATAACCACAGTAGTAGGTTGAACGTGGGAAAAACATTTTTCCATGTTGTGTTTTGTGCTATTTAGCTGGCTCTGTTGTTGCTACATGATCCTCACTGCTGTATGTAAATGTACTTGATGACAAGCTCCGTGGTACACCAACTATTGGACTTAAAGTAAACAGACATAAATATTTTTATGAGGCCTAACCCTTGCCCCTATATGAATCTGAGAATGAATCACATCACATTTATTAATTAACCTACATTGTGGGGTGCCGTTTAGCACGGTTGGTAGAGCAGGCATCCCATGTACAGAGGCTTTGTCCTCGCTGCAGCTTTCATCTTAGACGTGGTGTACGTTTTTGTTTTACTAAACAATATAATCACATGATGGAACAAATATTTGATAATACGTGACTAATGAGAATAAGAACCAGTCTATGATTATCATCAGTTCTGTGTTGGTAAGAAATCCTTTTAAAATCACATGACACACAACCTTGGACAATACTTTATGCTAACACTAAATGGTAAAGTTATGGTACAATACTTTAGTTAATAGTTATTTTTCTGTAAAAAAAAAAACAATGAAATGCTTTATAAACCTTTTATTAAGCATTGCTAAGTTTAGAAGAATTAGTTACAACTTCATAATGGCCATCCAAAAATGTTTTATAGATGAACTACATTGCTTAATTAGAACATTAGAGGTACATTAGTTAAGTGTCTGAAATGCTGTGGGGACTTGTTTTCATCCTACTTCATAAACATATCCTCGGTTGCATTGGAGCCATGCTGGGGTTATGGCTCTATTGATGGCAATGTCGGGTTTTCGTTTGGTTCGTCCGGCAGTTATTTCTCAAACTATAATGTGAACATGGTAAAAATTTGCTCTGATGCATCAGGATATTTGCATTGTCATTGTGAGTATGTTGTCAATAACATAAAGCACCACTATGCAGTAGTGTACAGTAGAGAAGTACAGTACAGCCTCACTAAGCTTTCTAGCATGGCTGTAGACTTTGTCTTGTTGATGTTAGTTTACATCTCTGATGCAGCCTCTATATAACTGTTGATTCTCAGAGCTGGAAGGCTTCAGCTTCTACTAATGGCTAGAGAACTAAGGACAACTTAATTCCAAAGCTGATGAATATAATTTTGTAATATCTGTAGATTCCAGTCATCTGGGAAACAATATGGGGTAATTGATCTTAACACACACACACACAGCTTATAATAGGTTTTCTCTAATTTGGTTCAGTTTGTTTTTGGCTGCATTGTGTTGTACCTGAGAATCCTGCTCCAATGACAATGTTGCTGTAGGTTGGGTGGGTGTCCATCACAAAATGACGGTCAGGTGTTATCTGCAAAAAACAAAACAACAAGGCATGAGGAACCAGCAGTCCACAACTAAAATGAGAGGCTCTAGGCTGTAGGAGATACTGACTCTCACCATGCTATCAGGTTGAAAACCGTGATTACAACTTTTTGGTTTGAAATGCATACTTTCTACCATATCTGATCTGATTATGATCTATAATTAACTGGCCCAGTGCACTTGTAGAAACAGGGCAGCTTGTCCTTATTTAGTCAAGAGTGCCGCAGCCTTTCTTTCAGCAGCTAACCATTTAACAAAGACTCACATTTTCTCTCTGCATACATCCATGTGGCCTTTAGAGCTGTTTTTTGTCCAAGTCTTTGTGGAAAATGTGTTTAAATGTTTTTAACTGAATGAAAGAGTCTATAATAGAATACATAATGACCTCTAACAAAAGTGAAGTTTTAAATTAAACTGTAGAGACAGTAGTCTGGCTGGCTCTCTGTGTGTGTGTGCCTCAAATATCTATGCGGATCAGGATCAAACTTACCTGAGATTTTCAACATGGCTTCTGCATGGTTTTAGGGTGTGCAACATTGGATTTGTTTGGACTACAATGATACCGTTAATAAATTATTTCAGAAATGATTTACCAATTCTGCTAGCATTGTCAACCATAGCCACATGTGCACCAGAGCCAATCACTGCAGAGCCCATCCCCACGCCCCACCCCCTGAGTCAACAGACGCGCCGGTGCGTCAAAATCACATGGCCACTTTAAGATGACATAGCAGCAAAATGCAGCCTCCCTGAGTCTCGGTTCCGACGTATGTGTTGGTTCAAACTATACACCAGTTTTTAAATCGTGTTGATAGGCCAAGTAAAACTGGACTTATGATAAATAATGTCCGCCATGCTTTTTTGCGAACATTACTGTCACGTTTGCTGTGCGTTTGGTGCAGGAAGAAACAGTCAAAACGGGCTTCTCTCATGAAAGTGTCCAAAAGCAGGACGTGTTTGCAGGCAAAAAAAACCTGTGCTACTCCTTTTCCTATTGGTGGAAAAAGGCACCACACGTACCAATTACAAAATTACAAAAAAAAAAACAGCTTTGGTATAATCTAACACCTGAGAATGCCATTGCCTGCAACATGTCTTTATCTGTAGCAAGGTAAGTTGAATAGCTGAGGGTAAGTTCTTCAAGATGGCGTTAAGTGTCCTTTGAAATTAAACTGCAAATCTGTTGAAACAAGTTTACTTTTGCTCTTAGTTCACCCAAGGAAGCAAATAAGTTCTGTTATGTTAATTTGTAATATTGCAGTGTAGAGGTTGAGGGAATTTTTTAACGTAATTCCTAAATGTTCCCAAATGATAGGATATGTTATGTTAATACGTCCTTTTAAACAAAATAGAAGCATACAAAGTTTCTGATCTCCTGCAAATGAGTAAAACTATATGTGGCCCCCACCTCTTTAGCTCATCAATAAAGTTTCATTAAATATATTATGCTTAGACCTAGACTTTATTTTATTGTCATTCGAATTTCACTTTACAGTGCAATGGGAACAACATTTTGTTTTAATGGCTAAGAATAGTGCAGGATAAAAACAACAGCATGTATTTACATGAAAACTAAAAAGTGCAGACATAAATACTATATAAAATATACAATATAATGCACAAAATACATTATGGATGGAGGAAGGAGTTGTTATTTTGTGTTTAACAGTCTAATTGCCAGTGACCCAATTGTTGAATGTTCAGATATTGCCCAATGACCACTATGGACACTGATGTTGAGTGTTGATACGGACCGTATACAAGCAGCTCTCCACCACCGCAGGTTCAGGGACAAGGCCAGGTAAACAGCGTTTGACAAAACGTTGAAGGATGTCAATATCAGACTTGTCTTTCTGCATGTCTCTCTGGTCTGGGTCTGCCACACTGCCCATGTGGTAGCATATCTGCACACAGAATGAAATCATCAATATTTGTTCTATATGAAACATGCTTGGCAACACCATAGAACTATATACAAATTATTACATATTTTTCAAAACAACTACAACTATTACATTTAAGTAAATAGGGTGTGGCATTATGTTTAAGGTGTGTTTGTATCAGTCCTATTAAAGTGAAAACATAACCAAATGAGCCTATATTTTGTTTAGTTAAGAAACACATAAAGTTCTGATTCAGATTTCACAAGTCGACAGCTTAAAAACAATACACAGTATGTATACAATATATGTATAATAAAAGTTAAACAAAAGTATGGTCAAAATGTTTTTGTGTCAGCAGGGTCAACAGCAAATCTTCTTTTGGTCTGCTACAGTACAGGCACATCAGTGATGCATCTTCCCCATTACTTGATGATGACTTACACTGTTTTTCCACAACTTGTGCAGGGAGAGTAACAAAAACACATATCAATACATAAAGACACACTATGTACATATAGAACATGCCAACAGCTGTGAAAGAAGAATCTAAAAACATCTAAAACAAAAATATAAAAACAAATAATTTCAGTTTGCAAGAAAGCAGTTATTAAATACAACAACAACTTCTAGTTGACCATGCCCAACCTCCCACCGGTCCAAAAATGTATAGATTTTAGCAGACCAATACAAAGATGACTTGTCTGCGGATTTTCCAGAACAACTTCTTTCATTTAGAAGTGCTTTCGTGTCCACCATAAAAGAAATTGAGCTTGGCTCAGTTCAAGATTTGGCACACAAGCTTGTTCTGTCTTCACAGTACAGTTGTGTAACAATATGAGTGGGCAATTAGTAATGAAGAGCAGTAAAATGCGCAGCACTTATAATGTCAGTCTGAAGGACTGTTAGTCAGTCAGGGTAATTCTCACACGTGTAGCAAATATTACCTAATAGATGGGCATATAAAGGCATTTACAATGCGTTATGGCGCACAATGGCTGCTTTGGCACTGTTGGAGGATGTGGCAAACGGAAGGATATGGAGGGAGCGGAACTTCAGTGACCAACAAGATCCAACAGTGATGAGTGGCTGATGAGCCGTTTCCGACTCCCACGAGCTGTCCTCTTGGATCTATGTGCGGTATTGGGCCCAGTGTTAGAGAGGAGCACCCGCAGAAACCACGCCGTGCCAGTCCCGCTTCAAGTGCTCACAACACTTAGGTTTCAACCGGCACATTCCAGAGGGAATTGACAGGTCAGGGATATCCCAGCCAAACTTTAGCCGTGTCATGCCAGACGTGTTAGGAGGTTTAATTGATTTGTCGCAGCAGTACATAAAGTTTTCTTATACGGTGGGTGAACAGGCAAATAAAAATGCGCAATTCCCAGCAATGTCCGGTTTCCCAAATGGAATCGGTGCCACTAACTGCACTCATGTTGCTATAAGAGCACCAAGTGGGAATGAATTGGGCCGGCATCGGTGTCCCCCTCCACCTCCGTCAACACGTCACTCAGGAGGGATTCCCTGATGATCCCCGTCAGTTTTTCATCCAGCAGGTGAGCTCTGGTTGGCCCGTTCCCCCGCCCGTCACAAAAAACTCTGCCTGTGTGACGCCAGGCGCTTTTTTGCTTCCACTTTTACATCTGATCACTTTTTTTTCACTTTGGCCACACTCCGATCTTCTGAGACAACAGCATTTACATTGTCTGCCACATGCTGCCACTCTAGAGCCTTTTTGGCATTGGTGACCCGACCCAACACTGTCCACCAAATCATACAGCCTTCCTCTTCTCCACCTCCCCGACAAGAACTTCCACCTCACAGTGAGTGGAACTGCGCTTCTTCGCCTTTCTCTCTGCTTTTGGCATGCTTTCAGTCATGAATGAATATTAATTAGAGGCGTTTCTCTGAATATTCATAGGCAAATATGGGCGTGGTATGACCCGCACACAGGTGCGCCACATTTAGAGTGGAGTGTGATTTATAAAGGGAAATCGGCGTAGGACGTGCGTGCGCACTGTTTTATAAATCAGGATATTTTTGTGTGTACGCACTTTCTGTGTTTCGTGCGTACGCAACCTTTTGACGTCAATCCTACGCACAGTTTTATAAATGAGGCCCCAGATCTTTTTTCCTCCATCTTCCTTGGCATCGTTTCAAGAATATTTGCGTCCAGACGAACGCAACTCAACTCACGAGCTCAACACGACTCAAAACACTGTAGTTCATATTCCAGGCCTATAGGTGGCGCTTGAAATTCACCAAAAACGGAGAAGAAGAGACAGAGCATGCACATAAAGCTAGCGTGCTGTAAACAAACAGACAGTAGACGGAGAAACCAAACACAACAAGAAGAAGACAAAAATGGCTCGTGCAAGGAAACCAGAATTGTTTGTGTGGACCGTTAATGAGGCCGAACTGCTGCTGCAACTCACACTCAACTACAAGGCGAGTAAGTTGCATGAAACACGAACACAAGCATGTAGTCCGCCATTGTTGATGTTGTTGTTGTTATGAGACGTCGCAGGGTTCAGAGGTCAAAGGCTAGAGGTCGAGGGGTGGGGCGATGGCGTCATCGTTTCGGAAAGTACGTTTACAGGTTCCATGTGGACGATCGGCCAAAACGTAGCAAAATGTAGATTTACACATGTTGCAGACCGCCCTGACAACCTTTAAAGATAAAAAATATTTTCAATAGGGGCCCATATAAGGATAGTCTCGGGGGGGCCCCGCACGTTTATGTTACAGTGCTGGGTGAGAAGAATAATCAATAAACATTCCTGACAATACCTTATCACCAACTGTACACAATATAAATCAAATACAACATTTTAATTCATACATTAATAAATTAATAAATTATACATAAACATGAAAACAACCAACATTTTGAATATATTGTACAACATGTTGTAAAGCGCCTATAAAAGTCCCCCCTAGACGTTTTCATGTTTGATTGTTGGCTTTTTTGACACCATCATAAGTTAAAACAGATTCCTACAAAGAGACCAAATCTAATTGGAAATGCATAAGAAATACATGGTCTGCAAGAAATAAACCACTTGAAAGATTTCATTAACAGCTAGACTCATTCTTATATACTTTGTATACAAAGGTATGAAGTGCCTTAAATCTGCATTAATTCTAATGACCAGGAAGGGGCGACTCTAATGGTAGGTTAACATTGCAGACGCACCATGCTAACCAAGCAATTTTGCTTGCCTGTGTTAACCACAGACTGTGGGTTGTCAGTAATTTATTTTTTAACAGTCCTGAAGTAAACTGTTCCAAAATCAACATTACACTTCTTGACTTTTTTTTATCATCTAGAGTTGCTCGTTAAAAGTACAACATTCAAGTTATTTCACCACAAAAATAAGATGAAATACTACATTTAGTATAAAATTGTTGCGTTGTCTTATGAAACTGCAGTTCAATGTTTAAGTTTTCATTTTCCTCTGAACAGAAACTCTCTAGTGGCTATAAGCTATTAGCTTCATAGTTGTTGGGTCCCTTTACTAAACACACTGCAGGACTATTCACCAGCTGCAAACAGCTAACTAGCTCTTCTCTTGCTGACTTCAACACATTTATTTGATTTGTTGTTCACACTGTACCATGATTGGAGAAAGTGAGTTAAAGTGAAACTCTCGCAAAAATGCAACATAGGCTTTTTTTGTTTTTTTTCTTTTTTAAAGTTTTTGGACAACTCATGTCAGCAGATGTTTCCTCCGATCGCCGCTGTCCTGCCAGTGAGAAGTGTCGATCTCCGAATGCGACATAACATGGAGGTGAGTTAAGGTTGACCGCTCCTAAAGCTTAGTTCCATATAAATGCACAGATAATTCATTTCTTTTTTTGTTAACGAAAAACAATTTTGACCTTGACGTTGAAAAAGGACCCTAATATAAGAAACAATACTCAAATCAAAAGCCGGAAAAATCACGTGAGATATTGCGTGGATAGTTGTTGACGGAAGGCAGTAGCAGTCCAGTTTAACTCTCCTCCAGGTTACGTCACATTCTGAGATCGATACTTCTTGGCTGCCATGACGGCGGCAGGCGGAACAAGCTACCGATAATGTGAGTTGTTCAAAATCTTTCTTTTTAGTAAACCTTGTGTACACAAACAACATTCTCAATGCTTGTGTTCATGTGTAGAGACCTGGTGATACTATGTTGTGTCGAGCCTTCTTAGTGTTTAAAAATAAGATTTTAATGATATCGCTAATTTGGCCCAAGCACTCTCATTGAAAATAAGTTTGACCCGAAAATGAAAAAAACGGTAAATATTAAAAGTGCCTCTTTCGTTGTAATTATGCTTTTACAAGAAGGTTTGACAAAACATTCACAAAAAAAGCCTAAGTTGCATTTTGGCGAGAGTTTCAATTTAACTGTGCCTCGGTATCCACGTTGAGTAGCAAGCCAGTGATTGTGACTAGCATTGACACAACACTGTGGGGAGAGATAATTATGGTAAGAGCATGATAAGTTTTGTTCTGTTTGTGACAAAAAACACAGTGTAACAACAGGGCAAGGAGACACAGTAATGTCAGATACATAATACCAAGCAAACTGAAACTGTCAATTCCTATCAAGTTAGTCTATGTCAACACCTGAATGTAGTCAATTGAACGTGGGCACTTCTTGTTGCTTTTAAATTAAAAACGTTTCAAAATGTGCATTTTTAGTAAAAAGCAACATGGCCAAAGCGTGTTAAAAATACTTACTGTTACTGAATGTACCAGTCATGTACCATGTTTTGTTTGGAGGACACAGACTAAGACTGTGGCACCAACTAAATGTTGCACCCCTCCTTCCAACAAAAACTCACTCCTGGCTGAATGAGCAAACTCACACGCTTAGAAGACAGCTCAGACAAATCGAGCGCAAGTAGAAATTCACAAAATTACAGATGTTACACCAAATTCTTAAAATTCGCTCGATGAATTACAATGCTGAAGTTAAAAAAACAAGAGCAAAATATCATCAACACTCAACCACTCAGAAGGACTCTGGAGCCGCAGTCAGTTTACCACAACTACAAACGCATCTCAAAACTCCCAATACTCTCAAAGTTAATAGAAAAAGTGGGTCTTTATCTGGCTTCATAGCACAAAAACTGCTCAATCATATGCCTCATTCTGTTCTCCATATACATGCTCCCCCTGGGTGATATCGTATGTAAACATAACATTCAATAACATTTCTATGGCAATGATACACAACTATAACCCTCTATCAAACCAAATGGCCAAACCTCCCACCAAACCCTTCACAACTGCAGTCATCCAACAAAACTCAATTCCAAAATCACACCGAAACTAAAACTAAAGGTGACTATGCTTATGACTGTGCTGCCAGATTCCCCAAACTGTACAATGCTCTGCTTGATGAGATTAGGTGTGCTGAATCAGTGCTAACTTAAATCACTGCCTAAAACACACTTGACCTGATTTAGATAATTTCACACCTGATTTAGCCTTTTTTATTATCTATATTTTACTTTACTTCCCTGTGTAACACTGTCTTCTGTTTATATTTATATTTGCAATTACAACTTAATATTATTATTAATTCATGTTCTGTTATCTCACTAGATAGCCAGAAAACTCTGTCCGTCAGTCTTGTGGTTGGAATATTTTGAGAACCGTAAATCCGATCTGGTCCCCCTGAAAAAAGTAATGGTGACTCACCCATGCGCTGATGTGCTGTGTCACCATTGTTGATGACAAGGCTAACCGCTTGATGATCTTTAACTAATAATAACCTTATGTTGCTTGAAGGTCAAAGGAGCAGCTGTAAATATTCTCTCCCCTGTAGTGCTGCTAATAAAGTGATAAACATGTCTTTTGAATTTCCAATAAATCATTCTTATTCCCCCTCTATTTATTGAAAAACTAAGCAGAAGCAGCAAAATCAGGAAACATTGGTTTGGGTTAAGCAGTTTTCTATAAAGCTGCAATGAACAATATCAGAAGCCAAGCAATCCATCGGGCACACTTTAAACAGGGATGCAATGGTTCTACAAAAAGTCATATAATTTGATAAAGGGTGCATTATTGTGTTCCTGTAAAAAAAGATAAAAAAGTAGTTCGCTTTAATGCAAACACAACATTGATTTAGAACTAATGCTGAATAATAATGCCAAATTGATGAACCAGAAAATCAAACAGATGAAATAAAAAATAAATGATTTGAAGTCTACTTCATACAACCAAGAACGTTTGAGTGATTCTAGAGTTTCTTTCCTGTAAACACTGGAAGGCCCAGTATCGTGACGTACCTTAACCAGGCCTGGGTACTCGTTGGATGGGAGGCCATAGATGTGTTCATTAGACTCCTCGCCCTCAGTCAGCAAGAAGCAGGGAAAGCGCTGCTTCACATTGTATGATCCCTGAACTTTCTCTCTCCAGTAGCACACGTTGATCTTCAGCACCTACAATAATGAAACAACTATTAGTCCCAGACAAATTCCCAGCAATTTGCCTGTCAGTTAAGACCTTATGAATGACCATACTATGGGGGAGCCAAGGGGAGCTTGCCCCTTTTAATAAAACATGAGCTACACTGAAACACGATTGGTGAAATTTTGAGAGGTCTCTAAAAAATGCCTTTTTAGCTATGAATTTCTATTTTCCTGTATCTTCAACATCTGGATAATGAGTGAAATTACACTATTATTGATGTATGTTTGTATATATGGGGGATTCTTACTAATTCACTTCAATAGCATGCAAGCAATTCCTGCCATCACCATGAAACTGTGGCAGCTCAGTATCATAAATGTCACTAACTTTAACTCAGAGATGAGAAACACCCTTTGTTTTAAGGTAAGGGCCCAATGAATGGTTAAAACTGTGTTGCATGTGATGGGTGCTGATGAGGTCTGAATTACTTGTAGGCAGCCTGGCCAATTTTTGAATGCTTTTATGGGCTTGTGTGTGTTGTTTTTTTTCCAGACGTGATGCTCACATTTGCAATCTTATTTGTATCTAGAAATGATTGTGCTCAACTATATGTGATGGGTAAATGTAATCAATGTGTGGCCTGGAATGTTAGGGTTGTTATTTAAAAGTCATATACTTGTTACAACCCTAGTGGTCATAAATGTTTGTCTGTTTTAAATATCCCTGTTTTACCTGTGTGAGTGAGAGTATGTTTGTGTGATTGGTTGCAGGTGTGTCTGTGATTGTAGGTTGTCCCTGGGAGCTGATTGGTTCCTGCCTGAAGACAAGAGTTTAAAGGCCGGCTCTGCCCAGTTCCTGGGGGCTCTCCTCTGCTGTCCCAGACTGCCAGCAATGCATGATTGTGAAAAATGTGTTTGTTTTGAATAAACTATGTTAAAAACGCTTGCTGCTAGTGGTGTTTGGGGAACAGGGAGAGGGGATTCTCATTCTCTTGTTGCACCAGGGTTTCCCCTAGGCCCTGGTCGTAACAATTGGGGGCTCGTCCGGGATCTGAATGTCCATGAGGTGAGGTAGATGTGGTTTGGTTTAGTTTGTTTGTGTAAGTGGCCTTTAGTTAAGTGTAGTGGTCATCTCTTTTAAGTTGTTGCTGCATGTTGTGTGTCTGTCTGAGCACCCCGACCAGATAGCTGCTGGGCACTTTCAAGGATTTGCCATGTTTGTTATTTTGCCTTTCTTATTTTTGGTGGTAATCCTGAGTGGGGGTACGCTTCACTGTTTCGCAGTTGACTAGGTTCCTGGTCTTCGGTGATTCACTGAGTTCAGCATTTAAAGACGCCTTGAGCTCGGCAAGCCACTGAAGACTAGCTAGGTGAGTTAGCCATCTTTTGTAGGCAG
The DNA here is from genome assembly GCF_900880675.1 of Sparus aurata. NCBI lineage: Eukaryota > Metazoa > Chordata > Actinopteri > Spariformes > Sparidae > Sparus > Sparus aurata. The sequence continues at coordinate 34,598,364 of NC_044188.1, forward strand.
GTCAAGTTGGGGTGTCTCTACAGTTTCCCTTTTTATAATTTGCACAGCAACGTGGTTTTGTGTGAGATGGCTGGTTTTGTGTTGGTCACGTTGTGATGTGTGGCCCTAATTAATACTTGTGTGCAGTAACTTTTGTGACTTTTGGTTGTGGTAACTGGACTCCACTTTTGTTGGGTCACTTGTGGTTGCAGCTTAAGTGTAAGCTGGCAACATTTTGTGTAGTGGTGACTACAGAGTGATGCCTTTTGTGTGTGGTTGTTGCAGTCCACTTTTGGTGTGGTCCGGGCCCGGTTCTAGGCATGGGCACGGGGGGGCAATGCCCCCCCAAATGCTTCGGCTGCCCCACCAAACCGACCCCGCTTCATTCCGAAAAAAAAAAAAAAAAAAGTATATTCAAATATATGATATTGTAACGTATTCCCATAAATGCTGCTCAGAGTAATCACAGTCCTCGGCTCTTCTGCCAACAGAGCCGGTGTCTCTCTCTCTCTTGTACCGTGCATACAGTCAGTAGCAGCTTCTCTCAGTTAGCATCACATTAGATACTACGGACACTCCAGGCTTGTTAGTTGTTAGCATGTCGGCTAGCAACTGCTAGTAGTAGCCTAGTCCCATCAACGGCTGCTGCCGAGTTTGTCTCTGTCCCACTCCGCGGCATAGCAAGCGTCACACGGGCAGGCTACGTACCGGTTGTGAAGCGGGTTTCAACTTTCAACCCTTGCCAGCCCCGCTGTTAGTCCTGTTGGCCCACGAGCCTCACCCACCCCCGCCGACAGGACTAAACAACACACGTTAGTGAGAGGGGACTCTATAACCTGTAAACTCGGGTTAGCGCCGCCGGCCACTGTTTAACGTTACTTCCTGGAGCCAGAGCCTCCGACAGCGGCTAGTCTGAGGCTGCTGGCATCTGGCAGGGAGAAACAGGGAACCCAGGCAGGCACACACGACTTTCCAAAGCACGAGAAAGTGGTGCACAATAATATAACATCAACCAATCAGACAAGATTTATTTATTTATTTTTATAGCGCTGTTTACAAAATTGCTTTGTCACAGATTATAAAGAAACTTACATTTTGCCCCACCACGAAATTTCCCAAATTCATCGTGGTAGATATGAGGGGAGGTTGGGAAATTTGGTGGTGTGGCAAAATGTATGTGACAGACTGACAATCTTAAATATGCGCCAGATGTTAGAGGAACAACAAGCTCTTATGGGCCGGCTGACTGACCACTCTGTCTTCTGTGTAGCATTATTCAAAGGCTAAATGATATTCCATCTCTCCAATTTCTATATACCTGCACTATAAGTGATCTGATCACTATTTATAAACCACATATAAGTCTCTATATCACAGTCATGGTTACCCTCTACAGTCACGAACTTTTACATCAGTCTGCATTCTTTTGTAGCTAATTTCTTATTCAGATGTTCAAAAACGTGCATGATTCGAAATAATACAAATCTACCTCCATTTTTTAATTTGATTATTTGTTTGCAAAAGTTAAAAATGAAGCAATGCCTTCTGGGAATTTCAAGACTGAATCGAGTGGACCGCGTCTGCGTGGTTGTTGGAAGTTGGAGATTGAAAATTGGAAGCTGACTGAGATTAAGCTAGCAAAAAAATGAATGGAGGCATCAAGCGACACAAGGGGTGAGCGGAGAAAAGAGAGAGAGAGAAATCTGAGAGCACTGTAGGCTGACGGTGAAAAATTCTGCAAACCGACTGATTTGTTTTTAAAATCAAGTGCAGCTTCATCTAGAAGAGGTAAACATGGATAACGAATGATGGCAATACATTTTTATTATGGAACGGCTGGCTCTGATGATTTAGTTTTTTTTTATGCATTGGGGTTGTGCAATGACATGTCCATGTTTTGGTGCAGTTGTTATAGCATCACTTGGGCTCAAAAGTGTGTGTTCTTTCCATGCGGCAAAAGTTCTATCTGCCAGTTGCGCAATATTTAGGTTTAGATTCCATTTAATATTAGATAACTAATTATAATTGGGCATTGATAAAGTTGTCCTACATCGGGGAGGTGGAGGTGGGCTTTAAATGTAAAATGCCAATTACATTGTAGCTTTAAATTTAAATAGAATATAGGTCAGTAGAATGACATCAATAATTTGTTAGCCACATGATATGTTTTCTTCGTCAATCCAGAAAAAGAATTCCTGTTAGAGCTTTCCTGATGGAACCACCGCGAATCTGCCATGCTTACGTCTGGGTTGGCATCATAGACTGGAAGGCATACAAAAAACGGTGATCTCTATGGCACTCAAAACAGTAGCAGTTGGTGACCCATCAAAATTTCTTACTGCCCCCCCAATCAAGGCAGTCTAGAACCGGGCCTGCTGTGGTCACATAGGTGTTACTGATTTAGTGTATTAATTAGTGTGATTGGCATGGTGTCACTCCCCAGATCAGTGGATCTTGAGTGATGGATGTGGCTTTCCAGTTTGTCTGGTCACTTTTGTCTCTTTTTGTTACACTCCTTTTACAGTGGAGATCACAAGGTGTCCATTTTGGGTGTGGTAGTGGCAGTTCACTTTTGTTGGGTCACTTGTGGTTGCAGCTTAGGTGTAAGCTGGCAACATTTGTGTGTAGTGTTGACGACACAGTGAGGCCTTTTGTGTGGTGGCTGTTGCACTCCACTGTTGTGTTGGGCACTTGTTGCTGTTTTTGGTGTGTGGTGTGTCTCTGTTACCACAGTTGGTGTATTTACTTTTTGTGTCCTCTCCTCATGGTGGTGGCCATTTTGTTTGTGGGAGTGGCACCCACTAACCAGGTTCTGGGTCCTGTTTTTATGTAGATTTGTTTTAAGGGGGGAACAGACATGTGATTGATCAACACCCGATTGCATTGCATGAACTTGAACATTTCTTTAAGGAGAAATGTTCAGTTTTAAGGGGGGAGGTGTTACGACCCTAGTGGTCATAAATGTTTGTCTGTTTTAAATATCCCTGTTTTACCTGTGTGAGTGAGAGTATGTTTGTGTGATTAGTTGCAGGTGTGTCTGTGATTGTAGGTTGTCCCTGGGAGCTGATTGGTTCCTGCCTGAAGACAACAGGAGTTTTAAGGCCGGCTCTGCCCAGTTCCTGGGGGCTCTCCTCTGCTGTCCCAGACTGCCAGCAATGCATGATTGTGAAAAATGTTTGTTTCAAATAAACTCTTAAAAATGCTTCCTGCTGGTGGTCTTTGGAGGATGGGAAGAGGGGAGTCTCATTCTCTTGTTGCACTAGGGTTTCCCCTAGGCCCTGGTCGTAAAAGCCTGTTAATAGGCAGTTTTGCCATTTGGTCCGTGTCTTATTTGTGCTGATGATCTATTACTCTGTAGAGTACATAGGCTGTGCTTTATTACGTATAATACTGTGATGTTTGGCTTTGATAACGGTACATAGAGGTTTGATGTGGACTATTATATAGTTACATTGCAGCTATTTACACCTCACGCTGCACACATCTGATTACCATGTGCTTGTGTCAAGTCTTTCTTTTTAAACCCTGTCTTGCACATTTGTAAGAACATGTAGTTCCTCAAAAGCCTGCAGATGCACCCATCTTTTTCAGGGGTGGAGATTTCACCCTGGTTGCTGGGCACATTGTTGCACTCAACCAGCATGGGTAGTGGAATGTATACTTTCCCATCAACTGACTCAACAGTGTAGCTGTATTCTCTTCTACCTGCCTCTCCTATTCCTGCACAGGTCATCAATGTATAAGGGCGTGTTGGTCCTTGAATGCCGGAACTTAAAGGAACTCTGTCCTGTGAATGGACAGGTTGCTCTGGTCATCTAAGATAACATTCAATACAATACATTCTCTCCAGCTACAAAGACTTCAGTACACTGGGTCATTATTTTCTGACTTATTGTGTCTTCTTCCTCCCCGTCATGCTCTGTCAATGGAGGGTAAGGCTTTGGCAAATGAGGCGCTGGGCCTGGATGAAGGGCAGTCACATATCTCTCACTGTCACACTGTGCATTTCAAACCACATCACAGTTCTTAGCTTGATTTACAGTCAAAGCACAGCAGCGGAAGCAGATGGCATTATCTTTAAGGAACCTCTAACCATCATCGAGAAGCATGGCCCCTGAATCTCTGCACTTGCATATGGGGTGAGGTTTGTGGTGGATTGGGCATAGCTTGAGTTTTCCAGGGCTTTTTCAGCTTTGCTGTTTTCTGTTGACACATAGATTTTGTGCACTGAGATATGGGGGTCGAGAGACGCACCGGTGCTTCCAAATCACATTACCAGTTTAAGATGAGGTAGCAGCAAGACGCAGCCTCTCGTGTTAGTGTGTTGTGTAGTGTGGTGTTTAGTAGGGGTGGGAGAAATAATCGATTATTAGATGCATCGCGACGCGGGCATGGACAATTCTGAATCGATTCACAAATGTCAAAAAATTTATTTTCTAAATGTTAATTGACAACAAAATGTTGACGGAACGCAAGAGGCGGAACTCGTGATTGCGTGAGATGGCTGAGCGCAACATTCAACCGGCGCCCTCTGCTTTAACAGCAAGCGTGTGGAAGCATGGTTGTAGTTGCTTCCAACCAGAGGACCATCAAGCAAGCGATATGAAATTTTCCACCCAACTCGGAAAGAGCGAAGCGAATTACAAACTCTACCGCGACTTTGATTGGCAAGGACTTGCGTCTATATCCATTCGCGCTTTATTGCGCACTGCTTGCATTTCAACATGTTGTTCAAAAAGTTGTTGTGTTGAAATTTAAGCGGCATAAAGTAGCATAGCATCGGGATATGCTGCCTATCACCCATATCAGGAGGATTTTGTGATTGGAGAAGTCTTATTCTTATCTTTGACTGAGAGCAGCTTTTTCTTTAATGACACAGAGAGGCAACATTAATCTGTTTATTTTTTATTATCAATTACCAAAAGCAGTCATGTTTTAGTATGAGACTTGATACATAGGTCCATAATGTGTTAAAATGCAAGCTGCATTGATTATTGCATTGAAGGCTTTTTTGTTTTTATATAGGCTACAGTATAATGTTTTACTCAGGGATATGCTCATTGCCTGTAACAGGAGGATTCTGTTCAAGTCAAATCTATTTGTGACAAATTAAAATAATTAAATATCAATTGAATATTAAGTTAATTAATCTGTTGATTTTCTTTAATGATCACGACAAAAGTAGCAAGTGATTAGCAAACTAAGATTTGATAATTATTATTATCATTATTATTATTATTATTATTATTGTTATTAGTATTAGTAGTAGTAGTAGTAGTACTAGTAGTAGTATTATTTTAAATCATGCATGGAAATGTACAGACAAAAATTGTTGCATCAAGATGCATCTATAATCGGCTTTGACCTCTAAATCGGAATCTAATCGAATCGTGAGGTGCCAAGAGATTCCCACCCCTATTGTTTAGTATAGTCGATTTTTTTGTGTCTGAATGTTGAGCATCTATCATGTAAATAGTTGTATATAACTTTGTAAATTTCAAAAACTTCAGTAGAAATTTAGCACAGCAAATGAATGAAACCCAACAATTTATATTTGCATTCTATGTTACAAAAATGGTTTGTTTAACCTAAATCTAACTATTTCCTACTCCGATTTTATGTTTATTATGTGATTTCAGGTCCAGTGTGTTAATACAGTATGTCAAAATGAAAAAAATTCTGGAAAAAAAATCTGGAATTCTGAGTTGAAATCACCAGTCTCCTTTTCACTTCTGTTGATGTCAGTGTATTTTGTTATATAAATTCACTAAGTCTCTTCTGGGAGGTTGACTGAAGGGGAATGCACTCTAGGTCTTGAAGAGCCTTTCACCAATGCTGCCTCAACCTCCTTGTTCTGTATGTCCAATCGTGTTTCTTAGCGAACCCTCTCCAATTTTAGCTCCATCTAAGCTTTTTTAACTTGGACTGCTTTGGCTTCAGCGTGTGCCTTTGCTGCAGCTATAGTAGCTCTTAATGAAGCTGAAGTATGTTATGAACAACCAGAACGTAATGATCTCGATAAATGGGCTAAACATGACTTGATAGAATGGTCTGTGATAGAGCCACTTTCTTCATCTTGTTGTAGCTTACTATTCTGCACGGTTCTCTTGTGCACTTGCTTTGGCTTTATATTCATCAATGACGACTTACGAGTATGACTGCTGGTCAGTACAGCGTTCAATCAATCTGGGATCCCGCCCATGTCAGTTAAATAAGGAGGAGGATCTATATTAAATAACTTCCAGGGCGTACTAATCTGAAAAATTAAATATCAAAATCAAATGCAGCTCATGAACAGCTTTTTCTAATTCTCTACTTTTGATCTCAGCATAAAATAAAAAAAAGTACAAAAAATAAAGCGTTATTGGTTTTGTTGTATCACGGTCATAAACAATGATGAACTAACACATCATTTTTCTTCATTTTCTGATTTTGGATCCCTAACTGAATTACGTGTAACTTGATGATACCAGACCCATCTCTCATTCCCTTTAAGAGTCAGGTATGCCAAGACCTGGTGCAATGGTTTCTAAAAATCGGTTCTTGTCTTCTCTAAGGGACAGGTGTTTGGACCAAGACTTGGCATTCTGATTAACAGCAGATGGGTGGATAGACAATGTCTTTAATGAGGAAAGTATTCATATGATTATCTGCGGGGATCCTCTAGCAGCAGGAGGATACTTTTCTTATTCCATTAAGAGAGCCAGTGTGCTCTCTTAATCAGTCAGGATTTCATGTTGATTAACGTGTTGTGTCTGTGTTTTTCTTCACATTAAAAAGGTCACACACCGAGTTCAGATTTGTACAGTAAAACTGTTTGGAGTGAAGAAGTCTTCTGCAATGATTTGGACTATTTTGGTGGCCTTTTTTGTGGTGTTTTAGTGCTTTACTATGCTTGTGTGGTTACAGAGGTGCTCTGGTGAAGCTGGGCATAGTTTTCCAGTGGAACGCAGAAACTACCTGTCACAAACACATGGAGTCCATCTAATCAGTAGCACCATTACATATAGCCTGGTCTTCCTTCTGCTTGCTGCCAGATTATTTCGACTACCCTTCCTGGTACATGATCAAACCCTCTCCCATTTGTTCCAGTCTCTCTGTCCTGTCAAGAACTACAACTTTAGTTTTTGCTGCTTAAAAGTGCCATGATATTAGTAAGAGTCATATTACTTAGTGCATAAGAACATTTAAAATGTATGAAACCAGCATTTCTAAACATTAAAACAGAGTGCAATCTGTAGTCTGTGTTGTAAACCCGCCTGAGTAGGCACATTCCACTATCTGAAAAATGGAAGAATGCTGTCTTTAAATAGCAAAAGAAAACTGCTTTATTGACTTTTAAGCAGCTTTTTGTTGGTCTATGCCACAGTTGCTTTCTGCGTAGGCGTGTCATCTGTTAATTCTTGATAATGGACACCTTGTTAAGCATTATCCCTTACTTAAATAATCACAGTTGTAGGTTAGATGTCTGGTGCTGCTGTATGTAATGCTGCTGAGATTTCTAATCCCCCCTAAAGTATGGGAATGAAATTCATTTATTGATTAACCCACATTGTCAGAGGGTTACTCCTCCTCCTTATCCCTCCAAAAGAAAAACAACCCAAAAAATACTATGATATAAATTGTAGGTCATCACCCACCTCTAGCAGTAAATCTGCAAATTCTGCAAATTCAAATTTTGTGTTTGAACAGACCATAGGGGCCATAAATATCCCCTAAACTTGTGAAATATGAATTCCACATGTCTTGCCATTGGTAAGAATGTTACTTCAGTCGGATTTTGGATGCATTAGGGCTGAACTATTTTAAAAAGATCTAATTGAGATTTTTCTGGCAGATATTGTGATTTCGATTTGATTCTCGATTTTCTGCATATCAAGCTTCAGTGCAATATTCACAATGTACAGTATCACTTACAAACATGACAGAAAATTACATCATACTATTGAAACATTAAATGCCATTACTCTAATGCAAAAATGAAAACTAAAGTAAAGAATTGAATTCAAATGTATTTATTAACAAGAAATGTGCATGTACATTCCATAAAGTCCTTGACCAACGGCAGTTATTACAACTAAGAACTAAAAGAGCTACCTTTGACTGTCTTAACTTAAAGTAGTGCAAACAATCCTTAATTGTGCCAAGTTAAAAAAGTTAAATAAAATACAAAACAATTAAAACAAAATGTTAAATAAGTAATAAGAGAAACAAAATTCAACAATTACCAAATGCTCTTGCCCCACAACCTTACACCAAGTAGGTATAGGTCAAGGTCAGTCTTTTATGGCTTAAGGGAGCTAGCTTATCAACATCTATAGCAGCAGTTAAAGTACTTTATTTAACCCTATATTAGAACAAGAACCCTGGACTTGGACTGTCTTTTTACAGTAAGAGAAACTGAAAAAGTACTGGTAATAAAATAATACTCTTACTAAAATAAAATGACCTCTTACCTTCTGAAAGATATGTCAGACATCAAAATAGGTGGTCATTCATTTATGGCTCAGCACCACCCAAATATTGCACATCTATTCTGTAAACAATATAGCATTAAACATTCTAGCAAAAACAGAAAATATCTTTTTTAAACAAAGGCTGGCACCACAAGTTAGGGTGATGTGCAGAATCAACAATAATACTTGCCTTCCTTACATCTCTATATCACTCTTTACAGATTTTTTGTCAAGAAAACCAGCATGTCAACCTTTGATGGTTTTAGACATGAGCGCTGACATGTGACAACATTGCCACTAGCACTAAACAATCTCTCTGATGGCGAACTGGTAGCTGGTATGCATAGGAATTTACGAGCCAGTTTGCTCAGCCATGGAAAGTTAACATGTGCACTCTCCACCAGGTCAGTGGATCTTCCTCTCCATCAATAGTAGGAGTCATCAGGTAGTTGCAGTTCAGGTCCAATGGCATCCTCCAACTGCATAGTGGAAGAAGGAGGAGGGACAGCCTTGCTCTTGAAGAAGCTGCCCAATGACCGCTTTCCCTTCCCTGTGGTGGATGGCCCTGCCTCTGCTGCACCCTGGGGCATGGGATCTGTGGTGCTGACACGAGCCCTCTTTTCCTGCAAAACAGAGATAAGAGCTGTCAGAGTTTTTCAGTCTGATGTGATTTAGAGCAATTTGGCATTTTTTAATGTTTACATAGAATGCCCATCAGTGTAATAAACTTATCACTTGTATTGATGTGGCATTTTGTATTACTAAACTACACAAAGAAACAGGACAAGTTACCTTTCGTGCCACCTGTTCCATTTCAATCTTCACTCTGTCTTTGATGACTGGGACATTCTCTGCACTTATGTAGTCAGTCTTGAATCTAGGATCAAGGAAAGAAGTAATGTCCAGTAACTCCAGTGTGGCTGGGTCACTGTATTTATCTTCAATGTAGACAAGAGCTCTTGATTTGATTTCCTTGGAAAGATCTGTGTCCTCCTCACTTTCAGTCAGGGTTGATGTTTTTAGGAGATCGAGAACTGACTTCAGGTATGACACACTTACATAGGCTTCACCGGACAGGGCATCTGTAAACCCCTGAAGAGGACCAAGGGCATTGTTTATCGATTCAAGGACATCTGTGTCCTGCCAAGTGAGGACCAGGTGACGTGTCTTCTTTGTCTTCAGACAGAACCTGAGACAACGACTTGCTCCGCTCCAACACCCTCCCATAATTTTTTGCCTTGAGCCCCATCTTGTCGGACACTCTTCTATCAGCGAGTGCTCTGGTAAATGTAATTCTTACTGTGCCTTTTGCAGTGCTGTCTTCTTTTTCCAGCTATGAGAGATGACACCAACCATCTGTCTGCAAAGTCCTGTTGCTCGTTTAACTCTTGCATCATCTATAACAGCATTTTCTTGAAAAAAAAAAAAGAAGAACATAAACATTATATGAGAATTACAGGCTGAAAATGTAAGGACAATAATGCAAGAGAACAAAGTAAATCCAAGAAAGCCATATTACAAACAACAGTAAGGAAATCAATGATCAAAAGCACATAACACAGTATTCACTCTGTACTATTGATGATAAATAATGCATCATTATAATATTTAATTATTTAAACTAGGTATTTGTAAGGGCTTCAAAGAAAAATAACATTATGAGAAAAACTATACTGCCTATACTGAAGACAATACGCCCACATATTAAATCCGTATGAATTAATACATTAATAAACTAACACACACTCACACAAACACACTCTACACTTACCAATTGCAAGATGCAGCCTGTGTCCAAAACACTAAAGTTTGGTCCATTGATTAAGTTTCATAGCTTTGATGATGTTTGCTGCATTGTCGGTTGTGATGTACGTCTGGTCCTCTTCTTTCAGACCCCAGCTTGACAGACACTCTCTCAATCCCAGGGCAAGATTCTCTCCGGTGTGGTCAGTGGGAAAGTATGCTGTTTGCAGGCAGCGACTTTTCAGCTCAAAGTTGTCATTTACAAATTGCACAGTCAAACTAAGATACGGCTCGGTCGTTCTGCTTGACCACATATCAGTAGTTGTGGCATAATACTCCACATTTTTCAGCTCTGTTACCACTTTTTCTTTACACTCCGCGTATAGCTGTGGGATGGCAACCTGGCTGAAGTAGGTGCGGGAGGGAATCACATATCTTCTGTCCAGCGTGCGGAGGAGGTTTTTAAATCCGTCTTTGGTGACCGTGTTAACAGACACCATGTCCTTGGCAATGTGGTGTGTTATGGCAATCATTATCTCCCGGTGTCTTCGGCTGCTCTTATCATACGGAGTTATGCTGGCAAAAGATGCTGTTATTGTATTCTGTTTGCTACTATGGGCCTGAGTATCAGTTTTGCTTAACTTTTCACCAGACTTTTTCGTCATGCACTCCTCATGCAAATGCCTGTGGTGATTTTTTAAGTGCCGGTATAAATTGGTTGTGTTTTCGCTGGATGTTGCAACTTTAGTGCGACAGGTTTTGCATAGTACCTGTTTCTGGTGCACGTCTGCAGCCTCAAACCCGAAATACTCCCAAATGACCGACGCGCTGTTTTTCTTGGTGATTAAATCCCCAAACTCCGCTTCTGGTCCAGCTGAAGCCATTTCAGAAATTAAAGAGCAGGTGGAGCAGGCTATACTGATTGGTTAGCGTCACCTGTCCACGAGCAGCATGCTGCTTCTGATTGGTGAGCTTGACAGGATGATAGGGAGATGGATGTATGTGTAGTAGTTGACACAACAGATCCTGGTTCAGTCAGGAGCACTGCAAAAAAACGCGGCTTTGTCTGAAATCGCAATTTCCATCAGAAAAGGATAAATCGTTCAGTCCTAGGATGCATGTTAAAATACCCCCCCAAAAAAAACACCACCTACTCCATCCTTCTAATCCTCAATACAATTGCAAGTGCAAAAGCAGCTTCGTAGTGGTGATTTGAGAATTCTAATTTAATGAAACATGTACATGTGGTTATACAAATGACAGCCATCCCAAAGTGGCAAGAGTATTGGACACATTGTTCAGAGGCTTTCAATGTAATGAACTAACTGGCCGTGCACTCATTCCCAGGGTCCATAAAAATTCATACAGAAGTGCTGTGGTGAGTCAACGACCTCAGAGCCTGTGCTTTTCTACTAGCTCACTCAGGCATGGCATTCCTTCGGCCCCCAGCCTGCTGCTAGCCTGAATAATGCAATTCCAATATCAACTCCAATTCTCCACTCTTACAGCTGTCTGCTTGTTTTCCCATCACCTTCTCTTTTCAGGCTGTGTGGCATATCGCACGATGGAAAACACTGCCTTGCTGACTAAGACCTCTAAGCCATTTAAATATGGAGGAGTAATGCTGGCCCTCCTAAGTTTCAATAGGATGTAGCCCATTTTCTGTACTCTTTGATGAAAGTGATGTGCGATGGTATTTACGAGGAACTTAGAACCGTTGAGTTTCTCAACCTAAGCTCCACTAATCAAGGAAGGGGGGGGGGGAGCTTTGCCTTCTTTTCTCTAAAGTCATCAATCAGCTCCTTGGTTTTGCTGACATTGAACAGCAGATTGTTCACCATGCACCACACTGCAAGATTGTTGATTTCCCCCAGACATGAATTCCCTTCGTTATTTGGTGGTGTCATCGTGTTCTATTGGAGTGCAGTCATACAGGGAGGTACAGTGTAAAGAAGAGGGGCTGAACACGCAGCTGTGAGGGTCTTTGGTGTTGAGTCCAATATTGAATTGTGTGCGAATGTGGTAGAGTTTTACAATTAGCTTCATATGTAGGATTGATTGCTGTGCTGAAATCAACAAACATCATTCTGATGTAGCTGTTCTTATTCTCAACGTGTATGAAGACTGAGCGAAGGGCAGTAGATACGGCACCCTCTGTGGTTGATTCTGAAAGCATACGGGTGAGGGTCCAGGTTGGCAGGGATGTTGTTTTTGTCTTTGATGTGCTGGAGAAACAGGTTCTCAAAAACTTCATCAGTATGGGGTGAGAGCCACAGGGTGGGAGTCATTAAAACTAGACACGGGAGACATTTTAGGTACAGGAACGATGATGACTGTCAGGAAGGAACAGCCTCCTGTGAGGCTGAGTGGTTAAAAATGTCAGAAGGAAAAAAAAATGGCTAGCTGACTGGCAAATGTTTTTAGTACACAGCCAGGTATATTATCTGGACCAGCTGCCTTATATATATTCACTCTCAGCAGGATTTTGCTAAAATCCTGTGATTGCTGTTAAGTCTACTCCCTGGCACCATCAGTAGAGTCTTCTTTGAGGAGATAAAAAAATATTGTAGGGGAGTCACTGACAAAACCCCCCAACAATACACAAAAAAGCATGTGCACATGAAGTGGAATTTATAAAAACACCTCAGGAGTACTGCAGACCATGCATACACATTTTCCAGAGAAAGGCAAATATAATATAGTGTAGTGTAAAGTAAATATACTGTATGTGTGTGATGGAATGTTGTTATAAAACCTTTTAGGGTCATGGGCCTATTTCACTGTGTATACTATAACTTCTTGCAGTTATTCAGGGATTTATAATTAAACAATTAATTGGCAGGGCGCTCCCTTAGAGATAGGGTGAAGAGCTCTGTCACCCGGGAGGAGCTCGGAGTAGAGCCGCTGCTCCTCCACATCGAGAGGAGCCAGCTGAGGTGGCTCGGGCATCTGTTTTGGATGCCCCCGGGACGCCTCCTTCGGGAGGTGTTCCGGGAATGTCCCGCCGGGAGGAGACCCCGGGGAAGACCCAGGACACGCTGGTGTGACTATGTCACTCAGCTGGCCTGGGAACGCCTTGGGATCCTCCCGGAAGAGCTGGAGGCAGTGTCCGGGGAGAGGGAAGTCTGGGTGTCCCTGCTCAGGCAGCTGCCCCCGCGACCCGGCCCCGGATAAGCGGACGATAATGGATGGATGGAATTGTTCTTATGTGACAAAAAGTACTACAGTTCTCTTGATACTTACTTACTATTTAGCTTATCTAGTGCCTATTTAGGTTGCATTAAGCAGAAAAACATGTCCAGTTGATCAGCAATCTGGTGCTCGCTAGCACCAGATTGTAAACCTAGCGTTTGGTAGTGAATGTGAAGTCGCGTTCAAAAGTTTACATGCACTTGTCCAGAAAATGTATATTATTGTGGCCAAATCGGATGGCTCAAATGAACATAGCACAAAAAGTAAGGAAATTAGTGTTTGGTAGATTATTTTTTTGTTGTTACAATGATTCTTTGCAATAAATGTTATACGGTTGGAAAGCCTGTTTATTTCCCTTTTAAATGGTGCCACATTTGTAAGGAACATGCATTTGTGGGATGAACAGCAGAGCTGAGTATGAGCTTATCTGCCAATCAGTTTATTCTGCTATTGACTCTTGTTTCGTGTTGTTTGGTTGATTGGATGATTGAAGTCTGAGGAAACAAGACACACTTGCAATTCAACAATTTATCAGTTTAACAAAGAGGAACCTCAGTGGCGTGTGAAAGAACCATAAATAGCCACAACCTGGCACCTTCTCCTCACGCTAGTAGCACACCTGGTCACACACTGCTGAGGGATGGCATACCATTCTTAAACCAGCATTTGGCGCAAGTCAGCCAAATGCTGTTGTGTTGGTAACTCTGGCACGAACAGCATGCCTAAGCTTATCCCACAAGTGTTCAATGGGGTTGAGGTCAGGACTGCTGGCAGGCCATTCCATTATCTCCAGTTTCAAAATTCTGGAGGTAGTCTCTGAGAAACCCCACTGTGTGGTGGAGTTTGGTCCCAGACTATGGAGATATGGGATTGCCACTGGTTGCAGAATCTCATCTCGATATCTCTCTGCAATGAGAGTGCTTCTAATGATGACAAGGCTCGTTTTGCCCAGGTGCCGCCCCACACCGTCACACTGCCTCCAACAAAAGATGCAACTCTATTGGTGCAGCACTCAGCATAGCATTCTCCCCCTCTTCTCCACACTTTGACCCTACGATTCAACTGCCATAGGCTGAATCTGGACTTATTGTTGAACAAAACGTTCCTCCACATGTTCAGGTCCCGGTGCACATGTTGCCAACACCAGTGCAAACAGGCCTGACGGTGAAGAGCACTCATGGAAGGCCACCTGGCAGCCCTATGAGACCTGATACATATACATACATTATACATTGTATATATATATATATACATATATATATAGTATATAGAGATGGATAGTAGTAGAGCGAGATATAGCGAGATAGAGAGAGCGAGATCGCGTAGCGAAGAGAGGAGCAGAGAGGAGTAAGAGCGATATCTATATATTATATATCTATATATAATATATAATAGATATATAATATATATCTATTATATTAGCTATATATCTATATATAGATATCTATATAGATACACACACACACACACACATCACCACCACACACACCAAAATAATTAATTCATGTATTAAAATTATCTCTGTCTGTATATATAAAATAAAAAAATCTTGTTGGATTAATTGAAGAATAATCGTTTCTTATGGCAGAAGAACATCATTCCAACCTGTGGCCATCAAAATGTTCAACTCCTCGCTCTGAGTGTCAGACACTGACTCTGGATGCTTTGATCTCTCTAATGTGCAATAGTTAAGACAATGAACTTGAACAATGTGCAACAACACATATTTGTTTTTCTTGCTTATGTATAGTTTTTATTGTTATTATTATTATTATTATTATTATCATTATTATTATTTATTCTTTTTTTGCATATTTCTGGGAATTTGAATGGGAGCAGCTGTAATGCAAGTATTTTTTATTCTGATTTTGAGCCAGCAGATTTGGTCACATTTTCAGAAGATCCATGATAAATTTGGACTGGAAGCCAACTTTATGAATGTTTTTTCTCTCTTTCCATCTCAGAAAAATGACAATTGTAGAAACAACTGGTAGTGAAGACTGCCATGATATAACTTTTCTTTACAAGTGTATGTTAACTTTTGATTGCAACTGTATACTAAACTCCAGAATTCTAATAGTGCACCTAAATAAATCCTGAGTTTATTCAAATAGCAATATTTTATACTTGCAGCTATATGAACATCGTTGGATGTGGGACACAAAGAATTTGAATACCTCAAGTGGCAGCTGTAATCCAGTGTGGGACAGCAGTTTGTTAGCCCAGGGTCCAGCGGTGATCACCACACTCTTGGCTCGATAAACACCAGCTGAGGTTGACACTGTCACAACAGGGCCAGGCTTGATATCTGTTACCATCTCATTGTCTCTTATGACCCCACCCAACTTCTGAAATTGTCCCTGGCAAAAGAAATGTCAGAACATGTGTTAGTGAAATCCTCTTGTGGTATATTCTTTTAACCTATATATCACTGAGTGCATCCAAAAAGGTCAAATAAATATATATAAATTAGGGCTGTCAAAGTTAACTTAATAACGCGTTAATAACGCAACATCCTCTTAACGCCGTTAATTTTTTTAACGCGCGATTAACACTAGGTATTAAAACTAAAAAAAAGAAACGCCATGTTTGATTTACGCCCGTCGGTGGCACCTGTAGTCTTGATCCAGAGGGTGGCAGAAGAATAAGGAAGGGAATCAGAAGAAGAAGAAGCAGGGTTGGCGTTCGGGAAGAACATGGTGGACTGAAAAGCGAAAGTGAAAGGAAATGGAGAAAGGACTTATGAACAGCAAATTCACTTTCAAACTGTCAACATGAAATGAGTTACCACTGAAGTACGTTGAGTCTCAAATATCATTTGCAAGCCAAACACATGGCAGATGCAGAGAGCCCACTGCCCCCCCTCGCCAAAAGCTGACATCACCATGTTTTGATCCCATTTAGGGTAAGGGGATATTTTTTGAGCCCTTTATTTTCATGCATGATTTGAAGTGTTGAATAAACATTTTCATAAAGCAAGCATATTTGCCCTTTCTTATGTTGTTAAAAGTATTAAGAACATGAAAAAAATACATTAAGGTACATTTTGAACAGTAAGAAATGTGCCAAAAAAATTGCGATTAATTGCGAGTTAACTATGGACAAAATGCGATTAATCGTGATAAAAAAAAAATAATCGTTTGACAGCCCTAATATACATACAATCAAAATACCCTCAAGTTAAATTGGTGCTTTTTTCTCATCTCATCTAATCTCTGAGATATATGTATGTATACATATATATATATATATATATATATATATATATATATATATATATATATATATATATATATATATATATATATATATACACATACACACACACACACATATATATGTGTTTATATAGCTGTTTCCATAAGAAAATATTCTATCCTCATATACACTGAATGATGAGCTGAATAGTACGTATAATCCCTCACAAGTGGATGTAGCTCCCTCCAGACATCTGCAATTTCCAGTTCTGTCAGTACAGTATTTATATATCAAGTCACATGTATTTTGCTACTTTTCTTTGTACTGGTTGTATCCAGTTTCTGATCCAGTGTATAGTTAAGATCCCCTCCATAAATAAATATCTCTTCTGTTTCTTGAGCAATAACTTCAAATAAATTGTTGAAGAAACACTTAACACTGTCAGGAGGTGCATAAACATTGATGAATGTAACTAGATGATTTTCAATTTTACCCTTGACCAAATTGTATCTCCATTCTTTATTGTTTATTTCCTTTATAGATCTCAAATCTTGTTGCACTTGAAAACAGAACCCCTACCCCCCTTTTAATTCCCTTTTTGTATGAACTATAAAACATATTTTTAAATCCCAATTTTTTTAATTTTTTGTGCTCCTGGTCCGATAGATGTGTTCGCCTGTAAGAAGCTGACCTGTTACTTTTCCATTTTTAATTTTGCTATAACCTTCCCGCTTTTCATTGGGTTATTCAACCCATTCACATTTAGAGGCACCACTTCAAGTTGATTATGCTGCATCTCGTCCTTTCTTTGAGTTTTCTACCTCTCTCCCACTGACACTTACAACACTAACAACCATATGAACTATAACACCAGAACAATCCTTTCGATAAAAAAAGGCCTTTTTGATTGTGCCCATACCCCTATTGGAGGGAGAGGGGAAAGCCCTCCGATAAAGGTGGGGCCCCTCGCTAGAGGTCAATAGGGGTCCTGGTAGGGGTCCCCCTTGTCTTTGAGAATTGACATTACTATATGTTCTCGCTCTACCAGTCCAAATGATACATTTGAGAAGCCTTTGTGCTGGGAGGAAAGCTGTGGTCTTGCATTCAAGCTCTGAATTTAACCAAAAGTGTTTGAAAAAACAGAAATACCATCCCCTTGGATATTGCAATGTCTAAACCATACCTACTTATGAAAACAAGTGAAAATAATCTTTTTTCCCCTGCTCTTTTATCTCTTACAGGCTACTTTAAATTAGCTGGCCTGTACATTACTGTGTCGTACTAGGTACTGGCTCAGGTGTTTTCTTGCGTTTCTGTACCACCTCGGCTGCGTAGTCGTGGTCGAAGAAAAGGGATGTGTTACCGAGTTTAATCCGTTTCTGCCAGGCTTTCCTTAATATCATTTCTTTGGTGTCAAATTGGAGGAAGTTAACAATTATTGACTTCTATGCTGAATTGGCAGGTTGGTCCCCACGGGCAGAGCTAGCACTCTCTGTAGTAGCTCCTCGACAAAGTGGGGAGCCAAGTCCACCTCTGAGCCCTCCGGAACCCCGAATATCCGCACGTTGTTCCTTCTTGACCTTCCTTCGAGGTCGGTTAACTTTTCTTGCAGCTTTCTCTGCTCTCGGAGTGTTGTCATTGGTGCTTCTTTAGCTTCCATGTTGAATGTCTCAAGCTCCTCGATATGCACTTTGGCCTTAGTGAGACTTTTTCTCTTGTCCTGTAGTTTGTCACTGTTTGACTTTAGTTTGATGTTGACCTCTTCTGCGAAGTTGGTGAACTCCTGTTTGAAGCTTGTGTGGAGAGACATTACGTTTTTCATTTCTACTTTAAGTTCACATATTTCTTTGGTAAGGTCCGTCAAATATTTGTATAACGTTGTCGTGTCCCCCAGGGCTTCTTCATCTCCGCCATTTTCCTCAGCTTCACCGCTTGCCTCCAAAATGGGTTTTTGCTTTATATACTGGGATTTCATGTATTTTCGGCTTCTCTGACGGGTTCCCCCGCTCTTTACTCGTTTAATCTATTATTGAATTTGATTTTTCGTTAGTTGGTGGGGATTAATTATCTTCGACTGGTAGGAGCTGCTACTTACGCCACCATTACTCTCGACGCCATCATGTGAGTTTTTGATGTGGCATTGAGTGTTACTGACCAAAGGAGCTAGGATGCTGGCTAGGTGCTTGAATATGTTATAGGTAACTGAGTTGATGCTGCTGCTGATGGGTCTGAGCGGTGCTCCTTCCTTGCGTATCTTGGGGAGGACAGTGTTTCCTCCAGTATTTTCTGAGACTGTGGCACTGGGGTTTGTGTGTGTGTGTGTGTGTGTGTGTGTGTGTGTGTGTACAGTTTGGGTCATCATAATGTAATATTTTTACTTATGTCATAGGCTACTTAGGGAATTTAGGGAATGCTCTCACACAGCCATCATGAACTCCCCTGCATGGGCTTGGAATGAAGATTCATGTTGTAAAGAAATATTTTTATTATTTGTTTTAAGAGAGGAGTTATCCAAGTCAGAGTCCTGCACGGGTGAAAAATAATGTACTGTGTCGGACACAGATGCGGATCGGGTCGGACGCCTGAAGAGGCGGGTCGGGTTTTACGATTGCCATTTTCAAGGCGTCACTTATCATCAGTCATTATTAGCGACACAAATTATAAGCATTTATATTTCATATGAGCTCATTAATGCGTGCTTGTGCCCTCCCAGAACTCCCATTCCCCACGCTGGCTTACTTTCATTTTTAAAAATTGCGTCCGTCCAATTTCCCTTCGGACGTCGGTATCAATTTATACCGGGTTGGCTTGGGTACGAATGTAATTTGTGCTACTGTCGGAAAACGGGTTGGATGCGGTTATAAGTATGGCGGGTTCGGGCGGGTTTGCAAAATAAGACCCGTGCAGGACTCTGCTCTAAGTGACCATTTTAATCCTCTAGCTAATTATCAAGCTAAATATCCAACATGCTAGTTAACGTCAAAGACTGCGGTGGAAGACGACGGTAAAATATTTCCTTTCTCTAACACTAGATTTATTTATGCCTGAATTTTTAAGGTGTGGCGGCTTTTATTTTGCCATGGCGGTGCGCCACAGTCAATTACATGCAGAGATGGACAGAGTACTCAACCCCAGTACTTGAGTAAGAGTACAAATACTACTGGTCAAAATTTACTCCGTTACAACTAAAAGTAGCTCAGTCGACATGTTACTCGAGTAACATGCTTTTAAATTTACTTTAAGTAAAAGTAAGAGTAAAAGTAAGAGTAAATTTCTTATTTTTCACATCAATGAATTACTATATTTTTTTGTAAATGAATTTAAGGACCTTTTAACTCTTGTTTCTGAGAATTAACTCTTTGAAACCACCTGCACTGATGTGCTTGCTTTTAGAACCATAATGTTATATAAAGCCTGCAGAAACACCTATAAAAACAAATCAAATGAATGGGATTACAGGAGGACAGCAGATGTTGCAGATGCAGATGTTTATTAACAATCATTAAAACTGTAACCAAATGAACCTGCACTGTCCAACTAACTCTCTATCATTTAGCTAAGTTGGTAACTGGAACCCCCTCAAAGACCAACGTTGTCCCCAGACCACTGATTGAGAATCACTGCTTTACAAAAAACTACATCTGATGCAGCCATTGTCGCGGTTTTGTGTTGACAAATGCAGTTGAGAGCGTGGCTACTTTGGTGGTATCCTTATGGGGAGGGATGACGTATTTCCGCTTTTAAGTAGATCCCAGTGGAGAGCGTGCACTGTGATAGGTTTCCTTCTTTGACAAACACAACTTGTGTCCAATAGTATTTAGAAAAAAAAAAAAAAAGAGCAGACCTGAGAGTAACGAGTACTTTTCAGCCTTCCTAGAAATTAACTCGAGTAAAAGTAAAAATATTTGTCTTGGAAATGTATTCAAGTAAGAGTAATAAGTACCAAAGAAATCTAATACTCAAGTAAAGTACAAATCCTCTGGATATGTACTTAAGTACAGTACTCAAGTAAATTTACTCCGTTACTGTCCACCACTGATTACATGTAGAGGAAACCCTGGAGACCGTAGATACATGGGATGGCTTCCCCAGGGTACAGTTGGTAATATAATGGCCTGTTAATAGATAGATAGATAGAATTACTTTAATGATCCCAGACTGGGAAATTATTTTGTTACAGCAGCAGTAGTGGCTTTGTCCTTTTCCAGATTTTAGGGACATTCAGTAACCTTCTTTTTGTAGCTAGTGGTAGGATCTCGACTCAGTGTCTCATAGGTGTTAGTATCACTAATCAGTTCAGTGCCATTGGTGTGGTAGTCAGCTGCGTTTAGCACTACAGTACATCTCACCGGCAAGATGGTGATGATCTGGTCTCTCTTGAGTGTTGCCAGGGCCTTGCTCTCCTCAGAAGTGAGGTTGGAGAGGAGTGCTTTTGTATCAGCGAGAGTGGCTGATACCTTAAAGATGTTCTGCCTCTGTGTCTGTATTTATTTCTGATGGCTGACTATGTTGCTGTGATGAGATCTACTACTGGTATATGTTTACTTAAAACCTACCAGGGGCTTTTTCCTATCGGGCTCCTTTCCTCTGGAATAACCTCCCAGCTGACATCAGACAATGCAGGCTCCCTTCTGATGGACCACAGCCCCCTGGGACCATCTACCGTTTCTGGGCTCCTGCTGCCTTGAAATACTGACTGATCTGGATCATCACACCCTGGGCTCTGCTGGATCATTGCTCTCCTCTGCTTCACTATCTCCTCATATCTATATTTCTGTTAATCTTGATCCCTCTCTCTGTCTATTACTAATTATCTTGTGTGGCCTGCCCTCTTCCAGGTCACCATGGTGGACAGGAGGTTGTGTGGCTCGGGCACCACTTGGTGATGCCTCGTCCTGCTTGGTCATCTCCTGGATCCATTCACTTTACATATAACTTGTATCAGACTATCTGTTAATGTAACTTGTAAACTGTGATTTGTTGCTCTTTTCTGTACACGCGACATCCATTGCATGTCTGTCCGTCCTGGAAGAGGGATCCCTCCTCTGTGGCTCTTCCTGAGGTTTCTTCCATTGTTTTTTTGTTTTTTACCCTGTTAAAAGGGTTTTTTTTTCCATGAACATGTGAAGTTTTTCCTCACTTGAACCGAGGGTCTAAGGACAGAGACTGTTGTTCACTGTACAGATTGTAAAGCCGAATGAGGCAATGTGATTGTGATTTTAGGCTATATAAATAAAATTGATTTGATTTGATTTGGTACCAACACACTGAGGAAGAAACTTGTCCATACTAAGGACAAAACACCCAGGCATAAACAAAGTAATATAGTTTATAATGTTAAATGCAGCCAGGACTGTATGGATTTGTACATTGCGGAGACAAAACAACCTCTCCATAAACGAATGGCACAAAACAGGAGGGCTAACCCCTCAGGTCAAGACTCTGCTGTCTACTTACATCTGAAGAATAAAAATCATTCCTTTGAGGACAAAAATTAAACATTTTGTCCAGAGAAGACAGATGGTTTGAAAGAGGAGTAAAGGAATCCATCTATGTCAAACTGGAATGATCATCTTTGAACAGAGGAGGTGGCCTAAGACAGTAGTGAACACACACCTACAAAGCAGTACTGTATTCCCTTCCAAGGCAGCTTAACAACCATTCCCATCTGGGCTCATCTAGCCCTAACAACCCACACAAAGCCTGGTTGGGCCAAGGACCCACAAATGGCCCAAACGACTCTGAAAGTCAAAGCTCACACATCTCCTTAACAACTCTGTATGGACACTCCCACACAGACGTTAAAAGCCTGCAACTCCCCCTCAGTTGGTGTAGGTTAAATGTCTTCAAGAAACTGAAACACATCCAGTGGCCTGCAATATAGCACGTAGACTTACATTAATATGACACAGAACCAAAGTTTGGCTGCAATAAAGTGAAATATATTACATTTTGAAAATGACAAATTCATATATTCATATTGGGTAAAAGAATGGCTTCCTGTTATTAATTAGATTACTATAGCCATTCAGCAACCAAGATTCCTTAGGGTCTCTTGGATGTTCAGGAGAAATTCCAACCTAATCCAGAGAAAATTTTACAAGGAATCACAAAATTGCTTTGTATTCCTTCCTGGGATCTGGAATTGTTTTGTAAATATACACTTACTGTGCTGCCTTCAAGTTAAGCTGATAAATAATTTCAATAAGTTAAAGATCATAAAAGCTTAAAAAGTGGGCTTCATAAGTTAAAAGGTTAGAAACAATTGATTTTTCTGTATTAGTTAATGTTCTGTGCTGCCAGCTACTGGTCACACGTGGATGCAGTCACACACACTCTGCGATACATGCTTGATTTGAGCTCAGGCAGGCAAGACGAACACTGCCCGGTGCATGAATCTGTTGGAGGCTTCTCTGTCACACTTCTGCCTTGGAAATCATGTGTCTGTGAGTAGTATGTGTAGATTACCACTATATTCTTGTATTCTTAAAGTTTTTACATGTTTAGATTTATTTCATCAGGATAGCTAAACATGTGCTCTGTTAATTAGCAGCAGATTTGTTGCTTTGTTCTACAGTTGGCTTGTAACTTGTAGTTATTGTTGTTCTATTGTTAGTTAAGCTATTTTTTTACAAGGTACAGTGTTTGCTTGACATCAATAGAGCATGCGTGTATGATATGCAATTTCTACATGTAAATGGAAAGTCAAAGCAAATGTTGACACAAGTCTTCAGTAAAACCAAGAAAAGTCAAGCCTTGTCTGTTTATTGGAGGACATTTGGATGTTAACTAGCTGTCTAGCTAATGCATAAGTGAACGTGCTGCAAGGGGATTACTCTTACTCTGAATTTGTCTAAGAACAAAAATACAGTATATATTAGGGCTGTCACTTTTTATTCATTTTCGTTTCATTTTCTTCCGCTTTCTCCCTGAGGGTTGCAGGTGATGTTACCGCTTTATACCACCTTTTTCAAGGTGGAGCGGGGGTTACTGGGGCCAAATCCAGTGACTCTATGGGTGAAGGCCAGGGTACTCCCTGGATGAGTCGCCAGCTCATCGCAGGGCCCTTACTGATGGCAGTGGCTGCCACACAAGGTGCCAACTACACATCAGGAGCAATTTTGGGGTTCAGTATCTTGCTCAAGGATACTTCGGCATGTAGCTCAGTCCTGCCCCGGGGAGCCAGGGATTCGAACCAGCGACCCTCCGGTCACTAGTCCTCAGCTCTACTCACTGAGCTACAGCCGCCCACTTGTTATTTGAAATTCGAATATTCGTTCGAAAGTGGGGGGGGGAGTTCGTATTCGAATGTAATGACCCATTCAAAATCAAAATGTACGGTCTATAAGTGCAACACACTGTTTGAAGTAGTTTGCCTTGTGATCCAGCAGGGGGCGCTCTAAATCAGCTTGACCTATTGCACGCCCCACTAACTCTTGACCTATCAATTCAGCTAGTAATATTATGTTGTTTGCTACGAAAATGGAGGACACTAGCGATCAAAGCTGTCCTGCGTGGACAATCGTGACACCAAAGCATCTGAGAAGTGACGTTAGTGTATGGAAGTATTTTGTACAAAGCAGCTGTCTTACTCGAATAACGGGGTTATTCGAATTCATTCGAATAAATTGCGTGTCATTTCAAATTCGTCCAAACTTGATTTTTAAAAAAAGTGACAGCCCTAGTATATATTATTTCCATGACCCTGACGTTTCTGATGTTTTAGCAGTATGTGATTATTCCCTGTAAAATGCCAATACGTTACTGTACATATAGTATGTGAGCAGTAGCTAACTCACTTGGGTGCACAACAAGAATGGCCTTGATTCATGACAACAGCTTCTAGAGCTAACATACTTCATGCTGTATTAACAGTATCAAGGCAGTACCTGTGCAGTCTTGAGGGCACGGTCCGCATACAATACTCCAGCAGTTATGTCCACCACTGCCTCATCACCCTGTGCGAGTTTGACATGAGGGATGTGCTGGCTGAAGTTTTCATGGGTCAGGACCATCAGAGGAACCTTGTTCCTTAGCAGGGTGTTCTTAACCGTGGTGTAATACTGACTGTTCTCTGGTCCCATCACCAGGAGTCCAGTTTGTCTGCAAGGGAGGAGATCAGTTGAGATGAATGTGGCATCGTGGTAAGAAATGGTCAAGACATTTGGGGGTCTTTACAAAACACCAACTGCATAACATTTTCAGTAGTAGTGCAGAAGGAAAACATCAACACACCAAGGGAAATAAGGTCACACAATATAGGTTGGATACAGCCAAACTAAACTATGGTATGTATTGTAGTTGAAAGTCTAACTAGGTTAGCTTGATCTAGTCAGTCTTCACAACATAATAGATGTTAACCACAGACAGGTAGCTAATTATGTTTAGCATCAATTCTCTCCAAACCAGCCAAGCCTCACCTCTGATGGCCTTACCTGCTTTAGCCCTTTCTCCTCTGAAGATGTTCATTAAACTAGTGACGTCTAACCCTGCCACCATCTGTTCCCTGGACCCAATTGCCTCCCCCCCTCTCCAAAACATCTCTCATGACATCCTGCCATTCCTGACCACTCTGATCACAGGCTCCTTTCAAGACAGCTACTGAAAAGCCACTCCTAACGGAACCCACCCTAGACTCAGCTGACATCCGAAACTACAGCACGCCTTGTTTACAATCTTCCCAAATTCTCCCATGTGACTCCCCTCCTCCGTGACCTCCACTGGCTTGCTGTTGCGGCCCGCATCCAATTCAAAACAGTGGTGCTGGCCTTCAAGGGTGCATCAACGGAAATGCACCCGTCTACCTCCAAACACTGGTCAGACCATACGCCCCAGCGAGAGCACAGCTGGCCGGCTGGTACCACCATTACTGAGAGCAAACAAAGCCCGCTCAGCAAAGTCGCGACTCTTCTCTGTTTTGGCACCTCAGTGGTGTAATGGACTTCCGACCAATGTCAGGACAGTGGAATCACTCTCCATCTTGCGCAAAATGGTCAAGAATCATCTGTTCAGACATCACCTCGAACCCACAAAGCATGAGTTGCTCCCAACAACCCCCCTTCAAAAAAAAGTGTATGCACTTGTATGTTCGTATTGTCAGGAAATCTATAGCACTTAAAGTATCTTTGACAAATAGCAGTTACGATCCTCAGATGAGGGCTTGACAATTGTTTCTATATTTCATTTTTACTCTATCAACGGTGATATGTTGTGGTTTCTCACTTGTGACAAATGTACTTATTGTAAGTCGCTTTAGACAAAAGCGTCTGCTAAATGCCCTTAATGTAAATGTAAATTTAAATGTAAAATCCAACCCCATCTCAAGGTTGCCATCAGTGAATAAAACTAGCCCATGCATTTATCATTTAAATGTTAATATACACTATAAAGTTCTTCATGTCTTATACCTTAGATCAACTGTTGATACTCAACATTATTTAACCAATGGAGACCATGTTTTTAGATTAAGACATGGTTTCATCAGGTTGAATGTTCTAAGAAAAGTAAGTAAGTAAGCGAACCTTAAGTTTAGAGGTTCAAAGACAGAACACATTTATTAATGATCTCTTTATCAAAAGTCAATAGACTGAAGTCCTTGTGTTACACAAAGTTCCCCTATGATCATTGTCAAGCCAATGACTTGATGATTACCGGTAGGAATGATGGGTAAACTGTGAAACTATGGCTCAACTATTGTACAGCTACATGTACAACGCCATCAACGACTACTGATGGCAGATGAGAGGTTTGAAGGGTTGTCCAATTTCATGAGTGGAGATTTCAGCCATTACTCCATGTTATGATTGTGTGACAGAGGAAGGAGAAGCCACGCAAGTGTGTGGAGGATCACGAATAAGATACCTCATCTAGTCCAACCTGTCAAACTGGGCGATTGGCGTCAATGGTTCAGCTGGTGAATGTGCACAAATGTTGCCATGCGTGTGGAGAAAATAAAAAAAAGGTTAGTGGGTAGATTTTTAGCTGAGCTCGGTTCCTTTTTAGATGGGTCCATCTGTCCCAGAGACAGCAGCACAGGTGGGAGGCATTGCTCACACAAGCTTCGTCTGAACATTTCTCATCAGAATGCAGACTTTTTTTGCCAGCCCAAGGGCACAGGTGGCCTTCCGATGTGGACCCATCAGTCATGAGCTGTGGACAGGTGCACAAGGGATGGGGAGGCACATTGTTTCTAGGAAACATAACCTGGGTGTGGCTTGGTATAATAAGCTATTACCCTGAGACATGAATAACAAAGCACTGTGTTATTCAGCTCCCTGGTACTTAGAAGAAACAAAGCTGCTTAGAGGTAATACAACTAGGAAAGTTAAAGTGTTGGAAGGTTGCTCACAGTTTGATGCCACAGTCATATATATTAACACACACATTTCTCCCTACTCTGCAAAGGAAAATCAGAGGTTTATTAAGATGAGGGCCCCTGTTCCACATTCAAAGGCATGGAGGGTGTCAACAGATGATTCTTTGATGCTGATGTAATGAGAAATTCATGTATTTATGGCTACCGTAGATTGAACTCCTGCACCTTGACTGTGACACATCTCTTTATTCTGGCAAAGCTTTTACTATATTCCATTAAATTGGTTTTCTCTGTACGCGTTTATGCTGACTGCTTACCTGTACAGTTTGACACCCGTCTCCCTCTCCAGCTGAGCCCACAGCTCGAAGCACTCCCCCATCATGTGGGTGTAAAAGTCTTCATCGTAGGCCCTGCGAATGATTCGGGTCTGGCCATGGGAGCTCCCTCGGGTGTGGGGCAGGATGAACTGGAAAAGATGAACATAATACCACTTGGTTGATATAAATGACCTTTGATTCAAGAATAACATACACCAAATGGCCAAAAGTACCCAAAAGCAAACATTCTAGCTGTCTGTGACAGTACAGACAACGCTTCTAAACATCTTACTAAGAGTCAAATGATTTATTGATTTTAAATCAAATTCATAATCTGAAACAATGCAACTAGCAAATCGCAGAGGCTGCAATTTATTTTGCTGCAGGACGCGTCTCTGACCAACCTTTAAACATGGTCAGTGGTTTAACAAAATCATGCTGTCTTCCTAGTGTAACATGCTCACCAATCAGACATGACCCAAGGTGACTGCGTATACAGCTACCAACAACAACACATGAAACCCAAGTAAAACTTTTGATTTGTCGTGCTGAAAAATGTCTTCCTCTGATCCAGCAGAGACCTTGGAAGATTTAGTAACTAAGAACTTGTACCAGCACTAAAAAAACACCACAGGCACCTATATGACCAGTGTGCAGCAACAAAGTCAGCTGAAACTATTACTCCCTTATTGGAATTTCTTTGTTATTTTTCATCATTATTATATTGAAGTCACAACTTTTGTGATGATAGTGTTTGGAATATGTTACAGGCCAATTGAAAAAATAAAAACAAAAACTTGTTGGCAGTAATTCCTATCTTTATGTTCTCATCCTTTCATTAGAATATAGATCAGTTAATATGTTGATGGTATATCAGTGTGGTAATGCTCATCACATGTTCAAATCTATTACAAAACCCAAAAAATTGCCATCGCAATATAGGTCTGTCTAAACTAAATTCTACACTAAAAAAATAGTTCACTTCCTTTGTCACAATCAAATACATTTTGTATAGTATTCCAATGTTATCTATGCTGTATACTTCCCCTTCACAACTGACATCTCTCAAAAAAATCTCTTTTTTGCCTATTTTACAAGCATTATTAATCTGATTTTTAAAGAGATAGAGGGTTCGGTCAGTGATGCCTGAAGTGCAATTAAAGCTGTGTTGTGCACGAAAAGAAAGCTAAGCTGGCATGTGGTTTATGCTTTTGAGTGTTTAAATATTATGACATATGATAACCCCACAAGCAAGAGGCTGTTTGTGCTGTGAAATAATGAAATTAGTAGGCTGATGGTTAATTTGAGATGTGTAAGCATACATATGAATCTGGAACACTGTCAGTCTGTCTGTCTGATCGATCACTTCCGATCCATTTTAGTGCTATGGACATAGACAATCCTGTCAGTTTCTTAGCCTTCTGCTTTCTGTAGTTTCTTGTAGATCTTTCAGTTGTCCAATGCGGCACAGAAACAACGCTGGAACACCATTATTTTCTAAAATACTGAATGTTGAACCTTAATGAGAAAGGTACAGTACAGTACAGGTGTTGCTCCTTTTTCCTTTGCAAAATAGTTTAGTTTTCCACTTATTTTAGCTAGCTTGAGGGCTTATATTTTGGGGTAAACCGTCACTGAACAGATACATGTCAAGTGCGGCAAGGGGAACATAAGGATGTTATTAAAAGAGGAACCATTTTTGAAAATAAAAAAACTCTCAGAGTGTATAATATAATGGAAATAAAATAGCTTATTTATTATTTTTCTGTGGCCTGGTGCCAAACGACCACTGGTTTAGATCATACATAAGTGTAGTTCATGGTGAAATGAAAGTTACCAAAAGACCATTACATCATGTTACAGTGACAATCCCCTGAAAATCAACATTAGCAAAACTAATGATCTGATGGTGAACTACTGTTGTAAGTGTGTAAGTTCATTGAGAGAGACAAGTAACACAAGACATACTTGTGTTACTTGTGTTTGGCAAACACATCAGATTCTGACAGAACACAATATTTTAGCCATGACAATGCTTAATGCATGCATGCTGCTGCAAAGTAACAAATAATTGTAAATCGCAGCTGCCTCATACACACCTTCAACCCGGTAGCACAGAAGATCTCTACAGTCAGTTTATTCCACACCAAGATCCCCCCCGATGTTCTGCCTTTGCGTATGTTCTTTAAATTTTACAGAGGGCACATGACTTCATTATATCCTGGAGGACAGTGAGTGAGCAAATCACTTAAGCTCAGAGGTAGCAGGGGGAGGGACTGTGGCAGTGGGCTGGGCTACAACTGCAGCATAGCTCCACTGCTGTGGGTGGGGAGGTAGACCAGGGGCAGGTGCTGTTGCATAGTTCTGCTGGAGGTGGTCCAGGGGCAGGTGCTGTTGCATCATTCTTCCACTGTGGGTGGGGAGGTGGTCCAGGGGCTGTTGCATAGTTCTGCCACTGTGGGTGGTGAGGGGGACCAGGGGCAGGTGCTGTTGCATAGCTCCGTTGCTGTAGATGAGGAGGTGGACCATGGGCAGGTGCTGCTGCATAGTTCTGCTGCCGATGCTTTAAAGGGGGATGGTTGGCAGGGACTGAGGAGGGGGAAAGTGGCCTCCTTTGTTTGTGTTTCACAGTGGTGAGGTGGTGGTCATGTGGGGAGTGGGAGGTCCAGGTTGAGCTGTTGTGTCACAGTAGGGGGGATGATCCTGGGGTGGTGATGGAGAAGAGGAGGTCTTGGATGGTCTCTGAAGCTTCTTGTAGAAGAGAGGGTGGAAGGACTACATCCTAGGGCCTTGTCTTTGAGGGTCTTTGCAAAGATCTTCACCTTCTCTTTGTGAAGATGAGTCAATCATATTGGTCCCAGGTGCCAATGGTTGGGTGGAGGGCCAGGTGGATGATGGGTAAGATGGCACATCCTCTTCTGATCTCCATATTGGTGTCATGGATGACATGAGGAGGGATGTCTGTCCTAGGTAGCAGGGTGGAGATTACAATGTCAGGGAATTCCTTACTGGCCTGCTCTGCCATCTTCCTCACTGCCTCAGCAGTGTCTTTTCGAAGGCTGTGTAGGTCATTTTTTCCTGTGTGCATCACTAGGTATTGAGGGCTCCTGATTGTCTCCTTTTTTAACAGCCTCATTGCCTGGCCTGTGGTGCTGCAGTGTTCTGACAGCACTTTTTTTTTTACCAGGAAAAAGCTGGTTTGTGTCCAGGAATTTTCCATTAGAGTCAGCCAGCAGGACCACTTGTGGAGCTCATTCTTCTAGCTGAGTGGGTGTATCAGGAGTTGTTAGGGTGTTGCTGGGCTGGGTGCAGAGCAGAGACGGTTGGCCAGAGACAAAGCAGTGGTTTGGGATACTTACAGTGAGAGTCTGTGTCTCTGTGGTTGTCACTGTTGTTACTGCTGAGAGTTGGTCTGTCAGGTGTTGGACTTTCCTGGGGAAGCTCCTGTCTCTATTCTCAGCATCCTCCTTCCCTTTGGCCAACTGAGCACAGAGCACACTGTTCTCCTGTTTAAGTGCCTCTATACTTCCTCTGAGGTCAGATGCCAAGGCTTGGTTGTCTTTCTTGAACTGCTGGAGTTCCTCATGAAGCTGCTGCACAGTGTTGTTTTGACAGTCAGATAGCCTGCCCTGGGTCAGCTCTTTGAATTCAGTAAAGTCCAGGTCCAGCAAGGCCATACTCTCCTTTGACCTCTTCAACCCGAGTTGCGCATGTTGCAACATACACCATATAAGGGCATGGTAACCAGGTAGCAACATATTCATGCAGCATACCCACTTAACGGCAAGAAGCTCGGCTAATAGCTCATGATAACCATTTTCACCTAATCGAAACACAATTCCAACACCAAGTAACTAAATGTGCAAGTAAAAAATACATGCTAATAGCGCACGTCCACAAAATTGGTGCAAGCGATTACTCTACTTTATGCTAACGGTACAAACAACATGTCATATGAAAGCCGTTCCAACGGTATAAGTCTCATCAATCTATACCCAAAACTCACTGAAACAGAAGCCGAAGAAGAGCAAAAATAAACATCACTTTATACGGACATAATCATGAATTAAGTGTTACATTTGCTGTTTTGTGATTATAAATTGTGTTTAAGTGCATTACACTGTATCCACCGGCTAATCCAATGTGTCTGTGTCACTTTTAAATGATTCCTGAAAGTTCAGGCAAGTTTTCGGTTCCAGAAGGACAGGTATAATGTGGGGTAGGTAGGGCCCTTGTCTTCGCACACGGTGTATTTGCCTCCTTTGATTAGCGGATTAGTGGTGCTGTCATGGATTTGGGGACTGCACCTCGATTCTATTGGCTCTGATGGTTCAATAGAGGTGTCAATCATCCAAATTGACCAATAGATTCCCAAAATGTCGCCAAGTCTAATGTGTCATGGGTGATTGACAGCCGTTACGTACTAAAACACAGAGCACAGCGGAAACATTTCTACAATTGGACATGTTTTGCATCGTTTTGGCCGATCGTCCACATGGATCCTGAAAACATACTTTTTTGAAACCAGGTCTCAGGGTGGAAAAATCTGAAAACGCTGCCCTTGCGTTTTTGTGTGGATGGCGAATCCGCATACTTTCCGAAACAATGACACCATCGCCCTACCCCTCGACCTATTGCTTCCGACCTCTGAACCCTGCGACGTCTCATAACAACAACAATGGTGGACTATATGCTTGTGTTCGTGCTGCAGAAGATATTGAGCCTTTCTTGCAACTTACTCGCATTGTAGTTGAGTGTGAGTCGCAGCAGCAGATCGACCTCATTATCGGTCCACACAAACGATTCTGGTTTCCTTGCACTAGCCATTTTCGTTTTCTTTTTTTTGTTGTGTTCGATTTCTCCATCTACTGTCTGTTTGTAAGCTTTATGCACATGCTCCGTCTCTTCTTCTCTGTCTTCTCTCTGGTCAATCAATATATTGATCCGTATGGACTCAAATGTTCTTGAAACGTTGCCGAGGAAGACATAGGAAAAAAAAAAAAAATTTGCCCGCGTGGACGAGCCCTTAGACATCACTTTATACAGAATTAATCATGAATTATGTCTTACAGTTGCTGTTCTGTGATTATATATTGTGTTTAAGTGCATTACACCGGCTAAGCCAATGTGTCTGTGCCATCTCTCTCTCTCTCTCTCTCTCTCTCTCTCTCTCTCTCTCTCTCTGAGATGGTGTGTGAGTAAGGAACTGAGAGCGTATGGTTTTGTTTCAACTTTTCGTAAGTTTAAAAAATAACAATTTTCATTTTTTTTCGGTGTGAGTGTGTTTATGAGTTTTTTATTTTATCATTTGTTGTTATAAGGGCGGTTTTTGTGTGTTTGTGTGAACGTGTGTGTGTAATTGTTTGTTAGAGGCAGCGTGCTCTGTGAGGCACAATGCCGGTGGCGGAGGTTGTACCCGCGGAGTTTGAAAAGCTTACTCGCAGACATGCGATTAAGCTTTTTTTGACAGTGTGAGGTCTGCCTCGCGCAAGAACGGGGCCATTGTATTGTTTTTAGACAGTACGGCTAGGGTTGGCGAGGTGGTGGAGAGGGGAGTAGTTATCCGAGACACTTTCACTCCCGTCTCCCCTCTCATTAACCCAGCCACAAAAATTATGATATCAAACACTCCCCCGTTCATTAATAATGAATTGCTGGGGAAGGAGCTATCAAGATACCAACAACTTGTGTCACCAATTAGGATGGTTTCACTGGGGTGTAAATCTCCCAAACTAAAGCATGTCGTGTGTCACAGGAGACAGGCGTATATGATCCTGATAGAGAGAAACACTGATATCTGATCCCATCTTTCTCATTTAAAGTTGACGGTTTTAATTATGTGGTTTTCGTTTCCTCAGAAACTATGAAATGTTTTGGTTGTGGGGGCGAGGGGCACTTGGTCCGCTCATGCCCAAGGGACTGCATAGCGCGGCGGGCTGCTCCCGGGGGGGCGGGGGGGGCAATCCACCCGTTGCTGCTGCAGTGGCTCCGGGGGGAGATCCGCCCGCTGCTGCTGCTGCTGCTGCTGCTGCTGCTGCGGTGGCTCCGGGGGGAGATCCGCCCGGTGCTGCTGCGGTGGCTCTGGAGGGAGATCTGCCTGGTGCTGCTGCGGTGGCTCCGGAGGGAGATCCGCCCGGTGCTGCTTCGGTGGCTCCGGGGGGAGATTCGCCTGCGGATGTCACCCCTGCCCCGGTTACTGTGTCGGGCACTCCAGTTGTTGCCGCGAGGCCGTTTTTTTCTGCTCCGGTCGGGCTGTCTGTCGCGGGGGATCCTCCCGCGGCACCGGTCCAAGTAGTTGCGGGGGCTCTAGTTCCTGAAGTGTCTTCTGAGGCAAAAAGTGAAGCCATAACAAGTATGACTGAGCAGAGTGACATGATTCAACAAATGATGGAGGATATGTCAGACTGCCTAACGTAGGAGAGTTTTTTCCCGACCTGCAATTATTTATTATTTCAGCCAGGTCACTCACAAGGAAGAGCTATGGGGCGGAGGTTTTAACAGAGTAAGAAATATAACTACAGACCAAAAAAGTTAATACTGAAGGTAAGAGCTCAAATCATCAATGATGAACATAATTGTTAGATGTTTTTACCTTTTACTGACTGCTCTTCTTACTGTTGTTTATTCTTTTATATATGTGTGATTTTAATATCAGCACCTTAAACCTGAACGGGGACAGGTCTGGTTTTAAAGAGCCGCTCTTTTTAAACTGATGGAGACTAGAAGAACTGATGTTATGTTTGTTCAGGAAACTCACAGCACCACAGACAATGAAAGTGACTGGAAAAGCGCTTTTAAAGGGGAGATGGTTTTAAGTCACAGGTCCAGTCTGAGTGGAGGAGTGGGGATTTTATTTGCTCAGAGCTTTTTACCTTTTTCTTTTACTGTTGATGAAGTCATTCCAGGTGTTTTATTGAAAGTTACAGCTGTCTTTGAAAATGTGAAACTTGTGTTTTTAAATGTCTACACTCCCACCAACGCGGTGGACAGGGTAGCTTTTTTAAACATTTAAAGTGACAGTGTTAGTAACTGTGAGGATGATAGTTTTATGTTTTTAGGGGGTGATTTTAACTGCACAGAAAATCCAACCCTAGACAGGAACCATCCTGAGCCACACCCTCCTTCATCTCACACACTCAGACAGCTGATGGAAAACCAGGAGCTGAGTGATGTGTGGAGGGTTTTTAACAGTCAGCACAGACAGTACACCTGGAGCCACAGTAGGAAGGGGGTTTTATCTCTGGCCAGACTGGACCGCTTTTATTGTTTTAAACACCATTTGAATATTTTGAAGAGGTGTTGTATTCAGCCTGTGGGTTTAGTAATGATTTTTTAGTCTCCTGTCATGTTTTTATCAAAAACATCAGTTTAAAGAGCGCCTATTGGCATTTTAACACAGCCGTTTTAGAGGCCCAGGCTTTTAGAACTGCTTTTAAGTTTTTTTGAGAATCCCACAGAGAGAGCAGGCCTGCCTTCACTAACATACAACAGTGGTGGGACTTTGGTAAGACACAGATAAAACAGTTCTGCCAGCAGTTAACTCTCGGTGTCACTACAGACTGAACCCGGTCCATGAAAGATCTGGAGACGCAGGTGGTGGAGCTGCAGACTTTAGCAGACTCTACAGCAAATCGAGGGCTTTTAGACTCCCTCAAGTCAAAAAAGTCGGCCATAGCCAACCTGCTGGCCATCTCAGCACAGGGAGCTCTGGTCAGGTCTAGGTTCATGAACATCACACAGATGGACGCCCTATCTCGCTTCTTCTTTGGGCTGGAGCGGAAAAATGGACAAAGGAAGACCATTCATTCTTGATGAACGGGTAGCGGCTCCCAAGTCTTAGACTCATCTGGGATCAGGAAGTATGCTGCGGAGTTTTAAAGAAACCTTTGAGTGGACACATAATCCAGATGTGCACAGCAGCTTCCTCCATGCGGACTCCCTCAGGTCAGCGAGGCTGACAACAGTGAACTGGCAGCAAAAGTGACGCTGCATGAGCTCCACACTGCCACCATGAACCTGCAGAGCGGCAGCGCTCCAGGCATGGACGGCCTTCCTGTTGACTTTTACAAGTCTTTCTGGTCCATTATAGGACCAGATCTGATAGAGGTGATCATCAGTGACAACGTCAGGCTCATCAGTGACAACGTCACTTTAATTTGAGACGCTTTGGAGCTCTCCAGTTAATTAGGTATAAAGACTGGTCTGATTTCAATAGACCAAGAAAAGGCTTTTGACAGGGTTGAACACCAGTACCTGTGGCAGACTCTGGCTGCTTTTGGGTTCAACCCTGGTTTCATAGCCATGGTCCGGGTTCTCTATGGTGACATTGCTCTCTCTGGGATGTTATATCTAACCCTAACCCTGTAGCCATCGAGCCTCTGCTCCACAAACTTAGAGCTAAACTTACAGGTGTGTGTTTCCCCCAATGTCCCGTGTCTTTTAAACTGTCTGTGTATGCGGATGATCTCGTTGTTTTACTGAATTCACAACAGGATATTGACATTTTAACTGACACTGTGAAATACTTTGGTTTTATTTCATCTGCTAGAGTGAACTGGGGGAAAAGCAAGGCTCTGATGGCAGGAGGGGAGCTGGGGGGTCGGCTCGGGCTGCCTGGTGGCCTACAGTGGAAAAAAGGAGGATTCAAATACCTTGGAGTCTTCCTGGGGGATGAGACCAACACAAATAAAAACTGGGACAATGTCCTGGAGCAGGTTAAAGGTTGGCTGGAGAAGCTGAGGTGGCTACTCCCAAAAATGTCATATAGAGCCGAAACCTTAATAGCCAACAACCTGGTCTCATCCTCCTTGTGGCACCGGCTGGCCTGCGTCGATCCTCCGGTTTCTCTCCTGTCCAAAATTCAGTCGGTTTTAGTTGATTTTATTTGAGACAAGTTGCACTGGGTCCCACAGAGTGTCCTGTTTTTACCTAAAGAGGAGGGGGGGCAAGGCCTGGTCCATCTGGCCAACAGGGGCGCAGCTTTTCGCCTCCAGTTTATTCAAAGACTACTGACCGGACCAAAGGACACTCTGTGGAGACCCCTGTCCCGCTGCATTCTGCAGGGTTTTAAAGGCCTGGGTCATGATTTTAATTTGTTTTTAATGAACATACCGAACATGAGCACATCTCCTTGTGCTCATGTTCGGTTCATGCTCAAGTGTTTTTAGAGTGTGGAACCTGCTGAGGAAAGAGAGGATGGAGCAAGCGGACTCCCTGTACTGGATCCTCCAAGAGCCGGACTGTGGGGGAACGTCTGGACCTTCCCAGCTGGGCAGGTCAGAGTCTGGCGACAAGACTGCAGACTGCGGGGGTTGTTACTCTGGGGCAGATGGTAGCACTGACGGGGCCCCGGATAGATGACCCATCTGGACTTGCTGCCCAGCTGGGACTGACGTCAGTGAGGGTCACACAAAAACTTTTAGAACACTGGAAACAGAGACTCACAGGACATGACCGCCTGCTTTTAAACTCCTCTTTTAATCAAACAGTGACCGATGACGATCCTTTTCCTGCCATTTTCCTGGCATCGGATTTTAAAGACTGCTCTGGGATTTTAATGGAATATAGACACCTCGCACCACTGGATGGTACCACGGGAAAAACATTTTACAGAATATTAGTGAAAGCAATAAACAGAACAAAACTAGACAAGAGACCTGACACTCCATGGAGGGGATATCTGCAACTGGCTCCTGCAGCCAGACCTGAGTGGATGTCTGGCTGAGAGCCTCCACTCTCAAAAAGACATGCAGACATTCACTGGAGAGTCCTCCATGGGGTCATAGCACTGAACTCCTTTGTTTCCACTATAAACCCAGCAGTAGAGGACAAGTGTCCCTACTGCGACCAAAGAGAGACTGTGTTTCACTGTTTTTATGAGTGTCTTCGTCTTTTACCCTTGTTTCTGTTTTTACAAACTGTTTTTACCAAATGTGGAGAGGTTTTTACCAAGCAGCTTTTTATTCTAGGTTTTAAATACACATGCCAACACAAGAACAAATGTCAGCTTTTAAAGCCCTCTGTTTTAGGGCAGGCCAAGATGGCGGTGTATTTTAGCGGAAGGAGAAAGGTGGAGGATGGTTTTATTGTTGAACCTGTCACTGTGTGTATAAATATGATGAAGTCCAGACTCCTCATTAATTTTACCTATTACAAAGCAGCAGGAGATCTGGACTCTTTCCAGCAGGTTTGGTGTTTTAATCAGGTGTTGTGTTCTGTGGAAAACCACACACTGCAGTTTGGAGATGTGCTCATATGAATCAAGTATTTATTCATTTATTTAGTCACTCTAAGGAGTAAGAGTGGAGATGTTTGAATATATTATATTCAGATGATTTTTGGGAAAAAAGTTGATTTAAAAATCTCTCTCTCTCTATGTATGTATGTATGTATGTATGTATGTGTGTATGTGTGTATGTATATATGTATGTATGTATGTATGTATGTATATTGAATAAAAAAGCCAAACCAGTTTTTAGAACAGTATTTAAATGGGTGTGCCCAAATGGCTAATTTCCACCTGAAAAATGTCTCTGCTAAAACCTCTCTAATTTTGCTTTGCTTTACTTTATTAGCATCAGTCTTGGCACAGGTAATGTTCAGATGTTTTGCTATTTTTTGCTGGAGGTTTTGGGCTGCAACTGCATGATTCAAAGGGGATATTTACTCTAAAAGTGTACATTTGTGTTAGGCGGAAATTAAATCTTTCATTTATGCTATTACACATCTTCATTTACTGTGACCCAGTAACATCTATATTAATGCTCACACCTTTTCATAAATCTTAAAAGTGTTACCTTTATTATTAGAGGTGGGTGCAATTCATCGATGTGGTGATGCATCGCGATGCGTCACATGACGATTTGGCATCGATTAATGAACGTTGATGGTTTGCCGCAAGAACGGAACAAAAAACGCGTAACCGGAACCTTAGAGCGCGCACCACCTGGGCTGTTTAGTGAGTGGGACCACAACAAACGGAGCAGTAACGTTAGTTTACGTTAGTGGTGCGCACCATGGAGCCGTGCTACAAACTCCCTCACCGATGAGTGTGAGTGCCACTCTGCTCTACAGTATTCGTGTTGTGTTCACCTCACTCTGCTGAAGCTCCAGACTGAATAAGTTCAGACGGATTAAAGTTCTCCATCGTACGACGGATTTCCGTCATTCAAACTTCACAGAGGCGACTTATGAGATTGATGTAGATCGGAATGAGGGGTAATTTCTCCCTTTCTGTCAAACCTCCAAATTCGGGGCAATGTTTTTGAAATTGTGGAAAGGATTCCTCTCTAAAGTTTCTGTATTTGTGACATTGTGTTAGAAAGTGTAGTTCTGTTTCTACAGCTCCCTCATCACAGTGAGAGCACAGCTTGTCCTCTCTGGGCAGCCAGGTCTGATGGTGCCTGCTCCTTTCTACTGTCAGACTGTGGTCACTCAGTCTGTACATTGTCAATGTCTTTCTCAGGTTCTTATCAGTTACTGTGGTTAGGTATTCTGCCACAGTATACTGTCTGTTTAGGGTCAAATATGTTTCCAGTTTAACTTGTAAGCGTGTCATATAATTCCAATAAGTTGTGTATGTTTCTTTTTCTTTAGTAATAATGTGGTTAGGTCTAATCTTCCACTTGCA
The DNA here is from genome assembly GCF_900880675.1 of Sparus aurata. Taxonomy (NCBI): domain Eukaryota; kingdom Metazoa; phylum Chordata; class Actinopteri; order Spariformes; family Sparidae; genus Sparus; species Sparus aurata. The sequence goes on from NC_044188.1 coordinate 34,637,193, forward strand.
GTGTTTCCAGAGACTGTGGCAGCCCGCCATAGTCTAATTTGCCCCGCCATAGTCTAAATATGTAATGTGAAAAAATATTTCCGCCTTTCCAACGCATACCGACGTTTCAGTCCGTCTCTTTTGTTTGCATTACTTTTGATGACTTCAGTACTGCTAATTCAGGGCTGTATTAGTGAAAAAAAAATATGAAGCCGTTTTCGAACCTGGAGCAATGTGCTTCACATCCACAGAGGGTCCTTTACTCGCACGCACGCGCACACACACTGACAGATGTTGGGTCTGTGTGCCGCTCCAAAGCAGCCCTGAATTGGTTTCAAAATGACAAAAAGAGTATCAGAAACCTCTAATTTGTTACCATATATTCACAAAAAAATTAGATTTCATGTAGAACCTTTGGCATAAATAAATCCAGTGTTAGAGAAAATAAATATTTACCGTCGTCTTCCACCACAGTACTTGACGTTAACTAGCATGTTGGATACTTAGCTTGATAATTAGCTACTATTCTGTACAATAGTAGATGAATCTTCATTCCAAGCCCATGCAGGGGAGTTCATGATGGCTGTGTGAGAGCATCATAACCAAAAAAAAAAATGAAATACCCGAAGTAGCCTATGACATAAGTATAAATATTACAGTATGATGACCCAAACTGCCCCCCCCAACCCACCTATCATGTAGGCTAATTATGATAATATATACAGTCACATCACCCGGTGGAAGTTTTTGAATCAAAATGACTTCTATGACCAAGCACTCCAAGGGAGGTCAGGCGGCAGGCCGCATATCCACCAGGAAGAGCCCCAGCCACACAACGGAGGATACAACACCCACATTAGAGTCGGAAATACGGGATGTTGACCCAAAGAGCATGGAGAACATTTTAGCTGAGATAGCTAAGATGAGTGCTACGCTTCAGGGGGTCGTTGCAGACACCGCGACCATCAAAGTTACAACCACGGAGCTGAAGAGCGCAGTGAACAGCATACACGAGAGACTAGAGGAGATGGAGATACGAATCTCTAAACTGGAAGATACAGCCGACATGTTGGTGAGTGATAATGACGGCCGCGACAAAAAGGTGGAAATGTTACAGAACCGTTTACAAGAGCTGGAAAACCACTGTAAGAGAAACAACGTGAGACTCGTGGGACTGAAGGAGACGTATGGAACAAATGGCACCATGGAAGAATGTGCGAAGAAAGTTTTGCGCAAGGGGCTCGACATCGATGTGGACGGAGAATTTGAGGCGGAGAGAGCGCACCGGATGGCTGCTCCCAGGCCAGGTATGGACCAGCTGCCCAGACCAGTGTTCATCGGATTTCTGCGACAATGGGCGAGGGAGAAAGTGCTTGCCTTGGCGAGAGAAAAGCGTGGTATACTGTGGGAGAACCTCAGATTGTCAGTGTTCCCAGACGTGTCAAGAGAGCTGGCCCTAAAAAGGAAAACATTCACTGCGGCGAGGAAAGCTCTGCAGCGCCATAACGTTAGGTACAAGTTGGCATATCCAGCCACCCTGCGCTTTACATGGAAGGGAAGGAGCTGCAGCTTCACCAACGCCAAGGAGGCAGAACAATTTATTGAGGAAAACTCTACCGCAAATGAGTGAATCTACGTGGCATTACTTATATAACGTATGGACAATACATCTATGCAGGTAATAGACTTAGTGTTGTGACACTGATCAGGTGGGGGGCGGGGGCAGCCGCTGTGCAGCCTCTGTGCAGTCTGAGCCAAGCCAGGGGAAATCCCCAACGGCCAGGTGTACGATACCTTACGGACCAGGATGTTTGTTTTGTTTTTGTTTTTGTTTTTGATTTTTGAGTTGTTCCTAGGGAACAGAAGCCAGGTGCCCCTGTTAATACTGTCTGGGGCATGTTTAAGTTTGTGTTACTTTTTGTTATCACTTCAGATGTTCAGAAGTATTCAGTTCAGAAGCGTTCAGCTTCACCTTGACATATATTTCTATGAGGGTGTGGTACTGACTGAAGTTAACAGGGAGACAATTCTCGGTATTAATACATGTGAGACATTAGTTTCAAAGCGCAGCACTGGTGATATCAGGTCACAATGTAGCCAGGCTTCTCTTGCCATAAACATTTATGTTTACTCATTTCTATTTGTTACATAAGACATGGCTAACAACTTCGTTAGATGTATAAGTTGGAACATCAATGGCTGTGGGGATCCTAAAAAGAGAGGGAAGGTTTTGACATACCTCAAACATAACAAAGCAGATATTGCTTTCATTCAAGAGACTCATTTTAGGGGAGAATATGCAGCCAAACTGAAGTGGGGATGGGTGGGCCACATCTTTCATAGCTCTTACTCTGGCAAGAGGAATGGGGTTTGCATTCTAATAAACAAAAATCTGAGTTTCGTTCTGGTCAGGGAACTGAAAGATGAGGAGGGTAGAATGGTTTGTATCGAAGCCGTGATTAATGGGATAAAGATGGTATTGTGTAACATATATGCGCCTAATAAAGAAGAACCAAACTTTCTTAATGAGGTAAACAAAGTTTTAGGGGAAATGGAGGGCCAGATTATTCTAGCTGGAGATTTTAATCAAGTAATGGATGTGTTTATGGATAAGAGCAAATTCAGCGGGCCGATAACTATAAGAGACAGGGCTGCTCTACATATGCTCTGTGAAGATTTAGGCTTGGTAGATATTTGGCGACTGGCAAATCCCAGAGAAAGGGATTATACCTTCTTCTCCCACTGTCAGAAATCATATTCTAGGATAGATTTCTTTTTAATTTCAAGTAATATTGTAGAATCAGTAACAGAGTGTACAATAAATGCGATGGCCCTGTCGGACCATGCAGCTATAGAGCTGGGTGTCGATATTAACACAGATAAAGAGAGAAAAGGTAGATGGAGGCTAAACACCTCACTGTTACGTGATGAAGCCTTTGCTCTGACATTGAGGGAGGATCTTAAATATTACTTTGATATAAATTCGGGAAGCACAGCCACAAGAGCAATGGAATGGGAGGCATCCAAAGCTTTTATCTGAGGGAAAATTATAGGACAGGCTTCAAAACAGAAAAAAGAATATAGGAGCAAAATCAAGGATTTGGAATGTCAAATTAGAAAATTCGAAACTGAACTATCAAGACACTTTTCAGATAAATTATACCAGGATATATGCAAACTTAAATTCCAACTACAGGAAATTTACAATAGAAATGTTGAATATGCACTATTCAGGCTCAGAACAACTTTTTATGAAGAGGGTGAGAAAGCAAGTAAGTTACTTAGCAGGCAACTTAAAAAACAGAACTCCCTCAACGTAATACCAGTGATTAAGAAGGGAAATAATTTGGTTTCATCTAGTAAAGAAATAAATGAGGTCCTAAAACAATTTTATAGGGAACTATACACATCCCAGGTCAGCCCAAATCAAAGGAAAATAAGTAATTTTTTCTCTAATATCACTCTACCTAAAGTATCTGCTGAACATGTGGAACTGTTGGATGAGGCAGAGATCAAGGTTGCAGTGTCACTCATGAAAGCAGGGAAGTCTCCCGGTACTGACGGATTCCCTGCAGAATACTATAAACATTATGTAGACATATTAGCGCCCAAGCTGTTGGAAGTGTATAATGAGTCACTGATATTGGGTGCTCTCCCTCCATCATTTAATGAGGCTCTAATATCGGTGATTCCTAAAAAAGACAGGGATACTACAGAACCCTCTAATTATAATCAAATGTGGATTGCAAAATCCTTACAAAGATCCTAGCCCTACGTCTAGAGAGAGCACTGCCTAATATAATACACAAAGTTCAGGCTGGATTTATGAAAAACCGGTCTTCAGCAGATCATATGAGAAGGTTATTACATCTGATTTGGATGAACCATTCAAACCGGGACCCGATCTTGGCCGTCTCATTGGATGCTGAGAAGGCCTTCGATCGGGTTGAATGGGAGGGTTCCTATTTAGCACTCTAACACAATTTGGATTTGGATCAACTTTCATTAATTGGATTAAAATATTATACAAAAACCCAAGGGCGGCGTTAATGACCAACGGGATTATCTCATCTTTCTTTGACCTCACCAGAGGTACCAGACAGGGTTGTTCACTCTCCCCTTTACTGTTTAATATTGTTCTTGAACCACTGGCCATTGCCATCAGATCAGATGCAAACATTAGAGGAGTGGAGGGAGGGAGAAAAGAGCACAAACTATTATTATATGCGGACGATATTTTAATGCTGATTAGAGACCCTTTAGAATGTTTACCACATTTAATGACGACAATCCAGTCTTACTCTAAACTGTCAGGCTATAAAATTAATTGGGAAAAATCAGAGGCTATGCCTATCTCTGGTACGTGTCATTCAAGTTCAGTGTCATTTTTCAACTTCAAATGGGTGTCAAACGGAATGTCATATTTGGGTATAAACTATGTCGCAACATTGAGGCTATGCCTGTTTTGAACTTTGAGCCTGCACTACAAAAAGTCAAAAATAATCTAGATAAATGGGGAACATTGAAACTCTCACTATGGGGCAAGATAAGTGTTATTAAAATGGTTGTTGCACCCCAGTTGAATTATATAGCTACGATGTTGCCAGTAGCCATACCACCTCAGATTTTTAAACAATACGACTCAACAGTTAAAGAATTTTTATGGGAAGGGAGGAAACCGAGACTTGGAATGAGCAAAATGTGTTCCCCAAAAGATAGAGGAGGTCTGGGGCTACCAAACCTGAGGCTATATCATGTTTCATTTGAAATTGCCAAACTAGCTAAACACTGGGTCAAGGACAGTAATTTGGAGTGGGTTAGCATTGAAAGTGAGATGTGTTCTCCATTTACCCCTATAGATAGATTATCTCAATCTCAACATGGACCCATGAATCCTATCCTGTCTCACTCGAAAGAGATTTGGACCAGAATACACAAGATGTTAAAGATACCTCATCTTAGACAACCTTACTCATCTATATGGCATAACCCAACGATTGTTATTGTGAAAACAACGATATACTGGAAAAAATGGCACCTCAGTATGGAGGACCAAACCTGACATAAGTATAAATAAATAAATAAATGCTGAAATAAATAAATAAATGCTGAAATAAATACATGCATAAATAAATGAATAAATAAATAAATGCTGAAATAAATTTATAAATAAATAAATAAAAGTATAAATAAAAGAATAAATGCTTTTTATTTATTTCTACATTTCTGTTCACCTACATTTATTTATTTCTGTATTTCTGTTCACCTACATTTATTTATTTCTGTTTTTGTGTATTTCTGTTCACCTACATTTTATTTCTGTATTTCTGTGTCCATATGTAAATGAGGAGGTAGGAGGTCCTAACCTCAGTCAAGAGCATGATTGGTTACAGGAGTATGCTCGATGAGGGTCCACTACTTCTGCCTTACTAGCGGCGCTGATTCCTGTACACTGTACAGGAATGTTGCTGGCTACCAGCAAGCCTGCTCAGCTAACTGTTAGCTGCAGTTGTTGACATTTGTTCATGTAGCTCTGGTTTAGTTATGAATTTGACTGGCGTTCATTTTAACTTGCAAGGGTCCCAGGTATGCTGGTGGTGTGGTTTGGGAATCCCGTCTGGAGAGAGATGGGGCCTCAGCCATGTCCGCTAACCAGGAAAAACATTCTGCTCATCGCTCCAAGTCATGTATATGTGTATTCTAGACGAGCGCTACAGAGCACAAATCGTCCAAAAGTGCATGTTGTCGGTCTCATATCTTTGTCGTGAATGTCTGTACTCTCAAATAACTCATGGGTGGAACAGGCTGAGGCATTTGTTCACGCCGAGCAGCTCGAGAGCGAAGTGGAGACCCCTTTTAGCTCTTATGTTAGCTGTTAGCTGCTCGCTGTAGCGCAGCGTCCAGGTTACCTTGTGACACCGGTTACCATCGGGTATTTTTCATTCCGCACTGTTCAAATGGTCACTTAAAGCCATCGTTCCGAGCCGCATACATCGTTATTAAGCTGAAGCTAAGTCAGTGTGAAAACTGTACACTGTCATACAGCCTGCTGGTCAAACAGTCTGCAGAGTACGTTGACATCCAGCCCGAGCTCAGCGTGAGGTCAACCAGCTGTGGCAAATCGTGAGACGTCCAGATCAACCTGTGATACAAACACCAGTAGCGACAATGGTTCATAGGAAAGCCCAGACATGTATCTCACTCTCGGTGGTAACATGTGTCAACAGTTCACCTGGACGCTATGCTCTTAGCGCTACAGCGAGCAGCTAAAAGCTAACAGCTAACTGCTAACAGCGGTGTCCACGCTGCTCTCAAGCCGCTCGGCGTGAACAAATGCTTAATACTGTTCCACACATGAGTTGTTTGAGAGTACAGAGATTCACGACAAAGATATGAGACCGACAACATGCACTTTTGGACAATTTGTGCTCTGTAGCGCTCGTCTAGCAGTGGTTTGCAAGTCGCAGCCCCGGCTTCTCTGTGTGGATAGAAGTGTTCAAGCCACGTCAAAACGAATACACATATACATGACTTGGAGCGATGAGCAGGATGTTTTTCCTGGTTAGCGGACATGGCTCTCCAGACAGGATTCTCAAATCACACCACCAGCACATCTGGGACCCTCGCAAGTTAAAATGAACACCAGTTAACCTGTCACACTGGTCGAGGCCATTAAGCTAACTGGAGCTGTTTTACAACGTTACAGAGAGCGAGGCTTGAGATTAGGAATCGTTTGCTTTTGTCTGGCTCTCCGATTTGACCAATCATGCTCTTGACTGAGGTTAGGACCTCCTACCTCCTCATTTACACATGGACACAGAAATACAGAAATAAATAAATGTAGGTGAACAGAAATACAGAAATAAATAAATGTAGGTGAACAGAAATACAGAAATAAGTAAATGTAGGTGAACAGAAATATAGAAATAAATAAAAAGCATTTATTCTTTTATTTATTTATTATTTATGTATACATTTATTTCAGCATTTATTTATTTATTCATTTATTTATGCATTTATATATTTATGCATTTATTTATTTATACATTTATTTATTTATTTCAGCATTTATTTATTTATGTATTTATGCATTTATTTATTTATGTATTTATTTATACTCATGTCAGGTTTGGTCCTCCATACCTCAGTGGTATATGTCGGGTTGATGACCTGTATCAGAATGGTGTTTTCATGTCATATACAGATCTAACTAGGAGATACGGTTAAATATTCTGTCACATACTGGTAAATTTGTCAGGGAGTCCAGAAGTAAATTTACTCAATACAAAATAATCCACAGGTATTACTGGACGCCAGCTAGACTGCATTTGACTGGACTATCAAACAATAACTTGTGTTGGAAATGTCAGGAGGAAAAAGGAACTTTTTTACATTGTATTTGGGACTGTTCACTTGTTCAACCCTTCTGGAGCAAAATTCTCAGGTGTATGAGTGAGTGCCTGGGCAGGACTTTACCAATATCCCCAAGGCTGTGTTTACTCGGAGACAAATCACAAGTACACAATATATCCAAAGAAGAACTTTCAGTGGTTATGACTGGGCTAACCACAGCTGCCAGAACGGTACTCACTCATTGGAAATCAGCCAAACCCCCAGAAATGAAGGAATGGGTTAACTATATGATAAAAAATGCCTCATACGAATCCATGTTGATCAGGAGGAATGACAGAAATCATACTAAGGGGCCAACATGGGGGGCTTTTTGGAATCATGTATCTTTGGCCAAAAACCCGGACTCATAACTGTGGTTTTGTCTATCTCTCCCTAAATGTTACCTTCTTTATTTATTTATTTGTGCTTTGTTTTCTTTTTACTTATCTGCATATTCTTCAGGTTATTATTTTCACTATTATTGCGGTTGTAGCTCACTCTGTTGTTGCCTGTTTTTGTTTTTGTTTTTCTACAATTATTAATATTCTTGCTTAATTAATAATCTGTTTTTTGAATAATTTTTGGGAGTGATCGCTAACTGTGCCTTACCTTCTCTTGGGTGGATCTCCTTGTTCTACAGTCAATGGATTTTATTGTAGTGGCGGTTGAATTGTCTGACCTGGAAGGTTTCTATGTTAAGTTGTACCAACCCATTTAAATTCAATACAAATTTGAATTACAAAAAAAAATAATATATACAGTCACAACTAATATGAGGAAAAAAATATTGCAGATATACGTGGAGAAGCTCCCGTCCTCCCGCCTGTCCTAACGACTCTTCATCACATTGCTGCCCGAAAAACAGCGTCTGTCACTGGCAAAAAACTCACAAAGTGTTAATGATGAAAAAAAAAATCATTGTGACAGTCAGCCCTCAAATCCAAGACTTCTGTGAAATTTCCCCCAGGTAACAGCCTCCGTCCCCGCTAGTGACAGAGTCAGACAGCATCCAGTTTACTGATGGCGTGTAATTAATTATGTAATTTAGAGCGAAAAACGTAACTTTGCCACTTTCCAGGATGTTTGGTGGGTCAGGATCTGAATCACTACACATTATAACTGCATCTGCATATGATTGATATATTGATGAACTATCCGTGGCACTGGATTGACAGGACGACGCCGGGGAAACACCTTGAAAACACACTGACGTCATCATCGTGACGTGTACCGTCACCCCTCTTCAGGAGCCGCAGCGCCGGCTTTCTGTGTGAATGACACAGCTGTTCACCTTTGAGGCTGAGATGCTGCGCTCTGTGTGAATCACCAACGGCGAAGAATTGGTGGACCACAGCTGCGGCGTTAATGCGTCTTCTCTGTGTGAATGGAGCCACTGTGTCCCCTCAGTGTTGTCGTAAGGCAGCAGTTGCATATAAGCTCACCACTGTAACCGCCACAGTTTTCACCTGTTGCTCTGACATGAAACTCCAACTGTCTCTCCATGCAGAGGAAACTAGCTTTCGTTACCAGTTACTGTCAAGTTTTATAAGGTTTGTAGAGAGAACTCCCTCCAGTAGTGTTTGTGCAAACTTTATCTATTAATGTCAAGCTGTTCAACTGATAAACAGGGCTGGATTACTAACCAGAGCAACAAAGGAAATTGCAGAGCCAACGGCCTGGGGCACTTAAGCCTTCAGGTTCACTGGTTGTGGAAATTTCAGTAATAAAGATGTATTTTGTTAATACCAGGTTTTACATCATAACTTATAACAGCACCTCATTATACATTTTGAGGAACCTTCTTGTACACCTGTGCCTTTGTACAGAGTTACATGACTTCAGTTATATCTATTCTGATGCTAGTATAGTTTACAGGGTTCGTACACATTTTTCAAGGTCAAATTCAAGCACTTTTCAAGCACTTTTAAGGGTCATTTTCAAGATTTTCCAGCACCTTATTGCTGGGGTAAAATACCTATCTACAGGAATATATATATACTCATGATTTTTTTCTTCACTTTTTATCACAATTATGTACATTGTATTATGCTGTATACATCTAAAATTAAGTTTCATAATAGCAAAAACTTACGAAATTAATTATCCAGTCTGATCCCAATTTTGTGAAAGACACAAATTATAATGTCAAGCACTTTCAAGCACTTAAACTAAAATCCAAGCACTTTTCAGACCTTGAAAACACAACATTGAAATTCAAGCACTTTCAAGGATTTCAAGCACCCGTACGAACCGAGTTTATTTTATTCACAATTTGTTTTTAGTAAACAGCATGTCATGTTAGGCCACACACAGCAGGAGCACAGAGCTACCATGCAAAGTAAGAACGCCAAAAAATGCCAGCTGCTGCCTGCAGCACAGTGGGAAACAGCAGTCAGATTTCACAAGCACGTCACACTGCTTATACCTTTGACCGCTCACCCTAATTTGACCTGAGATTTTAGTAGGCTATGACAAGAGCAGATCATCAGAATACTGGGTCTTCTGGCGCTGACACGAGTGAGCGTGTAATTCATGCATGCACAACTGGTCATGAGAATTAAATTTATGCCACATACACCGTGTCGGATTACTTCAGTATCTCAGTATCAGTAGTCTTTTAGCGGTGCTCGTTAATAAGTATTCTCAAGGAAAATAATTAAGTGTGTAATGTACCTGCTCCAACAGCAGAGTCTTCTTGTTCCTTTTTGCCAGCTGATAGGCCGTGAAGGAACCCTGGACACCGGCCCCAATCACTATGCAGTCGTATTCCCCTTCCGCCGACATCATGGCAACACTTCGCTGCACAGCACAGCACACGTATTTATTTCATGACATATGAATATGCAGCTGCGACACGCCCATTACAAGAAGTGAACTTTGTAGCTATTTTTGCCCTGCGTATTGCCTGCTAGGTAGCGCAGAGTGTGTCACAACGAGCTCGCATTCACAAAGAAGTATCTCTGTTTAAAGTTTAAGGACTAGAGACAACATAACATTACGCTGAGGACTGGGGGCATTGCTGGGTCTGAGTCCGCTCTGCGCCAGATTCAGAGGAAAACGGGATCTTAAAGGTGCATGAGATAGGAGTGTCTGACAGTCCTACCTACGGCAAAGAATGCTTCAGAAAATGCTATCATGAGAGTACAAAAAACCAACTTTGTAATCAGAAGAACTTCCACACTATCACTACCACTATCCACAAGATGTCATTTGTATTGTCCTTGGTCTGAGAAAAAAACTAAATCGTATTTTATTGTATTTAGGCATTAAGAACGTAAACTTACTTGCCCAGTTTAGTCGGATTACAGCCATCGTTCGACTATGCTACTCAATCAGACAACGGCAATTGTCCGAGAATACATGCCGGTGAGAAAAACAGATTATTGGCCAAAGCATGTCATACCCTGGTACGATAGGTGGCGCTGTACCCATTTCAACTAGTTGTTACAGAGCCACCTCCGGCTGACCTCTTTTCAGCAGCAACAACAAACTCTGCCTCGGCATTCGAGAAAAATGGCGTATGAAGAGCGAGACGAAGCTACATCTTTTTTTTACATTACATAGGGTGTACATGATAATTACACAAACTAGATGTACAATGGCTCTCTTGCTTGCGGTTATTTCGGTGGAAAGACACCGCCGCTGACGCCATTGCCATCTTTCTACTTCTGGCTCACGGTCAAGCCTGCGCAAAAATCCGGTCCGATCTGATGGAACGTATACATGCACGAGTAATGCGACTATCAATCGAATAATCTAGGTGTTTTAATCCAACTATGAGAAATCCGATCCGGTCCGATTTTAGTCAGACTAAGGTGTATACGTGCATTTTAAATACTCGGACTAACCCGGTAATTTGGTTTTCTCGAGTGTCATGTAAACGCACTGATTGACACACCTGTCACAAACACGTAAATGTAGTGGGAAAAAAACCCCGAAACAATAAATTCAGCTAATGTGGCAATATAATGAAAATAATAAAAATATTCTTATTACCAATATCATTATAAAAAGTAAAAAAAATAATGCTATATAACTAAAACAAATGCATCAAAATAAATTAATACTCACTGGACAGTTCTCTTCAGAGTGTTGTTAATTTAACAACACTCTGAAGAGAACTTCATACTTCATACTTTGTAAATACACAGTATGAATCTTTACAAGTATGTCCGTACTGACTCTTTAGACGTACCACCTGCCTAAACATTGCTGCAGACCAAGTATAACCCAGCATGCATTGACACTACAAGATAGCAACGGACTGCCCAGCAGGAGAATTCAGCGTACCACACCAAAAGTGGTGAGGAATGGCCCAAGGAATATGAACATGAACTTGGCCTCCAAATTCCCCAGATCAATATCCAATCAAGCATTTATGGTATATGCATAACCAATTTCTATCCATGGAGGGTAACCTACTGTGGGCTTGCCCAACAAGAGCCCATATCAGGGCCACCGTGGGTTAGAGCATGCAAGCCCTCCACTGAGTTAGCCAAATTCCAAATTCCACAAGCATTCATGGTATATGTGTAAACAAGTAATATCCATGGAGGCCCCACCTCGCCGCACACAGGACTCAAGCAATCTGCCATTGACACTGTGATGCCAGACACTAAGACGTCCCCAGAGGTGGGGCCCTTTAGGGGGGAAAAGTTAGGACAAAAACTAGGTAAAAAGTAATATAAAATGATTAACCATCATCATTTAGTATATATCTCAAATATGATAAGAAAATGAATGATCTCTTTGTTTTTACTTGTTTTTGGCAGTAAAAGTTAAATATCCCCACTGACCAAAAAGTAAACATATTGACCAATCACCCCCCTGTATCTGCATGAAATGGTTTGGTCCTGCCATAGCACACTTACCAGTGATGGTGTTTACTTGCAGTTAGTAGATGCGCCAGAGCTACAATGATCACAATGTAGCCTAAATCAAAATCTGGTTTTCAAAAAAGTAAAGAGAGGAAAGAGAGAGAGGAAAGACAAAGGAAAGGGTGTCAATCTGTAACACAGTTTTTTACCAAGAAAGGTGGGTAGCCTATAGTCTGTAGCCCTTTTTACACAGCGTCTCCGCATTATCTCCGGAGCGGTAGTTCGCCAATTCTCTGCCGATGGTGATTCACACAGAGCAAAGCATCTCCGCCTTCATGTGTGTAATTCACACAGAAAGCCGGCGCTGCAGCTCCTAAAGAGGCATGACGGTGTTTCCCAGGTGTTCCTCCTGTTAATCCAAACCCGCGGACAGTTTATAATCATAGGGATGCTGTTATAATGTGTAGTGATTGAGATCCTGACCCACCACAACATCCTGGAAAGTGACGGAGTTAAGTTTTTCGCGCTAAATTACATAATTATACATAATCACTGTTACGATCCCTCTTTCAAAACAGCCTGTGTAGAGGTTTTACACATTCAATGGGACGCTCAGATTACAAGTTGTTCAGCCATATTATATTTTTCACCAACCTGGTGAAGCAAAAATGGTGCACATCGAGAAGAGGAGGCTGGAGAACCAGACAGAAAAGAAAAGAAAAAAAGGGGAAAGCGCTGGGCCAACCTGCAATGGGCCGTCGCACCTGCCCATTGCCCACCGTCCTGGCCTGGCCTTGCTGCACATAAGCCGAACAAAGAAAACCCAACATTGAAAACAGGCGGGGTGGGAAAACGTCGTGGCGGAGGCACAGCTTTGCTCCTCTCCTCCAGCAGTCAGTTGAGGGAGTGCTCCCTAGAGGGCGAGGCCTCCACTCATCTTCCTTTTTGTACCTCCTCCCGCTGATTGCAACACTGCCCGGCTTGTTTTCCCTGCATGAGATAAACAGACAAAACAAAAAAAAAAAAAGAAAAGGGGAGAGAGAGACAACCGGTCAAGCACAACAGATATTTTCGCCGCAGGCCCTCACATAACACCATCAGTAAACAGGACGCTGTCTGACTCTGTCACTTGTGGGGACGGAGGCTATTTTTCGGGGGAAAGTTCCCTGAAGTCTCGGTCAGGAGGGCTGATGGTCGCAGTGATTTATTTTCGTCACAAACACTCGGTGAGTTTTTTGCCAGTGACAGACGCTGTTTTTTGAGCTGACATGTGAGAAAGACTCGGCAGGACAGGCGGGAAGATGGATAGGAGGACAGACGCTTCTCCACGTACAGCTGTGGTATTTGTTTTCCTCATAAGTTGCCAAAGACAGTTACAGTTACTGCGTAACTTTTGTTGGGTCCTGTAACATTGCTTTGTGGGACATTTCTCTGTATTTAGTTGAGTGAAGGACCTGTGCAGTTATCAGAGTAGTCAGACGGACATGCCCTCGCTCCACGCCTCCGGATCATCTGTTCACACTGGGACGGCTCACCAATAATGCGGCCCTGATACTACCTCCAGAGGCGGATCAGAGCCGCAGCGAAATTTCCCCCCTCTCCGCATCTGAAACTTTCACACAGAGGAGGGTGCGGAGAATTGGCGCAGGATTCCCGCATGCAAACGGCAGTGTGAAAGAGGCTAGTGAGTGGTATTAACCTGTTGGCTTCACATCCATAGTGAAATAAGCTAGCTAGCTACAGACTAGTGTTAGCCTACATTTCATCAAAATTTAATCAGTGCACGGAAACAATTAGCAAGATATTCATATGAAATCATTGTCCCTGCTCCTTTTAGCAGATTAAACAACAGATGAGTCAGCAGCAGCCCAGTCTCCCCATAACTGTCCCAGTGAAGAAGGTGAGCAACACTGTGTTCAATGACATGCCAGTTAGCATCATTGCAGGGAGTCTGTGGAGATTTCTGTCTCTCTTGCTACGTTACAGAAAAGAAAAGGAAATATTTATTAATGACAGCAACTCAAACACAAATAATTTTCTCACATAATGATCAATGAGGCAAAGCATAATTAAAATAAACATGTCGTTCAGATACGTCTATTGCATCAGCAGCAGCAGCAGCTGTCTGTCAGCCCCCTATAAAATAAAAATAGCCTATTTCAGAATGATTTTTATGTATTAAAAACAGTTCTGAAATTAAAAAAGGAGCATATTTTCATTTAATTAATTTTAGTTATTTAAAGGACAGTGCACATTAATCGACATTTCTGTAAATGTACCAGTGTTAGCCAGCAGGCTAATTTTCAACTGTAGTCCTTTGGCAAGATGTTAAGCTAGGCACAGGGTGTGTATATAAAATATAGTTCAAATTCAGCTATCACTAAAGTAGAAGGTTTGGTCAGTAGTTTGGGACTCTCACCCCTCTTTGCTTTGCAGTAGGAACAGAGGAGAAAATTCACCCCAAATCCAAAGCCACCACCTGTGAGTCCGCAGTTGTGGAGATAAATTGGACCTGCATGTGGGACTACAAGGGAGACAATGAGCACTAACCAAGTAATTGTCATGTTGTTCTTTTCACAGATATAAAATGCATAGTGTTATATAAAACTGCATCAAATGTTTTCGCCGGCCTATACAAGGGCCCAATTAGATTTCTTTTCATGGGGCCCAAAACCCCTGGTGCGCCCCTGCCCAGAGGTTAAGTGTCCATGCCTTGACACATGCCTTGACAGGTCAGAGTCCGAGTCCATCCAGGGACTGATAAGATTGATGAGTAGCTCTTAAAAGTTTTAAAAACATTTTTCTCAATCATGTCAAGTAAGCATGACATTAGCCATATTGTAAGATGGCTTGTTGGTCTAGTGCTGACACAGTGGGTCACCAGTGGTCAGCTCCCTCCAGTTACATCTGGCCATTCCAACACGGCTATCATTCTACTTTCAAAGCAGACCAAAGTACACTTGTTATATAACACTTAACCCTAACCCTAACTTATATAACAATGAATAGCAACCCAAAGGTCGCTCCTCTGACGCCTGCAAAGGAAGAGCAATTTTAGTGTAAGGCACAATTAAACTGTATATTTATTAAGTTCCCAAAGTGCTCCCTGCCAGCTGTAGGTTTGTAGGGAAAATTTACACTTACATTTAGGGCATTGAGCAGACACTTTTGTGCAAAGCAATTTACAAAAAGTGCATTTGTCAACAGAAATAAACCACAACATATCACCGTCGATAAAGTAAAAGGAAAAAAATAGAACCAATTTTCAAGCCCTCTTTTGAGCATCGTAGCTGCTATTCAAAGACACTTGAAGTGCATAAGTGCTTTTATTTCAATGCTAAGGATAACACCATGCAAGTGCATATACTTTGTGTGTGTGTGTGTGTGTGTGTGGAGGCGGGGGGTGGGGTGGGGGGGGGGGGGTGTTAGTATGCTAGTCATGCTACGTGGGTAGAGGTGTCTGAACAAAGTCTGAACAAGTTAGTCACAAGTCTTTTGTGGAAGATGGCAAGTGACCCTGCTTTCCATTTGTCAGGAGTTCATTCCCTCACTGAAGTGCCTGAACAGAGAAGAGTTGCGACTTCGCTGACCAACCTTTGTTTGCTCTCAGCAATTGTGGTACCAGCCGGCTGATGTGGTCTGACCAGTGTTTGTAGGTAGACAGAACGCCAGCACCATCATCTTAATAGAATAGAATAGAATACAATAGAGTTATTAGGGCCCAAGCAGGTAGACCTGCGAGGTCCCCATTGTAATTGGAAGGAAAGAAATTTTCTTCTCCAAGTTTGAATGCAGTTTTGGATGCCTGAACATATCCAAAAACTCACCAAATTTTCGTCACATCCGGCGAAAATTACGATCCTGCATTGTCACTGGGCGTGGTCATGACCTGCAGGCTCTGTAGCGCCCTCTAATGTTCTTCCCTGCCTTCCACATGCGCGTAGACAAACGAAATTCGGTACGCAGATTCCTCATGATCAGACGCACAAAAAAGTCTGGGGGCCCATACTGTCACTCCAACAGGAAGTCAGCCATTTTGATGTGTGGCGGCATTTTTCCCAAATTCATGCCTACTTTGAAAACTATCTTGTCCTAGAGCTTAAACACCACAGTCTTCACATTAACTCAGTTATCATCTTCATGCCTTGAAGAACAAAAGTTATGGAAATCATTCTGCTGCGACATACTTTAGTGGGCGGTGCGGTGGAAACCATTTTTTCCCCTCGCGGTCAAACATCAAAGCGTTATAACTTTAACATAAAATTTCCTATCCACACCAAACTGCTCATAAGTGTAGAGGCTGTCTCACCGAATAAATCTCAGCATCAATACTAAGTCGGCCATTTTGCTTTTGGCCGCCATTTTGAAATATTGCCAATCTTCGTTCTTAAATTATCTCCTCCTACAGATGTAACACCACCGACTTCACAGTCACTCAGTATGATCCTCTGACCTTGAAGATGAAAAGTTATGGAAATCTTTATCCTACGTCATACCTGCTGGCCGTGGCGGTGCCCGCCATAAAAATCCTTCGTCATGAAGCATCGAGTCCTAATAACTTCTTTATCAATTTCCTATCTCGGCCAAATCTCTCAGGAATCTAGAGGGAGTCGCCATGAATAGATCTGTGCATCAATACTGTGTCATATCCATAGCACCACCCACTGGACACAGGAAGTCAGACAAACATCATCCGATTGACGTGACGTTCATTGCTTGTTTTCTCCCCGTCATGACATGCTTGTAACAGGTGATCGCACAGTCCGACAACGCCGCAGCCCGACACGCGCGGACTGCGAGGGCCCGTTCATCACTGCTTGCAGTTTTAATTAGGGCCCGAGCAGGTAGACCTGCGAGGTCCCTATTGTTATTGGAAGGAAAGAAATTTTCTTCTCCAAGTTTGAATGCAGTTTTGGATGCCTGAACATACCCAAAAACTCATCAAATTTGAAATATATGTTACATCTGGCGAAAATTGCGATCCTGCATTGTCATTGGGTGTGGTCGTGACCTGTGGGCTCTGTAGCGCCCCCTAATGTTCATCCCCGCCTCCCACAAGTGCGTCGAAGAACGAAATTCAATACGCAGATTCCTCATGAGCAGACGCACAAAAAAGTCTGGGGGACCATACTGTCACTCCAACAGGAAGGCAGCCATTTAGATATATGGCTGCGTTTTTGTCCAATTCATGCCTACTTTGAAAATTATCTTGTCCTAGAGCTTAAACACTACAGTCTTCAAATTAACTCAGTAATTTTCTTTATGCCTTGAAGAACAAAAGTTATGGAAATCATTCACCTGCGCCAGACTTTAGTGGGCGGTGCGGTGGAAACCATTTTTTCCTCACGCCGTCAAGCATCGAGGCTTTATAACTTCAACATACAATTTCCTATCCACACCAAACTGTTCGAACTGTAGAGGCTGTCTCCCCGAACAAATCTCAGCATCAATACTTAGTCTGCCATTTTGCTTTTGGCCGCCATTTTGAATTATTGCCAATCTTCGTACTTAAATTATCTCCTCCTACAGATGTAACACCACTGACTTCAAAGTCACTCAGTAGCATCCTCTGACCTTGAAGATGAAAAGTTATGGAAATCTTTATCCTGCGTCATACCTGCTGGCCGCAGTGGAGCGGTCAATTCAAATCCTTCGCCGTAAAGCATCGTGTCCTCATAACTTCTTCATACAATGTCTTAACTCGGCCAAATCTCTCAGGAATGCAGAGGGAGTCGCCCTGATGAGATCTGTGTAGTCATGGGGCGTGGCCGTGACGTGTGGGCACTGTAGCTCCCCCTATTGTGATGCCCCGCCTCCTACTTGTAACATAGAAGGACGAAAATTGGTACGCAGATTCATCATGACCAGACACACAAAAAACCCATCTGGATGCATACTCTCAGTCCAACAGGAAGTCAGCTATTTTGAAATTTGGCGGCGTTTTTAACAAATTGCCTACTTTGAAAATTATCTTGTCCTAGAGCTTATACACCACAGTCTTCACACTCACTTAGAAGCATCTTCATGCTTTGAAGAACAAAAGTTATGGAAATCAATCAGCTGTGTCAAACCTGGTGGGCGTGACGGCGGATGCCATTTCTCCCCTTTGCGGTCAAGCATGAACTCCTTATAACTTCCACATGCAATGCCCCATCTCCACAAAATCCCTCATAAATGTAGACAGTCTCGCCCGAAATACATCTAGACATTCATTCAAAGTCGGCCATTTTGAATTTGGCGGCCTTATGAAATATTGCAATGCATCATACTTTCACGTCTTCCTCCTGCAGATTGGACAGCACAGACTTCACAGTCAGTAAGTATACTCTTCGGACCATGCCAAATACACGCTAGGAAAATCTTTATCCTACATCATACCTGCTGACAGTTGTGGAGCCCGCCATAACAATCCTTCGTCATGAAGCATCGAGTCCTGATAACTCCTTCATAGTATTTCCTAGCTCGGCCAAATCTAGAGGGAATCTAGAGGGAGTCGCCCTGAATAGATCTGTGCATCAATGCTGTATCATATCCATAGCGCCACCCACTGGAAACATGAAATAAGTTTTATCTCAGTCAATTTGGGCATCCTACATGCATGTACATGAATGAAATGTGGCACGCATGTGTGTTATGACAAGACGCACAAATGACTCATTTACACCCACACTCTCAGTCCAACAGGAAGTGGTCAATTTTGCTTAGAAGCACATGAATTTATGGTGTACGTGATGCAAGTCGCCACTAGATGGCATTGTTGTCTTTCAAGCACATGTATCCTATCTGAATAACCTCTGAATAATTCCATTCAATTCCAGTAAGTCAGCCGCATATTCATCAGATTTTATTGAAACTTCAAAAGGTGGCAGCACGCACTTCTTGGAATAAAAACTAGCAAACAAAGCAGAACTTAGATCAAAAGCTTGACACTGATAGACAGCCATAAATACATTTTTGAAAGAAGGCAAGTGAAGCATTATTCTACACTCATTTATGTGCAGTGATGACAAACATAGTCAGATGTACATGGCATTTGCAGGTAGTTTTGTCTGAATTGCACGTTACAACATGGCATAATTGCAAGGTAATGTTTAGAGCCACATAATGGATAAGTCAGTGGTAGTAAGTCACAGCACACAATTTTCAAATGAGCCAATTTGCTAAGAATGCCATTTGCGTGTTGTGTCTGCCCTGTCAATGTGCCACAAAACAAGATGTCTGTAGTTGTGATTCTGCACAACTTTTCCGCAATGAACGCAGTGGCTTCCCCTGAGATTTGAAACAACTGAGTGATTTCTATAGTTAAATAACACAGAACACAGCTGTAGTTAACAGTCAGTATGTCAAGCCATCATGCTGTTTCGCATACTTTGCCTCTGCTAATGTTATGTTGGACATTGTTCTGCTTATTCCAACGTTAATAATATACTGCATTCAGCTTTCTAGCCTTTTCAGACATTCTTTATTACCGACAGGAGGCACAGCCCACCAAATCGTAGGAAAAACTGAAACGGAAGGTGTTGTGCGGGTAGCCCGACGGCGGCGTGCGTCGACAGCAGCACGCCCCGACGCGCACGGACTGCGAGGGCCCGTTCATCACTGCTCGCAGTTTTAATTTTAATTGTCATTGTAAGGTCAGCTTACAATAAAATCACAGATGCAACTTATTCAGTGCAATACAATAAGACATAACATAAAAACATACGAGAATGTCACAATAATAAAAAAAAATATATGTATGTATGTAACAAGCAAAAGCATAAAAGCATAACTCAGTTGAAAATGCGGAGAAAGTAGAGTGCATGCACTTGCGCGTGAACACACACACACACACACACACACACACACACACAGCTATGGCCTGCTTAAACTTAAACTTGGGCTTCAGTGTCTCGCCAAAGGACACTTTGACATAAAGATAGGAGGAGCACACACTCCACCTCATGAACTACAGCTGTCCTATGAGTCCATGTAGGCAAAAAATAGTTCTTGAATAAGCTAACCTTGTACAGTAGCTTTTTTAGGTGTGACAAAAGCAGAATGTCAGATTGGCTCCATATGGATCTATTTTTGGATCATTTTCACAGAGAGATATCTATCACAGGTTTAGTTGTATGTTATCAGCTTTACAGTTAAATGACTCCTTTATTTAATGAATTTCAATCGAAACTGAATCTTCTCCCTACAGTCAGAGTTCTCTCTGATTGGAGCTGACACATTAGAGCATCCATTCATTGATTTTTTTGTCCTCTCATTCTGTGGACAGCTGGAGCCTTAGTCTGAACAGTTCTCATTTGCAATCGATAAGTGAGATAGCACATCCCCATCGACCTCTGCAACACAAGAATACAGAGGTAAGGCAGTGTGTCCTCTAAAACCACAACATGAACCAAACTCTTACTCACATATTTTGTACACTCACATCTCACTCTCTCTGCCCAGTGCCCCAGAGTCACGACTGCCCAGCACTCCAGACAGTGCTTCCCAGTTGACCTCCTCCAGTGTTTCTTCATTGGCCCGATCCTGCAGCTTTGCCCTCTACAACATCCCCAGGATCCGGTCTTTCCTCACAAAAGATGCAACGCAACTCCTAGTCAAGTGTTGGTCATCTCCCATATGGACTAATCTAACTCGCTTTTAGCTGGACTCTGCGACAAAGCAATTGTAGTTTATCTAGAATGCTGCAGTGTGCCTTGTTTACAGTCTACCCAAATTCTCCCATGTGACCCCCCTACTCCGTGACCACCACTGGCTTCCTGTCGCAGCCTGCATCCTGATTCAAGACGATGGTGCTGACCTTCAAGGCTATTAACGGAACTGTACCCATCCACCTCCATACACTGGTCAGACCACATGCCCGATCGTGAGCACTCCACTATATCAGCTGGCCGGCTGCCATCGCTGAGACGAAGTCACGACTCTTCTATGTTCTGGTGTCTCAGTGGTGGAATGCACTTCCGACCAATGTCAGGACAGCAGAACCATAAATGTTAATGTAAATGGGATATACTCCAATATTTTAAGAAATTTTACCATCTGACATTCCTAACCATCTGAAACAGATGGTAAGGAATGCAACAAGATGTTCTATAAAGAATGGCATAGGTACTGAGACATGCATTGATCTGATTTTAAGCAGTGTACCACAACAGTGTTCAAGTGCGTGTGTTTCCTGTTGGTTGGTCTGACCACAATATTGTATCCATAACCAGAATATATAAGATTCCAAAGAGACCACCTAGAATAATAGTAAAGAGGAATTTAAAAGATTTAATTGTGAGGAATTTAAGAGGGATTTGGCTGCATGTCCCTGGGAATTAATATTTTTGAAGGACAACTTATATCATGCCTCTGAATGTTTTACTGAACTCTTAACTGAAGTGATGAATCAGCATGCTCCAATTAGAAAACGGACTGTTAAAGCTTGTTCTGCTCCATGGATAGATGATGAACTTAACACAGTTTTTGAAATGAGAAATGAGGCAAAAGCTACATTTTTAAAATCAAATTTTGAATCTGACGAACAGATCTATAGAAAATTAAGCAATTATGCACTGAAATTAAATCGCAGTAAAAAGGCAGAAGCGGGTTCAGACTGCTGTTATGGTTGGTAGAATAGCCAAATATTAACCACAAAAATATTAAGACAAGTGACCCACGCTTTAATTGTGAGTCAGATGAATTATTGTGCTGCTGTTTGGGGTAATGCTGGAGTGGGAGAAATAAGTAGACTCCATGCTGCGCAAAATAAGCAATGCAATAATGCAAGAATTATTCTTAGATGTCCAAATGATACTCCTATTGAAAAGCGATACAAAAAACTAGAGCGGTCATATATCAGGATATGATAGCTATAATATGTTCTTAAATTATTTTACAACGTACATGTTAAAAGGAAGCCAAAACTGTTGAAAAGCAGATTCCAGCAGGTAAAAGACAGACATTTAGTCAGCACAAGGGCAGCTAGCACAAGTGATTATGTTTCACCCAGGACTAGACTTGTAACTGGTAAAAGGATGTTTTGGCCTCAGGCTGTAAAGCTATGGAATTGTTTACCTGATCTCACCAGAAAAAAACATTTTAAAAAAAACATTAGGGGTATTTAAAAAAAAAATATTTTAACTATTTGACTGCAATTGTATGACTGTGATGAGGGTATAGTTTTTATGTAATAAAATAGAATAGAATAGAATTACTTTATTGATCCCAGACTGGGAAATTATTTTGTCACAGCAGCAGTGGGTCTGGAAAAAATATATACAGTGCAAAATATACTATAAACAATATACAAAAATAATATATACAACAAAACAGTCGAGAGATCAGAGTTCTCTCTGTCAGACAGAGGTGAGAGAGTTATTATATAAAGTGATGGCTTGTGGCAGGAAAGATTTCCTGTATCTGTTACAACAGCGAAGCTTAAGCAGACTTTTGGAGAAGGTGCTCCGCTGTCTGACCAGTGTGAGTTGGAGAGGGTGGAGAGGATTATCTATGATGGATAACAGTTTTTTCAGTGTCCTCCTCTCCATCACATCCTCCAGAGTGTCCTGTTTACAGCCAATCACAGAGCCAGCCTTCATGATGAGTTTGTTGAGTCTGTTGGTGTCACTGGCTCCGATGCTGCTCCCCCAACAAACTACAGCAAAGAAAAGTACACTGCCCACCACAGACTGATAAAAGATCTCCAACATCTTGCTGCACATGTTGAAAGATCAGCTTCCTCAGGAAGTAAAGTCTGCTCATCCCCTTCTTGTAAACAGCTTCAGTGTTAGATCTCCAGTCCAGTCTGTGGTTGATGGTAATGCCCAGGTACTTATAATCCTCCACCGCCTCTACATCCTTTCCCAGAATGCGCAGTGGTTGGAAAGCTGACTTCCTCTTCTTCCTGAAATCTATCACCATCTTTCTGGTCTTGCTGATGTTTAGCCGCAGGTGATTCTGTCCAGTCCACTCCACAAAGTTGTCTACCAGTGCTCTGTACTCCTCCTCCTGTCCCTCACTTATACACCCAACAACAGCTGAGTCGTCAGAAAACTTCTGCAGGTGATACGACCCGGTGTTGTACTGAAAGTCAGTGGTGTATAAGGTGAACAGGAAAGGAGACAGTACAATCCCCTGTGGAGCTCCTGTATCACTAACCACCGCATCAGACAGAACACTGCCCATACGGACGAACTGTGGCCTGCCTGTCAGGTAGTCAGTAATCCAGGAGATCATTGTGTCGTCTACATCCATCACTCGAAGCTTCTCCCCCAGTAGCAGTGGTTGAATGGTGTTAAAAGCACTGGAGAAATCAAAGAATGTGATTCTCACAGTACCTTCCAGGTGTGAATGGGATTGCAGCACGTTGATGACAGCGTCATCAACTCCTAAGTGGGGACGGTAAGCAAATTGCAGAGGGTCTAGCAGGGCTTCCACCTGCGGCCTCAGGTTGGCCAAGACCAGTCTTTTCAGTACCTTCATCACGTAAGATGCGAGGGCCACTGGTCGGTAGTCATTTAGGCCTTTAGATCTGATGTCGACTTCTTTGGAACAGGAACCAGGCAGGACATCTTCCGAAGCACTGGTATTCTTTCCTGACACAGGCTCAGGTTGTAGAGGTGTTGTAGGACAGGAGACAGCTGGCTGGCACATGTCTTCAGGATCCTGGGGCTGATACCGTCAGGGCCTGCAGCCTTCGGCTGGTGGAGTCTCTCCAGCTGTCTCCTAACCCGGCCTGCAGTCACAGTCATGCAGGGGAGGGTGATGGTGTCTTCATTGGAGGAGGAGGAGGAGGAGAGGTGCCTCACAGGAGAGCTCACATCTGGGGAGTTGGGGGGAGGGGAGGAAGCATTTGGGGCAGTGAGGGTGTGTGGGGGTCTGGACGTGTCGGGGAGACGACAGAAGGCTGTGAGCTGAACTTATTGAAGAATCTGTTCAGCTCGTTTTCCCTCTCCAGGCTGCCTGATGACTGTCTGCCGCTCACCTTACACCCAGTGATCTGCTTCACACCAGTCCACACATCCCTCACACTGTTCTGCCGGAGTTTGGCCTCCAGCTTCCTCCTGTAGGTGTCTTTACAGGCCCTCAGCATATCCCTGAGTTCAAGTTCAAGAGTTTTAATGTTATCTGTATAAGTTTTGTTTTGTGTGTATAATGCCATTCATGTGTTGTATGTATGTTTTTTGGTTTGTGTCTGTTCTACAAGTTATAATGTATTGTGTTTGTATTGTATTCTGTAATGTTTTTATGCTATGGACTCTTGGATGAATAGCCCAACTGGACTAAAAGAGAACCAAATAAACAAACAAACATTGTAGACTGCCACTAACTATCCATGTAGATTTATGTGGTGACAACATGTCAAATTGACAAAACACTGTCCAGCCATACACTAGGCTTTGACTTACTCTATTCTGACCATGGAAAAAGCCTTTTTGTATGTTGATTTTTTTTTTTACAATTATTGGATTTGTGTACTTCAGACGTATTTCTTTTCATAGGCTGACATCAGTAGTGCAGCCACTTTTTCTTGAAGATTAACAAAGAAGTAAACATTTTGTTTCTCTACATTCAGAACACCCTAGTCCTCCCTTACTCTTCTGTCATCAAGCCAGGTGTTTCCCATCTCTCCTCTGTTTTCTGTTCCTCCCCTCTGGCAGGTCCCTATAAGGCACCCTCGCCTGCTGGGGTTAGGTCTCTCCTTGTGGGGTTGTTGGTGATTGGATTCATTGGGGAGGGTTAGGTGTGGAGTGGGGTTGTATGGGGTATATTCCATTCATTGGTAGAAAATTATAGACTCACACATTAACTTCATATAGCTGGTAATTTTTGTCCAGGAATACCATTATTCAGTGAAGTTGGTCATCACAACTTTGTTTCTGACAGGAAAGCCAAGTGTGGTCACTGCAGTGTTGTCTGGGAATCTGAGCTTTCTCCCTAGGTCAGCCAATGGCTTCCAGTCCCAAGCTAGATTTGTGGGCTGTTGGGGCTTTTCACCAGCCTTGAGGAAAGCTATGGAAGAACACATTTTGGAGTACACTTTGTTTGAAACTTTATTTCCAGCTACCTGGCAATAAGTCCAATAGTAAGTCCAATATTCACTCTCCTTTAGCTCAGTTTTTTTGGTCTCTACCAACTTTAGAGAAAATGGCCCTTCAGCAAAAATCTCCATTTCCCTGAAATTGGCAGGCTGCTACAGTTAGCGCTGATGCTACTGATGAGCAAGGTGAACCAAAACAGTATGTTGTGGGCCAAACAGTGAAACAATGTGCTTAAACTGGCTATAAATGTTATGCTTCGGTTTAGATCCTAGTTGGTTTTTGTCCTGCGTATCTCTCTTCCTCGCATTCCTTGTTCCCCATTCCCTGATCGTTTGGTTTCGCCCACTTCCCTGATTGTCGGTCTCCTCCCTGATCTGTTTCACCTTACGGTAGTGTGTGTGTGTGTATTAATAGTCCTTGTGTTTCTCTGGTTAGTTGCCAGTTCGTCTTCTTGTCTCCGTTCAGATAGATAGATAGATAGATAGATAGAATTACTTTAATGATCCCAGACTGGGAAATTATTTTGTTACAGCAGTAGTGGGTCCGCAAATAAATATTTCATACATAACATAAATAGAATCCAATATATACATAGTGTATATATACAGTGCACA
The DNA here is from genome assembly GCF_900880675.1 of Sparus aurata. Lineage (NCBI taxonomy): Eukaryota > Metazoa > Chordata > Actinopteri > Spariformes > Sparidae > Sparus > Sparus aurata. Next base: position 34,663,017 of record NC_044188.1, read on the forward strand.
GTGTGCTATAAACAATAAACAATAATAATATATACAACAAAACAAAATATGCAAAATATACTATAACAATAATAATATATACAACAAAACAGTAGAGAGACCAGAGTTCTCTGTCAGGCAGAGGTGAGAGAGTTGTTGTATAAAGTGATGGATTGTGGCAAGAAAGATTTTCTGTATCTATTGCGACGACAGTGAAGCTGAAGCAGTCTTCCGGAGAAGGTGCTCCGCTGTCTGACCAGTGTGAGTTGGAGAGGGTGGAGAGGATTATCCATGATGGATAACAGTTTTTTCAGTGTCCTCCTCTCCATCACATCCTCCAGAGTGTCCTGTTTGCAGCCAATCACAGAGCCAGCCTTCCTGATCAGTTTGTTGAGTCTGTTGGTGTCGCTGGCTCCGATGCTGCTTCCTCAACAAACCACAGCAAAGAAAAGTACACTGGCCACCAAAGACTGATAAAAGATCTCCAACATCTTGCTGCACACGTTGAAGGATCTCAGCTTCCTCAGGAAGTAAAGTCTGCTCATCCCCTTCTTGTAAACAGCTTCAGTGTTAGATCTCCAGTCCAGTCTGTGGTTGATGGTAACACCCAGGTACTTGTAATCCTCGACCACCTCCACATCCTTTCCCAGAATGCACAGAGGTTGGAAAGCCATCTTCCTCTTCTTCCTGAAATCTATCACCATCTCTCTGGTCTTGCTGATGTTCAGCCGCAGGTGATTCTGTCCAGTCCACTCCACAAAGTTGTCTACCAGTGCCCTGTACTCTTCCTCCTGTCCCTCACTTATACACCCAACAACAGCCGAGTCGTCAGAAAACTTTTGCAGGTGACACAACCCGGTGTTGTACTGAAAGTCAGTGGTGTATAAGGTGAACAGGAAAGGAGACAGTACAGTCCCCTGTGGAGCTCCTCCTGACCCAGGCTCAGGTTGTAGAGGTGTTGTAGGACAGGAGACAGCTGGCTGGCACATGTCTTCGGGATCCTGGGGCTGATACCGTCAGGGCCTGCAGCCTTCGGCTGGTGGAGTCTCTCCAGCTGTCTCCTAACCTGGCCTGCAGTCACAGTCATGCGGGGGAGGCTGCCGGTGTCTTCAGTGGAGGACAAGGAGGTGGAGGAGAGGTGCTGCACAGGAGTGCTCACAGCAGGGGAGTGAGGGGGGAGGGGAGGAAGCATTTGGGGCAGTGAGGGTGTGTGGGGGTCTGGAGGTGTTAGGGAGACGACAGAAGGCTGTGAGCTGAACCTATTGAAGAATCTGTTCAGCTCGTTTGCCCTCTCCAGGCTGCCCGATGACTGTCTGCCGCTCACCTTACACCCAGTGATCTGCTTCATACCAGTCCACACATCCCTCACATTGTTCTGCTGGAGTTTGGCCTCCAGCTTCCTCCTGTAGGCGTCTTTACAGGCTCTCAGCATATCCCTGAGTTCATGCTGCACTCTCCTCAGTTCTTCCCTGTCTCCAGACCTGAACGCCCTCTTCTTCTTGTTAAGAAGGGCTTTCAGGTCATTGGTGCTCCACGGCTTATTATTAGGGAAGCAGCGTACAGTCCGGGTTGGCATGGTGGTGTGTTCACAGAACCTGATGTATTCTGTGATGCAGTCGGTCATGCTATCGAGATCCTCTCCATGTGGCTCAACAAGTGCATCCCAGTCTGTCGACTCAAAGCAGTCCTGTAGTGCGTCAGCAGCCTCCTGAGTCCATCTCCTCACGCTCCTAGTGTGGACAGGCTGCCGCTGAACAAGAGGCATAGACTTAGGGGTCAGCAGAACCAGGTTGTGGTCAGATCTTCCAAGAGGGGGGAGAGCTGTGGGACTGTATGCATCCTTAGCATTTGCATACAACAGATCCAGTGTGTTACAGTCTCTGGTGGGGCAGTCAACATACTGGTGAAATGTTGGAAGGGTTTTGTCCAGTGAGACCTGATTAAAATCCCCAGTGATGACAATAAATGCATTAGGATGCTGCGTCTGTATGTGGGCAACAGCGGAGTGGATGACGTCACAGGCCAGCGCTGCATCAGCTGAAGGAGGAACGTACACACCGATAATGATGGCGGACGTGAATTCCCGGGGCAAATAATAAGGCCTCATCCCCACAGTCAGCAGTTCAATGTCCAGGGTACAGAGACGTTTCTTCACGTGAACATGTCCGGGATTACACCACCTCTCACTCACATACAGTGCAATCGCTCCTCCTTTCTTCTTTCCGCTGCTTGACACGTCCCTGTCCGCCCGAACAGTGCTGAAGCCGAGAACTGCCACGCTGTGGTCCGAGATGTTTAAACACAACACACTGCACTCACGATATTCACTCTGAGCCTTTATCAGCGCGGCGAGCTTGTCCGTCTTGTTCCCCAGAGACCTCACGTTTCCCATGACGATCGCTGGTACAGCCGGTCTGTGTCTCCTCCTCTTCACCCTCCGTTTCACTCCGGCTCTGCAGCCACGGCGTCTCCTCCGCAGGTCCTTCAGGACCTCAGGCCTGGTTCCGGGCAGCAGTGCAGGTTCACACAGCGCAATCAGCTGGTCGCGTGTGTAAACAATGCGCTCAGTGATGCGCTCCTGACCCTCCGTTGCTAGGGCTAGCAAAACCATCACAAAACAAGTGCCGTAAAAGTTTAAAAAAGAAAAAAAGAAAGGAGTTCGTCTTCTCCCAGTCTCTGGAGAAGAGTTGCCAAAAGTTCAGCGAAAAATCAGTACAGAAATACAACAAAAACTACGAAAAAACTTAAAAACCCACGGGAGCTGCTGTTACAGGCTGCCACCTAGTATGGCGCCATAGCAACCCAGAAATGTCCCAGCTCTGATCCATATCGTACCCTAGTGTTTCCTGGTTATCGACTTTAGCCATGTTCCTTACATCTTCGCCTCTGCATTCTCCTTGCTGGATTTGTCTGCCTTCCCTGACTGATCACCTGTGTACCGACCTCCTTGCCTGCCTGCTCCCTGTCTGGTGTGTTTGCCCCGCTGACTGAATTACTGTGTACCGAACCGATTTCCCGAGTAAAGAATATTGCCTTGCCCTATCCTGAGGCTTGTCGTGACAATTGTTGTGGTTTACCTGGTCGTGATAATAAAGCCATATAAAGCAGAGAGGACCTGCACATTCAGGCGACAATTCTCTGTAGTTTCAACATTGATCCATTCCACATTGTCAGATTCTTTTCACATGCATTTCAATACTGTTATAACTATATGTTTGAAATATATTTCCTGTAACATGCACACTGGAAACCATTGTGTGTAGGTCAATGAGCAGTTAAATGCAGGTAAACAAGATCAACAATCGGTAGTGGAGGAGCCGGCCCTCAGTTCCTTCCACAAAAGTCTGAAGACAGCAGGCAGAGCAGATGGATGTTGAGGCAAGGCAGACCTGCAGAGGGTCAGCTGGTCAAACACCCCACAGTTTTACCATGTCACACACAAAGTGTGAACCCACCCCCCACAGCCTCCATCCTGCTACATTACATCGCGGACCATTAACCTCACACACCACAATCATCGCTTCTGTGTACAGTTCTACTTAAAAGGCCCATATCAGTAATGTTGCATGTTACAGCACATTTTGTTCAAAATATATATACTCTCCAAAAGATGGTGTAGTGTTTTAGATGTGTTAATGCTTTTAAATACCATATTCCTTTGTTTCCATTTATTTCACTAAGTCTGAAACTTAAACTCATGCATTCATTTGGCAATTACTTAAACAACCTAAACTGGTTCATTTATTTTGATGATCATTTCAGGCAAGTCATTCAACCAGACTCTACTCAGTGTCAAAGTGCTTGCTGAAGTATTTAAATATGGTTGATGTGTGTAAGGCTTCACTTTTAATCAGGGATAATGATTAATTATGATACATAATATGATCCATTTTACTTTAGATCACGTGCACCACCTTTGAAGAAGGGGAAACGTAGCTAATTCCCTAGTCAGTCTCATAAAAAGGTACTTAACTGTTCATAACCTACAACCAAATTTACCATAACAGCTAGTAAGTAGGATTTTGGAGTTCTTGACAGTGTAGAGGCCAGCAACATTCACTCATGTACAATATTAAATAAACAGCAAGAAGGTTCAAAAGTCTTTTATTCAACACAAAGATGAAAGCACACAATCTAACTAACATTTACTATGTACAAATATATAAGTGTGTGTGTGTGTGTGTGTGTGACATGATGCCAGGTTATAGAAGATGGTTAGTTGCATGCAGAGACCCTGAGTCTGTGTGAAGCATCACTCGACTAATGTAAAATTAGCCGTCTAGGAAAGCAAACTAGCAATAACCTGACCTGAGCTCACAATAACACCAAAACAGTGGACAAACACATTAATTGAACACATACGCATTACATCAACTAGAGTTTAAAGTCCTGTGCTTCGCCGTGCTATGCTATGCTATCTAAGCCCAGTTCAACAATACCAGTCTATGTGGAAAAGGTGCTGATGGTTGCAGGAGAAGGTTGGGATTTCAGTGTTGAATGTTCTTGCTGTGCAAGGTTTAATGAAAGTCAGCAGTGGAGGAAACAGTTCACTCCTATCATTTGCAAGGATAGCAGCTCAATGCTAACTTGCTTTTATTCCTCAGATTGTGAAGTAAGCTTGCAAGCTTGTCGTCACAGCTGCTGGTGCTAACTGGTCTGACTATCTGATCAGAGGTGGGTCTGTCACCTTGACAAATAGTAGCTCAAATCTGAATTTTGCACCTAGTTGTGAAGAATGGTGAATTTAAGGGACACTGAGTTGAGTTCAGAGTTCATTTTCAAATCCTCAATAAATGACTTCATCTGTGGGTCCCGACACAAATAATAGGTATTACAAAGTAAATATGTTTGTGTAATGAAAACAATATTAAAAATTGTCCAATAATGAACAATGTATACAAATAAACTGGAATTTGAACACATGTACCTACTGTATGTGGGGGAGAATGGGGTAAAATGCGTCATGTTTAGCATTTGATGATTTTATTGCAAAATGAATGTATATTGGATTAAAATAATAGTTACTAGATATACCTCTGGTTGTTTTGTATCCATGGAAATTAAAACAAGTTATCTAATTATGAAGGTTTCAGAACAATGACCAATCAAACAAATTAGTCCTTTGGCATAACTTGCCCCAAAGTGGGGGTAAAAAGAGCATGGGGTCAGGGTAAATTAGGGGTTAACAGCCACCCGTTCTACTGATACTGATAAAGGATACAAAAATTAATAATTTGAAACTTAGGTTATGCCATCAATATGAAAAAATAAAACCCATACATTTAAATAAAAGCATATTTTTTTAAAAAAAAAAGTTGTCCTTGGGTACCCTGAAAGGCGCTATATAAATTAAATCTATTATTATTATTATTATTATTATCATATGTTTGTGGCAGCTTATTACACATGCTAATCTTTCAGTAATTTTAACCAGTTATCTCTGAGTTACAGTGAGAATGTATGTCTAAATATTTGTATGTGTGTGTTTGACATGACCATTTGACACAGAAGCTCTGATCCACATTTATGTTAAGCTGATTGAAATTGAATCTATCTATCTATCTATCTATCTATCTATCTATCTATACTTAAATATAGATAGAATAATTTGAAATTATTATTAAGGTATCTATTTCTTTTTAAGTGTGATTTAATGCAAACCCTAGATTGCCAAATGCTGTACTTGTTAATTCTGGCCATGAAAATATCCTGTCCTAATGCTATTCCAATAAAAATTAAGGGGGGAACATTCCCAGTTTTGTGCAAAAATACATTCTACTGTGTGAAATTCTGTATTTGTTTTACTGCGCCTCTACCACAGCTCAGCATGAAAAACACTGTCTTGGGAACTACATAGGGGAATATTTGCATAATAACAAGTAACTTTGGAAAATATCCAGTTGAATTGTGTTAACTCAGACTGCTGATGGCTTATTGTTCACAGACAAGTGGAAAAGGAGAGCGATTGCAGCAAAAACACAAGAAAGAACTTGGTTATTTACTCATTTTTAGCTTTGTAAATATGTTTTGTAGGTGATATAACTGCTGCCTGAAAGTATTTTTTCCAGCCAGGGAAGTTTTTTTTTTTTTTTCTTGGATCATGCAAAAATAACATGAAGGGGAACTGCTCTTATCTTAATCCAAACCTTGTACTTCGTGTTGTTAAAACATAAACTCACCATATATTAAACATATCAAAATAAAATGGTTATTTTATTGTCACAAGTGGATATTGTATAGTAAAGGATCTGACATTTGCTGCCAGTGATTATTCTTGACCTACGTGACCCCCCGTTGAGGTGACATTGACACAATCCTGTAGTGTGGCGCGTTTTTGTTTTGACCTAAAATGCAGAGGCAATGGCAGATAATAACATTAAATTTTTTTTTAATTTCTGGTCAGAGTTTTTGTGGCAGTAGTGGACGAGAAGGGCAGGCAGGCAGACTGGGTTGTCTGGTGGCAGCGTGGAGGGATCTCAGGTGAGTCAGTGGAGCAGGGAGCAGAACACAGCTGCGCTGGAGGTTCTGCACATGAGGGGAAAAACATGAACATGAGACGAAAAAAAACACTAGAGCATGAGCACAAGAAAAATCTCAACACTAGAAAACACTTTGAAGTTATCTACGGTAATACAATAGGAAGTTGCACTGATATAATCACCATCAGGGCCATTTATGTCTTTTTGGGTTAGGGTTAGACTCGCTTCAAACGCCATTGCATAGCGGACCGAAGCGGAGCTAACTAGTTAGCCAATTTCAAGCTGACTTCACCACACTCGTAGGCAACTGTAAATACTATCCGAACATGGCGACACTTAACTGTGGCTCGGGTCCAGTTGCTGGGTCCCCTATGGTTGGGATTTATCCTTTTACGAGGGTCAGTGTCGAGACAAACCCAGCTGTGTACTGACCCTCATTACTGAAGCAGTCCGATGTGAAGTGCTTAGCACACACATACAAACCTACACAAACCGTAGCCGGCACGTTGTCAATAAAAATTAAACACAACCACTGTCTCTTCTGTTCTTCCTTAGCTGGCACAGAAAATAGGCACTAATGTTGATTTTTACAACCAACAACAGAGCAATTTGCTTATAACTCTGAGCGACGACATGCGAAACACTGCTAGCGTAGTGCTGGATCCATTTGGGTCAGTTAATCTTCACATAACAATAAATAATCTATTTTTTAAATGATCGTGATATATATAAAATTAACATGTCTCAAATAACAAATAACAAGTGATCAACTAAATGTAAGAGTGTCCAATATTATCTATTGAAATTTGGAAAATAAGTATAAAGTAGAATTAATTGGAAATACTCATTTAAGTCCTTAAGCTAGTTATGTTTCACAATGGAATGTGAACCATCTTATGCCTGCACAATAAACATTTGTAATCTTCATACTGACCTGATTTCTTTTTGCAATAAGGAACTGCTCTTACTCTGTTGTTCAGCCTGCACCAGAAGTGAGAATGTGTCATGTTGTATAGGTTGACGTCAACATTTAAAAAAAAAAAAAATTAGGAGGGGCTACTTGAATCTGCTTGAGTAGATTTGCTAAGTTTTCTAATGGTACTTTTTAAAATACAGAATAAACTGGTAGCTGAGTGTAACTTTGACTCAATCTTGTGTTCTATCATGCCTTCTGGTCCTACTTTTAATAGAGATGACATCATTGCTGCCCATGGAAATAATTTTTTGGAAACATAAAAGTTAAAAACACATCTGACACCAGTTGTTTGGAACAAAAAGCACATGCTTATTGAATTTCTATTGGTTGGATTATTACCATATTTTAGAATCATTAAAGTGGCTGCAGCAAAAATACTTGATGATATGAAAATTTCCTGAATTATTAGTTCAATACTTGCAAGGATTTAGAGTTTTGCAATGTCACTGACTGCCAGCTTTCTCTGCCATTTAGGCTGCCTGAATAGATTATTTGGCAGTAAATACAACCCAGTGACATAAGCATAATTTTAGAAAAGGTCATGCACAAAAGAGAGCACTCTGAGACTTAAGTACTACTCCACTGCTATTTACCTGGCATTTACTTCTGGCTATATATTCTGAGTCATGTTTAAATATCAGGCAGCTTTTGTAAGTATTCATGACGATTGCCCATACCAACAGGACAAGAGTATGCTCAGGAACATCTAATAAATAACTGAAGGCTCATGAATTATCAAAACCTTTTCCCCCATTGCTTCAGTTTCAGGTAGACTGTGCAGACAGCATGCAGTGTCGTCCTCTTTGTTGTCATGATAATGCATATTTCCAGTGATGATGACAGAGAGAAGCCTCTGACCAGAAGGACTTTGCCTCTGCTGTGTTAATGACTGTTTGACCGCTCTCTCCTGTACATGAATTGCTGGAGGATTAGCTGCTTCATTCTCCCTCTGTGGCCCCTATTGCCGCCAATTTTAATGGCTGGTCACTGAGCGGGAACAGGATTACCTTTGCTTCAGGAGAATGTTTATGGATAAAAGCTCAGACAGCTCACTTCACTCCCTTTTTATGTGTGTGTACAGTCAGGGCTGGAAAAAAGACATTTCTCTAGCTTCAGTCCCCCTCTTAAAAACTGCCTGGTCATTTTTTTTAATTAATATTATTTTTTTATTTGATACCAACCATTTAAAACCATTTTACTTTCTTTTCTGGAAAAAAATCTTTCTTGGTCTTGGTTACTGTAGCATACCTTACACAAACGTGTCTTTTGGGGGATGGTGAGACAGCTGTCCATATCCCTGCCTCTGGAGCTGGCAGACAGGCAAAGTCTCTTTAATGAAAAAGACATTGATGCTATTCCATTTGCTTGCAAATTGCTATGTTAGAATACAGACAGTCATATTAACAGCATCTCTCCACAGTTTGGAGAATCAGAACCACACTCATAACTTATTCATGACTTACTCAAGTTATGTACTTTACATAATTAATGATGTACTTGTGCTTAACCTAAGACACTCAATGTGTATTTACATTTATTTATTTTTCTCTTCATTTTTCTATCAGATCTAAGACAAACAGACTGAAGAACAGTTTCTTCCCACAGGCAGTGTAAAGCACACAAACAGAACTGGAGATGTTCTGTCATAAACAACATCATTTCAGCTGAAAATTTCTGAGAGTTTGCCTATCTATCTATTTCAGAAGCTGAAAGTTTAACTCTGTTTCTTTTGTAGAGTTTATAACTACTGCTTTTATATATGCTTCTTCAATGTGCAATGATATTTGTTGCAGTGACATTACTGGCAAAAGCAAAAAAAACAAAAGCCAAACAAGTACAAACCAAAAATAGTAAGTACAAATAAGTACAAATCAAAAGAAAATTATCAACCAGGAATAACACAAGGAATGAAAAGCTAACAACATACCATAAGGAGATGGGACATGGAAACACAGGTACCAACTTCATGAAACTCAACAGACAAATGACAAAGACGGCATGAAGCACAGAGACACAAAGGCTTATTAACTGATTCATAGTTTTCACGTGACGTCACCAGACGCTCCAAGGGAAACACCCCCTCAGAGGGCAAAAGATAATTTCCTGCTGCCCACCACCATAGGAAGCAAGTGATGCATTCTGTTTGGAACGAGTTTAGTTTTGCCAAAATGCCGGATAGTTGATGCACTTAACAGGTGCGGAGACAAGCTTGGGTTGTGCTTCTACTGAATTCCATCAAAAAAAGAAAATCCAGAGAAAAACAGATTGTGTGGCTTGTGCCATAAGACGCACCTCTGTCCCTGGGCAGCCGTCCAAAATACACACGTTTTTGCAGCGAACACTTCATCAAAGTACATAGTTTTATTAATTATTGTATTTTCAGCCATAAGTCACCTCTGTTTGTAATCATTTTGACATGATTTGTTATTGTGTATCGAGGCGACCAACTGCAGTGGTCTTAATGGATCAAAGTTAGCTAGCTAGCTGAGGAGTTGGGATGCTGGGTTAGCTGCAAATAATACTAATTATTTAGACTAATAAGACTACTAGACTAATAAACTTCGTTGGTCAGTATTTTTTGGGTGGTGTCCAGGGTACATATACAAAAATAATTTTAATACAATAATTTTCAGTATCTAGTGTTAGTTAATTAGTAGTCACCTTTGCTTTTACAATGAAGAACTTATTAGTCTTCACCTCCCAAATTGTGGCATTATTTATCCATCCAGATTGAAAAAACATATAACCATCCATAGTTTTGTAAGCTTTCATCCTGGCAGCAGTATAAGGTAAGGGATTGTCCACAAGGTACACATAAATGTCACAGAAGTCAAGCTCTGGCAGGGACCTGGCGGTTTTACCGCAGCAGGTGCTGTATATGTATCGCAAGTGCTCAACACTTACAGTTTATGGCAATATTGTTCCTTTTCTATGATTAACGGAAAATGTATCAGCTTTTGCCATGTCTCTATGCGAAGTCCGGTATGAGTGCCCCATCTTAGTCGACTGTTTTGCCCTCCAGGTCAGCGTGCGGGTCATTTGGCTGAAAATTATGAATAGGACACAGGTGGACACAGAAAAAGGGTGGGAAATGACACAATGGGACCAAATGGCATGCAAAACATGACACATGGGGGCAGAACCTCAGAATAAAACAGTAAATTAAAAAAACTCAAACTCAAAAATAAAGCATGTGCAACTTTATGTGAATTAAGCCACTACTAAAGAAACCGACCCTAGACTCAGCCGACATCTGAAACTACAGACCTGTGTCTTTTCTTTCATTCCTCTCTAAAACCCTGGAACGCAGCGTCTACAACCAACTGTCCTCCTGTCTTTCACAAAATGACCTCCTTGACCATAATCAGTCAGGCATCAGGACTGCTCACTCCACTGGGACAGCCCTCCTTACAGTGACTGAGTCCCTCTGCGCTGCCAAAGCCTTGCCCCACTCGTCAGTCCTCATTCTCCTCGACAGATCTTCTACGTCTGACAGTCAACCACCAGATCCTCTCCACTCTGGCTGAACTTGTCATTGCTGACTCTGCTCTATCCTGGTTCACATCATACCTGACAAATCATACCTTTCAGGTCACATGGAATGGCTCCTTGTCCAAACCCTTCCCCACTGTTATGCAAACGACACCCAATTGTTCCTCTATTTTCCTCAATCCTCCTCCAACACCCGCGTTGCGATGCGCACAATGTTTGGCAGATATCTCCGCTTGGACAGCTGCGCATCACCTCAAACTCAATTATAGTAAGGCCTCCTCTTCTTCACCCCTGGGAAAGACTGCCTTGCATGGACCTGTCAGTCACTGATGTTACGGAATCACCTTGGTCAAGGCAAGGAACCTGGGCGTAATCCTCAATGAAGGACTGTCCTGCGCCCTCAACGTCACCGCTGTGGCCCAATCCTGCAGATTTGCCCTCTACAACATCCACAAGATCTGGTCTTTCCTTACAAAGGACTCCTGGTCTCCTGCCTGAACTACTGTAACTGCCTGTCTGGACTCCCAGCCTCTGCGACTATCCCGTTTCAGTTTATCCAGAATGCTGCAGCGCGCCTCGTTTACAATCTACCCAAATTATCCCATGTGACTACCCTCCAACGTGACCTCCACTGGCTTCCTGTTGCAGCCCGCATCCAATTCAATATGATGGTGCTGGCCTTCAAGTTCATCAACGAAACTGCACCCTTCTGCCTCCAGACATTGGTCAGACCACACACCCCAGCGTGAGCACTTCGCTCTACTACATCAGCTGGCCGACTGGTACCGCCATAGCTGAGAGCAAACTAAGCCCGCTCTGCAAAGTCGCGACTCCTCTCTGTTTTGGCACCTCAATGGTGGAATATGCTCCTGATCACTATCAGGACAGCGGAATCACCCTCTATCTTCCCCAAAATACTCAAGACTCATTTGTTCAGACTTCATCTCGACTCCACATAGCATGACCCATCCCCCCAAAAAAGAAGAAAGGTATATGCACTTGTATGCTCTTATTGTTATCACTTTAATCAAACCATTTATGCACTTGAAGTATCCTTAATAAATAGCAGCTACAATCCTCAAATGAGGGCTTTACAAGTGTTTCTATTTTTTCTTTTTACTTTATTGACGGTGATACAGTATGTAATGGTTTCTTTCTTGTGACAAATGTACTTATTGTAAGTCGGTTTGGACAAAAGCATCTGCTCAATGCCCTAAATGTAAATGTAAATTTTACCTACAAGCATAGAACTGGCAGAGAGTACTTTGAGAATTAAATAAATATACAATTTTACTGTGCCTCATAATTAATGGCCAAAATGTAAATATGTGTGATCTGGTCATTTTTTTTAATTCACAAAATTATATGGAGGTTTTTTGTTTGTTTGTTTATAAGATAACGGCAAAGAAGACCATCATGTATAAAAAAGTAATTACACTTGCAAAAGAAATGGTTTGTCTGTCAGGAGGTGGCAAGGATCAGGCAGATGTGACTGGGCCTTCTGCAAAGTCTTAACCTTGTACAGATCAGGAAGCTCATTTCAGCTTATGATACAATTTTGCTGCACACTATAAAAAATATCCTACAATCTGTTTCTATTTTGAAGGTAGGTTACCCTGACAGGCCTTTGGGGCTATGCTTAAGCATAACAGTAGTGCTTAAAGCTAAAAGTTAGTGTTGCTAAATACAGACAAAGCAGCAACTGCCATCCCTTGAGCCATGCCATTTTTTGTTGGGGGTTTTCCCTTGAGGAAGCAGTAGGATTTCACAAAAAGAAAATTTAAAAAAGAATATCAGCATAGTGCTGAACCATTAACGAATTAATCATGTCACTGTCATTTATAAATATGAAAATGGATTTTACTATTATTGAATGAACACAACTATTATGGAACCACTGATATGACCCTTGGTCGTGTAAACATTTCTCTGTGTTTTCCTCTCCTTGAATATCCCTCTTTTACCTGAGTAAGTGTGTGTGTGTGTGATTGGTTGCAGGTGTGTCTGAGTGATTGCAGGTTGTCCCAGGGGGGTTCGTCCGGGATCTGAATGTCCATGAGGTGAGGTAGACGTGGTTTAGTTTGTGTTTGTGTAAGTGGCCTTTAGTTAAGTGTAGTGGTCTCTTTTGTTAATTTGTTGTTGCTGCATGTTGTGTTTCTGGCTGAGCACCCTGACCAGATAGCTGCCAAGCATTTTCAAGAGTTTGCCACTTTATTATTTTGCCTTTTTTATTTTTGGTGGTAATCGTGAGTGGGGGTACGCCTCAGTGTTTTGCTGTTGACTAGGTTCCTGGTCTTCGGTGATGCACTGAGTTGGGCGTTTAAAGATGCCCCTTGGTCTTATAAAACAATTCTCTGTGCTTTCCTCTCCTTAAATAACCCTCTTTTGTGTGTGTCCGTGTCTGTCCAGGGAGCTGATTGGTTCCTGCCTGGAAGCAAAGAGATTAAAGGCCCCTACACACTGCTCAGACTCAGACCAACAGCCAGCTGCCTTTATCCGACCACTCCACTGCCTCTTGTCCTGACCCATTCTGCAGAAAAGTTGCATTGAACGTACCACTTCGACGCGCTGCTAACTCCACAGGAGCGTGCACGTTCTGCGCTTCCGTGAGATGCAATAAGCCTCCTAAACAGCGGGTGGCGCTAGTCTCGTGCCACTACTCGAAAACAAGAAAACACGAAATGATGGAACGGAGTGCATAGAAAAACACAGTTTTCCGCCCCTCCCACACACCACGCTGATTCGCTAGCACACCGCCAATCAGAATGGTCGTACAGCTAGCACGCAAGCAATCAGAGAATCCAATGGCTGACGGATAACAGCCAACCTTCTCAGACTTCACATGTTGAGTTGGAGCAGACGTTGTCCACACGGTTCCAAAAGCTTCCAACGCAGCTGAACACACTGAACAGATTGGTTCCCGAACTCGTCAGCGTCTCCCCAAATTCTTCAGACAGCCAGCAGTTGGCAGGGTGTGTTAAGGCTTGAGGGCCTTCTCCAGTTCCTGTAGGCTCTCCTCTGTTGTCCCAGACTAGCAGCATGTTTGATTGTCTACTAGGTATGTTTGTGAATAAAACCGAGACAGGGATAAATACCATGCTTTTCTCCTCAAACATTCAGTGCGTTTACATGACACTCAAGAAAACCAAATTACTGGGTTAGTCTGACTATGATCGGACTTTTAAGTTGCATGTATACACCTTAGTCTGACTAAAATCAGACCGGATCAGATTTCTCATAGTCGAATTAAAGCACCCAGATTATTCGATTGATAGTCGCATTACTCCTGCATGTATACGTTCCAGCAAATCGGATCGGATTTTGCATTGTGCGCAGGCGCAAGATTTTTCCCCAGGGCCATGAGCCGGAAGTAGACGGACAGTGGCGGCGGCGTCTTTCCTCCGAAATCACTGCAAGAAAGAGCGCCATTGTGCATCTAGTTTGTGTAATTATCATGTACACCATATACGAAGTGTACAAAGATGTAGCTTCGTCTCGCTCTTCGTACGCTATCTTTCTTGAATGCCGAGGCAGCTGGTGACGTAAAGAAGTCAGCCAGAGGTGTTTCTATTACCACTAGTTGAAATGGGTACAGCACCACCTAGTGTACCGGGTTATGACATGCTCCGGACCAATAATCCGATTTTCTCACGTATACTCGGATAATTGCAGTTGTCTGATTGAGTAGCATAGTCGAACTATGGCTGTAATCCGACTCAGCTGTGCATGTAAACGCACTGATTGAGTCTTCACTTTGTAACCAACCTGCGTGTTGCTCTGTGAATGCTCCTCTTGTACAAGATTAAACCCTTGTTTGAACTTTGAGCTGACTCCGATCTCCTTCCTCCAGCTCTAAATTATCGCAGAATTATTTTAACACCAGGGTTTCCCTAGGCACTGGTAGTAACACCACTATTATTGGTTGCTGGGGAGTGGGACATCCACCCCCTTGCTTTGTATGCTGAAACCTCACCACAGCACCAGACAAGCAGCTGAAAATGGAAACTGGATGGATAGTCTTGTTGTAAGTGTGTTATTCTTTTCATTCAGTTTGTGTCATCATGCCCATCACTGATCACAAACATCTGGGCAAAAACAGCAGCCACTGAGACAGCTTTTCTCAGTGTACATGGCTTAGGAGAGCTTTGGCCGTGCAGGTCACACTCAGTCATGGTGGAGAGAGAGAGAGAGAGAGAGAGAGAGAGGGGGAGATTTGCTGAACTCTAATCATTGAACAGTGACATGGCTGGACTGTTCAGCAGGAAGCATGCATGCCATGGCATACTAAATCCATTGGACAATGCACCTTCCTTGAAACAACTTTGACATCAGGCATTGTGGGGATATGTTTTGTTTAAAAGGTGGTTTGATGTAAAGTATCATCTTCGCATGTGATTATCATAAATTGATGGTAGTCTGTCAACTAAAAGCTTTGCATACTATATAAAAAGACAACCTTGACCGCTGAGGCAGAACCAGAATTAACTATCCATGTAGCTTGTTTTTAAACTCAGAGCATATAGTGAACACTGATTAGGTGTTTTTCTGTAATTCCCCTGTCCTGTAAGACAGGTGAATAACCTCAAGAGGAGCCTCTGGGGGCAATCTATCCTTGGTTCTGAAGGGAAATGCATCAGTCGACGGCATGTGTAATAGAAGCAGCCACAACACTATTGCTTATTAAGACAACTAAGCCCCAGTGCCAGAGCAAAAGTGCAGAGGACCCTTAATGTGATGCTGTTATTAGGAGACAATATAACCGAGCCATTTGCGCCACTCCACACCAATAAAGTTGCTTTACTCAGCTCTGAAGGAAATGGATATATCTGTTGCTATAGTGTGTACTGCCTCTTCCAAATCCTGCTAATTAGTCTCAGACACTTCTGGCTGCAATGACCTTTGTGAAGCAGGTCTAAAGCCCTGCTAGATTCCTCTGCTGAAGCATTTTGTACAAAGTGTTGAACAGAACTAACAACATCTTGAAAGTTTTGTTACATTTAGATCAATGCATTTCAGTGAAAATGCAGGCATCAGAGGATACCTGCATCAAGCGTTTATATAAAAATCAATGTTGAGGAAGGAAGTCTGTGTTACTGACATACTGAAAACTATCTTGAAAGTTTTGAACATTATGCCAGAAAGTCCAAAGCAGGAAGGTATCATGTGTATAGCTGTGTTGTTACAATTTTATATAGGCCTATCTCTTCTCTGCAATGGCATAAACTGTTTCACAACAGAGATGTGGCAGCAGTCAATACAACTACATCAATTGAGTGTTCCTGTAGCTCTTTAGTTAACCTGTTAGTAACTTTGTCTAATAACAATAACTGTGGCTGACGGACTGTTCTTGCAAGCCAGCATCTGTATGTAGTAATTATGCCACCAAGCTTCCTCAGCACCTATTTCAAACAAACAAGCAATTGGACAGCATTAAGAACATTCACTTCAAGGCACCATCTAATTTATTTGCCAAAAATAAAAATATGAGCAAATAAATATAGTGTAATATGGTATCAGCATAACAGATTTCTGCAAAATCCTCCCTGTGTTGTGTGATTGCCCCCAGGGTTCGAATTACACAGTGGCTTTCGGGGGAGCCCTATTTTCCAGTGTGCACCGCTACCAAACAAGTCACACGCACATACTAAATGCGCGGCAACGCAATCAGTTGCAGGGTAACTGCGAAAAACATTCTACTGTTACTACTACAGACAGTTATTACTGTTAATAGCATTTCAGAGAGGCTAAATAACAACATTATAAGGCTACTGCTTCAAAATCAAAGAATACATTTAATAGTCAGAGCAAAAAAATAAAAAATAAATAAATACAAAATCACAAAATCAGCAGTGACACAGTCAAAGTTGTTATGCTTCTCATACACACTCCTTCAAGAATCACATGTGATAAAACAATAAAGCTGAACATTTGTCAAACATCGTATAGCAAACTTAGGAAACTTTAGAATTAAAGAGACTTCTTGTGCGTGTATTATTATTATTTCCATTGCTGATATCAAAAAGGGATGAGTGCAGATTTAACAATTTGGAAAACACGGACAGGACACATGCAGAAGCACAATTTCTAACTCAGAACTGAGATCAGAACTGTCGTTTCCTTTCTCACTGTGGATTGGTACAATGGGTGGGGAAATTGAATTAGGGCTGAAAGTTCTGTTTACAACCACGCAAAGAAAGCAGGCTCAAACGCACTGAAAGCGATAATAGGCGCGAGTCAATTATCGCTTTCAGTGCAGGGAAATCTGATGCCTGCAGTGATCAGATCTGACAAGCCAACACCACAGAACAAGCAGTATTTTAGAAAAAGGTCGCTATTTATGCAAAATATTTGGATATTACAGATACCCTCATTAATTTGCTCGGCCTATACATTTATTTTTGAGTAGCCACAGCGGACCAGCCATCTCATTTCATCTTTTATTTTTTCTTCCAGCTGGGTGAAAGTCACATAAAGCACAGATAATCATAACTCTACACTATGTTAATTAATCGCTGTTGTATATCGCAGGCTCCCGGTCGGTCATAGCGCAGCCGAGCCCGGCCGTGACGGTGGTGACGGCAGCAGCAGTCACACCCAGGATCAACAGCTGAGGAGCGGCGGAGGCTCCGATCCTCCCGTCGGACTTTAACTGCTTTTATCTTGGCATCATCTTGAAGTGCAGCCGACTCTCACAACTGAACAGCTGTATTTAACTATTTTGGATGTTATTTTTAAACTAAAGGTTGCTGGTATAATAATCTTAAAATTGACTGAAAAATTGCATTGATAGGTTGTTAATGGAGTGAATATGGAGATTATCTTGGGCTGATATTGTTTGATGTAGGTCTTCGTACAGGTTATTTGTTCCCTGACACACTCAGTAAACTCATTATTACATATAAAGCTATAAAGCACTATTCTGTGCTTTGCCAAAACATGCTTTATGTCTATGCATGAGGCAAAAATAAGTGTTGAAAACATGTCCTGTACAAGTATTTTAAAAGCTACATTTTGGTATCTAGCAGTGTTATTCTTCCCTGGCTGGCCTATTTCTTGGTAGCAAGAGCAGCTGTTAAACTGAGGAATAAATGGCAGGACAGTTTGAGGCACCACAAGCCTTTGAAATACATTGAATACATTGAATTTAATGTTGCTGAAAAAAGTCAGGTCCGACAAGATTATACAGCTCATCTCCTGTTTTACGAAGCCTCATGGTTCCTCAGGTGAAGCCGGAAAAAAGGTGAAGTCTTAACTACCATGCTTATCATGCTGGCACTGTGACCTCGATCTGCATAAATGGATTGATTGATCAATAAGATAATTCTACTTGAATTATTATAATGTAAACATGTCACCGTTATAACATATCATGAGTAATACAATATATATAGTCTTGTTTGACAGATTTTGTTCTTGTCAAATGTTAGACCATGGAATTAGTCACCAAAGATTTTGATGTTTGCTGATGCTATTCAAGGTTGGTTAACATTAGCAATGTTTTTATGTGGGGGCATTTGACCTCTTTCTCAAGCTCTTCAGTTACTGTATGTCTGCAAATAGCCTGTGCATGAGGCAGCCTCTCTACATGAGGCAGAAGTGCATAAATCAGTGCAAATATGTTTAGAAGATTCAACACTGTGTTTCTGTGTCTGCTTTGACGTAGTGAGTCATCTCTCAGTGAGGTGAGCAGCAGCTGCAAGGCTGGACAAACACTGGAGAGTTGTGGAGAACCTTGGCAAAAAACAAACAAACTTCAGAACCCAGATCTGAGATCAGCTGCCCAAAGGCCTCCACTGGACTGTAAATAGCCAGTGGTGCAGCAGTAGGATGACTCAAAACCAAATGGTGTAAAAGACTGTGCTGAAAGAGGGCTGCTGATAGAACACTGTCAAAACATGTTCGCCGAGTCACTTCAGGGATGGATCATTTAGATGAACAGGTCATTGTATGGCTAATGTCTATAAAAGACTGAATTAAAAACTTCTTCTATTTGTGTATGTTCTTCCTTTGGCAGGAATTCAAGCCAACACATAATACATATGCAATGTTAGAGATATGATTCAGTGTTTGCATAATTTATTTAAAGTACAGTAATTTATATAATTCCATAAAAACACAACTTATGGAAAGTACAGTTTTATATATATATATGAAGCTGTTTCACTCATTTGATTGCTCATTCACACACTAGACCTTAAAAATAATTTGCAAGAATAATTTCTCATTGATTAATGGCAGTAATGTATAGAAAAGCATATGTCAAAGTAAAGTGTTAAAAATACAAAGAAGACTTCAGTTTTAACATTCACAGGTTCACCTCTCAGTATCAGGGATCCTTGACTTCAGACAGTGGCAGACAATGGCAGCTTCTCATCCGTAGCTGGTGCATGATGATTTTGTTGACCAAATAACCTTCACTGGCAGATATCAACTGAAGATATCTTGCTAATCAAGCTCTTGTTAGTTTTATCAGTTAGTTGAAGACTTTTTACTTCAAGCTAACTTATTTTTAAGTGATAACACCTGTAAAGTTGTCTTACATAAAAACACGATTAAAAACTCAGATTTTTAAAAAGACAGACAACTGTAAGACAATGACAAGGAGCATAACTAAGCAAAACTGTAAAGTTCGAAGATGCAGGAAAACATTTGGCCAATCATCTTTCTCATTGCAAGGTATACGCCTATGGAATTCTTTACCATCAGAAATTAAATCCCAAACAGAATTGAAGACGTTTAATGTGAAAGTTAAACTGTGGCTCAAGCAGCAGCAGAAATGTGAACATTAACTTCTCTCAAGTCATTGTCCATACAGTACTTTATTCTATGTTTAATGCTAAATTTAACTTGTGTTTTAATCTAAAATATATAACTGCAGTTGTGTTTATTTGTACCTATTCACTGTATTATCCACTGCCCTTGTATAACTGCATTTATTGTATTCAGAATATTTTATTCTATTCTAAAGTCTGACCAGGGACAAAGACTGCAAATTAGCTGAAGCTAGACGTCTTACATGCTTCACATTTTCATGTTGTATGTATCATCCCTGTTAAATAAACATTAAAATAAAAATAAATAAATACACACATACGGAGCTAAATGAGTTATGTAGAGGACTTAAAAAGAATAAAAAAGAAAAAACTTGTCTTGCGGTAGAGAGCAAGTTAGTTCTAGGAAAAATGTAAGAACATTTTGTGATGAGCACAAAGAAAAGGTAAGCTCACCCAGCCCTAGCAACCCACACAGTTGGGTCAATGGCCCACAAGTGGCCCTAATGACTCTGAAACTCTGCAACTTCCCTCCAGTCAGTTAGAACTGAAGAAGCCTCTTGGATGAGCGGTGAAATGTTTTCAGACACTGAAACAAGGCAGTCACCTATGATACGGCACATAATTAGAATTACAGAATTACCATGACCTGGATGGCAATAGCTAAGTCCGTAGGGACTTGGCTTGGGGACTTGAAGGTCGCTGGTTCAAGTTGTACAAAAAAGTATGATGTGGACTGGCACATGGAGAATGCTGGTGGGCATTGCCGAGGTGCCCTTGAGCAAGGCACTGACCCCTAACACTGCTCGTTAAGCGCCGTAGCATGTCTTGCAGCCCCTTCACTTATCTCCTCTACACTGCATGTGTGTTTGTGTGTGTGTCCACGCCTGTGTGTAATGTGAGTGGAAAAAAAGAATCTCTCACTTTGGGATTAACATAGTAAATAAAATAAAAAAAAGAAAAAAAAAGAAAAGGGGAAGAGCCAAGATTGCGGTTGAGGAGTAGACGCATCCATCCCTTGCTCCAGCCACTTAACTACTTAACTCGACACTCACACTCAACTCTTCCAAGAATATTCCTATGGGTGTTAATAGGTGAGGACTTTGGAAAGGCGTGGTGTGAACGGAATGGCAGGCAAGCAAGCCAAACAGAATAAAAAGGACTTGGCGTCGGCTGATAACCCCCTGCCACGGATGTCACCATGGCCGCCATAACCTAGCTACATAAGAAGTACAAGTTGGACCTAGTTACGGAGTTTAAAACTACTTTCTCATCTCTTGAAGCCAAAATGGACCAAGGTCAAGCCACGGTGAGCAGCCATGGTAAAAGGATTTCGTCCTTAGAAACCCACGCGGACTCTACAGGTGAATCCCTGCTTAGCCTCGAAGCTGCATGTGCAAAGCTAACCGCTAGCATCAAAAAGCTGAGGGCTAAAGCTTCAGACCTAGAAGCCTGAAGCCGCTGCAACAACCTACGCATTGTGGGGCTCCCAGAGTCAATAGAAGGTCCTCGCCAAATCAACTTCTTCGCCACATTGCTAACCCAACTCGTGGTTGACCAAATCTTGCCATCCCCTTCCGAATTAGAGCAGGCTCACTGGTCAGTAGCCCCCAAACCCCAACATGGCGAGAGGCCCACACCGGTCATTATCCGGTTTCACAACTACCAGACCAGGGAAAAAGTTTTCTGCGTAGCTTGCAAAATTAGATCTGAGCTACGATACGAGGGCAACCCAGTGGCCATCCTTGAGGACTTCACCCCTGAGGTTGCAGAGCAACGGGCAGCTTACAGGGAAGTCATGTCACTGCTATATAAGCGCGGACTGAGGCCCACTCTTCGCTACCCAGCGAGGCTGTACATCATAATGGATGGCGGGACTAAAGTTCTGCTCCCATCGGTCGAGGAGGCTAAAAGGTACCTTGCTGCTAATGGGATCTAGCATGGACACACAGGCCTGCGATAATACCAACTACCCCTTGCAATAAACTATTTATCACACTGCTACTCCTTTGTTGGTGGCACTGTGAATTTTGAAAACATCCATCCATCCATCCATCCATTATCGTCCGCTTATCCGGGGCCGGGTTGCGGGGGCAGCTGCCTGAGCAGGGACACCCAGACTTCCCTCTCCCCGGACACTGCCTCCAGCTCTTCCGGGAGGATCCCAAGGCGTTCCCAGGCCAGCTGAGTGACATAGTCACACCAGCGTGTCCTGGGTCTTCCCCAGGGTCTCCTCCCGGCGGGACATGCCAGGAACACCTCCCGAGGGAGGCGTCCCAGCCCTGCCCGAAACAGATGCCCGAGCCACCTCAGCTGGCTCCTCTCGATGTGGAGGAGCAGCGGCTCTACTACGAGCTCCTCCCGGGTGACAGAGCTCTTCACCCTATCTCTAAGGGAGCGCCCTGCCACCCTGCGGAGGAAACTCATTTCGGCCGCTTGTATCCAGGATCTTATTCTTTCGGTCATGACCCAAAGTTCATGGCCATAGGTGAGGGTCGGAACGTAGATTGACTGGTAAATCGAGAGCTTCGCCTTTCGGCTCAGCTCTCTCTTTACCACGACAGACCGATACAACGACCGCATTACTGTGGCCACTGCACCGATCCGCCTATCAATCTCACGGTCCATCCTTCCCTCACTCGTGAACAAGACCCCAAGATACTTAAACTCCTCCACTTGAGGCAGGAACTCTCCCCCAACCCAGAGGGAGCAAGCCACCTTTTTCCAGTCGAGAACCATGGCCTCGGATTTGGAGGTGCTGATTCTCATCCCAGCTGCTTCACACTCGGCTGCAAACCGCCCCAGGACATGCTGGAGGTCCTGGCTCGAAGGAGCCAACAAGACCACATCATCCGCGAAAAGCAGAGATGAGATCCAGTGGCTCCCGAACCAGATCCCCTCTGGCCCATGGCTGCGCCTAGAAATTCTGTCCATAAAATAATGAACAGAACCGGTGACAAAGGGCAGCCCTGCCGGAGTCCAACATGCACTGGGAACAGGTCTGACTTACTGCCGGCAATGCGAACCAAGCTCCTGCTCCGGTCGTACAGGGACCGTACAGCCCTTAACAGAGGGCCTCCGACCCCGTACTCCCGGAGCACCTCCCACAGAATGCCACGAGGGACACGGTCGAATGCCTTCTCCAAGTCCACAAAACACATGTGGACTGGTTGGGCAAACTCCCATGAACCCTCGAGCACCCTGCGGAGGGTATAAAGCTGGTCCAGTGCTCCACGGCCAGGACGAAAACCGCATTGTTCCTCCTGAGTCCGAGGTTCGACTATCGGCCGAATTCTCCTCTCCAGTACCCTGGAATAGACTTTCCCAGGGAGGATGAGGAGTGTGATCCCCCGATAGTTGGAACACACCCTCCGGTCCCCCTTTTTAGATAGGGGGACCACCACCCCGGTCTGCCAGTCCAGAGGCACTGTCCCCGACTGCCACGCGACACTGCAGAGACGTGTCAGCCAAGACAGCCCCACAACATCCAGAGACTTGAGGTACTCAGGGCGGATCTCATCCACCCCCGGTGCTTTGCCACTGAGGAGCTTCCGAAATAACCTCAGTGACTTCGGCTTGGGTGATGGATGGGTCAACCTCTGAGTCCCCAGCCTCTGCTTCCTCTATGGAAGGCGTGTCAGTGGGATTGAGGAGATCGTCAAAGTATTCCTTCCACCGCCCGACGATATCCCCAGTTGAGGTCAACAGCTCCCCACCTCCACTGTAAACAGTGTTGGTGGAGGACTGCTTCCCCCTCCTGAGGCGCCGGATGGTTTACCAGAATTTCTTCGAGGCCGACTGGTAGTCCTCCTCCATGGCCTCCCCAAACTCTTCCCAGACCCGAGTTTTTGCTTCCGAGACTGCCCGTGCTGCCGCACGCTTGGCCTGCCGGTACCCGTCAGCTGCCTCAGGAGTCCCCCGGGCCAGCCAGGCTCGGTAGGACTCCTTCTTCAGCTTGACAGCAACCCTTACTTCCGGGGTCCACCACCAGGTTCGGGGATTGCCGCCGCGACAGGCACCGGAGACCTTACGGCCACAGCTCCGGACAGCCGCGTCAACAATGGAAGTGGAGAACATGGTCCATTCGGACTCAATGTCCCCAGCCTCCCTCGGGATCTGGTCAAAGCTCTCCGGAGGTGGGAGTTAAAGATCTCCCTGGCAGAGGGTTCTGCCAGACGTTCCCAGCAGACCCTCACGATACGTTTGGGTCTGCCAGGTCTGTCCGGCTTCCTCCCCCGCCAGCGGATCCAACTCACCACCAGGTGGTGATCAGTTGACCAGTAGCTCAGCCCCTCTCTTCACCCGAGTGTCCAAGACATACGGCCGGAGGTCAGATGACACGACCACAAAGTCGATCATTGATCTCCGGCCTAGGGTGTCCTGGTGCCACGTGCACATATGGACACCCTTATGCTTGAACATGGTGTTTTGTTACTGGACTTCTGTGCTAGTCACAGTTTGTCCATAACGAACACCACTCGGGTTCAGATCGGGGAGGCCGTTCCTCCCAATCACACCCCTCCAGGTAACACTGTCGCTGCTCACGTGGGCGTTGAAGTCCCCCAGGAGAACGACGGAGTCCCCGGTTGGAGCACTCTCCAGTACCCCTCCCAGGGACTCCAAGAAGGCCGGGTACTCTGCACCGCTGTTCGGCCCATAAGCCGAGACAGCGGTGAGAGTCCTATCCCTGACCCGAAGGCGCAGGGAAACGACCCTCTCGTTCACCGGGGAGAACTCCAACACATGGCGGCTGAGCTGGGGGGCTATAAGCAAGCCCACACCAGCTCGCCGCCTCTCACCGCGGGCAACTCCAGAGTAGAAGAGAGTCCAGCCTCTCTCAAGGAGTTGGGTTCCAGAGCCAAGACTGTGCGTGGAGGTGAGCCCGACTATTTCTAGCCGGTACCGCTCGACCTCCCGCACCAGCTCAGGCTCTTTCCCCCCCAGCGAGGTGACATTCCATGTCCCCATGGCTAGAGTCACCATCCGGGGATTGGGCCGCCGGGAGGGCGGGCCCACGTTGCTCGTTCAGGCTGCGCCCGGCCGGGTCCCGTGGGCACAGACCCGGCCACCAGGCGCTCGCCTGCGAGCCCCAACCCCAGGCCTGGCTCCAGGGTGGGGCCCCGGTGACGCCGATCCGGGCGATGCGCACGTCCTTGTTGTTCTTTCTGTCATCAGGGGCGACTGAACCGATCTTAGTCCGACCCGTCACCTAGGACCTGTTTGCCTTGGGAGACCCTACCAGGGGCATTAAGCCCTGGACAACATAGCTCCTAGGATCATTCGGGTGCTCAAACCCCTCCACCACGATAAGGTGCCGCTTCAAGGTTCAAGGTTCACATTGCAGTTAAAAGCACACTGTTAATTTGACTATATAGGCGACTCATGAAGGCTAGGCGGCCGTGGCCTGCTAGCAGCGATGCTAACGACAGATCAACGGGACCTGCATGGTGGCTGGCATCACACTAGCTGCTCAGCCCAGTGTTTATGTTGGATGGTTAGTGCCTTGCTTATCCAGAGCTGCCAAGCGTCACACTTTGAGTGTGACAGTCATGCAATTTGACCTATTCTTACACCACACGCCACACTTGACATTTCTCACGCTTATATTTCCCCATTCAATACTCTATATTTATTTTTTTCATGATAATAAACTTTGGTCCTCGGCTTGCCGTAGTTCGAGTAACTCTGATTGACTGACCGAGATAACCAATCCCAGACCAATCCATCAGCTTTTTGTGCCTAAATCTAACCAACCACGGAAGGCACCACGCAATATAAACCAACCAGAAGCAACGTAAGGCGGGTCTTGGCTTCTCTAATCTTGTGTATCTTTCACACACAACAGCACCGACATTTAAAACCCACTCGACGTTCTCCTGTGTGTGATAGAGAGAGAGCGCGGGTGAGTGTGTGTGTGTGTGTGTGTGAGAGGGAGAGAGCGGGTGAGTGTGTGTGTGAGAGAAAGAGAGCGCGGGTGAGTGTGTGAGAGAGAGAGCGCAGGTGAGTGTGTATGTGAGAGAGAGTGTGAGTGTGTGCTTCTTTTTCTTGCATTTGTAAGTTGCAGTGCGCTTTTTAATTAATATGAAATTAAATATATTCTATTTGAAGGCAAGTTTGTTTTTTGCCTGTTTATCTGTTAATGACTGAACTCATTGTAATCAAATGATTCTTTCAGAATATATTTGATTTTAAAAATGTTTTGGTAATGTGTCGTGAAGGTCTAAAATTTTACAAAAATTTTTATGGTCTTAAAATGTCTTAAAAAGGTCTTGAATTTGACTTACTGAAACCTGCAAGAACCCTGATAAATGTATTTTGTCAAAATTCTTGTTACAATTTTCATTTCTAATTTCTGGTTAATTAAGACTAGCATTAGGAGGTCACAGTGCAGGGAGAGCCGCTGGCATGGAGGTGAGGACATCAGTCTTAAGGAATAAATCGACGTTAAAACAGGCAAAATCGATGTTAAAAAAGGTCACATTTTTTTCGACCTGTGGTCGGCGGCCGAACACATCATCTAACTAAAGTCTCACTCTTGTCATTTTCTGAAACTTGGCAGCTCTGCTAATTGCTTATAACAAGAGGACTGTTCAAGTGACTAACTTTTGCACTATGTTAACTTAACGCCACATTTTCTTCTCAGTGGTTCATGATAGTTTATGATTTTTCATTACTTTTTAGGCATACACTGTGTTAATGAGTGCCTCTTAATTATACTGTAAATGGGCAATGACCCCAACTGCTGCAATTCATTGTTTGTTACCCAACCTGCCTCAGTTTTGTGTGATTCTTCTACTTGATACACGGACTTTCCTAATGTTTACAGGCACAATACTATTAGTAAGTCTTTATTCAATTTCAAGCTCCTTACACTGGCAGCTTGGGGAGTTTCATGTTTACACCATGGCCAGACAGATCAATGTCTTAACACACCAACAGGGTGCTTTTCACTTTATTTGACTGTTGTACTAACTCCGTCCAGTGGAAGATGGGTCACTTTCTTTACACTGGGAGCATAGGAACATGGATGTTATAGGTTTAGGATATTTAGCTAGTATCTTGAACGATACAGATGTTTGTTATTCCTACGTGGATTGATGTTAATGTTCTGCCTTTGAGTTAGGTGTGTGTGTGTGTGTGTGTGTGTGAGAGAGAATGGTATGTATGGTCGTGTGTTCCCTTCTTTTTTAAATTATTTTTTTTCCCCTCTCTTCTGTTGCTGCTCTCTCTTCCTTTCCCTTATGCTCAACAGGATTTTATAACCCTGGGTGTTGCTAATGAGCAGTAGAAACATCAGATTAATGGAAATGCACCTTCGCACTGCAGAGTCCTTGTGCATTAAAAAACCTTGGACGGGCCATGTCTTTCACTCGAGATTCCCGGGGCCAGGGGGTATGCTATCATTATACACAGAGACATAGTGTTTGAAGCTTCCACTGTTATTTGAGATCCTAACGGATGATACGTTATTGTTTTAGGCATCTTGCAGAATACCCCCGTGGTCCTGGCCTCAGTGTATACCCCGACTTGGGGGGACAACACATTTTTTTTCGAAATTCTTTGCAGAAATTCCCAACCTCACCAGGTACCACACAATCATAGGAGGGGACTTCAAACTAGTTAAAGATGTAACCCTTGATCGCTCATCCACAAGACCACAAACCTTATCTAAATCAGCCACTACTCTAAAGTTTCACAGAGAGACGCTTGGTTTATCAGACCCTGGGAGGACCATATATCCTTCTAACAAAGCATTTTCTTTTTTTTTTAAATGTGCATCATACCTTCACATGAATTGACTTCTTTTTAATCGACAACAGAATTATACATAACACACACTCGTGTGAATATCACAGTATCGTAATCTTGGACCATGAACCTACTTCCTTAAACATAAATTTCCCCCATGGAAAGCCACCCTCAACATGTTGGCCTTTTAACTCATATCTGCTATCGGAGCCAAACTTTAAAGATTTTCTCTTCACGCAAATCCAGCTTTACTTGGAAATAAATGATACACCTGACATTCACCGTGAGATCCTCTGGGACATTTTTTCTTGCCCCAATCCTCGTAAGGGTATTCAACGATGCCTATACCAAAGGTCGCCTCCCACCCACTCTCTCGGAAGCCTCAATCACCCTGCTACTTAAAAAGGATAAAGATCCACTTCTTTGTAATAACTTTAGGCCAATCTCTTTGTTGAATGTCGATTTCAAGATCCTCGCCAAAATCCTGGCTAATCACCAAAAGAAAACCATGTCAAGGTTGATCAACCCTGACCAGACTGGCTTTATATCGGGCAGGAATTCTCTCTTCAAATACGAGGAGGCTTTTTAATATCCTCTTCTCACCACCCTCTGACTCCCCTGAAATGGTGTTGTCCCTAGACGCGCAAACAGTGTTTGATCATGTCGAATGCAGATACCTGTTTTTTGTGCTTAAAAAATTTGGATTTAGCTCTAGTTTTATAAATTGGATTAAGCTCCTGTATAAATGCCCTATGGCTTTCATCACTACTAATGGCCTGAAATCTGACCTGTTTCCTCTGCATACTTAGGGGCACCCGACAGGGCTGACGCCTATCGCCCCTGCTATTTGCATTAGCCGCCGAGCCCCTGGCCATGTGACTCCTTAACAAAGACAGATATGAAGGTAAAGTGCGCTACAGTACAACACATAAAACCTCCTTCTATGCTGATGATCTTCTGTTATACATTTCCAACCCAGTTCACAGCATGCCAGTGATCGTTAACATACGAGAGGAATTTGGAAAATATTCCAGCTATAAAATCAATAATAGTAAGAGCGATTACATTCCCATCGACCCCTCCACCATTGCGCTCCCTCAGGGCTTCTTCCTCTTTAGAAAAGCTGTGGAGGGCCTTAAGTATCCTGGCATACAGGTTACAAACTCATTTTCTGAACTATTCTCTAAAAACTACAGTTTTTTGTGTGAACAATGTAAATCTGATCTCTCCAGATGGTCCACCCTCCCTCTTTCCCTGATGGGGCGCACCAACTTGATAAAAATGATAGTACTCCTGCAATTTCTCAACTTGTTTCGGCACATTCCAATTCTGATACGCAAATCCCTCTTCTCCAAACTTGACCAATTAATAAGCTCCTTCCTCTGGGGAAACAAAAGGGTGCGGTATCAGTCAATTGGCGCTCTATCTCCCAAAAGCCAAGGGCGGGGTGGGGCTCGCTAACTTCCGCTACTACTACTGGGCCTGCAACATCAGTAAACTTCTCTACTGGTCCCCCTACAACATTCAAGATGAATACCCACAGTGGGCCTCGCTCGAGACCTCCTCCTCATGTTCTTCACTATGGTCAGTGGTCTGCTCTCAACTGCCTATCACCACTAGACGAATCAGCTCTAACCCTGTTGTTACAAACACATTGATGATTTGGACTCAATTCAGGAAGCCCTTTGGCCTACACGCTCCCTCCATCCGCTCCCCAATCTGTCACAATCACATTTTTTCTCCCTCCTGCTCGGATCGACCTTTAGATCTTGGTCTGGAAAAGGCCTTCATTCTATTCTATTATTCTTTATTGAAGATATTTTTCCCTGCTTTGCAGACCTGGCAGCCAAGTTCAGCCTTCCTAACGCACATCTGTTCCGCTTCTTTCATTTTGACACTTTGTAAAATCTCTTTCCCTCATTTTCCAAATCGGCCTCCAGAAACAATGTCTGACCAACTCCTATCTCTCAGCACCGGACAAAAAGGCCTCATAACAAGTGTCTACAATCGCGTTCACACTCTGTCACAGAACCGTCTGACCTCCCTAAGGGCTGCCTGGGACCGGGACCTTGGGACCTCACTAAGTGATGAGTGTTGTGAACGGATATTAAATCATGTACATACTTCCTCCATATGCGCAAAGCATGGCCTGCTACAATGTAAAATTTTGCACAGAGTCCATCTCACTAAAGCTAGGCTGGCCAGAATTTATCCTTACAGAACAGATGAGTGTAACAATTGTCACCGACTATTGGAATACTGGTCAAATATTCAAAACAATTAGCGAAGTTATTGGCCGAAACATAAACCCCGGGACCCTTTTGGTCCTCTTCAGCATCTTCCCCATTCATGGCCTGTCCAAATCCTCACAGCACACTATTGCCCTCTCTTCCTTACTTGCTCGGAGGCTTATCCTCCTCAAATGGACTCATGCATCCCCTCCCACTCACAATAAGTGGATCTATGAAATGTTGCAATGTATCGCCCTGGAAAGGATAAGGAGCCCTTGAGGGAGAACCTTATGTACATTCTATGAGATGTGGCAACCTTTTGTAAACTACGTAGACTCCCTAACTATTGATGTTATAGTTAGGGAACTATTGATGATGATAAAATGTTTAACTGAGCACTGTACTTCCACCCCCCTTTTCTCTTTCCTTTTTTTCTTTCTTCTTCTTTTTTCTTTCCCTCCTTCCCCCCTCCCCTGAGTACCTACTTACGTATTCCCCCCACTTCAACTTTTTTTTTTACTTCCTCTTCTTTGCCTGCTGTTACTGTTGTGTGTCCCCTGGTGTGCCTGGGTGTGAATGTGTTGTCTTCAATGTGTTCCTTGTTTAAACGGGGTGGGTGGGAATTAAGCTGGAACCTTTCTTCAGTACTTGCTGCTGCTGATGTACCTCAACCAAGCACTTGAATGTATTATGTGTCCACTCCAGTGTTAAAATCAATAGAGAAGCTTTTAAAGTAAATAAAAAAAAATGACTGAGAACCTTTGTCAACAACAATAATTGTAACTAGAACTGCAAGCAGTTATGAACAGGGGCCAAGCCCCCCCCGCGCGACTCGGACCCCATGCACCGCAGAGCCCACGGAAGTTGGCCCCAAAGGATGACGGGCTCGGGGCAAAAGTGAGGACACAGGCCAACGTCTGAGCCGTGGTATTCGCTGTAATGGGAAGTGCACTGGAAGTGCAAAAGGCTGAATGTGTGCCGATTTGGATTTGTTGTAATAAGCCACGCCCACATTGACCAGTCATGACCACCTTCAAGATATGGCCTCAGGATTGGCCCTACATCATACCGACCAAATTTTGTAAAAATCCGTGTAGCCGTTCAAGAGATATAAACTTCCCATATTTTTAGCGCCCCCTAGTGGCCAAAATTCGCCAAATTGGGCTCATCCCTTCCCAATGTCATGGCAACCAAGGATCTCAAATTTGGTGTTCACACCATTGAGTTTGACCGAGATATCAAACAGATTATATTTTTATAGCTAGCTACAGAAATTTGTTCGTGAATAATTTGCGCATTTTTTGACCGAGTAAAATTCTTTTGATAATTTTAGATCAGATCGAGCTGAGGAGTGTACGTGCCAAGTTTCACGCAGATTGGACAAAATCCCAAGGAGGAGTTCGAAAAAGTAGGTTTTCCAGTTTTTGCGATTTTGCGAAAAAACTTTCTAACTGGAAGTGGGCGTGGCCAATCGGTTATAGCGCCCCCTGCAGGCGGATATATGTAGTTTTTTGGGTGTGAGATATTCGCAGGAGTCTGGACCAACCCTCCAAATTGTACCACCCTCCCTTGCATGGTTTAGCTGACAGCACCACTTTTAGCCGGAGAAAAATAAAAATAAAAATCTTTACAATTACAATAGGGTTCCTAGCATCGCTGGTCCTAGGAACCCTATTGTAATTGTTTCAAGCATACGCGTTTCCTAGGACCAGAGGTGCTCCTCGGGCTTGGCCCCCTAATAATAATAATAGTGATGATAGTGATGATGATAGGAGTCAAGCAGGACCACAGCAGCTGGGCAAAAAACGATCCATGGCAAACTGCATTATGACACGGCAAAAAGACTCCGGGGTAGAAGCCAAGTTAGTAACATGTATTTATTAGACATGAATGTGTACAGATATAGAGGGAGAGAAAGGAGCTGAATGCATCATTTGAGTACACCAGCAGTCTAAACCTATGGCAGCATAGTTAAAGTGCCTGTGCAGGCCCTTACTAAAAGCTCTATCAAAAAGGAAGGTTTTAAGCCTACTCTAAAGCGTAGAGAGGGTGTCTGCTTGCCAAATCGAGACCAGAAGATGGTTTCATAGGAGAGGTGCTTGATAGCTAAAGGCTTTGCCTCCCATTCTGCTTTTGGAGACTCTATAAACTACCAGTAAGGCTGATTTAAGACCAAATCCAGTGGTGCAACGAAGATCCAGGTATTCCTATTAATTTTACAGCTCATTCAACTCTGCATCCTGGGAGCAGGAATTTTGGGCACCATGAAAAGAAATCTAATTGGGCCCTTGTATAGACCAGCAAAAAAAATGTGATGCTGTTTTATATAAAACTATGCAGTTATTGATATCTTTGACTATCATTCCCATATTTGTGAAAAGAACAACAGGACAGTTACTTGGTTACGGCTCACTGTCTCCCTTGTAGTCTAGAGATGCACCGATCAGGATTTTTGGGGCCGATCACAGATCACCGAAAGCAGTATCTGCCGATCCCGATATTGCCGATCACCAATCACAGCAACAAATCTATAAATTCTTCTATATTGTTGTCTTGTGTAACTTTCATATATTTAATTAATGATTCTTCTTACACAACATTGACATTGTATTATTAAGTATAAAAATTAGGAATTATTATTATTATCATGAGAAAGTATCATGAATTGACAGTTTTATTGCAGGCTGAGGCAATGTGCAATATTTCAGGGTGAGGTGATTTTTGTGACACCTCAATAAATATTAGTGTTATTGAATATTTCTACCAATAGAAATTCCCCCAAATTATGGCAAAGCACATTTTTTCCAAACAAACAATTGTAGAATAACCAGTAGGAAACCACTGATGTGTGGAGTGATTTTGGTGACACTACACTCTGAATAATAGTGAAGTTATTGAATTTTTTGTAGTTTCTCTTTTCGGTGTTGCACTTTGTAGACGGTCCCTGCGCCCTCGTCTCACAGCTGGCTGACCATACAGACCAGAGTTAATGTCCAGCCGCTTGTTTTGATTAACATACGGTTGTAGCTCGTTGTCTACCTTACTACGGTAGAAAAGAGCCGTCGTTTGTGTTTTAACAAGGTTTCACTTATGAGTTATTGATCCGGGAAGTTCGAATCTGTGAATATATTTCCAACTTTACAGGACTAAATCATACCACATAAGTCAGTTACGTATCATGTCAAAACCGGCTGCGCTCGCTTTCGCACCTGTGCTGTAAGTATCGTACGTCTGTTTTGAGACGCTGCTGCTGTTTGAGAGGCTTTCACGTGAGATCATAGTGATGATGAGACTCCACCTGCGCGAACCGCGGACTCACTGAAGTTACTGTGAGTGACTACTGTGCACTCAGGTGGCTGTAATTCAGGGCAAGCTTGCTACGCTGACTGGGCCAGGGGCACAGAGGCCACTGTGGCTGTACAATGAGTTTTTTTTTCACGGGGCATCAAGGCCAAAGTGCGGGGCAACGGCGGCCATGGAATTCCCTCCCTGCATGCAGTTAATGCACTGTCTTTATACTTAAACGTCATCCGATCAGCCTGATGTGATCTATTTTGAGAACTCCGATCAAAACCGATAGGGGCATTATCGGCCGATTGCGATCGGTTGCCGATCGATCGGTGCATCTCTATTGTAGTCCCGCATGCAGGTCTAATTTATCTCCATAACTGCAGACTCACAGGTAGTGGCTTTGGATTTGGGGTGAAAAAATACATTCATGAGGCTATATGGTCATTGTGATTTAATCTTCTGATTTCCAGAAAATATAAACACATTCAAACAGTCTGCATGCACCAGAAATGTTTTCCTCTGTTCCTACTGCAAAGCAGGAAGGTGAGCATCCCAAACTACTGACCAAACACCCTTAGTGATAGCTGAATTTGAACTGCACTACTCACAATAAGTTAGGGATATTGTTATGTACATGAGTGCTTTTCCTATTTGGTCTGAATTTTAATGAAATAAGTAAAAGTTCCCTTTGATTATTACTAATAATGAATGAGAAGAAACACCATTTTCATTAGTTTAATATTTATTACCCCCAAATTTTAGACAATAACAAGGATAGCTCCAAATAACAAAAATTGACAATGTCAGTAGCGGGTGTTTCCACCATTTGTCGCAATGACAGCTTGACAGCGACGTCTCATGCTCCTCACTAGCCTCATGATGTTGCTCTGAGGCAATGCGTTCCACTCCTCCACAAGTGCTACACGCAGTTCTTCCAGGTCACGTGGGGGTGGGGTACCATCATCCAGTCTCTGCTTCAGCTGGTCCCAGACGTGCCTCTATGGGGTTCAGGTCAGGGGACATTGCTGGCCATACCATATGAGGCACTCCGACTTCCTGAAGTCGAGCTGTGACAATTCTGGCACGATGTGGTGGAGCATTATCATCCATGAACAGAAAGTTGGGGGTGTGCTGGCGGAATTTGGGGATGATGATGGGTTCTATGATGTCTCTGAGGTAAGAACGTGCAGTGACTGAGCCATCTACAATAACCAAATCTGTTTTGCGCTGACTGGTGATGCCTGCCCAGACTGTTGCACTTCCTCCACGAAAGGGAACCCTGGGGACCATGTTGACCTCGGCGTATCGCTCACCTCGCCTTCCCCAGCAACGCTGATAAAGACCATCATTTCTGTGCAATCTCAGGGGATCCTCTTTGGCGATCCCCTGAGCTCTTACCATTGGCTAGTTTTACTCCTTCCTTCTCTGTGATTGGCTACGTTCGTCTCTGGGGTACGTCACTCACTCTTGGAGCTTGTCCTGCTTTCACCCCAAACTGGTTCGCTCCGCTTTGCTTCAGAGCTATCTCTTCTAACCAGTTCCTATTCTGTATCTTTAGCCTTCAAGGACGCTCTCTTGTTTTTCTGCATATGTGACAGGTTTATACAATTACACCTGCAACATTATGTCTGAAGATATCTACTGTTCCTGGAGTCACCCCCTGCGTCCCGTGTCTCATGAACACAGTGTACTTTCCCATTCCACTGAATTTCTTCAGTCCACACATTATATTTCATCCTCATAGAAGTGGCTCAATATCAATCAAAACAGAGTGAAGCTCCTTTCACATGTAGTTGTGATAAACCCCTAATTAGCACATTTACATCATTCAGTAAATATAGCGATTTTCCACACATGTAATGCTAGCTTACTAGGAAAATATTACTAAATTGCTCCTAATTTTAACTGCTTTTCCTGTGAGGTCTGTGACCTCAACGTGAAATGATTACTTGTAAAAATTACTTTCAGTCAGCAATTAATGAGGGATGAGATGAGGATGAGGAACCTGCTGCTGCTGAGACTGAGAAACTAGAGTCGTGGCTGTCTGACTGCCTTCAAACTTAACAACTGCTGACATAAGCTTTAACTGTTTTTAAACTGTGTTAGCTGTGAGGTGTGCTCACCTTTCTTTTGAAAGAAATGTGTGTGGAGTTGTCTTCCCTCTCTTTGCTTTCTTTCCCTTTCTGCCTTGTCCTTTTGTTTAAAACTCCCTGATTTTGTTTTCCTGGGGAAAGACATGTCGATAAGCTGCAGCCACTCCGCTTGTTAAGATGTTTGGAGATGGATCTTCCCGCTCCTGCAGCTGCAGGGGTGGACTGAACCAATATGTATTGTAAGGGGTGAGAGCGGCCTCAGACAGCCTCCACTATTTTTGCTTATACAGAATAAAGTCTCTCATCATTTATTCAGCCAATTTTAAGTTAGTTATGACACTAATAACTTAGAAATAACAAATAAAATAAAAACAACATTTTTATTTCAGGCCTTTCGAGGGCCCCCTCCCCCATGGAGCCCTGGTAATCAGTCCAGGACACAAACAGCAGTCTACTGGGATAAAGTCTTGCATTTGACTGACCCATACAACCTAATCCTTCCGTACTTTGGCACTCTTTAGACTACATATCTCATCAGACCTCTTTTTCAGCTCTCGTCATAGTTACTACAGGCAGTAGAGGTAACTGCAACACAATAAATATAAATATGGGTTTTAATAAGCTGCTTGCTAAATCAATACTGTATGGCCATGTTTTTGGAAGGATGGTCTGGTCTGAAATCATCATATAATGTTTGGAACTTTAAAAGTACAGCATTTTGTTATAAGGTAAGGTACTGTAAGTGTTTGGACACTATACTTTAGATAATGCACATTTAAGCTCTCATTTTCTATTATCATGCCATGTGCAATAAGATCACATGTAACAGACGCACTTGGCCAACAATAAGTTACATTGTCACTTGAACTCACCTCTAAACCCAAACAAGCTATTTTTATCAAATCACATCACTCCTACCCTCCCAGTGGAGTGTCTCTGAAGCAGGCTGATACAAGACAGGATTGCATCTGATTTTTTCCTGTGTCAAATATTTTTGTCCAATAGCTGTGGTGAATTTTTTATTTAAAGCAACAATACATAAGAAATGTTTGTCTTTGGGATCCTCACCACATGGTTCTAACAATAGAGTGGCAGGTGGGTGGCATGCCCCTTACCTGTAGTGCAGCCGCATCCTCGGCCGCAAATGCGGGCCGGCTCATATACCTCCGGCCCCATACAAGGCTCTTTGGGGCCCCCAAAATGCCCTCTTTATATTTAGTCCCCATATTTATTGTTTTTATAAAAATCTCTTCACAATAGTAGCATCGGGATGTCTAATTTGATCAATTACTCATGTTTTGACAGTCTTTCTGCCAACCGTGCACCCCCCTTCAGTCTGCACTACATGGACTATTCCATGTTACGCATCACGGTCATCACGCTGCACGTGTGCGGAAATGATTACGTTGTAAAATCCAAAACAGTAAATAGCGGTAAGGGAGAGAGGGGTTAATTTGTACCGGATCCTGTTCCTGCAGGATCCTGCTGGTTTGGGCCTGCCTGTGTTATTTTGGCAGATCTGGTACCTCTCGTATAGAAAAATTAAATAATAATATAAACAAAAAGTTTTTAAAAAAATGTATAAAATTATATTCATATATTAATTCACAGAACAAATCCTGTGCTGTTTATGTAAGGGACAATGCCCGACGAGATGTCCATAAACAGGAATTAATGGACTCCGCGAAGTCCAATAATTCCTGTTTATGGACATCTCGAAGGGCATTATCCTGCTTATACCATGGTCACTTGCCAAAGAAAAGAAATCAAGACCATTATTTTTTATTTTCATGCCTTTACAATCAAAATATAAAGTTTTTCACAAGCCATAACTAAGTTTCCCAGGTAATGCCTGAGGGTTTGACTAATACCTGGAACAATCATTACCCTAAGGTTCTTAGGCAACGGAAACGTTGTTCACTCCTCCAGTAAATAGGACGGACCATAGATAAGACTTGGCAACGGGAGATATTCTAGGCCGCTCAGCAATAAGCCAGAAAGCTAACGCTATGCTAGCAAGATTCAAAGTCAATAACATTGCATACAGTTGACAAACAGTAAATATAATTTGACAGTATGTTTAAAAACAAGACTAGCTAGCTAACCAGTCATGTCATTGTTCCCAAATCAATATCAAGATTTTCACGAACAAATGATCGGCCGTGTGTAACGTTACTGTTGCCGCAGCCTGAAGTAGAGAGTTGAA
This sequence comes from Sparus aurata, assembly GCF_900880675.1. NCBI lineage: Eukaryota > Metazoa > Chordata > Actinopteri > Spariformes > Sparidae > Sparus > Sparus aurata. Next base: position 34,700,284 of record NC_044188.1, read on the forward strand.
CAGCGAACGGGATGTGAGATTATTCGCCTATCAGTAAGTTCAGAGGGCAAGTGTACTTTCTGCAGCATGTGTGTTACAGTCGCCATCCTGTGGTGTTCAGAGGATAAGGCACTGAAGGACTAACGGACTGCACTCAGTGTTGGAAATAACATATTCAGATTTGATATGCCAGCTAGCGCATTAATTTACAGCGGTCAACAGTCAATTTGACTGGAACTACTTAGTAGGTGTCCATATATCAGGGGTTAATGGACACCTTGCAGCCAATCAGAAACCAGTATTCCCCCAGACCATGGTATGATAAGATTTAATGTCATTTGAAAGAGTCTGAGATCTGTTGATGCAGTGAAAGGCTACTGAGTCATCAAACCCGCCTCTGACACAGCAAAAAACTTCTGAAATTTGCTGCATCTTGGGAGCAAGCAGAGCTGAACAAAAGGTTACTATTTCAACGCAAACATGTCAAAAGACAGTTAAAAGTACTGTCTTTTTTCAAAAAGAAGGAAGAGTTGCATGACGCTTCAAAACTAGTCAGAAAAGCCTCGACTAGCGGCGACGAGTGCAGTTGCAGCAGTCATGTTGGCGAGCCGAACCGGCTGCAGCGGGAGGCTAGCACAGCAACAGCGAGCCAGGTTCACTGACGGCTAGCCAAGCCAGAGCAGGAGGCGGGTACTGTGGTAGCAGCTGGTCAGGTTCACCGCCAGCTGGAGTGGGCCCCAACTACAGCGCTAGCAGTCAGCCAGGTGGTCCACAAACAGCCAGAGCAACAGGCGGGTACCCCGGCATCAGCTCGCTTGATTTTACAGCAGGAAGATTCAGAAATCAGGGTACTGATGTCAATATAGGCCATGTCAGATCGGCCAGGGCGCTACACTGAACTGAGCCATAGGGGAATTGAGGAAAAACGTCACACTGAATGGAGGAAAATCAAGCAACAAAACACTCGACCTGAAGTAGTTTTTTCTAACTATTGCTCAGAACTTGGAGGTTCATTGAGGAGATGAAGGTGGTATACACACAGTACCGGCCCGAGGACACAGGCGCGCTGTATGGAGAGACTGAGGTCACTATGTCGGTGCTTTAACATTGCCAACCACGGGCCTACAGAAAGTACAGAGACTCAGATGGAAAAGACATCCCAGATGAACTGATGGAGTTACTTGCTGCTGTCAACAGCATTCGTATTGCAAGTGCTGAATGTGAGCGCAGATTTTCTCAAATGAATTTGATTTGCACTCCCAACAGTGCCTCTCTGCTCACATCCGCCATATCATCTTTACTCTTCCTAAATCTTGTTGGACCCCCCCTGGCTAAATTAAATCCAGTCCCGAACATGAGGTTGTGGGTGGCCAAAGGTCACAGAACTGCCAGAGACACATGCAGTAAAACCCGAAACAGAGAGGAGGAGGAGAATCCGGACATGGTAGTGATGTGGGCTGTTTTGGACAACTTAATATGGTAGGCACACTGTCTATTAATAGGCCACCGTGCCATGTTTTTTTATGTTTTACAAGTTAGACCTATTGAGAAATTAATTGCTCACTGTATACTGTAAGTCCCACCTGTGGTGATGTGGGCATTTGCCTGTGCTGTGCTGAGTATAGCCAAATCATTGTAAATTATTGTCATAACATTTATACCATGGATATTATTAGAAAATCAAGCTTGTAAGTCCAACAGCATTGTAAGTGGGCATCTGCATGTTGTTTTCAGCACCGTTTTTTGCATGCGCTCCGGGACCTGTGCCCGTCTCGTCATCCCTGCGCTGTCATAGTACTAGTAGATTTCTTGAAGAAGGTGTATTTGGATTGCTCAAGCAATGCTTTACCAGTACATAGCTCTATACCACAAGATAAATCAGTCTGGAGGAGACAGTCCTTGTGTCTTTCGATCTGTTTTCTTTTTTAAAATAAATCTTTATATAACCCTGGAATAACAAATATCAAGTCTTTACTAATATTGTATAACCAAGGTCATATGAATCTTTGTTAAGAGTTGAAGAATCAAGATTATCTTGTCATTGAGAACATGCATTAATTAGGGGCTGAAGAAGATCAGGAAATCTAAAGTTGAAAACAAATCCATTTGCACACATACATGCCTTAAGACAATATGAGAGTTTGCATTATCTATAGAAAAGGATGTTTAATCCAATATGGATATACTGGTTGAATGAGATTGAAGAAAGGAAGGATAGTGAATTTGTTCATCCCTTGTATGGAGTATCTCATTTGATATAAGGTAAATTAGACCGGTAGAACCAGGGGCCCCCAAATTACTGTTCACCTGGAGCCCCCAAATGGCTAAGATCGCCACTGCCTAGTTAGCTCACCAGTAAACAGCCGCTCTGTTTTTCGTGGGACCACCATCAACCGTCTGCCAATTACCACCTGTTCAAAGCCTGTGCACCCCAGCTATGTGGAGTACTTGACCATATCTTCAGCATGAGCCTGAGTCTACAGAGGGTCCCTGTGATGTGAAAGACGTCCTGCTTTGTTCCTGTGCTGAAGTCACCGCATCTCTGCAGAGACATCAGGGCCCCACAGGGAACAGTTGTTACGGGCGTGGCTGGGGCCTCTGAAGATTCCTTGTGTGTTCCTGTGTTTTTTACCTCCCTCGGGTTTCCAGTGCCCCCTGTCTGTCTCTTTGCCGTTGTGTTTTTGTGTATCATGGCTTGGGCGTGGCTCTCCCTCCTGGCTCCGCTGAGCTGCCTGCAATCAGTTCTTCACTCTGCCCAGTCTGCACACCTGCCTCTCATCAGCTCATCAACCTGCAGTACTTCTACCCTGGCTTTCCAACCACTCATCGCCAGATTTTTGTTTCACTACTGTGGTAGATACTTTCTGGCTGCCATAGTGTTTTTGCTTCCTCGTGCTTTTCATGTGCTAAATTGCTATTGTATACGTGCCATATCCAGAGCATCCCAAACCTGCTCAATGGGTGACATGTCCAGTTAGTATGCTGGCCATGCAAGAACTGGGATGGTTTCAGCTTCCAGGAATTGTGTGTGGCCGTGCATTATCATGCTGCAACATGACGTGATGGCCGAGAATGAATGGCACAACAATGGGCCTCAGGATCTCGTCGCAGTATCTCTGTGCATTCAAAATGCCATCAATAAAATGCACCCGTGTTCGTTGTCCATAACATACGCCTGCCCATACCATAACCCCACCGCCACCATAGGCCACTCGATCCACAATGTTGACATCAACAAACTAGTATTCATCTGTGAAGAGAACACCTCTCCAACGTGCCAGACGCCATCGAATGTGAGCATTTGCCCACTCAAATCGGTGACGACGACGGACTGCAGTCAGGTTGAGACCCCGATGAGGACGACGAGCATGTAGATGAGCTTCCCTGAGACTGTTTCTGACAGTTTGTGCAGAAATTCTTTGGTTATGCAAACCGGTTGTTGCAGCAGCAGCTGTCCGGCTGGCTGGACTCAGACATCTCATAACAGCATCCCGGCATCCCTACCTGCATAGGCAGCCAAAACGTTGTACTAAAAGGTACCTTGTTCCAGTCCCGAAATTATCTACGATAAGTTCCACTGATCGGCCTGCCACTGGGAACTGGTCCAATGAGCTTGTACTATACAGACCTCCAGGGCCTTTCACACAATTCCTAGAAGAATTTGGTGTATTTATTGCAGATCTTGTGACTCGCTCAGATTAGATCCTAATTATTGGGGATTTAAATGTCCATTTAAATAAGCCCTCTGACCCTCTAAGGAAAGCTTTTTTGGGACTACTTGATATTTCTAACTTTATTCAGCTTGTCCATGATCCAACTCATTCCAGTGGTAACACTGGATTTGATCATTTCCCATGGACTAGATGTGTCAGCCCTGAACGTCGCTTCCGTCTCCTCTGCTGTGTCAGACCACTCTCTCATTACATTTGAAGCATCATTAGCCTGTCCCTGTATCAATGACACAAATGTTTTTACTTCTCGTCATATCAGCCTGTTGTAACGCTCAGTGGTAAATTGCCGGGGGTCTGGTTCTGTAGCACCGGTCTCTACCAAGACAATATGACCAAAGAAATCTAGTCCCTGGTTTACTGATGAAACTCGAGATTTCAAGCAGGCCTGCAGAACAAGGCCTAATAAGCAATGATAAACACAATCCTAGATTTCTCTTCAACACTGTGGCCAAACTTACTCAAAAACCACAGTCCATGAGCGGTGTACCCTTTCATGCAAATGATTTCTTAGATTTCTTTTGCAATAACATTGATGAGATTGGAATCAAAATTAACCCATGATCTCTGGCTTCTTCATCAAAGTTTATTATAAAAGATCCTTCTGCTAATTCTCAATTAGTCTCAGTGCTAAATACTTTTGAAAATATCTCCCTTGAGATATTGTCTAAACTTGTCTTATCCCAAAACCAACTACTTGCGTCCTGGATCCCCTTCCGGCAAAACTGTGTAAACAACTATGGCCAGCACTTGGACCTACAATGTTAAATATTAAAAAAAAAAAAAAAAAAAAAAAAAAATTTTCAGGCATAGACACCTTTATATGACAATGGATTGACAGGAAAATGGGAGAGAGAGGGGGTGTAACATGCAGCAAAGGTCCTCTGACCAGGATTCGAACAAGGGTCTGCTGCGTATGTGGCATGCGCTCTTAGCCACTTGACTATCTGCACGGCACTCATGATTGGTGTTGTCCCTGCTAGTTTCAAGTCTGCTGTGGTTATGCCTCTACTTGAGAAACCACATCTCGACCCAGGATCTCTAAATAATTATAGACCAGTATCCAACCTTCCCTTCTTCTCTTATGTCTTAGAGTTGTGTCCCAGCAACTTTCAGGTTACCTACTTAATAATAATCTCCTGGAACCTTTTCTATCAGCTTTCAGAGCCTGTCACTCCACTGAAACTGCTCTTACTAAAGTGGTAAATTACATTGTACTTACTTTAGACTCTAACTCTAACTCAGTGGTTCTTTTACTGGATCTCAGCGCTGCATTTGATACCGTAGATCATGGCATATTGTTAGACTGACTTGAAAGTCAATTTGGCATTTCTGGCCGAGCTCTAGCCTGGCTAAAATCGTACCTGTCCGAAAGAACACAATGCGATTGCAATTGCACTTCATCAGTTTTTGCTGATGTGAAGTATAGAGCTCCCCTGGGCTCTGTTCTGGGCCCTTTACTCTTCTCTTTATATATTTCATCTCTCGACCAAATAATTCGGAGTACACTTCCACTGCTATGTGGATGACACTCAGCTGTATGTGCCTATAAAAGCTGATGATAAATCTCAAATCACAAAATTAGAGACCTGCTTATATGCGGTGAAGAAATGGATGTCAGAAAACTTCCTGCTCCTAAATTCGGATAAAACTGAGATGATGGTCATCACCCTCGCTAGACAGAGACACCTTGTTGATAAGGTGTCTGTAACTCTAGACAACTGTGTTATCTGTCAAAGTTCAACTGTCAAGAATCTAGGTGTTACTTTTGATTCTGCCCTCTCTTTTGATCAGCACAGCAAATTGCTGAGATCGCTTTTTACCACCTGCACAAGATAGCTAAAATTAGCTCCTTCCTGTTCAAGGCGTACGCAGAGATCCTGAATCATGCCTTTGTTTCTTCTAGGCTGGATTATTGCAATGCCTTATTTCTGGGTCTTCCACATGAGAGCACTAAAAGTCTTCAGTTAGTTCAGAATGCTGCAGCTATAGTCTTAACACGTAAAAGAAAATTTGATCGTATTACACCAATCCTAGCCTCACTGCATTGGCTCCCAACTCATATAAGATCAAACTTAAAGTTGCTGCTGATGACATACAAAACTGCACACAGCCTTGCCCCATCATACATGTAGGATCTCATTGCACCATATATTCCAACTCATGCATTACACTCTCAAAATTCAGGGCCAATGAGGGTTCCCAGGATTAAAGTGAAAATCTCGCCAGAAGTGCCTCTTTCGTCGTAGTTTTGCTTTTACACGAGTTGAAGTTGAATTTTGGCAAGAGTTTCACTTTAAGAAGAAGGCAGCTGGCTGCAGGTATTTTTCCTATCGTGCCCCCTTCCTCTGGAATAACCTTCCAGCTGACATCAGACAATTTGGCTCTATTGACGCCTTTAAATCTAAACTCAAAACTCACTTCTTTGATTTAGCCTTTAATTAGTCCTTGATGTCGATTTATAGCATCTTCATTGATTTCCTATAGGATTAGATTTTACAAAGTCCTGCCGACGAGAAACAATCTTTCGCATTTCTCTAATGTATATTTTTGTTTTCTGTTCCCACAAGCTGTAAGCTGTGTAACTCTCTACACTCTCTATAGCTTCCTCCTCCTCCTCCTCCTCCTCCTCCTCCTCCTCTTTCTCCTCCCCCTCATTTTCAATCAGGCTCCCTTCTGATGGACCATGGGCCCCTGGGACCATCTAACTTTTCCGGGCTCCTGCTGCCTTGAAATACTGACAGATCACGATCGTCACACCCTGGGCTCTGCTGGATCATTGCTCTCCTCTGTTTCACTGTCTCCTCATATCTATATTTCTGTAAAGTTTGATGCCTCTTCACTCGGATCTCTCTGTCTATTACTAATTATCTTATGTTGTCTCCCCTCTTCCAGGTCACCAGGGTGGGCAGGTGGTCGTGTGGCTCAGGCACCACTTGGTGATGCCTCATCCTGCTCAATCGTCTCCTGGAACCATCTCCTGGAGCCCACTGAGGCAATGTGATAGCGATTTTGGGCTATATTAAAACATTGATTTGATTTGATCACTACTGTGCACTCTTCAGATACATCTGACCTGTAGACTTGGCAGCACATTTACAATTTTTATAACCTTCAAAATGAATCCATTGATAATTTTAGAAGACGTTAGAAGGAACACAGACTAAATATCTGTTAAGTGTTGGTTTGACTTTTGTTTTGTATCTCTTAAGGCAGCACATGTGCACCTCACAGCATACAACCATTTGCACGTTCTGCACACCAGTCTGCAAACATACTACTGGCAAGCTCCTTCCTGTCCTTCCTTCTCTCTTTAGTTCTTTCCATTCCATGTTGATGTTTTTATATTGGTGATTTAAAAGCAGCACAGGAATGAGAACTTTAATCGTTCATAATCATTATATGATGTTTGTAACTAGACTAGAAATCTTCAGCTGAGACATGCCTAAGTGTGATTGTTCAAGTACCAAGACACAAACGCCTTTGACCATGAACTGCTGGACTGTATGGACTTTTACAACCCTTTCTTTTCCTCAAGGATGTGGATCATTGAACCTGCCCTGTGTTTTTGGGAACATACATGGACTGTTTGAACACCTTCCCTATTCAGAAGATACATGGACTGTGTATCCTCCGGTCCATAACCACCCACAAGTTCATGTGGGTGGTCATGGACTGTTCAGCCCTTAATATGCTTCAAAGACTGTGGACAGCACCTCGGTCTTTAGACCAAAGTGGGGCTGTTGGAACCCCCTCCACATGGTTCTAAAAATGCGGCCTCCTAGCTCATTGTTTGCTTTTTTTGTGCTCACCATGAGCTGATTTTAGCCTCTCCACTCTGTGGATCTAAAGTGTTTGCTTTGCCGCCATGTTAGTGTACAATAAGCCGCAGTACTGTGTCTCCATGGCTGTTTCTCCCTCCTTGCTGCGCTCTCACCTTTAGCCCTCTTTTTCTCTCTCTCTATCTACTAACCCACATGTACATTCACACGTGCATATGTTTGGGTAAATGCACACACATGTTGCCATGGCAGCTTGTTGAAAACTGATCATTAACAGCACTGTAACATTGTGTTTGTTTTTGGTTTGTTGCCGTTGCACCTATGCCAGATTTGGAACATCAGAGTCTAGCTCTGTCAAAAATGCACTTATGCTACTTTCCACAGAGGTTTCCAAATGTATACAAATCTACAAGCCTTGTGAATGCGTGTGTTAGTATGAAACTTTTACACTAACACTTTCCTCACAGATTTCCGAACATTTAAAAATCTATATGATACAACAGCTGCGCCTCTTGGCCTCTTGCTTGATACCAGACCACTTTTCTTTTACTCCTCCAAAGTCTGGTTCCATGCAACGTTCACAACTCCTGTCACTCTCTGCTATTTCACTTGCTTCATTTTGTTGCTTTAACCAGAACTGAGCCTCCAAATAATACTCTTTCTTGTCCATCAGTTTGATCAATCATTACTTCATGATCCATAAAAGGAGCAAGGATGGGACAAGGTTGTCCCCTCTGTTAAACATATCATTGTTAAAAGAATATTATGACATTGGATCAGAATTGGCTTTATCATTACTTATTTATTTTACTAAGTCAAAATAGACACTACATTTTAAGGTTGGATTCTAACATAGCAGAAAGGATACAATGGTAACGAAGGCTTTACTGGCACAATGGTAATTGAATAAAAAGTCAGTATGTAACATGCAGCTCTTCAAAGATATTTAACATGTCCTATATGACATATTTGATGTTGTACTATGACCTTGGCGATGACAAGATGGGGTGGTAATGTTTTTCTTGACATAGTAAATGTAATAATTTCCCCCAAATCCTTTCTTCTACATTGCTCTGAAGTGTTAATGTAATAATGTGTTACTCCCAAAACTTGGCAGCTGGGGTTGGAAAGTTAGAGGTTGTATTGAAGAAGAAGAGTATCTCAGAGCAGTTAATTTAAAAGGCAAGAACAAACAAAGAAATGAATGTGAACTACTTCATGTTTGGGACAATGGATTACAAATAATGAACTATGGATGTGAACTAGTTCATTTTAATCTGTGTGAAGTGAACTTTAACCAAGCTTTTGTGAATGTGCACAACACTGCCTTTGTCTATCAAGGTCATCAGTCTTAAAATGTGTCATGACTCTGGTTTTATGTCTCTGTATTCATGTTGTTGTGTGTCTTGTGTCTCATGTTTTGATTTTCCATGCCCTCTTGTGTCATGTGTCCTTTAAGTTCGGCGCCCCGGACGAGTCCCACGCCAAGTCCAGTGCCTGCTCCTCGGTCGGAGGCCCGGCCGAGTCCCACGCCAAGTCCAGTGCCTGCTCCTCGGTCGGAGGCCCGGCCGAGTCCCACGCCTAGTCCTGTGCCTGCTCCTCGGTCGGAGGCCCGGCTGAGGTCGTCTGCTGCCAGCGACTCTTCATCAGCTCCCAGGCCACCAGCTCCCTGCGAACCTCTGTTCATGGTCCGGCCAAGACCCAAGGAGTTTCCCAGCCAGCGGTCCGGCCTCCAGTTGGTCCCAGCCTACGCCTTCGCCGCCGGCCTCCAGTGGGTCCCAGCCCACGTCTTCGTGGCCGGCCTCCAGGGATTGCCAGCCTTCGTCTTCGCCGCTGGCCTCCAGGGACTGCCAGCCTACGTCCCCGGCCTCCAGTGTGTCCCAGCCTACGCCTTCGCCGCCGGCCTCCAGTGACTCCCAGTCCACGTCCCCGGCCTCCAGTGGGTTCCAACCTACGCCGCCTCCGCTGGCCTCCAGTGGGTTCCAGCCCACGCCGCCTTCGTCGCCGGCCTCCAGAGCGCCTTCATCTTCGTCTTCGCCACAGACCTCCAGAGCGCCTTCGCCACAGATCTCCAGAGTGCCTCAGCCTTCGCCCCCGCCGCCGACCTCCTGAGGATCTCATTCTTCACCCCCGCTGTCACCCTTCGGTGGGTCTCAACCTTGGCCCTCCTCCTCCCATCATCGTTTGGACTTTGGCCCCCCTCCCGAACCCCCTCCACCCTCCCAGCTTTAAGTCTCTGTGTGATAGGTTCCTTTGGGGCATCTGGAAGCTGCCCCTTGTTGTGTGTCTTGTGTCTCATGTTTTGATTTTCCATGCCCTCTTGTGTCATGTGTCCTTTAAGTTCTCCTGTGTATTTTCCTAGTTGCAGTCTGTCTCCTTCTGTCTGTCAGTTTTTTGTCCTCCATGCTCCTCCCCCTCATTACCTCACCTGGGCTCCTCTCTCCTCACCTGTTCCTTGTCTGGTCATTAGTCTGTGTATTTAGTCTGTGAATTCCCTGCACTCCTTGTCCGTTCATTGTCTCTGCCAGTGTCCGTTCATGCGCCTGTCCGTATGTTCATGTTCCTGCCTTGCCTCCTTTCGTGTCTCATGGTATGTGTTGGATTTTGAGTTTTGCAATCTGCATTTTTGATTTTGTACTTTGTCCTTTTGTTTGCGCTTTGTTTAGCTCTCTTGGTTGCTACTTTGTCTCCTTTTTGGTCTGGCTCCTTTTGGTTTTTGTACTTCAGCTTTTATTAAAGCTCACCTTTCGTTCCCCTCATTGCTGCCTCTTGTCCTCTGATTATCTGCGTTTGGGTCCAACTATATCTCCATAGTTTTCCCCTTTTTACCCCGGCCTAACAAACTGAGACAATTTCATAACTAGTTTACAGTTTCTTTTTGTACTTACGCATAAATGTAGGCAATTCTTTACTTGAACTTAAGTGCTGTGTTTTTTTTTTCTTGTATTTTTACAATGGTGTTCTGCAAGAATATGTTTTATTACTTTTCCTGGCCTAAATATCAAAGAATTCAACCACTGGTGGTATTCATGGAACTCAATGGTTCCATGAAAAAGTTTAAAAATGTTCCCTTAAATGTGCAGTGATGTGTTAACAATAGAAAACCTATTCAAAATCCACTTACTATGTAATTATGCAGTTTTAGTTGAGTACGTCCCAAACAAGCTTCATTATCCTGCCGTGTGTTCCATTGGCCAACGCTAGGAGCTGTCCATGGTGCTGAATGCACGGCGGCGGCGTTGCCCTAAGGAGGAGGCTCCCAGCACGGAGCACAGAGCACGGAGCGGGGCAGCAGCAGCGCCAGCAGATCTCCGTTAGTGGACTCAGTCCAGTCAGTAGTCTGTCGTCGTAGTGGCGGAGCGAGACTAAGAGCCCGTCGTCTCTGTCAGTGAGTACAATTAGACGGCAAACCTAGACTTAAGTCACGAGAGTAGCGCTCAGTGTGTAGCGTGTGTTATTCGGGGCTCTCAGTGTTTCAGTCCACCAGAGGAAAAGTGTTGATCCCAAGGACGTTCACTGGGAAAAGCTTAAGAAGCTCAAAACGAGGACAAACCGCGATGAATACGATCAGAGATTATTTTCCTCTCGTGCTTGTTCTGGTGGCGGTGGTGACGGACATGGGCGCCGAAGGTAAGAACAGTCTCAGATATTTACTCCCTGTTTATTATCTCCCCGTGGTTGATCATAACGTTTAGGGGAGCTTTTCAGCCCTCGATCTCGTTACTTAAGATGTGATTGTCTTATTTCTGCTCTGGAAGCTCTCCGTTTTCACGAATTTCTTTTGTCGCTGCTTCCATGTGCTCAGGCAGCTCAGTGGCTTTCCTCAGAAAACACACTTCTTAATGAAATGAACACATGACTTCAACAGTGATGTGGTATTTTGCGACATTTTAGCCTGTTTTTTCCCCATTAAAGTCAGACAGTATACATCCAAAGCCTACATGCGGTACACATCCTCAGTGCATATTAAAGTCATCATTCAAAACACAATTATATAATAGAAATCACTTTCCAATCACAGTTCAAACTTCTTACATGATTACTCTATAGTTTCATTATCCTTTCCTCAAGTTTTCGATTTTCAAGAAGAAAAAAGAGAACTCAAGTAGGCAGACAGGCTGATAAAAATGTCATTTTCCAGCCTTGGAAAGAAACTAGAAGTCCTCCAAATTAATGCAGCCTATCTCCTAGTGCCCTTGTCACAATAGTGGAATGGCTGATAGTGTTTTTTGCAGCTTCCCTGCATTATTCATGTCCCCTGACAATTTAAACAGTCACTCAATATTTCCTTCAAATTAATTCCCAGGGATTTTTAAAAAAATCAATTCTCACTCTGCATATTCGGTGCATTAAAAACTTAAATCATCCAAATATCATACACAGTCGTGTGAAGACAAACTCTTGCTCAGTCACCTTTTAATTGGATGTGTCTGTGTATACACAACTGACACCAGCTTACACCACAACCTTGGTTATTCAGGTTGTGATGGATGCTTACGCCTGTGTTTGTGTTTGCATAATCAGCCAGGGTATCACAGAATATTCGTTGACTGACTTTGTACATTCAGGTCTGGCTGCTGACTTGATAGTGAGTGTTTTGAAAAAGCTGACAGGTAATCAGACATAGATCAAGCTGCATACTCTATGTAGCCCAAATACTTCAAGTTCTGATGATATATTTTATGTTGGGAGATGAGTTTCAAATATGGAATCATTTATTTAGAAATGTGATGCTAATTCAGTGATGAGGCCAGGTTGTGGCACAAACACACACACACACACACACACACACACACACACACACACACACACACACGTTTTTTGTAATACACTGATGCTGACATCTTGTATACTTCTGACAAAAGACAACTATAAGTATTGGCACTGTATGTAGTACTGTATGCAATAAGTATGTAGTATATAATCAGTCACACACAGGGTCACTGAAGATCCCTTCAGCTCCTGTTTGTCACAACATTGGGAGATGGTAAAACGTGTATAAGGGATGGAAAGATGAATAGACATGCTAGTGTTATAACTCTTTTATAGAATCATAATAACAGAACACAGAATAGAAGCTGTAATCTGTAACAAAGAACAGACACACACACAACATTATCAATAAAGAAAACAGAAGGAAATCCTATGCCACATTTAACATTTATGATAAAGGATTTATATGCTTTATTAATCATTATGGTTAAACAACATCTAGGTTGACAGGTTGTGAAAAACTGTTCTGGCCGGTGATTCATTAATAGTCTAGTCATGAATGTTTGCTCTCCTGGCTCCACAATGATGGAACGAGCTCCCCATTGACATCAAGACAACAGTCACACATCCTCTGTTGCAGATTGAAAACTCATCTGTTCAAATGCACCTTGACCCATGAGAAAACAAAAAGCAAAAAAAACTATTCCTTATTGTTTCTGTTTTCGTGAAGCAGTTCGTCATAATTGATGAAGCTGATGGACTAACACTTTTAATGTTTGGGCTGAATCCTTATGATTAAATGCACTTATTGTAAATTGCTTCAAATAAGTGTCAGCTTATGTAATGTAAAAAAATAGAAAAGGCCTTAAACATTTACAGATCACTTACTGACTTTTGCAGTTGGTTTTAATGTTACTAAGTCATTGATAAAGGGCCATCTATTAATTAATAATTGAACACTTCTGCAGCAGTGAATGTTAACCTGTTAATATATGCTGGTGAAGTCATACTGTGGAGGACATATAATAGCCACAACCTGAGACCCCTTAAACGATTTTAATAATGGACAACTACTCATGTAAGCTTTGAAACAATGTCTGCATGCTGTAATTGTTCCTCCTGTTCATACTGGCCTTAAAAAATTCCTTTCTAATGAGCTTTCAATGTCTGTGATAGGGAACAAAATAAAAAGTCCTCCTGTGCAAAAATGCAGTCACATTTGTCTGAAGTTTATGTTCAACAGTCTGAGTTAATCAAATCAAATACATATTGTACCCTCAAAAGTTAAATGTTAGGGTAGTATTATAAAATACTGATGTGTTGGTAGCACTGGAAACTTTGTGGTTTTAAAGAGAATGTCAAAAGAAATGTTGTCGGTTTGAACATTGTTTAGCTGTATAACATAAGCCTGTTCTCACTGCCTTTGTTGTAGGCAATGTTGTAGCCCAGTGAATGGCCCTATGCTTGGACGCTCCCACTCTAGTGTCATTTCTCGAAGCTCTCTCTACAGCATAGAAGTAAAAAGCGGAAGTCCAAGTCAGGATTGGTTGGACTTTTTCCTAGGAGACCAGAATTGTGTGTGACTTGATTGATTTGTTATATTCCGTAAAACGTTCACTTTCCTAAGTTGCATAATATATGTAAGTGACATGGTTGAACATTATTTTCATGACATTTTCCAAAATCTAACCAAGTAGTATTTTTGCCTCAACCTCACCAAACCCTGACTGTTTGACAACTTTAACAACAGCCCAAAAGTCATATGTCATGGTTTTGTGAAACGTTCTTTGGCAAACTTTATTTTGAAAGTCTAAGTGGATGTTGCATATGTATGTTGCCATCTTGACTGTCGAAAAACTGACTTGCAAAACTAAGTTGTAACAAATCTATAGTATGTGAGTTGGTAATGAGACTGTGTGTTACATTCTACCTGCTAGTTAGTGTGACATGGTTGTAGAGGTTATCACATTTTTCTATCGGATCCCTCTGCTCCAGAAATATTCATGAATTGCGTAATATTTCAAATAATCTAATCTATTACTTTTTTTCTTGATGTGGGAATTTACAGTGGGTCTTAGTCTTGAGATTAATCATATTTATGAGATGCTATTCCTGCTCAAATAGACAAGTATCACCCAAGGCAAGTGATACTTCACATGAACAATGGCCATCCTTCACCCTGCCCCCTGGTTAGCTTGTAATCAGCAGTGCCAGGACCCTGCAGTCTCTTTGTTTGGCTGCCACCTCTTGTGATGATACTGATTCAAAGCTCCTTACCATCACTGATGCACAAAAGAGCATGTTCTGTGAGTGCCTCACTCACATAAATTGAACCTATATGAAATAAATGTCGTGTCTTTGAGGAGGCAGGATTGCAGAGAGTAGAGAGACTGTCCTTTTCTGGATCACTGCTGCCTTCATGGGTGATGGACTGTAGCTGACCTTTAGCTCTGACCCCTCTGGAAGACTGATTAATTCCAGGGAACTGAAGCATAAATAAAAGTATATGGACTTGTAATCTCAGACTATAATAGGTGACAATAACCATGTAGCCCATAACTAATTAGTTATACTTTCACTTCCTCTTTGAATCACCCAAATACTAGAAACCTTTGTGACCAAAGGTCACATTGTTTCATTAACAATTTGAGTAAGAAAAATGTAATTGTTTTGTTTTAACAGTACCAATGTGAAGAATAATGCACACATCATTCTCACTGTGCTGCAACACTCAAACTCTCCTCTATCCATTTATTTATAGGTATTTGTCGCATGTTGAAACTCTGTAGTTACAAACTGCAAATGTGCTAGCTATCAGAGTGAAAAAGTGCCTCCAGTCTGAGTCAGTAGTGAGGTGACAAAATTGCCATTTCAGCTTTGGGCTAGTTTCTCCTTAGCGGTTTACCCTGGCTTCTACACCCACTGCTGATTGCTCTGTTATTCATCTGCCTGGCTGTTTCTCTCTCTGGTTACAATGTGCTGTTTGACAGCAGGCACTGAGCGACATAGCGAGTTATGGTGGACCTGAAGTAGGAGCTGTTTTGATGATGTCCCTGAGGTTTTGGGGTCAGGCATTCTGTCCTTTTTCCTTCAGATTACTGCTCAGAAAAATATGCTGGCCCCAGCTGACCTAGACCAAGCAATGCCCCCAGAGTCCTACCCCAAGGGCCTGCTTGAATTGCCACTGCCTGTCATCATTGTCAGTGCTCTGCTAGGAGAGCTGACTCAAACTAATAGCTGCTGCAAGGCTCACTGGACTAAAGGGGCTTTATTTTTGGCATATATATATATATATATATATATATATATATATATATATATATATATATATATATATATATATATATATACGCTGACAATCTGTTGAAGCCTTCTCAATTGAAAATATATATTTTCTGAGAAGAAGCAGTATGTTCTTGTGTTTAACATATGGGTTTGTGTAGTGCGGGAGGTGCAAGGTTTTTGCAGGGACTAATGCCTAACAATTTTACTGAGCCATTCAGTTGGTTGGTTTGGAGTTGTTTAGCCGGATTTACCCACCGTGGGATAAAAATGAACCATGGGCCTCTACATTTTACTTGTATTTGTAATTTACAGTATAAACCAAAGCAATAAAATGTAATTTTATCTTGGGGGCCTCTTACAAATCAGGGCCCAATGATTATGTGAAAATGCAGGTTTTACGCCCCATATCATTTCATTCTGGAGTAACCTGTGCTTTAGTGTTTTAAATAGCATTAACAAACAGCATTTATGTATATGAGACTGCTATAACCCAATTTCCTTTGGGCATTTAGTTAGCCTCTTTGGCTTTGTAATCCAGCATGGGCTGACAGGTGTATTTTTTCACTTTGATGGAGCCAGGCTGTTACCCCAGGCTCACAGCTTCCAAAGATTCCCAGTGCAAAATACATCCCACATACATTCTTTGACTAGCAGGATGGCAGTGTTATCAAATTATTGAAAATAACAACAACAACATATTTTTTGTTTAATTTATTAATTTAACAGTTCGACCATATTTTGTGCAAATACTGTCAATTCAAGACTGGACCATGATAAGTGTGGATCTGCCAAGGGCTGTCAGACCCTCAAAAGCTCAGATTACTTGTGGTGCAAGTGATTTGACAGGTGAAGAATTTGTTTAGGAAGATGCACTAGATCACAACAGGAATTAAAATGATGCCAGCATTTTCTTGCACTTCAACCTATATCTCACATTTAACTAGTAAACCTGCACCCCCATTCTGAGATCTAGTCTGAAATATTTTAGTTAATATTATGCTTTTTTAGTATGAATAAACAAGCTTTAAGTGAAATTATAAACAAACTAACTTGGTAACCCAGAGCACCACAGCTCATATCAGGGGCGTACAATCCCAAAGACTCTCCACTGAATATCATAAATCTCAATGAAAGCAGCAGATCTATACATTATACATATATACTGATATTTTTGGCTGAAAAATAACTGAGACAATTAACCAATCATCAAAATAGTTTGAATGTTAATCTGGCACTGCTTATAGAAATGTAAAAGCTGTTTTAAAGCCTTCCCCAAACTGGCATGAATATAATTGTGGTGGAGAAATAAAAAAAAAAAAAAGAAAAAGTTTTTCATAGAAATCTTTAGATTTTAACAATACTGACTCTCAGTATATTAGTCTGCCTGGTATGTGCATGTTAGAATGATGAGAGGAGTGAGCAGTCATCCTCTTTGAGCTTGTCAGTTTCTCTTTGCTATTATTGATCAGATGTGGAAGTTATGTAGACTTCATCAATGAGATGTTCCTCCTAGGACCTGCCAGGAGCACAAACACAGTCATTTTTAGCTCTGCCAAGGAGCTTATGTTTTCACCCATGTCTGTTTGTTTATTTGTTTGTTTGTTTATTACTCTGTTTATCGGTTGGTTTGTCAACAGGGTTGCACAAATACTTCTGAACAGATTTCCAAGAGTCTTGAATGGAGGTTGGGTCTCGGCCCACAAGAAACAACATTCACTTTTCAGTTGCTAGTATCTTATAGGGACTTGGCGAAAGTAAGCACTCTACTGAGTGCCACTCCAGTCTCTTCTGGATTTGTTACATTTTATTGGGTTCAGGTGTCCAGTGCAGTTCAACAGACTCTTTACAGGTGTGTTTTAGGCATGACACAAATTAAACCAATCAGAGTGTTGTTTCTTATTTCCGTTCAAAGCCAGGTGTGCCTGTGCCTGGCACATTGCTATTTCAACAGTGCCACTAGTTTCATCCAAAGACTTGTTTGTGGATGCATTAAATCATACTTCATTAGTTGGAATTACACCAGAGAAAAGCCAATGTGGGTGCTTCACAGAAACTAGTCAATTGACTTAATCAGAGTGTAACCATTACAGAACAAGTATGATCATTTCACAGCACATACACTGTGCCAAGAGTACTGAGTATTCCATTCTTATATCATGGAATACAACTGCAAGCTGCTTAAGTAAGTGAAGGACATTTGGTCAGTTAAGAATGTTCATAGTATCATGTTTCAAAGTTTTTTTGCTTTCAAAGCTGTAGACCAGAGAGGGCCACACTCTTCCAATTAAAAATCAAACTTTAAATCCTCTTCTCCACGGTTAAAGAAGATAATTTTTGCAAAGTAATTTCTGCATCATCTTTTGATTAAAGTCACCATTGTGCCTCTCCTGTGATAAGCAAAACTTTCTCCCAACCCCCCCACTCCCCATCCACACCACCTAACAACGTACACACACACATGCACACCCTGTTCCCACCCCCTACATCATCCCTGCCAAGGCAGAAAAGCAATTTGTTCTTGGTGTCACTGATCTGATGCAATCAGCGTTGCTTCACGCTTTTGAATAAGGAAAAGACAGCAGGAAAAGGACACTATGTTTAATTAAAAGACGCACTTTTCTGAATGTGACGATCATATAATTTGGGGTGGAGGATTGTAAGGCAGCGTGTTCAACACCTGCTTTTCCGATTACGGCTGATTAACCTATCCAAACTCAAGCCCAATGCTTTCATCAAGGGCTATTCAGGATGCTGAGGCTACGCTCTCATCCTAATTGTCTCCGAGCCTTTTCCTCTTTGAAGGGCTCAATTGGAAATGAGTGTTATCAAAATTCAGTGCTACTCCCTCTCACAGGAAATGGGGGCGCTGAGTTCTTTACACACAGCTCCTGACACCTCCTGAGAGGAGCTGAGGGGGTGGAGGGGTGGAGCACTCTCATCTTTCCCTTTTCTCCATCTCTCCTCTTCTTTGCATAACAGTGTCTCTGAAGCGAGCAGCACACTTGTGAAGTGTTTACCCTCGTCTCTGTCAGTCAAAGCTGATTTCCTGAAGGCTGCATTCATCTGCTTTACAATATCCCTGTCTCCTCCCCTGTTTGAGATTTCTCATGACAGAGCCTCTCTGAGTTAAATTAGAGAGGATGCAAATGGGATGTGATGTGCTTTGAACTGCACCTGCTTTATGTGTCACCATCACATCCCACATCCTGTCATCTTTGAACATCTCCTCTGCTCTCTGGTGTATTCTGGTCTTTGAATAACATGCTGTGACGGGAATAGTCACAGAATGAGCTGAATGTCTCTCATTTGGATCTAAATCTACAATAGAACATTCTCTAAATCCAATTCTGCTTACAGATGCACTGAATTATACCACAATTCTTTGAATAATTCCAGGTTCCTCGGTTGCTGCTTCACAATATATACTAGGTATACAATATATAATACTACAATACTTAGCAACGGTCTAATCGATAGCTGCCATGTTGCAGCTGTCACTTAATATCACACCCAGCGGATATTTGGTGCTCTGGAGATATTTCTTGCAAATCAATGATGAATCTGAGCTATGTTGGCCGGGGAATCAGAATCACTGAGCTTACATGGCTTGCAGCTCTTATTCTTTCTTTCTTTTTTTTTTTTTAATTTGATTAGGACAATGTATATTAACATATCAAAGAGCATCAATGTAAATATGCCAGTTAGCATGATTGCTAAATTTCATCCGTTGTCCTAAGACAGGTATTCTAAAAACATGCAGACAATACACCATGGCAAAGAGAGATAGAAAAAGAAAACATGTAGAAATTTTACACAAAAAATAAGTCCCGATTCACATAAAGGTTAAAGCCCATACAAAAAGGAGTCAGCAGAGGGTGGCCAACAAAACTTTCTCTTTATATCAAGTCATACACTCAATTTAATAGCACTTCATGGTGACCCCATGTCCCTATAAAAGGTTATCAGTTACTAAATGCCATGGCTGGATTTCCAACCGAGTGAAACAAGGAAATGTGTTCTCATTCCTGGTTTTCTAATTCAGACGACTCTATGCAACTGAGTGGGTCACTCAGATACACAAGGTATCCTTGAGTGTCTGTGTGCAACACACAAAGTCGTTCTCCCATAAAGCCAAACATGTGGTTAATGTCTTAATCGGTCACAGTTTGGTTTGGAAAAACATAGCTGACAGTGCACAAAATTAGTAAATGTGACTTCCCGTACGAGTGAGAACCGCGGAGTCTGAATTCTGTCCCGAGCTCCCGGTTCTCGTCTGTCTCCAGCCAGTTCAATTCTGCAAGTACTTGTGCTTGAAAAGTTTGTCTTGCTAAGATTGCCATCCACATAATAGAGCAGACATACAGTCTTTTTGGATATAGATCCGAGCTACTGCTTGTTAGCATCACAGCTAGATTAACCACAACAACATGGCTAACCATGCCTGGAGTGGACTGCGCCCTACTACAGCAAGCAAACAAAAAGATATCAGAAAGATACGGCTATCTGATGAACTCCAGAAGAAAGAGTCACTGCTATCCAACTTCATGGATGTACTATCCGTACAATCCAAAGAGATTGCTTCGCTCAATGCAATCCTCCGGGACACGGTTGCTTGGGACCCAGCTCCTGGCCCACAAATCTCCTCCTGCTCAACACCCAAGCAGCTGCCATGGATGGAGGTCCTGGTCTGCGGTCGAAAGAGGGACCCTGATGGGTCTGCTTCTCCGCCCGGCCTGAACCTCTCATATCGCTTTACATCCCTGTCGGCTGACAACCCAGCTCATCCAGATGACCCCCCTGCCACTCCTCCTCGCCTGATGACAATGACCGCAGCACCTCTTTCCCAGATGACAATGCCGGCAGCTCCTCTTCACCAGATGACGACACATGCAGTTCCTCTTCACCAGATGACGACGCACGCAGCTTCTCTCCACCCAATATGATGACGACGCCTGCAGCTCCTCTTCACCAGATGATGATGCATGCAGCTTCTCTCCACCCGATGATGATGACGACGCCTGCAGCTCCTCTTCACCAGATGACGACGCATGCAGTTCCTCTTCACCAGATGGCGACGCACGCAGCTTCTCTCCACCCGATGATGATGACGACGCCTGCAGCTCCTCTTCACCAGATGACGACGCATGCAGTTCCTCTTCACCAGATGACGACGCACGCAGCTTCTCTCCACCCGATGATGATGACGACGCCTACAGCTCCTCTTCCCCAGATGACGACGCATGCAGTTCCTCTTCACCAGATGACGATGCACGCAGCTTCTCTCCACCCGATGATGATGACAACGCCTGCTGCTCCTCCTTGCCTGGCGGTGACGCCGGCCGACCAAGATAACCCTCCTCGCTTGGCTCTGAACCAGCGGCTCCCATCCTGGTCCAAAACCTCCGCTTCGTCACACCGGATCCTGAGAGATGCCATAATGCGGTGCTCGGGTGCTCTTCCTCACACCAAGCTGGCTATTGATGCCATCCCAAGGGCAACTACACGGCCACAGCACTCCCCTGCTCGGACACAGAGTACTGAAAGGTCACAGCCATCATCTCCTCGCTCTCTCTTTGCTCCTGCCACACTCATCATTGGAGACTCAATCACAAGGAAAATTCGCTTTTTCAACGCAACCACACACTGCTTTCCTGGAGCCACAGTGCCAGTTTTCCTCGATAAGCTTCCCGTCCTACTATGCTCTCTCCCATCATCTATTAACCGGTTTATAGTTCATGTCAGATCCAACGACAAGGCTCGTCGGCAGTCGGAGCTGATTAAAAAAATACTTTAATGCCCTCTTCAGCTTCCTAAACAGCTTTGGAAAGGATGTCTGGCACAGCTGACCTCTCCCAACTCTCGGCCTTGGAGCTGGGCGTTTCACCCGAACAGTCCCGGTAGCACAATATTAGCAGCTAACATCCAGCATGCTATCCAGACCGCTGCTCTGCATGATTGACAACTAACCTGCCCTGCCCCCCACCTGGAGCCTTCTTCTTCTTCTCCACCTACTCCTGCAGCACACGGCACTGTGTCTTTCACCAGCTCCCCGTGGGAGTCAACCTAAGTACTGATACTCTCCATCGCCCAACGGCCCTACCATGGCCCACTGTCTCCTACTGGCTGTCATAAAGCTACTTCCACTGCTTTGATTACCTGGATTCCAATTCCTGTTGTTATTTCACATCGCAAATCAATACACCTGCAGAGGTGTAGTCGAACTATTGATCACAGTGTGCTTGCTATTCCAGCCAGATCAGCTTACACCAAACCTCACACCAGCAATCTAACCTTTGGGTTATTTAACATCTGCTCACTGACCAACAAGGGACCTCTGCTTTTTGATCTACTGAATGATCGTAAGTTTGATTTCTTTTGCCTGACTGAGACATATTTTATCTAATGATTTTTCACACCTTAATCAAACTATTCCTCCTGGATATGTCTACTCATCACAACCCCGTCCCTCTGGCAGAGGGGGTGGATTGGCAATAGATAGATAGATAGATAGATAGATAGATAGATAAATAGCTAAACTTTATTTTCAGACTCAAGACGATACTATACAACCAAATATGGAAAGTGTCCTCCATCATTGTGCCTATATATTCCTCATTTTAGTCCATTGCTCTACAAATCAAGGGCCCAACTCCTACTATTCTAGCCACAAAAAATTGAAAACATCCACCAGACATTGACTGCTTCAAATAACTCTACACCCTCTCTGCACTCGCTGCCCACATTCTCCATCAGCTCTCCACTTGCCAGCTTCAAACAGCCAACTGTCTCGAAATAACCGGACTCATCTTCAAATCCAAATCATCCACCTGCCAGCTAGACCCCCTGCCCACCTACCTGGTAAAAAGCTGCATGCCTGCCTTGTCCTCTCTCATAGCTGATATCATTCATTCCTCACTGACTTCTGGTGTTGTTCCATCATCACTAAAGACTGCTGCTATTACTCCAACTATCAAGAAACCTGGTGCAGACCCAAATGATTTGAACAACTTTCGTCCCATCCCAAACTTGCCATTTATCTCCAAAATACTTGAAAGAACTGTTGCAGCTCAACTAAACACCCATCTGTCTCACTACAACCTTTTTGAACAATTTCAGTCTGGCTTTCGTGCCCATCATGGCACTGAGACAGCCCTTGTGAAAATCACAAATGACCTTCTGATGGCATCTGACTCTGGTCTACTCTCCATCCTGGTTCTCCTTGACCTCAGCGCAGCCTTCGACACTGTCTCTCATGACATCCTCCTGGACAGGCTGGCCTCTATTGGAATCACTGACATCCCTCTGGCTTGGCTGAAATCCTTTCTCACTGGTCGCACACAATTTGTCCAATTCAAGAACCTAAGATACTCCTCCCCTCCAGTCTCCAGCGGTGTTCCCCAGGGGTCTGTCCTTGGCCCCCTCCTGTTCACAAATTTACCTTCTGCCCCTTGGACACATTCTCAGGACATGCTACACTCAATTCCAATGCTATGCTGATGATACATAGCTTTATATCTCCACCAAAGCTACTTCCACTCTACCACCCACAGCTCTATCCAACTGCCTACCGGAGATTAAATCATGGTTCTCACTCAACTTCCTTAAACTGAACAGTGACAAAACTGAGGTCCTCCTCGTTGGCACCAGATCCACCCTGGCAAAGCACAACCCCTTTTCCATGTCCAGCGACAATTTCACCATCCTACCTTTACCCCAGGTAAGGAGCCTGGGTGTCATCCTGGATGGCAACTTAACCTTTGAAGTCCACATCAATAATGTTACTCAGTCTGCATACTTCCCTCTATGCAACATCAAATGCCTCTGTCCCTCAATCACACCAGCCTGCACTGCTTTTCTCGTAAACAGCCCTGGTTACATCTTGTCTCATCTGCTATACTTGTCTTCTCCATGGTCTTCCTCGGAAATCACTCTATAAACTTCAACTGGTCCAGAACGCAACTGCTCGTATCATCATCAGAACTCCCTTTGCTGAACACATCACTCCAGCCTTGCAGCAACTCCATTGGCTCCCTATCAAATCCCACATTGATTTTAAAATTCTACTCCTCACTTTGAAGATCCTTCATAACCTGGCACCATCATATCTCGCTGAACTGATCCATATCCACACACTCTCCTGCACTCTCTGATTCCTCTTCTACCATCCAGCTCTTTACCCCATCTGCCAACCTAACCACCATGGGGTCACAGCCGATCTGCCCCAGCCCTCTGGAACTCTCTCCCACAAGACATTCCCACTTTTGACACCATCTCCACTTTTAAATCTCGCCTGAAAACACACTTATTCCGCGTGGCTTACTCTGTATCAACCTAATCATATAATCACACTCCTGCCTATTCTCTATTCCACTCTATTGCACTATTCTCACCCTGGAAGCTCAGCCCTGCCTAACCTGGCCCGGTTGACTTCCTATAATGGTGAGGAGTGTGCAGTCTGAATTCTGTGCCGAGCTGGCACCATATAATTGCATCTTCTTACATATCTATGTTTATTTGCACTAAATTGTACCCTGTGTTTTTTTGTTGTACTGTTGTTGTTAGGTGCTGTGTCCTTGAGTGCTTTTAGAGGGACCTTCAAATAAAATGCATTATTATGATTATTATTATTATTATTTAGTTTCATACAGTATAACAACCAGAGTTGGACACGTTACTTTCAATGCAATATATGAAATAATTCTAGTTACCTTGATTTTAAAGTACAATACCACTGTCTGCGTAGAGTGATATAATACACTGAACAAAAATATAAGCACAACATTTATGTCTTTGCTCCCATTTTTCATGAGCTGGACTTAAAGATCTAAAACTTTTAACACACACACACACACACACACACACACACACACACACACACACACACACACACACACACACTCCATTGCTCTCAAAAAGTGTTCACAAATCTGTGTTAGTGAGCACTTTGTCAGGCCTGGACTAGAAGGAGGACTCGGATGCAGAGTGGGATCAGATAAACAGGGTTTTATTCTGAAATTCAGAAGCTCTTAGAGTGACAAAAGTACAGGCTGTGAAAAATTACCTATCTAATCTAGAGCAAGGCAAGCTAACAAGGAACAAAAATAAAACACTCTGAAGGCGGAGGAAAAGAAACAAAACTCCTAACAAAACAAAACCAATCCAAAAGGAGGGAAACTCAAAACTAGAGAAAAAGGAGTGAGACATAAACTGTGACACAATAAACCAAGGGCTTACAACTACCCTAGCATTTAACTAACATACAATCAGGAAAGACACGTGTAAAATAACATCTGAACAGGCCTCATGTTAACTTTTTAAATGTCCCTGATTAATTTAAGGTGGAGTAACATTAACCAGTGTTGGGCACGTTACTTTTAAAAAGTAATTAGTTATAATTACTAGTTACTTCTCCCAAAAAGTAACTGAGTTAGTAGCGGAATTACTCCACTATAAAAGTAACTAGTTAACAGGAAAAGTAACTATTGCGTTACTTTTATTTCTTCCCCCTTTTGAGCTCGGCAGTCATTTTTGCATACTCGACATCTACATTAGAAAATGTCTTTCTGCATGGCGGACCGGCACCTGTTCTCCCCGATATTTTGCCTATGAGTGCTCTGAAGGAGTCTGAGTCAACTGTTGATAACGGGAGCAAGTTCTCAACAACATACCTGTCTATCATTGCATTCAGTTTAGTCTGTGTCACAAGTTTTTGTGAAGCTGTTAGCGGAGCTCACGTTAGCCACACCTGGCGTGCAATCATCATCAACAGCGTCAGCAACAGAGTTTTTGGCCAGTGTTAGTTTTGCAGAAGAGTGTGCCACTGAGAGATGCTTCATCAGATCAGAGTTGCTTACAACGGACATGGACAAAAGAGATTAAAGTAGTGTCTGTACTTCCACTTTGAAAACGTTACCTTTCCCTCCGGACTCGCCATTGCTGCAGCTCACCTCTGCTAGTGTGTGTGTGTGAGGCTGCTGTGTGCGTGTGTGGCTTGTGTGTAAACCGTGCTACTGATTGGCTTAAGAACTCTCACTCAACGTTAGAGAGCCAATCATCATCACTTATGCGGTTGTCTCGCCCCTCCCTCCTCCCTCACCGGAGGAAAAAAAAAACAGCTCTGCAGCTCCAGTGGCTGAGAGCCGAGTCGGATGACAACAGCTTCAATGATCAGCTTCGGTTTGTAACGCGCCACATTTAATAGTCAGTAACGGTAACGGCGTTGTAACGGTGGAAATAGTAATTAGTTAGATTACCCGTTACTGAAAAAAAGTAACGCCGTTAGTAACGCTGTTTATTCTAAAGCTGTTATTTCCAACACTGACATTAACATAGGTCGACTCAGCTATTTATTATCAAACAATGCTGCTATCGTCCTAAGTAAGCTAGCAAGCTAACACTCTGCTCCAACAACGGTAACTACGATTATTAAACTATTAATTTCATTCACTTCATCACATTGACGTTACTGTACCTCTATATTCTTCACGTTTTCCTTCCTCTTCTTTTCCTTCACTGGGCACCGGATGGTTTCAGTCCTGGGACATTGTATTTCCGCTACAGTATCAGTAAATCTCTCTCTGGGTCTTGGGGTCTTGGTGCAGTCAGATTCAGGCAGCTCGCCTCTCGCCCCCCTCACAGAGGACAGGTACAGTACAACGAGCCAGGAACCAGAAAAAAAGGCCTCACCGTTATTTAATAGTCCTTGCTATGATGGTATATTGCTGTGGGCTTATATAATATTGCGAAATAGTAGTAGTAATGGCAATGGTAAAAAATATATATATTTTACATTTTGATTATTATCTTTTTTTTTCTGCCCCCGTTTTCGGCGCCCCCCGCGGATGATGGCGCCCCTAGCATTTGCCTACACTGCCTATGCCCAAGGCCGGCTCTGAACTCATAGCTCACATCTGTCCTTAACAGCTCTGTAAAGGACACTCCCACACCAAGTTTAAAAGCCTGCAACTCCCCTCCAGTTAGTAAGAATGGAAGAAGCCTCTTGGATGAGAGGTGAAATGTCTTCAGGAAACTAAAACAAGACCAGTTGACTGCAGTAAAGTTAGTAAAGGCTAACTATTAATCCAGTCCGCTGGCACCATTTCTATTTGCTTTCACATCTCAGTTATCGACTAAATGAAAAAACAAAAATGAACTACAATTTTGTCCGGTGTTGTTGGTCATTACTAGGCTCTGAGATACATTGAAAGTGATCTGGTTGTTTCGCGACAATAGCATCAACAATATTACCACTCTTACACAATAGGCTATGCCACTATGTTTTGTATTTGTTGATTAAACTGAGCAATCTTTGAACTGATATAAGAAAGATATTTCACCCTGATGTGAAGAAACATTAGACTAAGAAGCTACAGAAGCTGTCTCAGTTCTTGTCATGGCTCAGACTGCTAGTGATGGAGCAGATAGACTGTCTATTCACTGTCAACATATTACTTAGGAAACAACAATTCAGAAGCTAGCTTTGACAAGTCGCATCTGTAATCTGCATTAACTGCTCTTCATTTCCCCCTCTGTCTAAATCTCATCTGTCCTTCTCAGGCTTGTTTTCAGCCACTGCTGTAGCCTGCTGCACAGCATCTCAGTCCGGTTCTTGGAGTCCCACAGCTGCATTGATCCAGCAGCGGTGGCACAGAACTAATGTTTATACAGAGAATAGGGCCTGTCCACACTCCCCTCATGCATTGGCAGACTGTATACACCTGTCTAATTGAGGCTGGCATCTGCTGTGCATACAGAGCCAAGGACCTCTCAACAATGATTAGGAATCAGACAGGCTTGGCTCTCTTTTAGAATGCCGCTTCACATCCACAGAGCTGTTTGTGTGAGGGAGGGGCATAGTTTGATGCTCAGTGGCAACATTAAAGGAAGTGGCTCATTTTGTGTGCATCTCTGTATATACCCGTATTAGTGTGTGGAGATGAGAAAGAGATAAATAACAGTGTCACTTTTCAGTGTGATTTTAATCCTTTTTTCATATCCTCGTCTTGTTCTATATCCCAAAGATAAGCAGAGATCCCTCGGGAACTGACCGAGTTCAGCCAAAAATCTTTCCAGGGAAAGCCAGTAGTTTTGGAAGGGGAGAACGATAGGAGTAAATCAGAGGAGGAGGAGTGAACAAACCAGACCACCACACTATGTGCCGCTGGCCTGAGTTCACAAAAGCAATGTCAGATCTTGGTGTTGTAATTGTGGGTTATTTGTTGCAGATACTTGTTGGTTTTGCTGGAAAATGTCTAATGAACATTAAAAGCAAGTGAGGAGAACTATTGATTACTAGATTGCTCATCCCAAGTGCTGTATTGTAGGTAACTGGACTTGTCTCAGAAATAAGTCCATATCCAGTAATCACTTGGAATTACCATGGCCTGGATGACTGAGAGCCTTCATCAACCTGGATCCCTCATCATATCATAGAACCATTATGTTTCAGTTTTGGTAAACCAAGGCAAAATGTTTGGGCACCCCTGGTTTAGACACTGTCCACAATAACAACAGAATAAAGTAGAAATAAACATATAAGGTAAAACAGTGTGAGTGACTTGGAGCAACATCTCATCTCATAGCCCAGTCGCTAGTATAATATTTGATCAATTAACATTTCTGTAAACCACACATGTGCATACGGATGTATATAACATAATGATGTTTTCTACAAAACGTGTCCTATCACATTCAAAGTTTATTGCATGACTTTCAAATCAGGAGAGAAGGTGGTTGAGTTACAGGCGAGAAGCCAAACCAGTGCCTGCTGTTTGATTCTTGGATTCGGTGTTTGTAAATGTGACACCACTGGAAAAATTCAAGCCATATTTGTGGCGACAAAACTGAGTGTTTTTAACAAGACCTTGGGAGGTTTTCCATATAATCTTCAAAGGGTTGCTATATCTTGTGAAATGTTTAACTCTTTTTATTCAACCAATAAGTTATTTGTGTGTATGCAACTATAAATTTCAAAGAGCCTCATTTCAATTAGGAGGTGGACATCTTATTATTTTTTGGCAATTGACAGCAAAATTGTTGTGAGCCTTTTGAAGTAGAGGTAACACCTTCTTTGCACAAGTCAATGTTTCTGATCCAGGTGTATTCTCCGGTCTTCCTCTGGATCTGTCCTTTTCAGGTATTAATAAACTCACATAAGAGCTTCATACAATCATGATATGCTATTTATGTTTAACCTATGATAGTCCTTGGTTTGTGCAAAATTGTATTTGTTTAGGATTAGCAGAACATTGTTAAGAGACTTGCATGTCTCTTGCCTACCCCAGTGGCAGCCAAGTGGCGACTTTTAGAAAAGAAGGAACATTACAGCTCCCTTTTAGATAGATAAGGCGGCACATTGCAGCCTTTACCTTGCTGCAAATGTGCCACCTTGTCTATCTAAAAGGGACTTATGTTGAGAAACACTCAGGAAATCATTAAAAAACGATTATTTGAACAGTGAATTAAATGGTGGGCGAAATAATGAAACATGTCACACTAACCTGAAATGAGTAGCTGTCCAGCAGCACCAGGCATCTTTCAGCGAAAGAGCACTAATAATGCTACTATAGCAGCAAGAGACACACTATAAGAACAGTGTTTTATTACAGCATAGACCAGTTTTGGGAAGTTCTTATCCGTACAGTGTACATTTCCAATAGATTTCTTTAATACAGTAGAACACAGATGGTATATCTATTTAAAACAGTGAGGTGACTGAGCAGCACAATATTGTTAATTACAGCAGAGTGCATGCCCATCACAAAACAGAAGACTAACAAATTTAGAAACTGGTGGTGAGCATAGAGCATTTGGCAGCTGACCAACCAGAGACCAGAGATCAAACCAGAGCTCAAAGGAGTGTGAATATTGGACTTGCATCCATTAAAAGGAAACAAATGAGTGTCTGAATAAACAAGGCCTTTTGTCCTCTTTGTGAAAATGAGTCAAGAGTGATTTGCTTTTAAATTAACAAACGAAAATGATGTTACTTACAGTGATCAAGTTACCAAAGTAAGCAGTGGAATATTTATGTCATCCACAGTACTTATGACACGTACACTTTGTAAAGTGCACTTAAATTACAAGAGTTATGAGACTGAACAGTTGTTTCAACCAACATTTTTATCTTTTCCCTAAACCCAACCAAGTGGTATGGGTGCCTAAACCAAACTAAGACTGTTTGACAATTCCAACATTCAAAAAGTTGTAGTGTGTCAAATGTGAAATGTCAGCAACTTAATATAAAGTCTAAGCATATACTGAATATAATGTATTGCTTACTTGACACCGAAGAACAGAAAGTTGGGAGTGAGAACATGTTGTCTGTGCAGTTGAAGGATGCTGAACATCTTTCAATGGAAATAAACATTACCAGTAAAGTAATGATCCCAATCAAATTTCCCCCAAGTACATTTGATAAAATTGATTAGGACTACTACTGTTGGTTTTTTGTCAGACACGGAGTTGCCATCGTACAGAGGGAGCAGAGTTTTTCTGTCTAGTTCAATGACACTTGGATGTTGGGATTTTTCTGTTACTATATTACTATATTATAATACAGAGCAGCGTTTTTACTATATTGCCATATTCTATTTCTTTGTCATTTTCAAGCTGAGTTTAGATTTGTAAAGACATTAACTGTTACAAATTGGAGCTGCACCTTTTTAATAAAATGCATATTTGATCAAAGAAGCTTTTATTACAGCATAGACCCATATTTTACTTGCTTACTTCTTCTCTGCAATGGTCTCATTAGTATACTTTGCATGGCAAATGATCACAGCCACACTAAGCCCAGCCATTTATTTAAAACTGAAGATAGAATGAAAGCTGAGAATCTCACAAGCTGCTGTTAAAAAACAATGCCATATGAAGGAGAATCTGCTCTGACATGCTCACTTGCCACTTCAGCAATTTTTCTCTTCACAGATATTAGAATAATTATTCATTCAGCAGTTGAATGTGTTGGCACAGACAGAGGAGCTGGATGTATTTGGGCTGTTGGGGGGGGCTTCATTTTAAAGTACAGCTCTTCATAAATTTAATGAAATATTGTACTGCAAAGAGAGTTTTAGGAGAATTTACGTATTAATCACTTTCATGGAAATTAAGGGTGGAGGAGGGCTGTAGAGCTAGGCACTGCACATGTAATGAACAGACCAAGTAAAATGCCACTGACAGTACACCCCGGACATTCTTGCAGTGATAAACATACAACATGCAAATGCAGAGTGGAGACGCAGAATCTTGTCAGAAGAAATCAGCAGCATCATTATTTGCCTTTAGAGCTGTCAGGTGAGCTGCAGAGCGTTGCCTAGAGCAAGACAAATGGCCGGCAAAGGCTCTGCATTGCAACCCTACAAAAGACAAATGCCCCAGTCTGCGAGGACTGCAGACATTTGCATAGTTTTCTGACATAACAATAATAAGAAGAGCATTTTGTCTCTGTTTTCCTCATTTTGAACATATGCCCTTTTTGTTAATCTTCCACTGTATGGATGAACAAAAGATTACAAAGGATTTGAGAGAGCACAAAACAAATTAGAGTGTTACTCATTCACCAAATCAACCTTTTAGAGCACACTCATAAGAGCAGAATCACATTTGTTTGTTCATGTGAGTCCTGTTCCAGCTCAAACTGAGAGCAGAACATCATATGCTCAGTTTAACCTGAAAATGAAGGGTCATTCTGTTACACCATTTTCCCCAGTTTCAAAATAAAAGTGGGGACGGTCAGATTTTGATTATATTACACCTTAGAGAGGAGAGCTAGAGAGAACTCTGATTCTGTTCTTAAAAATATGTGCCCATGCTCTCTCAAATCTTGACTTGCAGACTGAATAGTGCGCTGAATCGTTTAGTACTCTCTCAAATAAGCTTGCAGTGTTGCAGTGCAATGACTCATTTTTGAACAACGCAATGTAAAAGGGGCAGTATTAGTCATGCTGTATTCTTGAATAAGGCTTAATTATGTTCCAAGGAAATGCTGCAGGCTGCAGGGGGTACTGTGTGCTCTGAATGGCTTGCAGATGCAAGGAGGACTGAGTAAGATTGCTCTGCTCCCCTACAGTAACTACCACCTGTTTCCATAAAGGCCGCTATTCAGAACTCCCACATTGCAAATAACAGCCTGGCAAATTTCTTCCCTGTGAGTGTGACAAATTACACTCTGTATGAACAACAGGAAAGGAAAGATGACAAAACATGAAAGTGCAAAATGGCTGTTTACAAGAGAAATATTTAATAAAATGGTTGTCACAGTAAAATAGTCTTGTGTTATGCAGAGTAATGAGAGCTTGAATATTCTCAATTCTGAAAAAAATGGATCCACAATGTAACAACTTCCAATAATTGCCACATAATTTTTTTTCTATTAATATAAGTTAAAGTGGTGTTACTAATAAGGCGCACTAAGATTGCAGAGAAAGGTGGTAACTATGTCACAAAATAACCATGCAGTGGGCAAACGTCTACATTATTATCACTGAAAGAAATAAAAGAAAACAGCACAAGAATATTCATATTGTACTTCATGCACAAAACAGATGCTAGTTAAGTTCACATTGTTCAATACTGTCCAAACATATCGTACTGCTTTGCATCTGTTGGTCTTTCAAATCTTCAAGGCTGCCTTTCAGGTGAACTTCACTACAATATGAACTTCATCTTTCAGAATTATGTAGATCAATGAATTCCAACCAAAGGGCCGCCTACTAGCTTTTCCAAGAGTGCTCTATCACATAGTCTCCAGTCTCCAGATGGATCTGTTGTAATGTGCTCAGTAGCTATTATAATATAGCAGTTTTAGGACTGTCGCCTTTTCAATTAGTTATCACGTTTGGACCTATAGCTGTTACTTATTATATTTTGTGGAAATTTACACCGCAGTGAATCACTCATCTCACAATTTTTATGTCTCTTCAACTTTTCATGAAAAATCTTGAGCATTAGCTGCTGCCTTGAAACATGAAAATGACTTTGCTTTGTTCAGTGCTCAGCAATACTTGTATGTACTTGCATATATGTGATATGTATTAAATCTTTGGATATTATTCTTATCATTCTTCTTCTTCTTCTTCTTAGTAGTATTATTATTATCATTGTAATTATAATTATTATGTTAACAATATAGCATCATCATGAGGGAGTAATATCCGAATATCTAAAGCGGACACAAAACCAGAAAATAACTCTGTTCTGTCTCACATGGAAATAACCCCAGCCCAACAATACAGTCAATCCACGCTAACTTCTCTCAGGAGTGTCATCCTTGTAAATATGCCTGACAGCAGCCAAGAAAACCATCATTACCACAAACAATGCAGCGAGGCTGATGGCACGGATAAAAACAAGACAATTCCTTCTAGACAGTGGCATTGCTTTTGAACACCCTACTCAGCCGGCTGCTGCCGCTGCCCCCATCATGAGTTATTCTGTCTCATTCTTTCCACAGAGATACAGGCTTTTCATACATTGATTGAAAGCCTCATTCTCAAAGGAGCTCATGCTGAACGGCTGACAACACTATAGCCAGTAATGGCTTCTGCTCCATAGTGCCGACAGAAGGTGCTTTCAGTGTCATTCTTCTCAACCCTTGCATTTGTAACCCCCCCACAAATTACACTAAGGATTGGTGCCACTGCCTGCTATTCATTTCCACATCTACGAGGTCAACCACTGTGGAATTTTTCCATGAGCTTCTTTTCAGCTGATCCACTATTTAAGTCTTCAATCTTGAATGGAGTGCAAGGCCAATCAACACTTAATATCTGAGAAATCAATGAAAAAATGAAAAAAGTCACTGGAGTCCATGGAGTGATGCTCTCTAAATTCTATGTTGCATGTGACATGTGGTAAAGTACAGTACATGTACAGCGCAGAGTGGTAAACACGCTCCCACATCCTCAACAAGATTTAAATGCATGTCTGCCCATGTGTCTCCTCGCATTGGCTTCTTCTTTTTCTTTAATTTTTGTGGTTGCTGTAGCAGGATAGCAGGTACATGGAAAAGATATGATGAAATATTTAACACTGAAGACCTGATTCTGTTAGTTTCAAAGTATATGTAGAGTGCACTGGAGGAAGAACTGCGCAAGTCCACAGAGACAACAAACACAGAGCAAGGCTACACTCACCTCTTCCTTATTTTGAATACAACACTATGTAAGACTTGTATGGTTACATGTACTGAAGGTTAGAATAGAGTAATCATTTGTGTATTGTTCAATTCATTAACAAAGGGATCTCTTTTAGAATGGGCATTTGGGATGACGTTAGCAGGTAAAATTTTATGCAGAGAATAATCACAGAATAATATTTTATTTTCAATATATGTTTTTTTCATTGAGTTATGTAAATTTCATCTGCAGTCGACACGAGGAATACACAGTGATTAACTATTGAATCATTTTATCCTCAATCAGACAGGTAAAGACAGATTTGATTTCTATTTTTCCTGCAAATATGTTTTCTGTGACTGAAAACACATCTGTCTACTCCAGTGGACATTAGGCATTATTATCAAAGGGTAAACTCTACCTATGGCACCTTTATTTAGATAACATCTGGAGACTCTTTGATATTGCTTTTTGATTAAAACTATTAAAGTGGAAATGATCATAATTATCAGTCAAAGAAAACAATAGTAAAATATTATTATCATTATTATTATCATTATTATTATTATTATTATTATTATAATGATAATAATAATAATTATTTATTATTATTATCCTCATGTGTATTTGGTCCATGTGATTTCCTCCTCTCTTTGACTGTTTTCCTGAAGCTTCCCCTACCCACCGTTTTAAATGAGTTATCATTCCCTTTGTATTTAAGTCCTATGTCTTCCCCTCTCTGTCAGTTAGTCTGTTCTGTGTCCCCACGTCAGTCCTGTATTCCTTGTGGTCCAGCCTGTCTAATCAGTGATTCTTTGGGATGTACTTGATTTAATTTTTGTAATTTTGTACTTCTTTACTTCTCGGATTTGCCCCTGCCTGCTCCCTGTTTTTTGCCGCCTGACTCTTTGTTTCTTGCATTTTGAACTTTTTGTATTTTGTGTTTGAACTCACTTTGTTACTAACACTTACCTATTAGTTTTTTCAACCTTCTGCCCCCCGAGTGTCTTCCATTTTGGTTAACTTTCTCTGCTCTGGTGTAACAGTGTTAAATACTAAAAATAGACCAATAGAAATCCTAAGAGAACATTAAAATGCTCAGAAGCCATCATGTCAATAATGTCAATTTGGACAATACATAATATAGGCATGTTTGATCAGATGCTGGTCTACGTATACTGTAAAAATGTATCTTGGACTAATTAAATAGCCAAAACACATGGCCAAATATACTTTTTTTACAGCTGTTATTATGAAATCTCCAGGTCCAGTGAACCAGGAGTAAAAGCAATTAGAAATCCAGCCCTTTTCAATAAACTTGTTAATCTTGCTCTGGTAGCAGGCTGGCCAATAGGAATAACGGGCAGTGGGACAACATTTTCCAAATTGGCCCCCTCATTCACATTTACTCCCGAGCCACCATGATACACTCACCCTTTGCTCTAATACCAACAAATATACTGATGTTGGGCTTGCCTGGTAGTAATAAATTATTTTTTGTTCCTCATACAGGAAAGACATTTAGAAAATGACTTGTTAATCAGCTGCAGAAGGGAGTTGTCATTGTCTTGTTTAACAGAGGTTAAGAAGACTTTAAATTAAATAAAGAAAATACACATCACCTGTTTTTTTTAATTTGGATTACAATACTCATGCACAACAGTGGCGCAATATTACACCAATTATGATGGTGTATATATGATTTATTACAACTGGGGTTTAATTCCATTACCTCAAGACATGAGGTTCTGTATAAGTTATGATAACATTGTACTCAAAGTGAATGCCTGACCTTTGGTACCTTTTTTACTCCTTGATTCAGAGAGCTTTCGACACAAACAGCCAGAGAAAACCTTGGCAGATAATAGTGTAGCCTGCGGAATCCAGTCCATTGTCACAAGTGGGTGTGATACTCAGCATAGTGGACATGTTAACTGGCCTTGCACGTGCTCCATCAACTTCCTTCACACAATTCCTCTCAGCCTGACCTCCTCACCTTCCTCAGGTGTCTTGATGGGGGCAAATCTCCAAGGAAAAGCAATTTAGAACAGCATTAACCGCAGCCTGGCCTCCGACCCCACACCACAGCTTTAAGCTTCTGACAGAACAGCCATACTAACTACTGTTGGTCAGCTGGAGTAAAGAAAATCATGCTGAAACACCCACAAACACACACAGGCGCACACACCACCCTGGGGACTCCTTCACCTGCTGACCTCTTACAGAAAAGGGGATTATTAGAGGCTGTGCTGTGAATGCTAGAATGTCATGTTGACCTTGCAGCAAAACTGAATTGTGCTTGAGATACATCGATGACCAGTTCTGGGGCAAAATCTAGTTATACATTACAGGTTAGGTTTTTATTTCTCTTTAAATATTATATGAGTGCATTGTTTCAGAAACAACATATGGATTATTTCGATTAAATAATCCTTTATTGATCCATCAGAGGGTGCTACCACATAAAAAAATATAGAAATAAGTACAGGTGAATGAAGAAACCTAAATAAAATGAATTAGTTTAGAAAATAGATGGACTAAAATAAAAACAACAAGGGAAAAACTACAATGGTATTAGGTAAAGAGAACACCTCCACCAAGGGCCAACAGTCACCATAAATTCAATCAAGCCTAATCCAGTATCAAACTGAGTGCCCTGTATCACTCATGATATCCACTGATATTCCCAAATATCAGGATTTCCATAAAAGCATGGCCAATGCATCATACACCGCGACACATGTAGTATGCTGCCAGTTTGGTTATGTTTTGCCAAGAAAACTACTTGGTTTGGGTTAGGCGAGTAAAATATTGGCTTAGGTTTAGAAATGAACATCATCACTTGACTTCCATTCAATGAGTTTATTCTGTAATTTACATAACCTACATAATCATGCTACGTTGTGTAAGGGACGTTTACTACTATTACTACTACTACAGCTGTAACTCCTAAGAAAGACAGGAGTGGGCGACGCCTAACAACAACCGTAGCTATGTGTCGTTTTGACCTGCTTCCTTTTTTGACCCATATGGTCATTTCTCTGAGGAGGGCGCCCTTCTCTGAACACATGGCTCTCCCTGCCGTGACCAGTATTGGGCAGTAAAGCATTGCTCGGTAATATATTACTGTAACATTATTTATTTTCCCAGAAATTAATATGGTAAGTGATTACAATTTCAAAATTAGTAATAATATTAAAGTTACTGTATTAAGTAATGCAGCGTTACCGCATTGCCAGATTTCAAATTGTATTTTCCCCTAGCTAGGCTGTCAATGATGTGTACGCATAGCACGTCAGAGCAGGTCATGTCAGCTGCTAGCCAAAAATCTGAGGGATGGAGGATGAGGGAGAGAGGTGTTTCTCGGTAAGTTTGTCAACACAAACAAACAAGGGACACTGTGGTCTGTTGCAAACTCTGTGAGAGCAGCAAAATGGTTTCAATAGAAACAACACGACATGTTAATTACTGAAGCATCTGATACAACAGCACAGCAATGTGAAACTTGCTGAAAAATATACTGGTGCTGGAAATGAGGCTTCTCCTGCCACTGAAGCAGCATGCACTTCAGTTAAACAAGCAAAAGTAAATTTCACACAGCTATGGAGAGACATTAGTGCAAATGATCTAAAGAAGCTAGTTGCTGAGTTATATCAGAGAGTAGATGTTACATGTGTAAAAGTAATAAAGCAATTTAACTTGTAACATTGCTAATTACTTTTAATATTGAGTTATACAAAAAGCAATGTAACACTAATTATCAGAATAATAGCCCAATCAGAATAAAAGTGGCTCATGTTGCCACCTCAGCCTGAGGAGACTGATCCGATCTGATGATCCAGTTTGACTGAATTTCCAATCAGATTGAGATGCAATCCCCTTACCATTTCTCTCTGGTTGAAATAAAAATATTCTTTTCTGCACATTGAACTTTACATGACATTGCTTCTTAGACCGAGAGATCTTTCTGTTGGAGATCTTAAAAGTTTTAAGGATTGTTGAATGTCACAATGGTAAAAAGATTAAACAAGATATTCATACAAACCAGAAATACAAATATTGTCCCCAGGACATGATGTGAGTCCATCTTGTATTCACAGGCGATGTTGAATGAATGACTGACACAATGAATGAATGAATGAATTGAATTTCTTCAATTAAGTTGGAAAACAAAACCTTGTTATTTTTTTTATTGACCCCATTTTTTCCCTTAATTTCTGCCATTATGGTTCCTAACAAAATGTCTCAAACCATTCTTGACTTTTCAAATCATAGTTTCAATTATTTATAAATACAGCATTAAAAAGTGAAAGGCAATTTTCACCTTTTCCTTCTACTATTCAAGTAATTTTAACAGGGTCTTGTAGTACATTTAGTAAACTTTAATCTTTGTCTCAGTGAGCACAGCCTGACACAAACAAGTATAAAACCTCAACATGGAGCAAAAAACATCCTAGAGAGGATCGAGCAGAACAATAACTGTTTTTATACGCAGCTCTTATGAAGCAGCAATTAGCCTGTTTCTTATGCCTCATTGACCTCATAGTGAACCCATTGAGGTCTGTCTGAAGTAACCCCCATTAGTTTCCCATTAAAATGTCATTAAAGCCAAACCACTGAGCTTTCTCACCTAGGTCTCTATTGCTTATCATTTGCACTAGGAAGAATGTGGAAAGCCTTCGAATATTGTGGTACTGATGATGTCATTATCGAGTTTTTTGTACCACTACTTAAAATTTGACTGCACTTCATGAGCTGTATTTGAAGAGACAGCTATAAGATTGGAGTGCCTCGTATAACAACATAGGCAAGCAATCAGACAACCAAACCATCACCAGTGTAAAGATAAATGCCAGAAAATTAAAATGTATATATATATATATATATATATATATATATATATATATATATTAGGGCGGGGACTTTAACGCGTTGATTACGATTAATTAATTACAGAAAAAATAACGCGTTAAAAAAATTAACGCATTTTGATCGCACTAATT
Source organism: Sparus aurata (assembly GCF_900880675.1). Taxonomy (NCBI): domain Eukaryota; kingdom Metazoa; phylum Chordata; class Actinopteri; order Spariformes; family Sparidae; genus Sparus; species Sparus aurata. The sequence goes on from NC_044188.1 coordinate 34,738,890, forward strand.
TTTGCACCGCGGAACGTTTCTCACTGGATGAGTTTCAGGGGTACTGATTATACTGGAGCACCAACTAACGTTCATGCATAGCGTTCATGACATGGACATATACATAGACGCCTCACTGAGCGGGTTGGCCCGCTGCTGCGATACGTCCACTGGTTGGTGCCGACCTGTATACTGAGCATATGAGGATTAGCTAACGTTTATAATCCTCAGAGAACGTTACAGACGTTGTTTTTGGTTCGTATCTGTTTCCTGAATATATCTGTACGTGTGTGAATGTGTAAATGAGACACATTAACTTATAGCACTTGGTAGATGAAGCTTGATAAAGTTCACTCCATTGACTCATATTAGTTCACGGGGCGGATCTACCTCCTCCAGTATGGCGGCGACGTTGACGTACGGTCCAGCGCTCAATGAGGCGTCTATGTATATATGTCTATGGTTCATGACTTCAGACAACAACAATGAACGAAGAAGCAGATGAGACCGCTTTGGTTGGCCCCGTGGATGGGAAATTTTGTTTTAAAAAGCGGACGGATGGCAGCGTAGATAAGAGCACGGTTGTGTGCAAATTATGCAAGAAGGAGTTTGCGTATCACCGCAGCATATCAACCCTCAGATATCACCTAAATGCTAAGCAACTATTTATTATGTTGTTGTTGCAACTGGCACTCTATGTTGAACTGTTTATTGTTTTGGCCAAGGTTATTTACAGAGAGTTGGACTGAAATTGAATCAGGGGTTCTCAACCATTTGCAAGCTGGGCCCCCCCAAAGCTGGTTCATTGCAGTTGCCCCCCCCCCCCCCCCCCCCCCCCTCCTCCTCTTCAGACCCCCCCCCCCCCCCCCCACACACACACACACACACACACACACACACACACACACAGAGACACCGTCAGGGGCCCATGAAGGAAGAAGAAGAAAAAAAACAGCTGTCCAGAATTGCTACAGGTCCTGTTTTTGTAAATGAAATATCTAGGGGCGGGTCGGCAAGGTAACGCTGAGTGGCCTTGATGCCTGTCAGTCATGATGAGTCTCGTCACCTCTCCGCTGTGTCTGCAGCTGAGCACGCCTTCTTCCTCCCTCCGGCAGGCAGCCTGGCCCTGCTGCAGTCCTCCTCGGACAGACGCTAGGCAGGAACACACTGGCCCAACCGTTGGACGTCTGAAGCATTTGGAGAGACTCGGACGAGGTCGGGAACAAATATGTTTGGTGTGTTCAGCTGCGTCGGAAGCTTTCGGAGCTGCACGGACGTTGTCTGAGGAGGAGGGCCGTCGGACGTCTGAGCCATTGGATTCTCTGATTGGTTGTGTGCCAGCTGAATGGCCGTTCTGATTGGCGGTGTGCTAGCGAATCAGCGTGGTGTGTGGGAGGGGCGGAATACTGTGTGCGCTTTGTTTTTCTATGCACTCTGTTCCGTCATTCCCCGTTTTCATGTTTTGCAGTACTGGCACCAGACTAGTTGTTATGTCCGTTCAGGACAAATTAATTTGTGTTCGTTTGGTAATGCCTCGCTGCATGTTTAGTATGCAGCTGTTTTTATCGGAAATAGTTAAGTTTCGTTTTGATCGAAAGTAAAGAGAGTTGCGTGCACAAGCCTCTCGTTTACAACTCACAACACAAGCGCCACCCGCTTATTGCATCTTGCGCAAGCGCAGAACGTACACGCTACTGTGGAGCTGGCAGCACGTCAAAGCGGTGTGTTCAACGCCGCTTTTCTGCCGAACGGGTCAGACAACGGAGTGGTCGGATAAGGCAGTTGGACGTCTGGGCGGTGTGTGGGGGCCTTTAAAGCTCACTTTGATTTTTTCGCCCCTCTCCCTCTCTTGGGGTCGACAGAGAAACGTCTAGCGGCTGCTTCTCCCGAGTTTTCCTCTGCATATTTTACGACAGAAAGTTTGAATTTGAAGTCGTACTTTTTATTTTGTGCTGCACCGGAGCCATGGTGATCATCAATGTGATACTGACTGACAGGAAACAAGCACAATATGTGAATAAGGCGAAGAAGAAAAACGTGCAGTTGTCAGTGGTCACGTCTTCTTCCTTGATTAAAAAAATAATAAATGAATTAGACCCGGCATTTATTTGGTTATTTATCAAAATATACACCTGCATCCGGCGGGTCCCTGCGGTTAATTAAAACCCGGCTATTATTTGGTAATATAAGTTACATTTACACCCCGCTCTGTACGCCAGGGCGGGGACGGCGGCCATGCGCATCCTGGACGCGGAGTGGCGTGTGTCTTCTCTCTGCTCCGACTGCAGGCTGGACTGCTGCGCGAGGCTACTGAGAGACTGACCGCCTGTGAGCGCTTTTGGATGGGGGAGGGACTCACGGCAGCACCCGCTGCTCGTTGAGTACAGTAACTGCAGAGTGATACGTGCTTTCAAGTCAGAGTCTCCAAACACCACAAAAGTCTCCAATAACACCAGTAAAAGATAGATTTGTCGGTACTCGCTTTTGACAAAAAATAAGCCACCAGAAGGATGAGTTGTTTGTGTGTTATAATAGTCCAACTACTTGCTTTTCAACATGGGGGGAATTTTCGTGATTTTTTTTTTTTTTTTTTTTTTTTTTATCAGATTTTTTTTTTCTTCTCCCAGCCTACTCGTGCCCCCCCGGGAGAGTGTCCGCGCCCCCCCAGGGGGGCGGGCCCCACCGGTTAAGAACCACTGGTTTAGATCAACTGTTGGTAAAGTCTGTTATGGCCTCTGAAGTTAGATGTTTTCTAATAGTCAGGGTTTCCAATGTTCTGAATGTACTTGAAAGTATTGTGTTTTACTTAAAAAACAAAGTGTTATAGTTAAAAGAAGGTCTACCTACCTATAGGCTACCTGAATCTCTGAAATGTATTCCTAAATAAGCTATTGCTACACTTTATGGCAAAAATTGCACTGGTCTGTTGGTCTTGAAAAAAAAAACAAAAAACAATGTTTTGTTGCTAAAGCTTCTGTATTCAGTCATTATTCAATGGTATACTAAAATCCATGTGAAAAAAATTGCTTCTCACTGTTCTCAGGTCAAATATTTATATGCGATTAAAATTTGATTAATTTCGATTAATTAATTACAAAGCCTCTGATTAATTCGATTAATTTTTTTAATCGAGTCCCGGCCCTAATATATATATATATATATATATATATATATATATATATATATATATATATATATATGTATATGTATATATATCTTATATGTCTTATATGTCTTATTTACTGCCACACTGCATAACTTAGGCAAACACTAATCCATTTTGATCCAAGGGTCAATTCATGTTTGTTGTCGTTGTTGCCTTGAAGAACCAAACAACAACTACAGAGCTACACCAACCTTGTTATGTTCAAGTATCTCACATGTGAATATAGGCTTGTTGCTGAATTCTTCATTAGCTGCTTAAAAGCAATAAAACAAAGCAGTAGCAGTAATATGGGATCATATGAAGGTGATGATCAACACTTAGTGAGGGCTCCTCTGAATAATGTTATATGCAATGATGCTGCATTCACTAGGGGTGGGCAGATCGTTCTGAAAGTAACATTACTACCAATACTATGTTCTCCTTTTGTAGATCAATTCAAGTCAAATATTGTATCTAAAAACCGAAATATGAAAATGGCTCAATATAGTTACCATGGCGCCGTACTAGGTGGCAGCCTGTTGCAGCAGCTCCTGTGGGTTTCCAAGCTTTTCGTAGTTTTTTTAGTAGTTTTTTGTATTTCTGTTTAGATTTTTGTTGTGAGTTATGACAACTCTTCTCTGGTGAGCGTGAGAGGATGGACACTTTCCTTTTTTTGAACTTTTGTGGCACTTTTGTGGCACTTTTTTGTGATGTTTTTTGCTAACCCTAGCAACGGAGGGTCAGGAGCGCATCACTGAGCGCATTGTTTACACACGCGACCAGCTGATTGCGCTGTGTAAACCTGCACTGCTACCCGGAGCCAGGCCTGAGGTCCTGAAGGAGCTGCGAGGGGGGCGCCGTGGCTGCAGAGCCGGAGTGAGGTGGAGGGTGAAGAGGAAGAGACACAGACCGGCTGTACCGGCGATCGTCATGGGAAACGTGAGGTCTCTGGGGAACAAGACGGACGAGCTCGCCGCGCTGATAAAGGCTCAGAGGGAATATCGTGAGTGCAGTGTGTTGTGTTTCACGGAGACATGGCTTCACTTGCACATCCCGGACCAGAGTGTGGCGATTCCCGGCTTCAGCACTGTTCGGGCGGACAGGGACGTGTCAAGCAGCGGAAAGAAGAAAGGATGAGGGATTGCACTGTATGTGAGTGAGAGGTGGTGTAATCCCGGACATGTTCACGTGAAGAAACGTCTCTGTACCCCGGACATTGAACTGTTGACTGTGGGGATGAGGCCTTATTATTTGCCCCGGGAATTCACGTCCGCCATCATTATCGGTGTGTACGTTCCTCCTTCAGCTGATGCAGCGCTGGCCTGTGACGTCATCCACTCCGCTGTTGCCCAGATACAGACACAGCATCCTAACGCATTTATTGTCATCACTGGGGATTTTAATCATGTCTCACTGGACAAAACCCTCCCAACATTTCACCAGTATGTTGACTGCCCCACCAGAGACTGTAACACACTGGATCTGTTGTATGCAAATGCTAAGGATGCATACAATCCCACAGCCCTCCCCCCTCTTGGAAGATCTGACCACAACCTAGTTCTGCTGACCCCTAAGTATATCCCCCTTGTTCAGCGGCAGCCTGTCCACACTAGGAGCGTGAGGAGGTGGACTGAGGAGGCTGCTGACGCACTACAGGACTGCTTTGAGTCGACAGACTGGGATGCACTTGTTGAGCCACATGGAGAGGATCTCGACAGCATGACCGACTGCATCACAGAATACATCAGGTTCTGCGAACACACCACCATGCCAACCCGGACTGTATGCTGCTTCCCTAATAATAAGCCGTGGAGCACCAATGACCTGAAAGCTCTTCTTAACAAGAAGAAGAGGGCGTTCAGGTCTGGAGACAGGGAAGAACTGAGGAGAGTGCAGCATGAACTCAGGGATATGCTGAGGGCCTGTAAAGACGCCTACAGGAGGAAGCTGGAGGCCAAACTCCAGCAGAACAATGTGAGGGAGGTGTGGACTGGTATGAAGCAGATCACTGGGTGTAAGGTGAGCGGCAGACAGTCATCGGGCAGCCTGCAGAGGGCAAATGAGCTGAACAGATTCTTCAATAGGTTCAGCTCACAGCCTTCTGTCGTCTCCCTGACACCTCCAGACCCCCACACACCCCCACTGCCCCAAATGCTTCCTCCCCTCCCCCCTCACTCCTCTGATGTGAGCTCTCCTGTGCAGCACCTCTCCTCCTCCACCTCTTCCTCCTCCACCTCCTCCTCCTCCACCAACAGCCTCCCCCGCATGACTGTGACTGCAGGCAAGGTTAGGAGACAGCTGGAGAGACTCCACCAGCAGAAGGCTGCAGGCCCTGACGGTATCAGCCCCAGGATCCTGAAGACATGTGCCAGCCAGCTGTCTCCTGTCCTACAACACCTCTACAACCTGAGCCTGGGTCAGGAGAGAATACCGGCGCTTTGGAAGACTTCCTGCCTGGTTCCTGTTCCAAAGAAGTCAACACCATCAGACCTCAATGACTATCGACCAGTGGCCCTCACATCTTACGTCATGAAGGTGCTGGAGAGACTGGTTTTGGCCAACCTGAGGCCGCAGGTAAGAGCCCTGCTAGACCCTCTGCAATTTGCTTACCAGCCCCACTTGGGAGTTGATGACGCTGTCATCTACCTGCTGCAACGAGCCCATTCGCACCTGGATGGTGGAGGAGGCACTGTGAGAATCACATTCTTTGATTTCTCTAGTGCTTTTAACACCATTCAGCCACTGCTACTGGGGGAAAGGCTGCGGGTGATGGGTGTAGATGACACAATGATCTCCTGGATTACTGACTACCTGACAGGCAGGCCACAGTTTGTCCGTCTGGGCAGTGTTCTGTCTGATGCGGTGGTTAGTGATACAGGAGCTCCACAGGGGACTGTACTGTCTCCTTTCCTGTTCACCTTATACACCACTGACTTTCAGTACAACACCGGGTCGTGTCACCTGCAAAAGTTTTCTGACGACTCGGCTGTTGTTGGGTGTATAAGTGAGGGACAGGAGGAGGAGTACAGGGCACTGGTAGACAACTTTGTGGAGTGGACTGGACAGAATCACCTGCGGCTGAACATCAGCAAGACCAGAGAGATGGTGATAGATTTCAGGAAGAAGAGGAAGACGGCTTTCCAACCTCTGTGCATTCTGGGAAGGGATGTGGAGGCGGTGGAGGATTACAAGTACCTGGGTGTTACCATCAACCACAGACTGGACTGGAGATCTAACACTGAAGCTGTTTACAAGAAGGGGATGAGCAGACTTTACTTCCTGAGGAAGCTGAGATCCTTCAACGTGTGCAGCAAGATGTTGGAGATCTTTTATCAGTCTGTGGTGGGCAGTGTACTTTTCTTTGCTGTGGTTTGTTGGGGAAGCAGCATCGGAGCCAGCGACACCAACAGACTCAACAAACTGATCAGGAGGGCTGGCTCTGTGATTGGCTGCAAACAGGACACTCTGGAGGCTGTGGTGGAGAGGAGGACACTGAAAAAACTGTTATCCATCATGGATAATCCTCTCCACCCTCTCCAACTCACACTGGTCAGACAGCGGAGCACCTTCTCTGGAAGGCTGCCTCAGCTTCGCTGTCGTAGCAATAGATACAGGAAATCTTTCCTGCCACAATCCATCACTTTGTATAATAACTCTCTCACCTCTGCCTGACAGAGAACTCTGGTCTCTCTACTGTTTTGTTGTATATATTATTATTGTTATAGTATATTTTGCATATTTTGTTTTGTTGTATATATTATTATTGTTTATTGTTTATAGCACACTGTGCACTGTATATATACACTATGTTTATATTGGATTCTATTTATGTTATGTACGAAGTGTTTTATTTGCTGACCCAGTACTGCTGTAACAAAATAATTTCCCAGTCTGGGATCATTAAAGTAATTCTATCTATCTATCTATCTATCTATCTATCTATCTATCTATCTATCTATCTATCTATCTATCTATCTATCTATCTATCTAGTAATCCTTTTTAGTATAGAAATGATATTAGAATTATTATTATTATACACACTTCTTTGTATGTATGCACTTTCACTTTACATTAATAAAATAATCATTTTTGTTATCTGCCTTAAAAAACTGTCCTGTGTTTTCTCAATAAAGTATATTTCTATCTGTGTCGCCGATATTGGTCTTGAATTCATCGGTATTGGATTGAAAACCAAATTTTGGTATCACCCATCTCTCGCATTCACATACTCCTCGGATGGTCTTATTTCCCGTGTTGGGAAGTCATTCATCTCTGACTTCAGTGACTTCCGTCGGAATGTCGGAGCAACATGAATGCCAGAAGTTCCGCACTGAGAGTTTAAACAACATAACAGTAGTATTTAAGTTTGAGTATTTGAGTTACAAGGAAGAGCAAAGGAAACGATACTGTACAGAACATGACTTAGGAAAAGATTTCTTACCGTCAATCTAATATTTACTCTCATCTGCCACGTGTCAGGCAACTCGCATACCTGATATTTCTCTGATCGATTTTCTCGATAATTCCGTCAGCCCATGAATACACATAAAGCATAAAAACATCAGAAGACCTAGAATTTAACCCTAGGGAATATCAGATAAGTGTACAGTTTGAATCTGATCTTGGTATCTCTGGTATTTTATATTTGGCATCTGATGTTGTGATATGCTCGACGAGCACAGGCTGTATAGGCATTTCGGAACCCATGGTTACTTTATTTATTTATCTGACAGTTAATTTACAGCATTGTCTGGTAATGTTTTCACCTCCTGTCCACCTCTTTTTCCTCTAACTTACTGTACATAACAAGAAACTCTTCACTTTTCATATGTCAAATTTTAGACTTCTGTGTGAATTAATTTATTATTGAAAATAATTTATGTTTTAATCATACATTGCTTTGTGTAAGTATTTAATATACATAGATATTATGAATACAAATGACTACAATGAATATATGTTACAAATGTATTAGGATAAGAATGTATATTGGCACTCTCAGCAGGAGTCTTCTGTCGAGATGCAGCACAGATAGACAGTAGTGCTTCTTTAAAAACAGATTTGTCTAATGCTCATATGGGATTCTCATGTGGGATATCTTACACACATACACAGTGTGTAATGGCTGTATGTACAGTATTTCAAAAAATGTTTTCAGTGGTAATGCTTGGAAACACTGTGGAGTACGGATGTTTCCCTGTTTATTAGTCAAACTCTCAAGGATGAGAATGGATTGTCTTCAAATTCATATACTCAAATTAAAAGGGTTTTTATCTTTTGTTTTGTTTATCTTTCCTAGTAATACCTGCCCCCTGATCTCATTTCAGTTCAGTTGACTGGAAATGGAGGACAGAGCCAGTGAGGTCAAAAGTCATTATTTTTTTTTTTTTAAACAGCAGAACAGTACAGCTACATTGAGCTGCTTGTTTAAAAAAAAATATGTCAGTTCATATTTTTTAATGAATTAAAGCAAGAATGAAAAAGTTTCAGGCAAGTCAAAAATGAAATATATCGTCTAATTTATGCCTGAAAATGTTGTGGAGCACAGCAGCTGAATCCACCCTAGAGAGTATAATTGTTTTTTAATGCACAGTTCTCTCGTTGTTAGCCAACACCAGGGTTTGTTTATGCAGGAGCACGGCATGTGAATCAGCAACGTCTTGATTATGATTGGAGGGGCTGCGGGTAATGCAGCTTTAATCACCATTAGCTATTTGCTTTATCATTTCTTCAAATATCTTGACTGCAGGATGTTTTGGGAAAACATCATCAGCGCTGATGGAGAACTAGATTTACCTCGCCCCAAAGCAAAAAGCTGTTTTGAGATCTAGAAAATTATACCCACAAAAACAGTCTTTCTATTGACATCTTGAATATATTTTCAACATCATCCAGACTTTTATTTCCCTGTTGATTTGAATTTGAGTCCATAGTGGCCAGAAGCAGAAGATATAAATTAAACAGACTCTTCCTGGAGATGCCTGTTTTGCACATATTAATAGTGGGGAGACCTCTCTTTGCTCCAGGCAGTTATACTCTTGTCTGCTTCGCATTCATTTTAGAGCTTCTTTTCTTAGCTCACATATAGTGTACAGTGCTATTGATTGCTTGAGTTGAACATATTAGTGCTGATAGACTGCTGTCTTAGTGGTCCACCTGTTACTGGAAATGAGCTCTGTGTTACAGGAGGGTAGAGGCTGCAGTATCAGCTGCTTGTGCTGCTAAGGTCACCTCTGTTTGACTCTGGGTATGCTTGACTCCAAGGACATTCGAGTCTTGGAAAAATCTGGTTCGGGAGCAAAAATTTCTGCATCAAGTTCACTAAATATATGGGAAAGATGTTGCCCTCTACAGATATTAATTTCATGTATATGCTTAAAAGTATGAAACTGGTACATATCTACATTTCTGTTTTAATTGACTGATGCAAAATTGATATTCACTTCCTAGTTGTTTGAATTCTACATAAAATATTCTGTTATACACCCAGACATTATCTTTGTTGAATTCTACTCGATGAAAATTGCTGCATTTTCTTGTTGTGTTGATGAACCAGATGAAATGCACAGGAAAAAATGATACTCTTTGATGTAATAAGTCCCTGGAAAACCATCCTTTGTGAAAACATCTCATGTTAAATTTGCTGTAGTGTTCCGAAGCTGCGGCTTGACTGATGTTGTCAATGACTGATGATGTAAATCTGTTGATCTGTTGTTTTTATTCTATCTCTTGTTAAGAAGTCTGTTTTGATATAATCACTGTAAACTAAATAATAGGGCTGTCGAACTATTATTCTTTTCTAATTGCAATTAATTGCATTTTGTCCATGGTTAACTCGCGATTAATCGCAAATTAAAAAATGCAAAAAGTGTCAGGATTATTATGAGGGGTCCAACCCTGAACAACCTATCAACTGATTTTATTGTATCAATAGAGCTTACATTGAGGGTGCTTGAACAGTTGATTTGGGAGTAAGAGTTGTACATCACTAAAACAATGCTTTTTTTTATAATCAGGCAATGTTGTTAATAGGTGAGGTGTTAATGAATATGAAGACACTGTTCACATATGCACAACCAATTGAATACAGTGCAGATAATTAAGCAGGTTAAACAACTTTGGCTGAAGAAGAACATTGAAAGCCACACTGATAAAAATATTGGGCTTGATCTTGTAAGGCAACTTTTTGCATCATTTTATCCTGTCGATCAAACAAGAGTAGTCTTTGTTCGTACAACATTAATTTTGCAAGTAAAGTCAACTTACTTTTGCAGGTGATGTCAACTTACCTTTGCAAACAAAGTCAACTCAATTGTGTTAAGTTGACTTCACTTGCAAAAGTAAGTTGCTTAACTTGTAAAATTAATGCTGTACATCCAAGGACAACTCTTGTTTGATCTACGTGATAAAATTATGCAAATAGTTGCCTTGCTTTTTTTAAGTAGATCAAGCCCCGTATTTTTAACAGTGTAGCAGCGTTTATTGAGCTGGAATATATTCTTTGTGTTTCGTTGGGGTATGCTTGGTATGGGCATTTAGCTGAGTTTCTCCCCATCATTTCAGTATGCAACATTTTGTGATTGGTGCTACCTAGCGAGCACAGAGGTCGTTTATGCAGCATGCATCTCATGCTGCCCCCTGTTCAGTGGCCTCGTATTTGGGAACTCTGTCTCTATCACCTGAGGCTGGGCTCGCTCTGCCCGCTGCTGTGGTTCGACAGCTAACAAGCAGAGCTAACTTACCAGCCTTCAGCCACCGCTGCAACAAAAAACAGCAACCACACCCAGACACACACGGCTGACTTACGGCTAAAACCCCTCGCTAACGGTTAACACCGCGCAGGTGTGTTCTGCATGCAGTCGAAAACGCGGCGCCGTCTGATTGACGTTACGTGGAAGGAAAAAAACACATCCCTGCCGGTGCTCAGATGGCTGGCGCAAAGTACCCAGAATGGCCAAAAGTACCCAGAATGCACCACATGGGGTGCAGTTGGAGCAGAGTAAATACAACGAGCAAATTGTGTGTTGTGTGGATCTGCATAAGAAGATTAGCCACTTACATACAGCTTGTTAAGGAAAAAAATCAAAATGAACAACATGTAGACTAATTCACTACTTGATATATTCATGTCAAAAGACAAACCTTTTTATTGTTATTATCACAGGCTTAATTATGGTATACTTACATATTCTAAGATTTACTTTGTTCATTGCATGCCTACTTCTGATGAAATCTTAATACAGATATTCTTATAACAATAACACATACAGATGCTAGCTTCACATTAAATCCCAGTTGTTGGGACCTAAGGCTGTAATTTCAGGTTTTCAAAAGGGGCCGTTCAGCCACTTTAGACAGGATGACCTTTTTAGCTTTTGGCAGCTACAGTGAAGAATTGGGTTCAAACAAATGGTGTAAATAATGTCTAATAAAGATAGAATTTCCATTTTTTGCTGAACTTATCCTTTCAGTTGTAATTTAGAATATTTTTTTGTCCTAACTAACTTCTCAAAACCTTGTATGTTAGGAGCACTGGCTCTAGTGTACAATGTGTCTTTGATGCCAAATATAAGAGACAGATAGCCACTGTGATCAAGGCCTTTGAGATTTGGTTTCTTTTGATCATGCATTTAATATGTCACTGTATGAAGTACACTGTATGAAGTGGCAAAGATTTCAAATGATTGGGCTTTGCTACCTTGACAACAAACCGAGTTTTCAAAATTGTTATTTGACTTAAAAACTAGTCTGATTTTCAGGCATGTGTACCCGCATAAATTTCATCTGATTACGGGTTTGCACAGGCGAGGCTGTCACCCTTTTTCCTTATGTCTCAGGGTTTTATTAATCCAAATAGGTGCCACCTTACACCAAGCCATCACTCAGCTGTCTCTCGGGAGGCTTTCCATTTGGAAGGTGAAAGCCCCTCTTGGCCCTCAGCTGACACGTTATTTCAGTCTACTCTCTCAAGGTCACAACATTTCAATTGGCCTCCAGAAAGACTGTGTGACAGTGGCAGTCTCTCTGGAGGCCACACAGACTGATCAAGTGAAGCTAAGGTTGGGGTGAAGGAGATGGCAATATGTGGTGTTTATCCATCACTCTAGGGTAAATGAGCTGATGCTTACTTAAGCTGCCATTTTTTTTATGTCTCTAGCCATCTAGCCTTCTGATCTGTCTCACAGACTCAACAAGTGACAGAGAGCCACAGCCCTGGTGAAGATAATGTTTAGTCCTGTGCAGACTAGACGGCTGTCAAATGTTGACCTTTCCACCTGTGTGAGCAGATGTTTTGTAGAGATGGATTCTCTATTTTTGGGCCACAGAGAAGACTTGTTTGGTTAAGGTGAGTTGGTGCTTGCCTTCAAGGGAAATCACCTATTTTCTACATTACACTGTGTTCTGGGGAGTTCTACTGCATATGTGAAGGTAGTATGAAGCTTTTGTGGCTCCAGAGGAAACTGGATATAATCTGATAAATTGCCACTAATAATACTCAGTGGCTAGGGTGCATTGTTTTTTAACTGTCCATAATGAGTCCACCGGTGTTATACTGTAGGAGTGCAATGCTAAACCAGTGGACTGCTTTTCAAATGATGCTGAGTGACTTTTCAGTGCTTGTAAATATTTAATAATAATAATAATAATAATAACAATAATACATTTTATTTGTACAGCGCTTTTACAGCTCTCAAAGACGCTTTACATAAAACCAAAAACAGAGGAAAAATACATAGAGAAATAAATAAAAAGTACATGTAAGGACAAACAAACAATATGTAAGTAACTGTGTGTGTTTGTGATTACAAAAACTGATGGGGGCACAAGAAAGATAGCTATTATTGCAGGTTAAAAGCAGATTTAAAAAGGTGGGTCTTGAGTAATGATTTGAAGGTGGATGGGTTAGAACAGTCATGGATGTGTTTGGGGAGGGCGTTCCAGAGGGAGGGGGCGGCTATGGAAAAGGCTCTGTTGCCCCAGGTGCGGTGCTTGGTCCTGAGCGGGTGTGAGAGGAGGTTAGCGTCGGATGATCGGAGGTTGCGGGATGGAGAGTGGTGGTGGAGCAAGTCTGTGAGGTAGGAAGGGGCCTGGTTATGTAGGGCTTTGTGGGTGAAGAGGAGGAGCTTGAAGTTGATTCGATATGGGATAGGGAGCCAGTGTAAGTTTTGTAGAACAGGGGTGATGTGTTCGTGGGAGCGGGTGTGGGTAAGGAGGCGGGCAGCTGAGTTTTGAATGTACTGAAGTTTGTTGAGAACCTTGGATGATGAGCCATAGAGGATGCTATTGCAGTAGTCGAGTCGTGAGGTGATGAATGCATGGATGAGAGTTTCGGCGGCAGAGAAGGAGAGTAATGGACGAAGGCGAGCGATGTTCTTGAGGTGAAAGAAGGCAGTTTGGGTGAGGCGGCTGATATGATGTTCAAATGAGAGGTTATTATCGAAGATGATACCAAGGTTGCGGACGAACGGGGAGGGTGACAGGGTGGTGTTATCAATGCTGAGGGAGAAGTTCTGGGTTGATGTGGCAAGGGATTTTGGGCCGATGAGTATGATTTCAGATTTGTCACAATTCAGTTGAAGGAAGTTAGTTAGTTTGTTTAATATAATTTAGTTCTACTAAACCTTCGAAGAACAGAACACGTCTTTCTCTAACAACCGTTATGTTTGTTTAAGACAGCATTAGTGTGAAAAGCAGAAGTAGCATCCTGTGCTCTGTATGAACTTTGGAGGTCTTTGAAGTGTACAGTAAACGTTACATCACCATGATGTCAGACATGTTTTGTACCAGGTCAGGTTTTGCTTGACACACAGGAAACAAAGACTCTCAGATCAGGGCTGGTATGATTGTACCTCCTGATGTGACACAAAAACATTGAATTTAACCATTGACCTCAGATACAGGCAGCTTGTATTAGCAGTGACAGCAGAGCAGATACAGTAGATATATAGCTCACATGGTAAATATAACAAGACATCTACTCCCATAGCTATAGAGTATCATTTGTTGTCTTGTTGCTTTTGTGGAGAGAACAGTGAAGCTGAAGTAGAGTTCTGTTATTTTATCCTTTTTAAGCAACAGCGCATTGAAAAATCCAATTTTATTTGTTGTGTTCTCTAACTGCGATATCATCCTGCTGTTCTAGGGTAACAGACTCTGCTTCTAGCCTGTGACACACACCATACATTGTTTTTCTATCATCTCATACATTACTTTGTTGGAGTTAATTTTTGAAAAAAAAGTCACATTTTAGTTTTATCAGCTCAAGCTAATTTTACCAGACACATGGCTGCCATAGCCTATAGTTAATTAAACATCAGTCTGACTCTCTGTGAATTATTTTGGTTTTGGAAGCCTCAGCCTCTAATGCCTGCTTCCTTTTCTCTTGAAGCTTTTCAGCTCATCCTTTAATTAATGACTTTTCCATCTGATCCCAGTGTTGTTGATGCAGATTGTTAACACAACAGGGGGAAAGCAAGGCCATTGGTGAAACAAATTTCCCAGCAAGCCTTCCTCAAAACCAACCGTAATAGTGACATACAACCAGCGAAAATGGTATAAACAGCTGCTAGAATGACATTTTCTGGAAAGGTTAATACATTTGTAATTCGGTTTGTCGAAGATATTAAATGGTAGAAGGGTAGGCAGGTGTAGAAGAAAGCATCTGACTGGCCCAACAATGTGGCAGCCCACCATAATTTGTCCCGGTGTGCCAAATGGTGAGTCCCCCCTGCATAGTACTCACTTTCATAATACGGCACATATGCACTTAATTTGCCATGGTTACGCCTCACTCACATCATCAACCTTTAATGTTACTCTACAGTTGTTTTGATATAGCTAGCTTGCTACAAAGTTAAGCAGACAACGCAAACATTAACATAATTATGTTGACAATGACTATAACAGCTGTTAAAAGGATTTTCCCTGTCTCAAACATTTTGTGTTGTGTCTTCCCCTCCTCTTAATAAATTTACAATCAGCCATTGTCTTAAATTCCACAAATTCCTCATCTGTTGGGAGACTCGAATGGGTCCTCAGAAAATGGGACCTTCTAGCAATGCATTCGATAGCAAAGGAGCACCAAATACTTTTCCCTTATGACATCCTGAGGAAATCCTTATGGATATTTTATGAAACTATTTTTTTTTCTTAAGCATCCTTAGATGAAAACCAGAAGGACAATAGTGTGAATGCTGTATGAAAAGGCAACCTTAGCACAGTTCTTTGCAACTTGGCACTACATCTCTCTTTATCATGACTAGATGACCAAACAGACCTAGCAAGCACAGGCCCAGAGGCATATAATACAGCTATACATTGTATTCTTAGACTATGGTAAGACTACACTGAAATTAGGGAAATCATTTGAATATGTTTGACACCTGATCAGCTCTGCTGCAATAAATATGACTTTATTTAGTTTAGTGTTTCTATAATACCTGTGCAAAAGCTGTGTCATTGTGGACCTGCTGAGACAATGCAAGTGAATTAGGCCATTCTGTTTTCAAAATTTGGATGACCACATGCAGTTTTCGAGGTAATACCCATTGCCCAGTGGCTTATTGTCTCCTAGATCTTTCATGTTTCAGTTGATCTCTCAGAAACTTGAAAATAGTATATCTGTATTTTTTAGAAATTCATTACTGAGAAAAGTAGATTTAATTAAGTGGTCACAATTTGTACTAGATTTATGCAGTTGAGGCGTTGTCCTCCTCACCATGCAGAAAAAATGCAAGGAGCCATTAGGCTTACATTCATCCCATCATTCCTCAGACTACATAGCGTTAACTTCTAAAATTTCATCACTTAAGTGTATCTTTAAAGGCTCAATGCAGGGAACACCTTGTGATTTAATGGACCAAAAATTGGAGTCAAGTGCACTTCTACCTCTCCCTGAAGACTTCACGTTCAATATTGCTTTAGGGAATATTGGCCAGCCAGATCCCTGCAGGTCCCTCGGGGCACTCCAGCGAAAGGTTGGGCTAGATTAATGAGCTTTAAAGCAGATCTTCGACTTGTGGCAGTGTTTGACTTTTTGAGCAGAGTGTGACCAACGGACTCTCCCCTGAGACCTCCAGTCGGCTCAGTGCACTCTTTAATTAAAGGGAATCATTGCACAGTGGATGAATCCATAGGGCTTTACTTAATACCTTAAACACAGCTCAATAATACCAGCTGGATTTCAAACAGAGCTCCTGATGTGGCTCCATGGAAAGTCTCCAGGTGAAGCAAACATGGACACAGGGAGATCTTGTTGCAATAGTGCTATGTCACACATTTTCCTCCTCAGTTTTAGGCATATCAATAATTAGTTATACTTGTGAGATGGAAAATCATGGTGCCTCTCAACATTGTTTTTTTTTTTTTATATATATATATACTAGAAGATTGCCTAAAGAGTGGCCCACCATCAGATATGATTTGGCCTTCCATATATTTCGAGTGAAATAAAATAGTGAAATGGAAATGTTTAGAGTGTAACAATGTAACAGTCAGTAAAGTTAGGGAACTTGGAATCCCATTACTGCAGAAGCTAGTTGAAAAAAATTCAAGGAACCTTAATAGATTAAACAGGTTAAAAAAAATGTTTACACATGTTTTCAGTCATTAGCACATAACATTCTACATCGGAACACAATAGTTAATTGCTTTAAGCTCCACCACTATGATTGAGTTTTGGCCTTCCAAAGAAAAACATTTGGGCAACTCTGTAGTAGACTATCCTCGACAGAAAATGGACAGCATCCATCATTTGATCGTCACCTTTGTTCACATTCAGGGCTGGACTGGTAATCTGGCATACCGGGCCTTTTCCTGGTGAGCCGACAGTCCATAAAGGAAGAAAAAGACAAAAAAAAAACAGCTGTCCAGAATTGCCACAGGCCCTGTTTTTTGTGAATGAAATATCTGGGGGCGGGTCGGTAAGGTAACGCTGAGTGGCCTTGATGCCTGTCAGTCATGATGAGTCACGTCTCTTCACCTCTCTGCTGTGTCTGCAGCTGACCACTGTGATGCATGTCCCTCTCCCCGGCCGGGCGAGCTATCATACCGTAAAATACCAAATAATAGTCGGGGTGTTTATTTGTTTCAATCACTTAACAAAACAGGCATTTATTTGGGACCAGGCGGCAAATTTGGGACCGGCGTTTAATTCCTTCCTCTCAAAGATCCGTGATGAAAATGTCACAAACTTCGCCAGCTTCTCTGTGAATTCTCTGGCATCCTTCGGCAAGTGAAGTTGTTGCGGCGGAGGAAACGATTCAGCCAACCAGCACTCGCTGCAAACTCCTCATCTCTGCTGTCACTTACGGTGGTGTACATTTGTTTCGCCCTGATCATTTTGCGGGACACTCTCTCGTGGCGTGCCCGTTTGCTGATAACTCATTCCCGCATGTTTATGTCAACCTCCTCGCTTGACTTCTTCCAGGCAGCCTGGTCCTGTTGCTGTCCTCCTCGGACAGACGCTGAAGCTCAGTTTGATTTTTTCGCCCAACTCTCACTCTCTTGAGGTCGACAGAGAAACGTCTAGAGGCTGCTTCTCCCGAGTTTTCCTCTGCATATTTTACGACAAAAAGTTTGAATTTCAAGTCGTACTTTTTATTGTTTTGCTGCACCGGAGCCATGGCGATCATCAATGTGATACTGACTGACAGAAAGCAGTACAACACGTGAAAACGGCGAAGAAGAAAAATTTGCAGTGTCAGTGGTCACTTCTTCCTCGATTTAAAAAAAATAAATGAATTAGACTCGGCATTTATTTAGGAGAGGCAGCGCAGTAATTGATTAATTCATGTAATTCACACAGAAAGCTGCGCTGCCACTCCTAAAGAGACGTGACGGTAGACGTCATGATGATGACGTCGGGTGTTTTCCAGGTGTTTCCCCTGCGGTTATTTATCAAAATATACACCTGCACCCGGCGTTTAAAGGGGACCCTGTGGTTAATTGAAACCCGGCTATTATTTGGTAATATACGGCACATTTACACCTCACTCTGTACGCCGGAACGGCGGCGGCCATGCGCATCCGCGATTCATTTGCAGCCTGGACACGGAGTGGTGTGTGTCTCCTCTCTGCTCTGACGGCAGGCTGGACTGCTGCGCGAGGCTACTGAGAGACTGACCGCCTGTGAGTGCTTTTGGACGAGGGAGGGACTCACGGCAGCACCCGCTGCTCGTTGAGCACAGTTACTGCAGAGTGATACGTGCTGTCAAGTCAGAGTCTCCAAACACCACAAAAGTCTCCGATAACACCAGTAAAAGACGCTAGATTTGTCGGTAGTCGCTTTTGACAAAAATGTCGCCGGAAGGATGATTTGTTTGTGTGTTATAATAGTCCAACCACTTGCATTTCGATATGGGGGGAATTTTCGTGATTTTTTTTTTTTTTTTTTTTTCAGATTTTTTTTCCCCCTCCCATCCTGTAGCCTCTGCGCGCACCCCCGGGAGAGTGTCCGCGCCCCCCCAGGGGGGGCGGGCCCCACCGGTTGAGAACCACTGTTCTAAGACACCGGCCCACAATTTAGAGGGGGCGGTCCATTGGTTCATCTTCAATATAGAGTGAAGATAGTATAGATAGTGGAGTGAACCAATCAGGATATAGTACAAAAGCAGCCCCACCTCTTCCTCTGCACTCTCCCCTATAACTCCTGCTAGTTTCACAGTGTTGAATGTGAGGATTGGCAACACAGAGCAACCAAAGAGAAAGAAAGGGGGTGCGGAGAAGTTGCGTGCTAAGAGATTGAAAAATCTCACTATAGATGCTGCAAAATGTGCCAAGATCACAGACATATATATTAACAGGCCAGGCTTTTATTTTGGACCAGGCGGCAATTTTGGCCAGGCGTTTAATTCAATAGTTGTACATCTTCTGCAAGTGAAGTTGTTGCGGTGGAGGAAATCATTTTGCCAACCACCACTCGTGGCAAACTCCTCATTTCTGCTGTCACTCACGGTGGCTTACATTTGTACCGCCATCGCCCTGATAATTTTGCGTGTCACTCTCTCGTGGGGTGCCCGTTTGCTGATAACTCATTCCCGCATGTTTATCTCCAGCTGCTTGCTAGCCTTCTTCCTACCTCCACCCGGCAGCCTGGCCCTTTTGCTGTCCTCCTCAGACAGACGCTGAAGCTCGGTTTTATTTTTTCGCCAATATCTAACTCTCTTGGGGTCGACAGAGAAACGTCTAGCGGCTGCTTCTCCGAAGTTTTCCTCTGCATATTTTACTACAGAATGTTTGAATTTGAAGTCATACTTTTTATTTTTTTGCTGCACATGAGCCATTGTGATCATTAATGTGATATTGACTGAGAGAAAGCAAGCACAATACGTGAAAAAAGCGAAGAAAATAAACCTGCAGTGTCAGTGGTCACTTCTTCTTCCTTGATTTTTTAAAGAATAAATTAGAATCTGCATTTATTTGGAACCGGCTGTTATTTATCAAAACATACACCTGCACCCGGCGTTTAAAGGGGACTCTGCGGTTAACTGAAGCCCGGCTATTATTTGGTAATTACAGCATATATACATTAATTACTAGTCGGTTGTGCTCTGCTTAGTATGAGAGGCCGGTCTAAGCCAAAAATGCCAGGGCCGATTTTTTGTCCCAGTCTATGGAATTAGATTTGTGCCAAAAGAAACAAACAACACTTCTTAAATGTCAATGGAAAAATAGGAATTTGAGAGCACATAAATCTAATTTAAAAAATAAAACTTATAACTTGCAATCAATTAGTTTGTCAAATATTGTAAAGTATTGGTCTTTTACTCTTCTAATAATGCATTATTTTGTTTACGGTTCCCTCTGCTTCTCTCTCTCTGCTCAGACTTTTGCGCTGACTCTTAACTTCTCTCTGCAGCTCTTTCTAGTTTGCGCTCCCTGACTTTTTGTTTGCAGTTTTGGCACAAACCTCTCGGGTGGGTGGCATTTTTCAGTCTGAGTGTCACTTTGTCACTTTTCACTTCCAACCACAAAAGATATCCTGCTTTTTATAAGGGTGTCATATCAAAATT
The DNA here is from genome assembly GCF_900880675.1 of Sparus aurata. Classification (NCBI taxonomy): domain Eukaryota; kingdom Metazoa; phylum Chordata; class Actinopteri; order Spariformes; family Sparidae; genus Sparus; species Sparus aurata. The sequence goes on from NC_044188.1 coordinate 34,759,027, forward strand.
AAATTTGTTGGGTTTGAAGATTCACTTTTTGATCTTTGTCAAAATGTGCAAGACCAGAATACTCAATTTTATCTGTCGTTGGGCAGGTTTTCCTTTTATAATTTTGGGATTTGGCTATTCCTCTGTTTGCTTGTTTGTTTGTTTTTTGACAAATGTAGCCTGCCACCGTATCAAAATTGACAATTACATGTTTACTTTCCCTCCCATAATAACATTTTGTACCTCAGGAGGTAATAGATGCCCATGTGGTTTCAGCCTGGAGATGTATACAAGTGGCAAGTTACACAAAAATCTTTCTCTGTAAATGTTTTTAAACATGAAACTCAGACAATGTTGCAAAAATGAAGTTTATAGGGAACCAATCTAAATGCTAATTGTGTCATTTATCTATAGACATGACATTGTGTAATCAGCATTTACTTCAGCATGATACTTGAAGCAAAAACTTGTCTATTGACAGTTTAACTTGTAAGAGTGGTGTAAGGGTTAAAATGTCTGGCTGTAGTGCTGCCTTCCAGGCTCTGTAGAGCATGTCTATTTTAGAATAAGACACACTTTCAGCTTTACACACACACACACACACACACACAAGCACGCGCACGCACACACACACACACACACACACACACACAAGCACGCACACACACACACACACACACACACACTCCACTCACACTGAGGTAATGGAGGCATTACTGTGAGTGATGGGCCACACCGGGCTCCTACACTCCATCACCTGCCCATCTCAGAGACATCTCCATTTGCTCTCCACACTTCAGCAACACTCATACAGTGGAGAGAAAACAGAAAATATTTGCAGAGTAAAATAGATCTCTGCTATGTCCAGGAGAGGTAAATGCATGGTCATATTTTTTAACCCATCTTTTTCTCAAACATGCTTATCCAGTATCATCTCATTCCTTCAGCATGGCTCCATGCCATGAGTTGTGCTTGGAGCTTCCTTAGTCACCTGAATGGCAGGTTCAGAGATTCACACCACAGCTTGGTATTCTAGTGGGGCAGGCACCACACACACTGTTGGCTCATCTAAAGCCTGTATGCATTTCTACTGTAGCTGCCTGGCTTCATCAGTACAGAGACTTGACTGCTATTTTGCTCTGACCAGTCATTGTTTTCTGTATAGAAAAGAATCCAAATGGTAACAATGTAAAAATTAAAGCTGCAAGCAGCAATGAACGGGCCCTCGCAGTCCACGTGCGTCTGGGCATGCTGCCGTCGGGGCATGTTACAGTTTTTATTGATTGCTTTGACCTGTTTAAACAAACTGGAATCCACTCGGTTTTCATCATCACTGTCTCAGCAGAGCCCAAGACACCTCTTGCAGATGTGTTAACCCTTTCTCATTGAATTGACACATTTTCCTCACCCTTTTGCAGAACAGTTAACACGGATGTCATTCAAGCAGTCCAAACTCCATTGTTTTAGCTATGGTAACCAAACAGAAACCATCTGTTCCTAACTATTAGAAACTACCTACATCAGTATGAAATCACTAAAGCACCTGTTTGACACGCCTAAACACAAATCTTCAATGAGCAATCAGTCTGCAGGCCTTAAAAAGTGCAGGGGCTGTGTTGTTCTTTGCCAACATGGATTGAAGAGGTCTAAGGCAGATGAGAGTGAGAAATAGGTGCAGAGGAATGTCAAGGTTGGATGGCATGCAAGAAGATTTTTCCCTTGGTTCATTGCAAGAGAGGATAATGAATGTGATGTGGATCAGGCCATGTGGCCCCATCGTCAAGACAGAAGAGACTGAGTATCAATTGTGACTATTTCTTACACACTACAGTAATAGATTGTTATACTTTACTGTAATATTTTATATCTTTAACTTCTTTTCTATGTTTTAAAACAGGTCAGTTGTTCAGGAAAATGCTTGCTGTGAAGCTGCAGAAATGTTTTGTGAACTATGAGACTACCAGCTTTCTTATTTTCTTATACTCTAATAGATTTTATTTTGGTTTCCATGTATTTTGTGTAATATTTACAGTATTTCAGTTTTCAGCCACAGTTTGAGAAAAAGAATCAATGGAATCAAAAAATGCATCAAAGCATTTCTGATTCTGGATTCAGTTCTTTGCAAGAAAGCAAATTTGACAACAAATGGCACTGGCATGAAAGCTACGTAGAGTAATAGGTCACAATGACAAGCAGTGGTGCACCGATTCGCACTGCGCACAGAGTGCTGTACTTTGTATTTTGTTGTCCACTGTGTAATGGTGTTGTGTTGATTGAAGGCAAAATTAGCTTTTGTTGCATATTTTAAATGTTTTGGCACGGTTGGAGCCTTTTGCAAACAAAATGAGTCATTTTGACCATGAGTGCCACTGTTTCGGCCTGTGTGTTAACTGTTTTGAAAATGTGGAGTTTGAGTTGACTGCTGCATCAAAGCAATCAATAAAAACTGTAACTTCCATTGAGGAAGTTGTTCCTTTAATAATTTGGTGGCTTGCTATCGCTGGTATGAAGTAATGTATGCATGTTCAGGCAGTGAAGCTGAAAAGTAAGAGGGCTGAAACAGCTTAAAAAAGTGACCAGTTTCTCCAACTGAACATGAAGCTGAATATATGAAGAGGCTGAAATGGCGTCACCGCTGTGGCTCCACGCTGTCTGTAAGAGAGAGAGAGAGAGAGAGAGAGAGAGAGACTTATTTTCTCAATTCATTTATTTGTATTTTAAGCAACAAATTGTATTTTTTGTTTTGTTTAATTGATTCTTGATGCTTTGGCAACATAGTTCTTTTAACATTCATGCCAATGAAGCAAATTTGAATTGAATTGAATTGAATTGAGAGAGAGAGAGAGGTCGCTGCCTCATCGTGAACTCCACCATGCACGTAGATAAGACAATAAAGCGACTTGAACCTTTGAGAGTTATAAATCCGTTAACATAACTTCCTTGTGGGGGCTTCCATTTGCCTTCCATTTATTCAACGTGCTTAAATATGACTCATATATCAGAAGAGCGCACATTTGTGCTTGTTAAGCTCACTGCTGGTTAATAAGACTTAAAAAATAATCTAATCTCACAGCTGTCTGTGTCTGCTGTTTATCTTCCCACAAATCTTAAACTTCTTCCAGATATTGAGTTTCTGTGACTTTGCTGTTGTAAACATTGCTGTTCCTACTAACAGTCACAGTAGTCATTTCTTGGTTTTGTCACATTTTTAGATGTGTAGCATGTATTTCTAGTTTGCACTAGCCCTCCAATAAATAGCCAAATAATAAACCAGTGTATTATTGCTTTTCAAGAATTGAAGCTGAATTGCATGTCTTCCAAACCTCAGTATTATGATAATGTGAATAAACTCATATTGACAATAATTTGTTGACAAAAAAGAAATGGCAATGCGTTTCATTCACAGCTACACAGGATACACAGCTAAGTAGTTAGCTTTCTATAAGTACTTTATTTATTTTACATTAATTAATCTACATATTGTGTTATTAAGGCCTGAACAAAAATGTACTGCCCATACTGCACATACTGCCCTTTTCTGACTTTGAGCCCCTGCCCCTCTATAATCATGTGCACGTCCCTGATTTAAAGGGTCACTGGGTCAATGTCCGAGGACCATGCTCAAGAATGTGCAAATTTCACATGCAACATACTTTGACCAGTCATGAGGCACTTCTTATCCATGCTCTATACATATGGTGGAAAGATGTTTCCAAAAATGTCACAACGTGAGGAGAAAAGTTCAAATTGATTTATCTATCATGGAAGAGAGAGAACCTTGCAGCTAGCAGTTAATCAACAGTTCCATATCTTTTCACAGCTATGCAGGAAACACAAAAACACAAACAGGAGAGGTGTTAACTGAGGCTGCTATTTTGTCTCAGTAAACACAAGAGGCTTAATGGGATTTCACGATTATCCTCCTCAGCTAGATACTGCAAATCTCCCACACATCCTTGTCTACAGGTGGAGAATATTAATGAAAAGTAGGCAGGCCGGAGACCTGCAGGCTGGTCAAAAGCCAAATATCTTGCTCCAGTGACTGCAGTAGGGTCAACTTCTCTCTAGCTACTGAACAAAGAAAAGGTTTAGCTGAACTGGGACTGGTACAGCTATTGATAATGCATGAAACCACAAAGTGACAAGTAGCTTCGTAGTCATCCTCAGTGCTGGTAACATATCACTGACTGACCTGTAAAAATGTGTAAAAAGTACAGGATTGCATATACATGCCAGCAGTCTGAAATTTCTCAATACCTACCCAATCGATTGATAAAATTTTGTACAGCATCCAGAGGTCCCAGACAATATGTCGCACTGACTTTGGAGATTTCTAACTTACCTTGAATGCCTCCTTAAGGTTAACATATCGGGTTCGTACTAAATTATTTAGACAGACACTGAATGAATCAACTTAAAATAATGTGGTAAAGATATTCATGGTGCCCACAATATTGAACACTAATGACTTTGGTAATGATTTGACGTTCTATGTGCCACCACCATAGGGTGAAAATTTAATTTTTTATTTCCATGGTGGCATAACAAGCAACACAAGTTAAACTAGGAACTCTTTGCAACACATGCTGCACAGGTGGGAAAGGAGGTGCAGACAGGTGAGAGTCATGTTATTCAATGGGTACTTTGCACTTTGCAATGAGAATAGATTTCTGAAAAACACATGTGGGCTAGTTTAACACTTAGAGCAAACTAAGTACCTCTGCTGATGGCATCAGCTGCAGAGTATTAAATAGTCCCCCCAGAAATCTGCAGAAAAAAAGTTTAAATTCCACGAGAGCAATTTTGATTGTGCGGCGAGCAATTCTTGATTCCACGGCTTGAAAGTTAAATTTCCGCAAACATTATAAAAACAATTTTTTTTAATGTTATAATGAATTAAATATTCTCTTATGAAATTAATTGTAATACCAGAACACTGCAAATTATTGTGGAACCTACTATTACTGGCTTTAAAATAATCAACATCAATATTTTCTTTGTCCCTGTTGGGCAGATTTATTTGCAACATAGAAAGTGCAAAACTTTTCACCAAACTATGGGTGAAGGTTTAGGAACAGAAAGTGCCTACTGCATACTGCAGATAGTAAATGTAAACATTCAGTTACAGCAATGAAATGCTGACATAAAATGTGCAATCAAGTTCAAATTATAAACAGTTTTTTTCTTTTGTAAACATTTCCCGCGTCCACCAGATGCAGTGGGTAGTGTACTTCTACTGTGAGTCTAGAGTCCAGTCTATCTTACAGCAACATCTAGCGGCCCGGATGAAAACTACATGCAAAATGTGATATTCCGCGGAAGGTCTTTGAATCCGCGGACGACCGAGAAATCTGCCGTAATTTCCGCAATCGTGGAATCGCAAATCCCTGGGGGGATTAGTTAAAGGACTGTGCAGACCAGCTGAAATTTTTCCTTGCCAGAAAAAGGTGGACTGCTTGGGAGAGAGCTCCTGCCCCAAGCGAAGGAGTTCCTATATCTTGGGGTCTTATTCATGACGTGCAGTCACAACCAACAGGGTGGAGACCCTGAGGCAGACCCAGAACTAGCTGGAGGGACTATATATCCCATTTGGCCTGGCAATTCTTTGGGATGCCTAAGGAGGAGCTGGAAAGAATTGTTGGGAAAAAGGAGGAATACCCTTTTAAGCCTGGTATACAATGGAGTATACAGTGTCAACTTGGGTTGGGTAGGTTTCTGGTTTTGCCAGTCTAGTGTGCGGGCTTCAACCAGTTTGATTTTGTGCCGACTGACCAGCATTGGTTGGGTGTAATGTCAAGTGGAGAGCACAAGAATTAGCAGCATGTGGCTATAACAGGTCAAGTTCTGACTGTTTCTGAGCAGGTAAATGAGACCTTTCACACATATTACTCTAATTTATACCAATCAGAGATACAGCTGGATAGATTTAAGTGTCAGAACTTCCTTGGCCAAGTAGATCTACTACAATTGGCAGTGGCTGACTCTATGCAACTTGACGCACCCTTATCGCTGGAAGAACTTAAGGCAGCAGCTCTCGACATGCAAAGAAACAAATCCCCAGGGTTCATAGGCGGCGCCAGGGTAGGGCTTGGTTGGGCTATAGCCCCATCAAGAATTGTGTTAGCCCTACCGTTAGCCCTACCATAAAACAACCAAGAGAAGTGCGGAGTCCAACAGTGCCTCCACGTCGTAACGGCAGTCAGGCAGCTGCGATGACAATTGTCACTGATCTGGGATCATTAAGAGTCGGCCTTCAGCATCCCCATTATTATTAATCAACATAGATAGTCACTGTCCTGAGATCAGTGGGGTACCTGTCAGTCCGTACATCACTCGTGAGCGCGCTTTTAGTGTATGCTTGTCACAGAGACATTTAGTTGAGACTGACTTTGTTAGAAGCTACCTTGCTGTAGTTAGCGGGGACAGGGGCTGGCAGCCACAGCCAACCACTGCGGGCACGGACACTGGCCATGATGCTAATGCTAACACTGACATTAGCCAACGACCCGCTGATGGACCGCGGCGCCCCATCAGGAAAATTTACCCTTCAAGGCTAATCGGTAACCAGCAGAGATCTTTCAGTGCTGCCTGGTTTGACACATACAGCTGACTTGAATATTCAGTTGAGATAGATGCAACTTTCTGCTTCGCCTGACGACACTTTTTGGGTGGTGGTGGGCACCGGTTTCATTCAGAGCCGGCCTTTTCTAATGGATATAAGAACTGGAAACACACAACGGCAGCCTTTAAAAAACACAACGCAAGTGCGGCACACAAGTTCGCCATGGAGGCATGGGCTGAATTTAAACTGGCAGTGACAGATGGCTCAAGATTAGGAAACATGCTAGATGCAGGTCATTCAAAAATCATACAGGAAAACAGAGAGTACATGAGGGCTGTGGTTTTGTCCCTATGTTATACTGCATGCCAAGCCATCGCTCAGCGAGGTCACCGAGAGGATGAGGGGTCAGAAAATAAGGGCAACTTTGTGGAGCTGCTGAACGTAATTGGTGAGTTTGACGAGACAGTAGCAAAGAAACTGAAGGATAATCCCAGAAATGCTGAATACACACATAAAGACATTCAAAACGAGATTTTTGAAATTATGGCTGACATGGTCAGAAATGAAATAAGTGCAGAAACCCGAGAAGCAGAACATTTCGCCCTAATGGTTGACGAAACCAAAGATATCCGTAAAAGTGAACAGATTTTCATTGTTGTGCGGTATTTAAAAGGAGACGAGGTACGTGAGGAATTCCTGCACTTCACGCATGCAGATGGCCTGGACGCTGACTCGCTCCTGAGAAACATACAACAGACTCTATCACAGTGCAATATTGACAAAAACATGTGTGTCAGAACAGTGTTATGATGGCGCTGCAGTAATGTCAGGCTCCAAAAATGGCGTTCAGCCGAAATTCAAAAAGGATGTGCCACAAGCACTGTACATTCACTGTCATGCGCACAGGTTAAACCTTGTTTTGGTTGATGTGGTCCGCAATGTTGAAGCAGCAGCAGAGTTTTTTGAAACCGTACAAATGTTGTACAACTTTTTCTCCAACTCCGTCGCCCATGATCTGTTCATCAAGAAACAGAGAGAGATTGATCAGTGACACAGCCCCTTGAACTTAAGAGCCTATCCGACACACGCTGGGCATGTCAATATGCAGCATTGGTGTCAATCCGAAAATCACTGCCTGCAATAAGGGCGACACTGCTGGATATCATGTCTCAGTCTAATGCGCGGAGGAAAACTGAGGCCAGGGCTGTGAATGGACTTGTTGATGAACAGTTTGTCCTGCTTCTCACGCTTTTCGAGGAGCTATTTCGGGTCACAAAATGTATGTCTGACCAGCTCCAATCTCCCACTCTTGAGCTTTCATCCACAATAGACTTATCAGAGTCAGTCATAGCGACATTGTCAGACAAACGCGCAGAAGAGTCGTGGGTTGACATTCGGGACAGAGCAGTGGACCTGTGCACCAAAGCGGGTGTGAGCCAGGACGGGACACGCGAAAAGAGACAGGCACAGCCTCCTCGAGTTCTTCGGGAGTTTCTTGTCGAGGCCTCAGTTCAGCGCACACCTGTTACAACTCCAGATTCGCTGCGCGCACATTGTTATTACCAAGTAATTGACAGACTTGTGGGTGAAATGAGTAGACGTTTCTCAACCGAGGCCGGAGGTGTTTTAACTGTAGTCTCGGCACTCAGCCCCAAACATGCGTCTTTCCTAGACAAGAAATGTCTGCAGCCCATGGCACAGTTCTATGGAGTGACGGAAGAAAACCTGACAGCAGAGCTACACCAAGTTCAGCATCTGCTGGAAAGAAAGAAAGCACAAGGACCTGTAGTGAATGACACTGTGGGATTTCTCGCTTTAATGCGACCTTACCGGGATGCTTTTGTGGATTTATACAAATTCATCTGTATTTCACTGACCCTGCCCGTGACCTCTGCTTCGTGCGAACGCAGTTTCTTCTGCCTCCGTCGGATTAAGAACTATCTACGGAACAGCAGCGGTGATACCTGAAACAGCAACTTGGCGCTGTTGTCCATCAACAAACAAAGGACAAAGACTTTGGATGTTCCGCGCATCATCGACATCTTTGCCTCCAATCACAAAAACCGGCGGATTGTACTCATTTGAAATCTCAACCTGGTGAGTTTTAATATTGTTTTTATTGTTTTGGGGAACTTTACTGACTTTGTTATTGCGTTTTGTGCGTTGCTTGTTTTCTGCTCTTCCTTGCTGCGGTCTTGTTGCCTAATTGGCATACTTAATTTGTTGGAGATTTGTTTCGACTCTTGGCTGTTATGTGGTAGACTATATATGGCTTTAGGACAACGTAACTATTAACTAACTATCGTCTCTCTCTCTGTCTCTCTCCCCGTCTCTCTGTGTCTGTGTGTGTGTGTGTGTGTGTGCACGTGTTTCTAGCTGTGGGACAGTGTTGTTTTATTGAATATATATTCACATTGAAATTATAGCATTGATTTGAGCCCCACCGTTGCATGGGTTAGCCCCACCGTAGTTGAACCAGAAAAAATATTCTGGCGCCGCCACTGCCAGGGTTTGATGGAATACTTCCAGAGGTATATGTGGAATTCTGGGACATGCTAGGCCTGCTACTTCTAGACATGATGATGACATCTATAGACAAAGGCAGTTTTTCAAGAGAAGTGAATATAGCTCTAATATCCTTACTCATAAAGAAAGACAAGGACCCTGTAGACTGCAGTAGTTATAGACCTCTTAGTTCATTAAATGCAGGTCTTAAAAGAATTTTGCTGTCTCTCAGGTTTTAAGATCAACTGGACCAAATCCGCGTTACTCCCCCTTAGTGATCCAGCTACAGGTTTGCAATTCCCAGCTGGCATCCCAATTATCCAGGATTTTAAGTGCCTCGTAATACAAATCTTCATATCCTTAAACCGCATTGTAACACACAACTACTCAGAAACACTTAATAAAGTTAAAGCAGACCTGGATAGGTGGATCACTCTCCCCAACTCTCTCAGAGATCGTGTCTCTATAGTCAAAATGAACATTTTGCCCAGGATACATTTTATCAGTTCAATGATTCCCCTCTCTCCTCGTGTCAATTACTGGAACAAAATACATTCAGTGTGTCTCGATTTATTTGGAACAGAAAGCGTCTGCACCTCGAACTGTCCACCACACAAAGAGGAGTGGCCAATGGTGGCTTATCTGTACCAAACTTTAAGTTTTATTTCTGGTCATTCGTACTCAGGCCATTACTTGTGTGGTGTGATTCAGATGTCTTAGTTTCCTGGCGCAAGCTAGAAGAAAACTGTGTGAGACCCTGGAACTTGCAGGAGATTCTTTTTGCTAACATGTCCAATTAACAATGCAGGATACGTTTTGGCCCAATAGTTTCACAACTCATTCAGACATGGCGTGCGGCTGAGCTTCAGTGTAAAATCTCATGTAAGTGGCATACACTTACACGATCTTTGACAACCATGGCCTATTAAACGGAGGGAGACCCATCTCGTGTTCTACCTTGAGTAAAAGTAATATTCGCACTTTTGATGAGGTATATAGTGACACAGGGCTGCGCACTTTTCCCACAATAAGCGTTTAAATTTAAAAAAACTTAAAAATACCTACAAAATCAACAGTACATGCTACAGTTTTGAAACTTTCACCAAACTGTAGCCCCAATACTGCTGAAACTTTAGTTCACTTAAACTCATTACAAATTATGAAGTCCATCGCTCAGTTTTTTTCAAAACCTGTAAAACTTATAAAATCTATCTCCTCCCACAATTTTTGCTCAATTGTCACCAAACTTGCTAGAGAGCATCTTCAGACCGTCCTCCACAAAACTTGTTTCTCGGATTTTTGATTTATCAAAAATTAAGCCTACAGTGCATCAAAATGTTTGACTGTAAACAGTACTGTAAACATATACTATCAGATTCTTGCTAAATACATTTTCAATCTTACTGAAAAAAATTAAGAATATTTTGGAGTCATGGTTGATGAAGTTTGGCAAATATCTGAATTTTATCTCAAAAACTGAATTTTTGAGAACAATTTGAATTCTTCTCTCATGGGAACAACTGGAGTCAACGTAAGAGTGGCATTTTTAAACATCAGATTTTCTCTTATGAAGCAAAACACTACAAATCACCAACATTTCCATGCTGTTAAGATGCAATTTATGTTTTATCAGATTTTAGTTTAGGTAACAGAATTTCTGACATTTTTACCATTTTTGAAATCTGCCTTGACAACAGCTGCCTGCACAGTGACTCCGTAAGTCCACAAATGAAGCTACACAGCAGATGTCGCTTCCAGCCGATTAGCTCAGTGAGTTAGGAGCTGGTTCTTGGCGTCAGGGGTTGTGGGTTTGAGACCTAGCAAGGTTGATGATGATGATGACAGATCAAAATGTCAGATGTCCTCAACATGAAACACAAGATAATTGTCCTGATGGTGGCATCACAGCAAGCCTCTAAATTAAATAAAAACAAATCGCTTGGACCGGACCATGGGTGAAAGCTAACCAAATTTTTGGACAAAGGTCCAGTCTCATGCCAGATTACCTCAGCTGTAAACCCAAGCCAATAGTCCTGATGGTGGCGCTACAGCAAGAGTCTAAAGTTAAAACTTTAAAATTCATAACAAATCAACCTGCTAGAACTTCACACTTTCATCAAACTGTAGCCCCAGTGCTAAAGAAACTTTTGTACATTTAAACCTATTAAAAATTATGAAGTCCATCACTCTGTTTTTTTTTAAACTGTAAAACTTATAAAAACCTATCTCCTCCCACAATTTTTGCCTACAGTGCATGAAAATGTTTGACTGTGAACACTACTGTAAACATATACCTGCAAATTGATAAATAAATCTTCAATGTTCATGAAAAAATGTAACATTTTTTAGAGTCATGGTAGATGATGTTTGACAAATATCAGAATTTTACCTAAAAAACTGAATTTTTGAGAACATTTTGAATTCTACTCTCATGTGACTAATTGCAGTCAATGCAAGCAGCATTTTTAAACATCAGTTATTCACTTATGGAGCAAATCAATCATTTTTTAATACAAATTACCAACATCTCCATGCTGCAATATGTGTATTTTCAGATTTTTGTCTTGATAACTGAATTTTTTACAGTGGTTTCAAATCTGCCTTCACAACAGTGAATGGCTTACTCAATTTGTGAAGCCACTGTTGTATTGCCACTTGCCAATTAGCTCAGAGCGATGGATGGCAAGTCTTTGGTTCCAGAAGTTGTGAGTTCAAGCCTCAAGTGGTCCAAAATGAACATTGTTGTCAACTGTCTTGTCTTCCTATTCTCCTGTTTGATGCTCAGAATTGCCTAATTTTGCCAAAAAATAGCCCGGACCCGACCCATCGCTGTGCAGCAGCTATAATTCTTTTTCTATCTGCAACTTAGATCCTTTTTACAGGCGCATGGTGCTTCGGGACACCAACCATTATCTATTCACCCACTGTACAAACTACTTGCCACTTGAATTAAAACGAGAGGTATAGTATCTGCTCTTTATCATTTCTTCCTGGAGGCCTCCTATAATGAACTACCACTTGACAGAATATGGAGAAATGATTGCCCAAATTTGGACTCCGATTTTGATTGGTCACAGGTCTGGGCAAATATTAGAGAGGCCTCCCGCAACCCCGACCACCAGCAGATCCACTTTAACTATCTACATAGAACATATTTGACCCCTCGCAAATTCCATTGTATGAGGTTGATAACTGATCTCTTTTGTAGCCTATGTTCTATGAAGGCCTCTGGCACTTTTTTGCATATGATGTGGAATTGTCCTCCAGTCTCACAGTTCTGGTCCAAGGTGGCAGCCAAGATTTCTGATTTGGTATCAGTGACCATACCAGTGACTGTCCTTTTGCGAATTGATCTGTCAGAGGTTAATATTACTAAACTTAAAAAAGCGCACTGTACTAGCTTGCCTGACAACTGCCAAGAAGTTGATAGCATTACGATGGAAACCTCCCCATTCTCTACCATCAGACACTGGGCACTTACCTTCCTAGATGTATTTATCTTGAACTGTCTACTGCTAGCTGTTTCCTTGTTTAAAACTCCCCGGCTTTGGGTCACACAACAGTGCAGGTCATCGACACCTCCGCCCATCTCAACCAATTGCCAGCACATTGACGCCTCCGATTTAGATAGCAGTCGAAGAGGGAATAAGTGTACCCTCTGAGGTGGTAAATTTGGGGTCTGTTTTGGTCCGGTAATTTGCCGCCTCAGAGGAACAGATTTCCCCTCCGGAGTGGTGTTGGATGCCTCAAATCTCCCAAAGTGGTTATTTAGCTCATTTAGAATGTTGATGTTATCTCAGGGGGGAGGAGTAGGTTTATAGTCTGTGATGACTTGGATACCCTGCCACATTCATCTGGTGTTAGTGAGATCATGGAAGACCGTGCTCTTTGAGCATGAGCATGCTTTGCAATTATTATGGCATGGTACAGGTTGGTCCCATCCTCCTTGCACTTTTGAATGTATGCAGACACAGACTCAACGTACTCCGCCATCCGCGTGTGATCATTGTCAGTAGCAGCTGCCTTGAACATGTCCCAGTCAGTACACTTGAAGCAGTCCTGTAATGCTTCCATGGCTCCTGCAGGCCGAATGCTCACCTGCTTTACTTTGGGTTTTTTCCTGATCAGCAGGGGCTTGTATGCAGGAATTAGCATCACAGCAAGATGATCTGAGGAGCTAAGGTGGGGCAGGTGCAGCTCTGAATGCCTTTTTGATTTTACTGTAGGCCATGTCCAGTGTGCTGTCCCCCCTGGTTGCAAAATCCGCACACTGACGGAAGTGAGGAAACACAGTTTTCATGTTAGCTTGATTAAAGTCCCCTGCCACAATGAAAACTCCCTCTGGATGTGTAGATTGCAGCTCACTGATGGAGTGTTACACAACATTCAGGGCTTCTATTGTGTTAGCACTGGGGGGAATGTACACTGCTATGAAGATGATAACAGTAAATTCACAGGGTAGATAGAAAGGTCTGCATTTCACAGTCAATAGTTCAACATCAGGGGAGCAGTAACTGGAGACCAGCTTCCTGTTGTTGCACCAGTTGCACCTGGGATTTACCGGTGGGGTTGGGGGGGTGGACACACTTGGACTTGAGGCATCTATACTGGATTTATCCAAGTTTAACGACATTATAACATGTTGACACACTCTTTATATTTCCTTTGTTGGCATGACAGACATGGGCTCATATGCACATACACACAATTTACTCATTTATTTTGCAGATCTTAATTTAATATAGGTGACACTACAGCATAGGTCATTTGCATAGGTTGTGGTGTTGGCTCAGCGTAAAAACTTAGTGCAAGCATTAATCAGCCTTTATTATAGCACCAGATGCAAATTTCTTGTTTGCATTGAATTTATTAATTTATATATCAAAACATCCACATTCAGAAACATGACAGCTTTCCCTTGAACCATGGCACAAATTCTCATATCTGAGTTTAAATTGAACTTGACCAATGTATTGCTAGAATGTGATTTAATGAGCCATGGAAAGATATTGTTTTGGCTGCTATAAAAGCTGTGGTGACAAAAGCTCTCACCTGCAAAGATAATTTTTTCCACACAAGATTGTAATTGTTTTGGATATTCATAATTCTCAGAGAATTAACTCTGCTACTACTACTACCACTGATACTGGTGATCATACAATGCTTTTGCATCACTCCATAAAAACAATTTTTGTGTAATCAGGTCACCTTTATCAAAATTTAGATTGAGCTTGTAGAGCTCAATAATTGTGCTGTGGTTAAAGCTGTCAGGGCTTTGTGTCTAAAAAACACCCAACAGATTCTTCATATGAGTTTCACATCGCTGTAGGTCATCCATCGGTCAACTTATCTCTCCAAATCAATCAACTTATCATCTCTAGCATCCCCTCTCTCTCCATTTGATCTGAAAAGCTCCCCATCTAGATCACACAACACTGAACAGTTTGATTGTATTCTATTTAATTTTAACCCAGTCAACCCCATTTTGACTTTGTATCGATATATCATTTTGCTCTTTTACTTTTTTCTTTTTTTTGACAGGAATATAAAGTAAAAAACTAAGCCATTCAGCCACATAGACCAACTTTTTCTTTCCAATAAATGAAGGAAACCGATCTATGTTTCCTCTCAGGTGTCACCTTGTCTTCTGAGGCTTCATAAAAATCTGCTCTGCTGATTCTGCTGTCTGAATTATTCATTCAGCCCGTAACTGATCTACTCTTCCTGTCCTTTCACATTGTGATGTACCTCTGTCCTTCTCCTGTGACTTGTCATTGAAGAGGAGGTCTGTTTATTTTTGTAGTTAGTGTGAATGCAGACATAGCAGCCCTATTTCAAATCATCAGCAGAGTATGATCATAATTGCTGCTCTGTGGCAGAGATGGACAGAGTACTCGACCCCAGTACTTGAGTAAGAGTACAAATACTACTGGTCAAAATTTACTCCGTTACAAGTAAAAGTAGCTCAGTCGACATGTTACTCGAGTAAGAATAAAAAAGTACTTGCTTTTAAAGGTACTTAAGTATCCAAAAGTACATGCTTTTAAATTTACTTTAAGTAAAAGTAAGAGTAAGAGTAAGAGTAAATTTCTTATGTTTCACATTAATGAGTTACTATAATTTTTTCTAAATGAATTTAAGGACCTTTTAACTTGTTTCTGAGAATTAACTCTTTGAAACCACCTGCACTGATGGTGCTTGCTTTTAGAACCATAATGTTATATAAAGCCTGTA
Organism: Sparus aurata; assembly: GCF_900880675.1. Taxonomy (NCBI): domain Eukaryota; kingdom Metazoa; phylum Chordata; class Actinopteri; order Spariformes; family Sparidae; genus Sparus; species Sparus aurata. Next base: position 34,774,307 of record NC_044188.1, read on the forward strand.
GAAACACCTATAAAAACAAATCAAATGAATGGGATCACAGGAGGACAGCAGATGTTGCAGATGCAGATGTTTATTAACAATCATTAAAACTGTAACCAAATGAACCTGCACCGTCCAACTAACTCTCTATCATTTAGCTAAGTTGGGAACTGGAACCCCCTCAAAGACCAATGTTGTCCCCAGACCACTGGTTGAGAATCACTGCTTTGCAAAAAACTACATCTGATGCAGCCATTGTCGCAGTTTTGTGTTGACAAACACAGTCGAGAGCGGGGCTACTTTGGTGGTATCCTTATGGGGAGGGATGACGTATTTCAGCTTTTATGTAGATCCCAGTGGAGAGCGTGCACTGTGATACGTTTCCTTCTTTGACAAACACAGCTCGTGTCCTATAGTATTTTAGAAAAAAAAAAAAAAAAGAGCAGACCTGAAAGTAACGAGTACTTTTCAGCCTTCCTAGAAATTAACTCGAGTAAAAGTAAAACTATTCGTCTTGGAAATGTATTCAAGTAAGAGTAATAAGTACCAAAGAAATCTAACACTCAAGTAAAGTACAAATCCTCTGGATATGTACTTAAGTACAGTACTCAAGTAAATTTACTTCGTTACTGTCCACCACTGCTCTGTGGTATAGGGGAAATACATGTCTCCCACTTTAGAAAAGAAAATTAAGATTTACAAATGTAACACATCCAAAAACATGTTTGATTGTATGTATGATTTTATACACACATACTGACATACATATACACATTGCTTGCTGGAGAGGTGGCCAAAAGGTTTGAGTGTAGGGCGCACATTCTTACTACAAAATCAGCGGTTCGAATCCTTGGTAATTGAACATAGCAATTTCTGTATTTCCAGGTGTGTGCATTTCAGCATTCACTCAAAACATTTTCAGGAAAAAACCTTTTCTAGTGTATAGTTCGTATTCTCATCGAGCCACTAAAGAGCTTTCTTGAAGTCGTCTTCTTATGATTTAATACTGGATTTCAATAAGTCAAGACATTATTATTAACGGCTCTCCAGCACTGTATAAGGAGCTGGTGTGAAGGACAAACAGCAAAGTTTGGTTTTGTCTGTCAAGTCTCGTCATTCGTGTCTTGCTCACCTCACTGCTGCCCTGCAGGTCATGTGTCCCACTGGGAAAACTTCTGCTACTTCACATTGCCTGTACAGCCCCCAGAGTTTGTTTAACAGGCCTTCTTGTCAGTCAGGAAACAGAGGCCGAGGACCTGCACCTGTGCAGCCTTCCATCCGCCAATCAACTGCTGCAAGCCAGCGCTGTGCACAAACAAGCTTATTGAATTAATGTTAAAAAGCAGAGCGGGAGCTGTGCTCGGTAATTATAAATCAAGAGTAATCAGTGAAACATAATTGATTTGGTAATTGTGTTTGCTTTCTTGAGCTAGACCCAAAACTGTGCTGGCATGAATTAAGGACGTTGTCATTGCAGTTGAAGCACTGCAGTGTTATGTTGTGTGAATGTAAAATGTCTGTTGTCTGTTTGTTTCAGCCATGCAGGATACAGACCAGGTGCAATAAAATAACAAGGAGGATTAAATGCTTCATACATTTTCTACTGAGATTTGAATTTACATATGTGAAAAACATCTACTCATACTTCACACACAGTAGGATTCTACTTATTCACCATGACTGGCTTCTCACAAATGTTGAAGTACTTACCTTCAGAACAGATGACAATCTGTGTGTGTCTGTGAAATACTAAGAAAAGTCCAAGTTGGGGGCTAGTCGGTTGGTTGGTTGGTTATATGGGTCATACTGTACACTGAACTTTACCTCTGGAGACAGAGTCACAAGGGATTTGTTTTTCAGTTATGTTATGCATGTTATGGTATATAAATGACTCAACTAATTTATTGTATATGACTTTGGCCTCCCTTATGTTACATGAGTGATGTACTTGGGTCACATACATGACCTGAGTAACATTATGCAACGTACATGTTTCAAGACTGATCATAGTTATTTTAACCAAAAGTATGATTTTTTTTCCTAACTCTAACCAAAACACAACCATTTCCCAACTTCAATAATAGTCCAAAAGTTTGAATATGTCTCGATATGCTAATTGTTTGCTTTATGTTGAAAATACATATTTCATATTATTGCTAAATTGACTGTGAGACCTGTATGTGTAAAACTGATGCTAGAGGGGGACGCAGTGTCATAGTTTGTAGCTTATGGCCACTGACCGAGCTGCTGTATTTAATGAGTTGGGAGGGAGAACGTGTTGTAACATAATTTCAAATATTACCATTCATACGTTTAATTGTTCTTAAATACTTAAAGGTGTACTATGTAAGAAATTGTAGAACCCAAAATTATTAACACAACATGAACTATCAACCGTTTTGACATTATGATGTCCATTTATTGTGTTACAGAGATACAGAGATATCTACTAAAGTTAGCATACTATCCAGCTAGCCCTGTCATCCTGGTCCAAAGCTCTCGTGCTAGCAATTCTGACAGTCTCCCGGCTTTCCAAGCAGTCTATTTAGAACCACCAACTACACCTCTACCTGAGCTAACTAGCCAGTTCTTACATATTGAACCTAAATAAGGCGAATCTCCTATTTATCTGCTAAGGAAAGGAATTTATCTAAAGACACGTAAAGCAAACTGAAAATCTAGTTTTTGTTCTGACTTGACATGCCATATGTACCCAGTCTAGTCTCAGATCTAAAATGTATCTGAGGAATTGAGATTTGTCAGTTAATTTTTTAAAGGGACAGTGTGTAACAATTTAAGTAATTTATTAACTCAAATCAACGACTTTGTTCATAAGTAAGTGGTCATTGGTGTACAATTACCTCTGTCACGGGCAAGCTCTATGGAGGCCGCCATGTCTTTCCGGTTTTAAAAAAACTACGGACTGCCGAGAGGGACACAAAGCACTACGTGGTACTACGTAGTAGGGCTAACCGCGTTTTCGCTCAGAGCTAGCTTGACTGTGGAACTGAGAGGGAGCTCAGCGAAAGCGCTCATCACTAACAATAACAATAACTAACTACATCTTTACCTCATTGCTTGAATCAGTAGAAATACTTGACGCAGTTGGGAAAGAGTCCGTATTTTGAAAATGAGTTTCTTGTCCGTCAGGGCCACTGTAGCTTCTGGAAGGTCTCCAACGTCTTCAGAATGGGAGGGGTGAGCAAAGGAGTGTTGCAATGTAGAACCTCACAGCTAGATGGTGCTAAATACTTGCTATATTACACACTGTCCCTTTAAAAACTTGAATATCTTTAGTGGTTTTGTGCTAAGCTTATTCAAGTGACATTCTGCATTTTATTGTCAGCTAATCACACATGCATGAGCCAAACCAAAGATTATCCAAGCCTATCATCCTCATCATCCTCATCCTCATCCTCATCATCAAAGTATCGTCTTCCTTTGTGCTATCAAGCCCCTTTGTTGTCCAGAAGCTAAGAAAATCACATCAATGAGCCAATGACCCTGGAGCTGACAGCCACCCACAGGGTAGAGAGGTCAGAAATTATTGATGGACACAGTTGGTTTAGTTCTTTTCTAAATCACAGATAGCATAACTCCAGCCTTATCCCTTTTATTATATGCATATATGTATATGCATATATGTTTTTTTCCATATACTTTGATCAAACTCAGTTTAGCCTGAGAACCATGCATACATACATATTCAGAATATCAAATACATATTCATATATCAGATAATTTGCAAACAGGCAGCAGCTTCTCATTACTACAGATGTTGTATTGTGTTTTAACCTACTTTGTCGGTGCTGGTGCAGCATTTGCGCCACCTTCTTTTCTCCATCCTCCTCTACTCTTCCAGCTTTATATTTCAGCTGTACTTCTTCACTGTCTGATTAAACTGACATGCAACTGAAATATATCAACACAGACTGCACCAGGGTTTCCCAGCTCTGCTTTCCCGTCTTGTTATCTTCATCCAGTGTGGCTGCCTGTCGCAGCGAGATGAGGGACTCTAAGGGCAAGATTGCAAGCCCATCTCCGATTGAATCAGTGGTTGTCTGCTGTCAGTTATCGCCTATGTGTTGGGGAAATCGTCAGGTAGTGCTTCTCGGGTTCTGTCTTACGCTCTGACAGACAGGAAGCCCACTTGATCCTGCCACAGAAGGGTTCCTCTTGGACAAAAGACAAATGAAGCCTTTCACATGCCACCCACTCTTTGCATCTAATTCAAATATTTAAATGAATATGGTCACTGTGCTGATATGCAGATTGCTTAGTGGGGGAGTATTTTAATCCCACCAGAGTGAGAAACATCCTGTATTCATTCCACTTCTAAACAAACTCCTCCAATTGCTTTACTGTTGGAGATGATAGTTAAATTCACCCCTGAACATACAGCCGGCTTGTTTGTTTGCTTTTCTCTAAGATTAATCCCTGCGGCTGTCCTTCTCTCACACTTCACTGATTAAAAATTGCACTTGGGAAATCAAGGATCGCTTCCATTCTGGCTGGTGAGACAAGACCAGAACCTTGTAAGACATCAGCGTATGGCTTATTTTCCTGCTGACTGCCCTTGTTGCTGCCAATGTCCCTTTACATCTTAAGTTCAAAGGTCTTTACAGCACCAGTGTCTCAACTAGGCTGAGCCACTAGCTGTTGACAGTCTTTTCCGTTCCACTCCACTGACTTCACTCAAATTTCACACTTGTCAGGCTGCTTGACTCCTCAAACAGCTACAAACACATCTGAGTGAAAACCCCTCCCTGCTGCCCCCTCTGTATTTTGATGTCTTCAGGTCCCTGCTCTTCAACTTTGGAATAACAATATTTCAAATTCATATAACAGGTAAATGCTGGAGTATGACGTGATGAAGAGTCACATATATTTGCCGTGGGGTTTATTAGGATTTTTGAAACATTTGCTTGAAAACTGGATCTTATACTCTTAGTTCTGCGCATCATTCCTATTTGACATTATTGTATTAACCAAATTAATTTCTGAGATCTCAGGATACACAGTCTGACAATATATTTAGACATGCAGCTATGAACAGACATTAAAGCAGCTGATCATTTTCAGTCAAAGCTGCTATGCAAGGATGAACATAGTGTCAGATATCTCAAATGATACCAAGCAAGATAACAGCAGGGAGTTGAGTAACATTTGAATTTACTCTGATTGACCAATAGAACTGGAGCAAAGGTAGACATAGCGTAAAGTTGTTACTACATCTACAAAACAATAATGGAAGGAGATGGTTGGGAGTGGATATTTGGGTCATATAATGTGCACTATTGTGCTTGCAGACCACTTGATGGTTACATGAATTATTTTTGTAAAAAACAAATGGATGGATGGATGGATATTTGTAAAAGCAATATGTACTGATTTTGCAGTACACAATTCAATTCAATACAGCTGATAGGGATACAAGATCAGGAGATGCTCTTAAGTGTCATTGTGGAATGCAATAAAAGATTTCCTTGTTTACGTCAGTTGGTTTGGTAAATAACTGTCTTATCATAATCAAGTGTTTGGTCTTCACTAAGATGTCCTTCAAACTTCCTGTATCACAGGAACATTTACATAAAGTATCTTGTAAATATTCATTTTGTTCTTAGAAACCCGCTGCACTATGATGTACAATTATAGGCACTCCGACTGAAAAAGTAACTTTTGCACACCCGTAGCGTATATACAGATGAGTAGGTGAGTTTATCCTTTTTTAGTACATGAAATGATAAAGTAACCCTGCGTTTGAATTTTGAGAACAACATGAAATAACTGGCACAATCTCTCTATCACTTTTATCTATACAAACTTTGTTAAAGCTTTTCCTTTAACACAGAGAGGGTTAGGGTTACATGTGAAATGCACCTTTTCATCTATGTCTAACATATAAAGTGTAGATACATAAATGTGGTGTGTGTGTGTGCGTGTGAGTGTGTGTGTGTAGGTCTGTTTGAATTTCACACATCACTAAGTATATGATGTTTTTCTGTGATTTTGCTGTTTTGGTGATTAAATAATATACCACTGTTGAAGTAAAAGGTGAGGCCTCTCATCTCTCATTTATGTCTCAATCTTCAGTGTATCCATTTTGGGGGAAAACTGGATTAAAAATTTAAACCTTCAGTACAACCAATAAATGTTTTAAGTTTTATACTGCAACCTTAATAATCAGCTTCATTAAATCAAAAGCTATGTAAAGCCCCAATTCATGTTGCATGATGTCGAGTGTGTTAGGAGAATAGTGTGTAAACAGTAGTGGTGTATTGTAAACTTTGAAATTGAGCACTACATGGCAGATAATGTAGGGCTCACCATACACCACACAGTCATTATAAGCAAATGTCGGTCAGTTGCACTCACAGCATGTTGAGCTGTTTCGGCTGTTGCCACTTGCTCTAAATCTCCCTAACTGTGCCCCTCACCCTTCACCTCCATAGTACCTTGGCCCCCCTCATCTCCTTGATCTAGCCCTCTGTCACTTAGAGAAGGCTCTCCTCTTGATCTGTTGGAGTGAAGAGGCCCATCTGTGGGCTTATCTTGCTCAGCCGGAGAGCAGTAAACAGTCATTTTTGTGGCTGTCAGTTTGGTGAAGGTGGGCAGCCATGTGGAACACAACGCTGCATCAACAGCATTCCAAGCAGTGGAAATAGAGCTGGCTTCAAGGCTGCGAGAGCCACTGATTTCTGTCTCCTCCCAGAGAACAAAGGCATTGCCTCAAAATCTGCCACATATTGATTCATAGGTTTTTCTTTTTGTGATTTGTCATTTCTCTCTTGTTGAGTGTACATGTCTATGTAATTCTCATGTAGAGAAATATAGTATTGTATGCCACTTTGGTCTTTCGGTGGGTAGAAAACAAATGTCTTTTGTAAATGTATTTCATATATTGCATTTATTACTTGATTAAAAATATGTCAAAAATAAGGAGAAAACAGAATATGAGCTTCAAAAAACAATATGATACTGTCAAAGAAGCAATTCATGAAAATTAAATTGCTTTTATTATCCATCAAGTATGGATAATAATTAGTATGGTCCAGACCGACTCCAACTGAAAAGTGTCATGAGTGAATTTGCACTGACACAGTTCAAACAAATTTGATATTTAGGATTTAAGAATCAGCCAGTGAGAGAGATGTCTTCGAGCACCTTAAACAATACTAGCCCTTTAGGCTAATGTTGGCTGTTCTCTCGCTTCTTCGTTTTTTTTCACTGCAAAGTTTTAATGTAACTACAGCAAGTTTTCTTTATTTGTTTACATTTGAGATTACGTGAGATAGACCACGTGAGAGATCACATGACAGAGATTGCGTGAGGAACAAGGTAATTTATTTATCATTATCCAACATAGGGTTACATAACGAAATTAAGAAATCAAGACAAGATTTGAATTCTCCTTCATGCTACGTACATTACAGATCATATATACAGTAATTGGTTTTCAATACTACATAAACACATAGTGTATCTTCTGAATTGACATTGATTGTGGCAGTTGTAAACAGCAGCAACAAGTGTGTGAATACTGGCTATCAATGTTATGAACACAGAGTACACCTCTCCTCAATACTTGATCGTCCACCAAAGTTATGGTTTGGTTTGTATGTCAGTGTTTTGGTCTTGATGATGCCTTGATGATGCCTGATGAGTCAGCCATCTCATGTTTTAAGTGTGCACAATTTTATAGCTAAGGACTAAAATGAACTTGGTCTCTCGCTGATGAGCAGGAATGTCTAATTACACACACACAATTGTCTGAAATATGGGGTCCAATGCTTTTGCTTACAGACTTACAAAGATGCAGGGAAATACAACCCTTTATTGTCTTTGACGCTGAACAATGAACATTCTAGTCCCATTGACATGGCTCAAAACCAGTTTATTAATCTGTGTATCCAGTGTCCACTCATTTGTTATCATGCAGCTTGTGAGCAGAAAATACTCATGCAGGTGAATCATTCAGTAACATACACATAGGCTTTGATTATAGAAGGCCCACAGGTCCTCCAAAGGACCCTATTTCAGCTCCTAATGGTACAGAGAAATGGGTTTCAGGCATAGCAGATAGTATCTTTGTGTTTTTGTCTGGGAGAGATGAAAGGAGGCCAGGCTCCATATATGTGGCTGTGAAGATTGTGACTCGCTGCCTTTCTCATCTACACACCATTTTACAGAATTAATGACAGCAGCTCTATCATGCTATGGACTGGAGGGTAGAAGGACAGTGGGTGTTGTGAATGACGGAAAGGGGATCTCTGTGCTGAATCCCCAAATGGAATTCTGTTCTCTTTGTCTTTGGAATAACTTGCTGGGTTTTGTTCCTCTGAAAAAGACATGTCACTCTCTCCCCTCTGTTCCCGAACAACCAAAACCTTTTGTTTTTGTTCTGAATATTGTTATTATGGCTCTGTGCTGTTAATAGCTGTGTCCTAAGGCATTATGTTTCCAGGTTGTGTGTCTGTTTGTCTGAACATCTGTCCGTACGTCCTTCCCTCTCATTCTTGTGAAAGTGATCTCTCAGTTATGCCTGAAATAAATTTCTATTTTGTTTCAATAATGAAAACACATATGCTTCACAGATTCACCGTGACATCATAACGTTCTGCAAAAAAAATGTTGTGGTCATGATTCAGCACCATAACCCAAGACCCACAGAGGCATTGTGATCATATTACAACTGGTCAGAAACTGAACTGGTGAAGCTATTCTTGGGTTTTCACCTTAAACAGTGCTGATTGTAGAGATATTTGCTGCTGGGTTGGAAGCAAATATGTTTTAGAATTTGCACTTTCTTCATGTTCAGAATCAGAATCAGCTTTATCAACCAGGGAACACATATAAGGAAAAGGTTGATTTGTTTCTGTCAATGAACTTGCACACTAATAGATATAAAGCAGTAGTCCATTGCAAGCTTATTGGTTTTGTTGATGATTGTCGTTACACCAAATATACTTACTGCAAAACTGACAAAAAGTTAGCTAAAATGACAACATTGCAACAGCAGCTTCTATTTTTCTTTTAACTCGGGGTACTACACAATTTTTTTCTCTGTAAGGATGGTCACTGTGTCAGATTAGTTGATTATAGAATGATAAATTATCAGAAATATTAGACTATCAGTTGGTCTTCGACAAATCATAGTGTGCCATTTTTCACAGTGGATGTGATGTCACCAGGGAGGAGGTGCTAGGGAGCAACATCTGAGAAAAAAACAATGCAAAGAAATGATGGCAATGGGCATAAGGCTGCATGTGCTGTATTCAGAAAAGCAGAACAAAGAAAAACAACAGTGACCTTTCCAGCATGATCTTCCAGCCCTACTTAACTACACCAGGAACATCCCTCCTCTTTGCGTTGCCATGCTTGAAGTTATTGGTCAGCATTTGTAATGTAACATGGAATTCATTGTTGAAGGAAAAAAAATGCTAGTCTTCTTGTCAGGATGTTATGAGGCATCCTTAATGTTGCTTGTCCCCTGTAATGAAATGATAAAATGACCATTTTCTTTCCAACACCTGACACCTATCGAGTTGGGCTATTATCACGTTATGTAGTAACATGTAGTATGAACCTGGATTAGACTTGTTAGATACAAGGTGTGCCTGTGTATAATCACTGTACCTTCATTTTGTACTGTTTATGATAAATCTCCTTCCAATCATTCTGTTACACCAATATTAATGAACACAATGAAAATGTTTCAAGTGTGTGTGTGTGTGTGTGTGTGTGTGTGTGTGTGTTGTGTCTAGAGTATGCATGTGTCAGGTGATCCATCATGTTTGCCAGCTGCAAGGTGGTGAAGTGCTTGATCTTCCCCAAAGCTGCAACCTGCTGATAGGTCCCACATCTCAGCACACCCACCCCTCATATTTCTTCATCTAATTGGATTGCAGCTTGTCAGTGTCTCATTTGTATCAACCACCACCTCCTCCACATTTACAGCATTCTGCTGCTGATTACTTAGCTCGGGGCTTCCCGACACAGCCTAAACAATGACTTTGCTTCCTAATTTTTTTTTTATCCATTAATTTTTGTCCCTTTCTTTTCTTATCCTCCATCTCACTCTGTATCTATCTACCAGTTTTATTCCTATTGCTTGTTTCCTTTTGTGGCCCTTCTTGCTTTTTCCTTGTCTCTTTATCCTCACCAGCCCCTGATAATGTCAAATAGTCTCTGTCTGCCCTCCAGTGAGGCTGCACACTGCTTTTTGTAGCAGTCTGTCAGGAGGGAACATCTTGTTCAGTTATGCTGCTGGATCTTAGGACTGATGGAGACAGTAGGTGGACAGATCCAAGGTGACAGATGGACTGTAGCTGCTGGACACTGGAGCTGACAGGCTAGCAGCAGACACCATGCAGTGCACCAGACAGTCTGAGTGAGGGCAAGTTTACATCAAAACTCCAGATCAGCATGACTGAAAGCTGTCAAACTACTGTCAGAATAAATAGTTCTGTCAGTTGTGATGTTTACATACAGAGGAACGCAGCAAGCAGCTACTATTTCACATCTCTACTAATAACCTACATGGAAATAACAAGATGGAAACAAAGGAGGTGAGCAATAAACCTTCTATGACATTCCATCTTATTCCCTAATCTCAAGGGGCTTAAAATAAAACTTCTCATCTGACATGTTTTCATTTCCTTTTGAGGTATCCAGCCACGCTGAGGATAGTTTCAGTTGACACATTTTTTAGGTTTCTGTCTTTAAAACGTTTGCTTGCAGCCTAATGTAAATTTATTTGAGCCTTTTCATTTAAAAAAGTTAACAGGAATAATTACCTAATAACCAATTTGAAAGCATGCATGCATGTATGTGGATAACAAAATAAGGGGATATACTCTGCTGTGTTATTAATGTATTAAGTCCAGCAGTGGGGTGCATTGCTGTAGAGGACGCTGAGCAGAAGCAGGGTTTGAGGTTAAGCAGACTGGGAAGTTATTTTCACTATAAAGTTTGTTTAAAGTGTTGAATGCTGCAATGTGTGTTTGTTAGCCTGTTAGCGGTTGCTAGTTGGCTTGGTTGTTACTGCTGACCACTGTTGTGCTGCGTTAGCGTTACATCGTAACATCTCGTGATGGCATAAAAGTTTTTCTACATACAATTTACACCTTGAAGCAGCATTCTACTGCATTCTACTTATAATTATGTGTGATTTCAATGATACAAAAAGTAATACATTTCTGAAAATAGTTCTACATACTATCAATTCTTTCTGTACCCAAACATAGGGTTACTTCTTGTGCTTCATAATGACTCAAATGTATGGTTTTGCAGAAATCAAAGAAAAAGCGATAAGCTTATGTTTGAACAGGTGATTGCGCTTCGTCATTTTTCTGAAGACAGTGAGGAAAGAATTCACTGGCAATGGCCACTTCAATTTTACTTCCCTGTTAAAAGCATACACCTGTGTGCTCACTACAACATCAATCTGTTCCCAGTTATCATTCAATCATTTCCACAGGTTTGAATTAATTTGTGCTAGGTCAGAAATATCCAGCATAGAGAACATCGCTTTGTGCTGTCTCAGCAAGTACTCACCCTCTAAATAACGATTCCTGGCATTGGCACACTGGCAAAGTGTAAGGCTGCCAAACAATTTCCATTTCCTGTTGTTTGATAGGTCGATCCAGGTTTCTCTCTAGGGCTGTTTTAGTTTTTTATATTAATTTGTTTGCCATCCGTAGCTTGGAAAGTGACAGCTGCCAGAACCTGAGCATTGTCTGAATCCTCACTGATTACTGCTACACTTAGAGAAAAAGCAGGGTCCCTGTCTCTCAGTGTTTTTGGCAGAAGCAGCGAGCAAAATCAAATGCAATAAAAGCATGTCTGGATTAGAGCTTGTTAAGCAAGAGAAGAGCCTTTAATTGCTTAGGCTTTGTACAGCTTCACAAAGAGCCGGCATTGCTAATCTGTAGCTCAAGGGTAAATGTTTGTGATGAAACAAGTGATGACGCAAAGAGAGGTGGAGGGGAAATAAAGGAATTACAGGAAGGAGGATTTCAGGAGTTGGTGACAAAGACACACAGTTTCAATTAACTGCTTCAAGATTGTTGAATTTTTTATCATGATGTGCATCTGCAAGTTTGAGTCAGGATGGGTAGATTACACTTCAGTGAGGACTGTGTGAAAACTTCAGACTTGAAAGCTCTTGAAAGCCTCTTCATTTAACTTAGGTCTTATTTTCATTGTTTGTGCTGTCATACCAATCTGCTGTCTCTGTATCATACGGTTATTGTCTTTGTTCTCTGAGTGAAGAGACTATCGATCCACCCATTACATATTCCATATGTATGGGGAGTCGACCTACCAGGTCATGTAACATTGATACTCTTTAAGAAACACCGGTTGTACTGGCCACTCCCTTGATTAGCATTGTATAAAACACCTGTGCTGGTGTGGGACTAGTGCTTCATGTTGATCGACACACATCTCCGAGCGGCCCTCTGGTGGAGAGACACCCCATGAGGAGACCGGCCTACCAACCCTGTAAGATGCAAGGGTGTAGCGGAGGGATGAAAGAAACTTAGATCTACCAGCCAGATGCAAGGCTGCATAAGTCGAATGGAAGATTAACTGAGAGCCCCTTGGGCCTCAGTGTTGAGAAGATAAAGCAAAAGCAAAAGCAAAACTCAGTTGCCAGTCGCTCACCTGGGCCTGCCAACCCTGCAAGATGCAAGGGTGTAGCGGGGGTTGAGAGAGACTCTGACCCGCTTGCCAGACGCAAGGCTGGTTGAGTGAAAACAAGCGATTAACTGAGAGCCCCCTTGGGCCTCAGTGTTGGGCTTTTTTTGGCAAGAATTACAAAAATAAGGCTCCATTTCAGGGCTGGGGTGCGGCTAGCACCTGCTCTCCAAAGGATGGGCTAGCTGCTACGTTAAGAGAGTAGTATTTTGTGAAGTGGCTGCTTTGCAGATCTCCTGTAAGGAAGCACCTTGCCGTAGCGCCCATGAGGTTGCCATGCCCCTTCTTGAGTGAGCACAGAGCCCTGGTAGGGCTGGCCCGTCTGTGTCTGTGTAGGCCTGTTGGATGGCCTCTACAACCCAACTGGCAGTCTTGGCTTTGACAGGGGATTGCCCAAGCGCTCTGTCTTAAAGCATACAAACAGCTGGTCCGTCTTGCGCACCGAGTTTGTGTGCTTAAAATAAGGCAGCAGTGCTCTGATGCCTGGTTCCATCCCCCTCCTGAGTTGGAGGCAATGGGCAGAGCTTGATGGTTTGGAACAGGTTCGCGTCGGAGAGTAGTTTTGGAAGGATGTTATAAAACAAAAATCGCAGGCTTTCAAATTTTCGGGGGCAGTGACGAGCGCTTTCGCTGAGCTCCCTCTCAGTTCCGCAGTCAAGCTGGCTCTGAGTGAAAACGCGTTTAACCTTACTACATAGTACCACGTAGTGCTTTGTGTCCCTCTCGGCAGTCCATATTTTTTTTAAAACCGGAAAGACAATGGCGGCCTCCATAGAGCTTGCCCGTGCTATGTATATTCAGATAGGTAATTCTTCGCTCAGGAGGATAAGTCTGATTGTTGGCAGAGGTAATTGTACCCCAATGAGGACTTACTTATGAACGAAGACGTTGATTTGAGTTAATAAATTAATTAAATCGTTACACACTGTCCCTTTAAAGAAGGAAGGTGAAATATCAGCTACAGACTGGTCCAATCATTGCCAGCACCTGGCAAATAACAGAATACTGTAAATGGCTGCAGAAATTATGTTCTTTCTTTATATGGTTTGAATTGTATTTGGTGACCTTTATTGACATTTGCATGCTGCAAAGTTGTCTGTTACCAGTGTTGGGGAAGCTACTTTGGAAGCGTAGCTTGCAAAACTACATGTAGTTCAGCCTGGCAGTAGTTTCAATAAACTACATTTCTTCCCCTGGAGAAATGTAGTTTGTAGAATTACTACTAAAAAAAGTAGCTTTAGCAACTACTTATTCCCATTATACTCATTTAAATCAACATACCGTGTATATGAAACAAAACATAATAGCTTACAAAAAAATTGCATGCAAACAGAAATATGCCTCTCAACTCAAGTTTTATTTTTTAAGAAACAAAAGCTGACATTTTTGGTCAACACCACAGGAACTTCAGAGCACTAACACTTAGGTGCTAGAACTAAATGCCAGGGCAGAGTCGCTTGTTGACATGACACATGAGAAGTCTCTCAAAGACAAGACAAGACAGCTGGTTCCGTTTTGCACTAAAAACATGTTTACCAACACTAAAAAGACGCTCACATGCTGCACGGGCTGGGACACCGGTGTTGAACTTCACAAACACTTTGGACTTTAGAGATCTGAAAGGATTTTGTGGAGACTCATCTGGTGATTTCTTCGAAGTCGTAATTTTTAGAGGGAGGGTTGTCCATGATGTGCTTGTGCCATATGAGCACTGCCTTACTTGGCACAAAGATCAACTCACTCTGTGAAGCATTTGAGTGCTGCCAGGGCAAGCCAATCAGAGGCAGTGTTGGCTAAGCATGTCATGACATGTCACATGCCGTTTTTTTAAAATAAAAATAAAATAAAATGTATATTATATAGGTCCTTTTTTATTAAAAAATATATATATATTTCATGTTATTGGCCAAAATTGAAGTTTGTAAATTGAAAAAATGACCCAAAAAGTAGTCGAAGTACTTGACGCAGCACAAAATATAAATGTAGTTTAACTACCAGCAAATTACAGCAAATGTAGTTACTGTTACTTTTCATTAACTTTCCTTCAGTGTGATCTTTTAGTGTGTCTTCAAACTAAATTCTGCGTTGTGTTCCTCCCAGCTGTGAAAATAACCACTTGCCTTGAAAAACCCAGATCAATCAAACTTCATGTGTAAGATACCCTAACTCCTATCATGCTTCCAATCTCTATCATATGCATGCATATACTGTCTTTAGGCCTACAAGGTTTTACAGTATTGAGGTATACTGTGGGGTTATAAGGAACGGATAGCTGCTACAAATATGCACATGTGCCACTGTTCCTCTGATCTGCTGCTATAATAACAGGCAGAGCAGTCTCTTGGCACAGAGCATCACTCATCTTCTCTCTACACAGTAGATCAAGGCATCTGTACTGATATGGGTTTTAGCTGCCTATTGATCCACTCTGCCTCCTGTTTGGCCTTGGTTATTATGGAGATGAGAGAGTGACCTTTTCCGGAGGTGTCAGAGTGGAAAGAAGACTGTTTAATAGCTTGCAGAAGAAGGAAGGCTGTGGGGCCTGAGATTGCCTGACACTGCTGATGAGTCAACACTGACCACAAACACTGCAGTATCTGTACTTTACCACTCTGATAAATAAAAGTGAAGTTCACGGTAAGATACTGTATCCGACATCCACTAAGCTTCGCAGCTCTTGGTGTAAGTTAAAAACCATTCAACATAATTGCAGGTTCACCTTTATCTTGTTTCATGATTTATACATAATTGGAGAGTGGAGAGATCTAAAGATGAGTGTTGTGGTTTCATTGCTGGTAGTAGGAGTAGTAGTAAATAGTGACGGTAGTTTTATTGTATTTTATTTTGTGATGTTAATAGAGTAACAGATATATCAGTTATACTCAGCCGCAGAAAGAGTATCTGATCTTTTATTTATGTACAAGTAGCAGCATTACAAAGTCAGATAAGATTTAACTTTATTCATCCAAGAAAGACTATTTGTGACAAGCATGACATATTGGCAGTATGAACTGAATATACTGTATATCATATGTACATATATCCAGATTTAGAATAGTCTGTAGGCCTGTAGTCTAGTAATGACTGTGTAATCCACTTATTAAAGGAGTGTTGTTTTTTTTGTTCATATGTTCATATTTTTTTTTTGGGGGGGGGGGGTTATAAACAATTTATAAAATAACCAGTTTCTACAGGTATTAGATAAATGAGTAACAGTTTATTTTGTTGGTCTGTTTCCTGGAAATATATATTTTGATAATAATTATAGAAAATAAAAGGTAAAAGATACATGTTTTTTTGAGAAAAGCTATTTGAATTAAAGTAAGCATTCATGTATCATTTGTTTACAACTGGAAACTTTTTTCTGTTCCTTTTTCTTTTGCTGTTCCATGATGGTCGCGGGGATGTTTTATCACTCTTTTTCAAGGGGGGTTACTGGGGCCAATTCCAGTTAGCTCTATAGGCGAAGGCCAGGGTACACCCTGGATGAGTCGCCAGCTCATCGCAGGACCCCTTAGCAGAGACTGCTATGCAAGGTGCCAACTGCACATCAGGAACAATTTTTGGGTTCAGTATCTTCAAATCAAATCAAATCAATCTTTATTTATATGGCGCTTTTCATACAAAAAAGTATCTCAAAGTGCCTTACAGAAATGTACAAACAACAGCAGAAAAAGAAAAACAGCAAAATAAAATCAAGAGAAGAAAATTAAAAGAACCCAACCCACCTACCCCCACAGACATGCACAGAGACATACACACTTATACACACACTCACACATACACACGCAGACACACAGACACACACACTCACATCCACACATACAGTAGCTGTCACTAAAGAGACATGGCTGGGCAGCGAGACCTATTGCGTGGAGGAAGCTACCTTTGGGTGGGCCAACCACACTAGGAGAGATCCCAGTCCAAGGCCGCAGGGAGCACCGCCACAGAGACCACCCTAACCCGGGCAGACAGGAGGCCCCACACCAAGGTGCAGAGCCCTCTAGTCACCCGGGCCGGAACTGTCCACGGGACAACACCCTCCGCGGCCAGACCAGAGACCACTCCCAGTCTGGCAGGCCCCCATGAGGAAACACTAGAGATTAAAAACTGATAGACTAAAACAGTAAAATAAGGCAAAAAGCGTATAAGCTAAAAACATGAGGGACTAAAACATAAAAGCATAAAGGCTAAAAACACGAGAGACTAAAACATAAAAGCACAAAGGCTAAAAACACGAGACTAAAACATAAAAGCATAAAGGCTAAAAACACGAGAGACTAAAACATAAAAGCATAAAGGCTAAAACGTGAGAGATTAAAACAGTAAGAAAGGATAAAAAATAAAATAGAATAAATAAATACAAGTGCTCTGATTAGCACAGCATAAAAGGGATTAAAAAGAATTTTAAAATCAAATAAAAGCCTGGTTAAAAAGGTGGGTCTTGAGCCTCTTTTTAAAAACCTCAACAGTCTCTGCGACCCTGAGGTTCTCCGGCAGGCTGTTCCACAGTCGGGGCCCATAACAACTGAAAGCCGCCTCCCCGTGCTTTTTCGAACTAACCTGTGGTATGGTTAAAAGGCCGGTGCCGGAGGACCTTAGGGTCCGCGGGGATTGATAGAGTAAAAGAAGGTCAGATAAATAAGAAGGCCCAAGACCATTAAGACACTTAAAAACTAGTAAAAGAACCTTAAAATCAATCCTGAAATGCACGGGGAGCCAATTCAGCGACTTTAAAACCGGTGTAATGTGCTCCCGCCCTCTGGTCCTCGTCAGCACTCGTGCAGCTGAGTTTTGTAATAATTGTAGATTTGAAATGCTCTTTTTGGGAAGGCCAGAGAGCAGGGCATTACAATAGTCTAAATGACAAGAGATAAAAGCATGCATCAGCACCTCCGTGCTGGTCTGAGAGAGAAAAGGGCGGACTATGGCTATATTCTTAAGATGGTAAAAACCTATTTTTGTTATATTTTTGATGTGTGGAATCAAACTGAGCTCAGAGTCAAAAATCACACCCAGATTTTTTACAGATTGTGATGGTTTAAAATCCTTTAACTTTGGTAAAAGTTTCTCTTTCTGGCCTTCAGGACCAATGAGTAAAACCTCTGTTTTGTCCTGGTTGAGCTGTAGGAAATTTGCTGCCATCCATGTCTTGATATCTAAAATGCAGTTAAAAAGGACATCAATAGGCCCTGTGTCATCAGGAGACACGGCGATGTACAGTTGTGTATCGTCAGCATAACTATGAAAGCTGATGCCGTGCCTCCTGATGACGTCCCCAAGGGGAAGCAAGTAAAGATTGAAAAGAGTTGGACCTAAAATTGACCCTTGGGGAACCCCACACTTTATTTTGTGGGTTTCTGAGGAACATGTATCCATACTTACAAAGAAGCGTCGATCTGTGAGGTAAGAAACGAACCAGTTAAAAACAGTACCAGAGAGGCCGACCAGGTTCTTCAGTCTATTTAATAAAATGTGATGGTCTACTGGATCGAAGGCGGCGGTTAGATTCAGTAGTACCAAGACTGTGAGTTTATGGTTATCTAAGTTGCACCTGATGTCGTTTAAAATCTTGCTCAAGGATACTTCGACATGTAGCTCAGTTCCACCCCAGGGGAGCTGGGATTCGAACCAGCAACTTTCTGATCATTAGTCCACCAGCTCTGCCCACTGAGCTAAAGCTGGGAAACAATGGACTGTATAGGGGGGGTAAAAAGAAGGAAAGAAGGGGGAGAAGGGGGAAGAAGAAAAAGATGGAAAAAAGGGAAAAAAGAGGGAAAAATTGAGAGTGAGTGTGAAATGAACTGATAGTTATAAGTGTCTCTGCTGCCTACCTCAAGTTATTGGACACTGTTTTCTCTCCATTATTTTGAGAAATATGACCAAAAATGACACTTAACTGGAGTATGGCAGGACGTTGTGGACCCAAAGGTCACTTGTTCGGTTCCCGACTGGAACATGTTACCCAAAATGGCCACACATTTCAGCTCAGTGTACAATGAAGTAGTATGCCACGAGTGCTTGTTACATACAATCAAACACAGTTTATTATCAATTAGTTTTGTGTCACAAAAGGTGCAACACCCGAATACAATACAGATCTCATTCATAATACTGTATATGCACCGATACTATACTGATGTTAATGTATACTATACTGTTGGGAATGAATGAATGAATGAATGAATGAATGAATGGAGTTACCGCAGTACAGTAATGTTATGACTACATATTGTTCTCGGAGAAAGCCCAAATCTGCACACTCATCTGAACTCTTTATGCCTAAAAACTGGTGCAAAAAAAGGATTATGCATGGCGGTATGTTAAGCTAAATATAAAGCTAATATAGCGTTTGACGAGCGTAACGCGATGGTAAATGAAAGCAATGTTATCTTTGTTTTTTATGTTTGTTTATCAACAGACACTGTGATCATATGCAATGCTAGTGAACCATGTTAATATAAACTTGTAGAAACAATGTGAAACTGTAAGTTATAGATGAAACCCCTTTACAAAATCTAACCGTCGACGACGGCGATGTAAAAATAATTTCTCTGTATGTTTGTTTCTCTCGGTAATAAAAACGTAATACCGATCAGGCTAGCTAGACTTAATACAATGATATAAACCGTATCTTTTTTTGTGGTTTAAGATAAAGTTGAACTCTTCTCAACATCTTTTTGGATGGTAAATTAAGCCGGCTGGTCTCTCGGGAAAAAAACTGAAAGACGTTCTGTGGACTTTCTGTGGCTGTGCGAACCAAATTTTGGAGAAGGGCCATCTTGATTGGCTGTCACGAAGATGGAAATAGCGAGCCCCGATTGGTCGGCCGTCGAAATTTTGGAGATGGGCTGCAGCGATTGGCCACAGCAAAGATGGAGAAAGATGGATCTGAAGAGAGAGGATTGGAAGAAATTATACAGGCTGTCTGCCCCCCGCTACCAGGCTACAGCCGCCCCAGGGAAACTTTATTCTTCACTCTTTATTGTTGTTCGGACTTTCTGCTTTTTATGAAAGTGTACCAGTTCAGTACCACTGAATTACATTGTCCTTCCCACAAGCACAAAATTGCAAAGCTACAAAATATTCTAGATATGAAATATTCAAAAGAACATATTTACAAAACACTATTTACTCTAATTTGAGGTCTTGTTATTTTAGTTGACAATGACATGCAACATGTAATATAACTTACAGAACACATTTTCTTTCGATTTTCTGTTTGCATAAAAAAAGATTCAGCTTTACTGTTTGAACCAAAGCAAAGTTTGTCACTGTTTTTGACTTTGACTGTACCAGTGTTCATTTTTCTTTCAGCCACTGAGGAGCTTGTTTTTGGTTATAATGGTGATAGGGCTGCAACTAACGATTATTTTGGATTATTTAAACAGAAGCTGCCAAAATAATCGATAAGTCTATCGATTAGTCGATTAGTCACGATTATTTTGGCACAACTACACTTGTTGTTGTCATTCGAGATCTGTTACATTTTTAATAACTATGAATTGTATTAAATGACTTTTTGTTACACACTAATGGATGAATATGTCTAAAAAAAATGCAAATCCGTTTCAGTTTGATTTGCTTGTAGGTTTGTAGGCTGTTACAGAGTAGAGTTTAGATTCTCTGCCCCAGCCTGTTTTATTATTTTTTAAATAACTCAAAATAATGACTGTATTTCCAGCTACAAAACACAAATCTCTCTCCTCCCTCCATTGTTTGTGTCGCTGCGTGGTGTAACACGCGAGTGAGTTCTCCTCATGCTGAAAACATGTCTTTTCGCGCTCATGACGTCACTCCTCGAGACGCAAGAAGAAAGCTAAAATATATCTTTTTACTAAGGAAAATGACAAAAGTAATAGTAACGCACAGTAAGTAACTTTAATCTGATTAGAGGTTTTGGAAATATTAACATGGTAGATTACTCGTTACTGAGAAAAGTGGTCAGCTCGTAATTGCAGTTTAAGTGTCTGGCCGGGCACGGGATCGGGTCGTGTCTGGTTTGATTTTCTCGGTCCAATCTAAGCTCTACTACAGAGTCACACGCAAATTTAAAAATCATATATTTAAGATAGGAGTTTACCGCTCGAAAATGTTCCCACACTTTGGTCTCGCTTTCCTGCTCTCCTCAACATGTTCCGCCATCATTCATATTCTTCTTCTGCTGCTGCTGCTGCTGCTGCTGCTGCTGCGTCTGCTTCTTCTTTGCAGAACCGTCTTCTTCTACTATGCCACACTGCGGTGCGCATTCTAGTAGTTGCTAAAGCAGTTTGCTCCTGCTCAAATCTTTAAAAAAAAAATGATGATAATAATAATAACAATAATAAATATGACGCGTCGACGCAAAATCGTAATTGATTTTGTCGACTAATCGTTGCAGCCCTAAATGGTGGTGGCATATTTACCTGCTGTTATTAAAGTAAAACTCTCGCCAAAAAGCAACCAAGGCTTAATTTGTGATTGAATATGAGTCAAACCTTCGTGTAAAAGCATAATTAAGACGATAGAGGCACTTTTAAGATTTACCGTATTTGCGTTTTCGGGCATGTTAATTTAGAATGGGAGTGCTAGGAGCAGAGATACGATGGCATCAAAGTCACTATTTTTAGAACACTAAGAAGGCTCAACACAAAATGAAACTTTGCTTGTAGCATCACCAGGGTCTCTACTCATGAACACGAGCATTGAGAACATTGTACGTGTACACAGAGTTTATGAAAAAGGAGGTTTTTGAACTACTCACATTAGCTGCTGCATCTCTGGCGCGCAGCCATCATGGCAGGCAAAAAGTGTTGATCCCTGAGTGCGACCAGACAGGCACGCTTAAGGAGCGATGTCTTGAGGCAATTTCATCTGTTGGGATGTGAGTTCTGTTGGCTGGTATAGAGTCCTGTGTATAGACTGGTGGTAAAGAGATCTTCTTATCTGTGTAAAAGCCTCTGACTTGTAGGTTGTCTACTCTTTGGGAGCTTACTAATGTGGTTATTGAGGTCATAGTAGAGAGTCTGAGCTTGACTTGTTGTTTGTTTACTTCTAAAGCTTCAGCTACTTCACTTAAAACGAAGGTTGTGTCACTTTGAGAATCCAATAGTGCATACACGAGAAGTTCTCGTGCAGGCTTCCTCCAGTATCACTCTGTTTGAAGTAGCAGCTGTGGGTTCTTTGTGTTGAATGGACTGAGGTCTTTCTTGAGTACCTTTCTTCAATTGTACTTGGCTTCTCTCGACTTTGAATCTGCTTGGCTTGTGGTGGATTTTGTTCTTCTCTAGGTCGCACTGCTTGCAAGCAAGTAGGATGCCGCTCATGGCACAAATCACCGGAACTTCTACTGTTGCAGTTTTTTGAGTGGTGACCAGACTTGAGACAGCCAGAGCATAACCTTTCGGTTTGAACAAACTTGATTATGTCCGGAACCGTTTTCTCCATGAACCTCTTACATTTGTTCAAAGTGTGCTCACTTTTTTGACAGAAAATACATGACATGTTAGTTCTTCATTTGAACTTGTCGTAAGAGTTTTTGCTCCTAAACTTTGAAGTCTTTGGTATTTTGGTTTTTCAGGATCAGCTTGCTTTAGTGACTACAATGATGTGACAGGATTACAAGCTATTTTTGCTTCTCTTGTCCGACGTTTTACAAATTGGCTGAAGGAGGGGAACTGATTATCTTGTTCTTGAACCTCAATAACTTTCCGCTCCATCTTGCTGTTAGCCAGTCTGGTAACTTTGACAATATTTTCCTGATTTCATTACAGTCATTCAAGATTTCCAAGGCTTTGATGTGGACCATGGCAGCCTCACAACTGTGGAGAAAATTCACAAACTCTCTGAGCTCAAAATTTTTCTTTAGATCCCATCCTAGGCCATGCTTGAAGCTTGTCTTTGTAAGATTTTGCAATTGTGAACGGATTTCCATATCTCTCCTCTAAAATCTCCCATGCAGCAACATAGGCAGATTCAGTACCAAGTAGGAAATACTTTTAGCTTCCATTTCTAAGCGCTGTATTTCCAATTGTTCCTTTTCTTGCTCTTTTAGCACTTTCAGAACAGCTTGGCTTGCAGTGGCTTGAGCAGCAGCTTCTTGGCACTTTACAGATGATCGACATGAATGCTCTGAGATACCTCTCAAGATAGAAATGACAGAACCTGGTTTACTGATGCTTGAGTCGAAGAGAGAGCCTGCTTCTGGCCACTTTTGCTCTTGTTCTGGAATCTTTGCACCCAGCCGGCTTGAGACTCTGAATTCAATGAACTTTGAAATCTCTACACACTGATCCTCTCTTCGACGTATATCCTGATCTGGAAGTGAGACTTTGTGTAGTTTATCATAAATACGCTGGACATCTGCAGAAAGCCCCATGACGTTGCCAACAATATCTTGAAGCAGATCATCAGATAAAGGCTCTGTTGATTGTGATAATGTCTGCTTAGCAGATTTGATCTGTATTCTTCACTTGTCATATATGTAGTTAAACCTTTGTTGAAGCCCTTTAATTTTTCCTTCTTGCATTTCATTAACCTTTTCTGTAAGCGTTTTAAATCTCTCACTTCGCCTGGGTTGATGAGCTTCCTCTTGGTGGCCTTCACATCAGTTTCTTTGCCATCTTCAGGTTGGTCTTGGGAACTTGCCCTGTCGCTAAGACTGACCACTACCTGAATTGTAGTCTTTTTCGGCTATGACTATTTCAAATCACTTCTTGAATTTGTAAAACAATAGTAATTTGGTTGTTTACAAATAGAAATTAACGTAGTAAACAAACCTTCACATGAACTTAAATCACTCACTTAAATGCAAATGTAAATATCTGTTTCGCAATAGAGTGATTAAACCTTAACCATTACCACTGAAATACACTCAATATTTGCAAATAACATAAAGCAAACAGAAAAATAGTGTTCACTTAAGATTTCATATATGCACTTACATATGACATATAGAAACTTTAAGAAAAAACTAATTTGTCCTTAAACTTTTCACCAATGACTTTTAACTTATTAGTGTCCAACCCTTTTGATACTTTGTCTTAAAACTTCACTCCTAAGTAGGAAACATCCTGCTAGTTTCTGCCTTTTTCAAGTACACAGAACCAAATAAAAGTGGCTGTTTCACAATAAAAGCTGACTCTTAAAATAATATATTACAAACAACCGTTACTCTCAGGCTGGACCATCTTGCAAAAAGCTATAAATACAACTACTTTGCATCAGTGAATGCATTTTGAAGGAAGCATAATCACCATGTTTCTGGCTGGATTACATCATCAATTAACATAATGGTAAAAATGTTGATACTCAATGTATTTGTCAATCCAACATATCCATGTTCATTGACAAAGTATATAATTTTGTTTTCTGCCAAAATTTCAGATCTTGCAATACAGTAGTGGCTTGCAGTGACTGCAGCATTACTAAAGTTTGTATGGTTATCTTTACTCATCCACAGCACACAGTAAAGATCACTATCTGGTCTAATACAAAATATGTTTACAGAGCCACAACGGGCTCTATTATACCCTCAACCCACAGCGCAGCGCAAGTGTTACTCCTAGATTCATGCATTAATGTGCACATAAAGCAGGAAAACTAAAAGCTGTATTTATAAACTTGTGTTAGGAAACAGATTTTTTCTAAAATAAAAATGTGTAGACAGGATCTCAGGGGCATCACCATCACCAAGTGGTGCCTGAGCCACACAACATCCTCTCAACCGTGGTGACCTGGAAGAGGGCAGGACACACAAGATAGTTAGTATCGGAGTAGAGAATCCTCAGAGTGATGAGACGTCAAACTTTACAGAAATAAAGATATAAGGAGCAAGTGAAACAGAGGAGAGAATGATCCAGTGGAGCCCAGGGTATGATGATCCAGATCCATCAATAGTGAGGCAGCAGGAGCCAGGAGAGGAAGATGGTCTCAGAGGCCCGTGGTCCATCAAAAGGTAGCCTGAATGAAAAGAGAGGGAAAGGAGGAGGAGGAGGAGAAAGAGGAGCAAGGGGAGGAGGAGGAGGAGGAAGCTAGAGAGAGAGAGAGAGCAACAAAGCTTGCAGCTTCTGGAGACAGAAAACAAAAACAAACGTTAGAGGAATGTGATGTTAATCAGAATAAGCAGATTGTTTCTCATTGGCAGGACAATGTAAAATCTAATACTATAGGTAACTAATTGAGACTGAAACCGACCAACTGAAGAAGCTAATAATTTAAGGCTAGGCAAGGCAAGGCAAGTTTATTTGTATAGCACAATTCAGACACAAGGCAAGTCAAAGTGCTTTACAGGCACACACAAATTACATTAAAAGACATAAAAATTCAATTTAAAAGACATTAAAAATTGCTAAATCAAAGGCTAAGTCAAAGAAGTGCGTTTCGAGTTTAGATTTAAAGGTGTCAATATAGCCAAATTGTCTGATGTCAGCTGTACTTCATTTTTTTCACTCTCATTTCACCCATTATTGTTCAGGATGACTTTTTATGACCTGTCCCGCCTGATCCACGGACTGAGATCAGTGCATACACAGGGATGCACAGCAGCACTTCTCATCCTCTTTTTTATTTCTTCATATGCAGACAAACAGAGTTGTTGATTGGACAGATGATTGTGAAACGGCAGGGCAGCAGCCGAGGATCATATTCCTGTCCCTTAACAAAGACGAGTGCTACTGTTTAATATGGTCCAGGTTCAGGTGCACCTGGCTCTTAAAGGGAATGGGACACAACACTCTGAACATTTATGTTCTGCCCAAAAGACATCCATGACTAATTAATTCTTAAGTCTTAATACAACCCTTTGCGTCATGAGTGCACCCAGATTATCCAACTTGGAAAAGCCCCAAGTGCGCTAGCATGCTGCGCTTTAGACCATATACTATAGACCGTCAAAATAGGGCCCAACATGTTTATTCACACTGAACTGACACCACAACCTTTCCTTAACTTTGAATATTCTGTATTGTGTGCATATCTCAATTCTGGGTCCCTAGAAGAACAGTGTACATGCTTTAATGTTAAAAAAAACATTATTTTTCTCATCCCATCCCATCTACAAGGCATCATATCAGTGTTATCAGTGATGTGAGGTGTCTTTACAGAGCCCAAAGGATACTAAAAGACAACAACCACCCAGCCATGGTCTTTTCTTCCTGCTGCCATTTGGCAGAAGATAAAGATTTATCTGCAGCGATACTACCAGACTACAGAGCAGTTTCAGTCCTGGGGTTGTCTATTAAATTGTTTTTTTCTTTGTAGCACAATGGGACTACAACTTATATTTAATTGTACAACCCTGTCTTGAGCAATGACTAGTACATTAACCTTGAGCCTTTAAGTTTAACAGAACTACTTTTGCTGCCCAAACCTGACTACAGACAGGACCCCATTCTCTGGTGAACGGATCTTGCATATTAAATGCCCACCTCTCTGTGATTCTTGTGTGGTAGATACATATAGCGGTTCATTCACTCAAAGTTGCCTCTGAACATAAGCCAGGCAGATTTTACCTTTGTCACCATGGCATGGGACATGAGAAATATTTTTGTTGTATTACACAGCAATGCTTTCTTTGTACAAAAAAGCAATGAACTGAAACTGATAATTACATTGCAATCAGTCAATATGGTATCCAACACCAGGGTCACAAAACCTCTACATTAAATTTAATAACATAATCTTTTATGCCACTGAGTTGCCAATATGCTAAAGCCCTGCTTCTGGGCCAAACATATTTGAAAGCTGAATAATTCATAGCAAAGCAATACATAACACAGTGTTCAACCCATGTTAAATGTTCATCTTTTTAATGGACACATTTGTGCTGTTCCTCATTCCTTTTACTTTTTTTTCACTTCCACAGCAGTTATCTTGTCTTTGTGATAAAGCGAAAGGGTGAAAAGGACAAAGCAACTAAAGGGACACGCCTCTTGAATAAACCATTAGTCCCAAATCCCAGTCATTAATGTTCAGTTTCAAGAGCTTACAGTAGCAGACAAAATGGTAAGGAAGAAATGATCTATTTGCTCTTGAAGCCTGATCACTGGATTCATTTTGAACTCTCTCTTAAAATCATTCATGGTCATTCACCTGAAAAATGCAATACATAAAACGCCTCTCTGTCTTAATAAGCATTTATTGCTACTGTACATGAAGGTGTTTTGAGCTGTGGAGAGTGAAATATGAGTCTGTCTGTCTGTCCTTACATACACATAGATATTATCAAGCTTTGTCTGTTTAGTAAGGGGCATCTGGATCAAACAGTTGTCTTGCTGTGGATGAACTAAAAACAGACATGAAAGGAAGAGGGAGAAGCAACCTCCTTCTGTGCCTTTAAATGGGATTTCTTTGATTTCAGCTTCTCCAGCTGGATTGACTGACCACTTACAGTTTTTTTCAATTGCTTAAGCACGATTTCGAATAGAGGGCCCGGTTTTTCAAAACACTACACACAATTAGCACAACCATACACACAATTAGCAGAACACCTCACATCCTTTGCAAAATGAAACACACTATAGTAAAAACTATACACTACTTTATAAAAATTATATTTTGTTACCATATGACATACACACACATTTCATATGACTTAATTCTGTCTGAACCAGTTACACACTGCTGCCGTAACCTAAAACACTTTTAGCAATTCTACTCCTCAGTTATTTGAGTAATGTAAGTGAAGTACACAGAGAAAGTGCAAATATACAATACAAAAATTCACCAAATACAACACAAGGCCAATGCTGAAGAGTGATGAAAATATAATTTATGATGTCCATGCTACAACAGTACTGTGCATAACACCCCAAAAAAAAAAAAAAAAAAAAAGATACTATAAAAAAATATGGGGGGGGACTGACAAAAAAAGAAAAGAAAATCCAGCAGGGAAAATATTAGGGATTATCTCTTCGCCGAGCTGGATCAGGCCAGAGAATTTCGACGACATCACAGGCGATATCTTCATTAGCAAGACAATGAGGGAAGAACCACCGTGCATGTCGAATCCATCCTTGAATGGCTATGGCGTCAATTTGGTCACAGGCCTCCTCCATGGCCTCAATGAGGGGCACTTGAGCCTGGGGCTGCAGATCATACACCTTCCACCGCCACATTGAGAAGAACTCCTCGATTGGATTGAGAAATGGAGAGTATGGTGGAAGGTATAGCACAGAAAATTGGGGATTGTGCTTAAACCAGTTGTGGACCTGTGCAGAGCAGTGCAATGATACATTGTCCCAGATGACAATGTATTGCATCTTTTGTATTTGGTTCACTGTGAGGATGTTGTGCAGTTGGTCCAGAAATGTCAGAATGTGACCTGTGTTATAAGGGCCCATATTGGCATGGCGGAGGAGGACCCCATTCTGTTTAATGGCAGCGCAGAGGGTGATGTTACTCCCACGCTGTCCTGGGACGTTGATTTTAGCCCTGTGGCCAATGATGTTTCTGCCTCTCCTTCTTAATTTTGTGAGGTTAAACCCTGCCTCATCGATGTAGATAAACTCGTGTGGGATTTCTTCAACATCCATCTGTAAAACTCTCTGTAATACAGTGAAAGACAAGATTGTGTAGTTTAGCATGGATCTAATACACAGTAAATTTAGCTTGAAGTGTGTAACATCACAGTGCTAAAGTGAACAATACATACCTCCACATATGCATGCCGCAGTTGTTTGACCCTCTCCGAATTCCGCTCAAAAGGCACTCGATACAGTTGTTTCATTTGAAGTTGATTTTTTTTCAGGATGCGTGCCAGTGTTGAGAGAGAGACCTGATGAACATTATTGAAAATGCCATCATCGCCAATGATGTTGACTTGAATTTCTCTGAGAGTTATTACATTATTGGCCAGAACCATGTTTATGATTGCCCTTTCTTGTTTTTGTGTGAAAATAGGCCCCCTCCCTCCTTGTCGCTCTCGCCCCTGAATCCTATGTGGAAAGAAATACACAGGATCTTACAGGAACCAGTATGAACAGTGCTGATATGGTACATACTAAGCAGTTGATTACTATTGTAGAAAGATTTGTTTTTACCTGTTTTCTTGTCGAAATGTCCTGATCACAGATGCCACTGTATATCTGCTAAGATTTGGCTGAACTCTCAGTCCAGCCTCCTTCAGTGTCAGTCCGTGGTTCACCACATGCTCAACTAATGTTGCCTGAATTTCATTTGATAAATTTGGTCCTTTCCTTCTTAGGGCATGTATTTCTGCTTGCGGTCTTCCTCTGCCTCTGCCTCTGCCTCGTCCTCGTCCTCGTCCTCTTCCTCTTCCTCTACCTCCACCTCGGCCTTGACCTCTGGCATGGCCGAGGCCTTCACCTCCTTCTCCTTCTCTTTGAATTCCTCCTCTCATTCTTACTCTTTCTCGTCTTACTCGTTCCATTGTGGTAGAAGACAGGTGAACTCACCTGCTGCCTTTTTGTAGTGCTTGAACCTGATTGGTGTGTCTACAATTAAGCAATCATGTGTTGGTGCACCTGAGTGTTGTGTTTAACCAATTAGATAATGAGTGTGGTCATTTGAAAGTCAGTGCTTTGGAATTTGCAAGGAAGTGACATCATGAAATGTATCTGTGTCTAATGTATACAAGTGTGTTTAGTGTTTTGCAATTTACTGTGTGCAGTCATTTGCAAAAAGTGTGAAGCTGACATTGTGCTTATAGTTGTGCTAATCTGGTCCGGAGTTTTGCTCCTTGAGTGTAAGGTTTTTATAATTGTGTACGACTTTTGATTTTAGTATTTATGCAATCCAAAAAAACTGTAATGTGTGTGCTGCACTACAGAGGACATGGAAGCACTGAAAGGATACCAGCAGGCCATGGCCATGTGCTTCTGACACTGTGAAAGGGTGAAAGGGTCCAGAGTCTGTGTGTGTGTGTGTGTGTGTGTGTGTGTGTAGTGTGTGTGTGTGTGTGTGTGTGTGTGTGTGTATTTTTGTGCTTTTGTTGTTCGTAAGATAATTCAGATGAGGCAAATGAGGTGTAGATCTTATTTAATCAACTGTTTAGTCACTCTCATTGAAACAATTCCTGCACATGACTCTCAGTAAGAGCTTCCAGGGTGTATTGTAATGGTACTATTTCATATAGTTTCAGTGCGCTGCAGGTTTCAGCCATGTGAAGTCAAGTCAGTCAGTCACAAGTGTTACAAG
This sequence comes from Sparus aurata, assembly GCF_900880675.1. NCBI lineage: Eukaryota > Metazoa > Chordata > Actinopteri > Spariformes > Sparidae > Sparus > Sparus aurata. The sequence goes on from NC_044188.1 coordinate 34,804,121, forward strand.
TCAAATAACAAAACTGTCAACCTCATAATTTCTATGGCACTAGACCAGGAAAGACAGAGTCCTGCCTTTAAGCCATTGAAAGGGTTAAATGTGAAACATCTATGACGTGTTTTATTGACAATAGCTAAAATAAAGTGGCAGCAGAAAATGGATGCTGCCTTGTGTTTCCAAGTGGTATTATTGTTTGCGCAGCTGTTACAAAGACAACTGTACAACACAGGACAAAACATCAGTTTATTAAGTAATATAGTCTGTAATAGAAATGGATTGTCTGTTAATCTTCCTTGTTCTGGGTGACTGCGTGCTCAGTGGCAGACAAAATTGTATAGTGATAGTAGAGATGATAGAGAACCTATGTAAACATGTTTCATTAATCTTTATCAACTGCATCATGCAATCAACATCTACACTTACATGTTTGAATGAAATAATGCAAAGTATTAATTTGTGACAAAAGTAAACCATTAAATGTTTATCATTCTTAAAAGAGGTTCCTATCCCCCTTACATCCCTTTATATATATATATATATTTTTTTTTTTTTTCTTTTTAATTCCCATGAAAATAAACAAATATAACTCAATTACTTGGCTACACCTTAAAGGCCCCGACACACCACCAAGACTCAAACCAACAGCCAGCTGCTTTTATCCGACCACTCCACTGCCTCTCATCTGACCCATTTGGCAGAAAAGTTCCACTGAACATACCGCTTTGACATGCTGCCAACTCCACAGTAGTGTGCACGTTCTGTGCTTGCCCGAGATGAAATAAGCCTCCTTAACAGCGAATGGCACTAGTCTTGTGCCAAATGACGGAACGGAGTGCTTAGAAAAACAAAGCGCACACAGTATTCCGCCCCTCCCACACACCTTGCTGATTTGCTAGCACACCGCCAATCAAAATGGTCATACAGCTAGCACACAACCAATCAGAGAATCCAATGGCTTAGATGGCCAACAGCCAACATTCTCAGACTTTGCACGTTGAATTGGAGCAGACAGTGTCCGCACAGTTCCAAAGCTTCCAACACAGCTGAACACACCAAACAGATTTGTTTCCGAACTTGTCCAAGTCTCCCCAAATGCTTCCGACGGACAACGGTTGGCCCGGTGTGTTTCAGGCTTAAAACTCATTTAGTCCAACACAATTGTTCCAAGTTGTTCTTAAAGCAAAAGCACTTGTAAATAATGGAGCCTTTTATCTAAAGAACTTTTGTATTTGTAGAGAAATTCACTGTAAAAAATACCAAGGAATTGACTTCATTGTCAATGTTGCTACATTTTCCGAATTCCATCCGATGTACGAGCAACTCATTTAGGCTTTGCCAGTTTAGTTGCTTTTGCTTGATCAAGTGTATAGACCAGGCTGTCTTCTGAAATGCAGTGAAGGTAACACACATAGGGATGGAGGATTGAATTTAGCAGGTGGTGTGGTGAAATTTAGGCACTGATGTAAACCAAATAAGGCCAATGAGAAATGTTTATTCCAGAGTATGGGCTAGGTGGCGAGGTAAGAGGTTAGAATGTAGGGTATCAAAGCAGCGGGACAAGAGTTGAGGTTCTCAAAGTGAACGGGAATGGATTTTCTTTACAATTTGTGTCTCCGCAGGGGACTGACGATTAAGATGAGGGTCGATTTCAAAAACTGATGAAGATGGGTGGAGAGGTTTTTGAAAGAACTCGGGTGCCCATGTGTCTTAGAACCACCACTGACTGTAGATACCCCTAAATTGACAGAAGGGGCAGCATAAGTGAATAGCTGAATGTTGTGTGGGTTAGACGACTGGTCTTCTTAGAAGATGGTGATGCCGTTCTAGTCTGTGAGAAGGTGAATCCAGTAAGGCTGTGCACCTCTCTCTTATAAGCTGATTCGATATGTATCTAGATACATGGGCTCCAATATTATTCAGGGAAGGTGCTTTATATTGTGGAATGATACCAGAGGATTTGATTCTGATACAGTATGAATCGATCCAGTTCGTGTACAATAAGATGCAATACGATAACATGTTTTAATTCATGTAGATATTTATTTTCTATTACGTAAGAAGCTGTTTATGGAAAGAATAATGTGATTGAATTTCCCAGTGCTATGATGTTGATGGGCTTTGAAGCAGATGTGGTTAATTAGTGGTTGGTTGGGTTGTGGAGATGGGCAGGATGAGAGTGGCCACAACCACAAAAGGAGCATAAATGTCAAGTCAAGAGATCTTTATTGTTCCCGGAGGGCAATTTGCGGCATACATGTAGGAATCTGCACTGAGGAACGCTGCAACCGGATCTGTGAAGTTATTGCAGATGGACCGACCTCTTAACTGCAGCACTGGACTACCTTTTTGTCCATGCCTTGGGTATGGTTATGGAGGCGACAAAGTATCAGAATCAGAATCAGAATTTCCGCAAATGGGAAAAAAAGTAATATTACAATAAACAATATAATAAAAAGTTAAGAAATAGAAATAGGTTCATATACATTGTATAAACATAATATTGTAAAATATGAACAGTTCTGTTCCGTTTTCTACCGCTTGTTCCGTGAGGGTTGCAGGGATGTTTTATCCCCCTTTTCGGGGGGGGGGGGTTACTTGGGCCAATTCCAGTTAGCTAGGCGAAGGCGAAGGCCAGGGTACACATTGGATGAGTCGCCAGCTCATCACAGGACCAAAAATATGAACAGTGTAATTATAAATAGTGTGGCAATGTGTTGTTTTTAATAAATAATAAATATGGGTATGAAAATTGTTATGGCATAGTGCACAGTGATACCTCCAGGTCTCCAGCAGACTACTCCAAAAAAATGGGTCATGCCACCACAGAGTCATAGAAAGTTATCAGGAGTGCCCCTGCACTCCAAAGGACATGAGCTTCTTCAGCTCTTGGCTCGTGGAAAAAAATGACAATGGAGTAGTGGAGGAGGGGCAAGTGAAGGTAGAAGTTCAGCTTGAGTTATTTTGTTTTTTGAGGGGGATGTTTCGTGCATTGGTGACATGCAGGTGATCCATGTGGCATTTGAAACTTTAAGCAGTGGAGCTGTGACAGTGCAACTGTAGTCAGGGCACCCTGAGTAGGTGTCCTACATGTTTGAAGCTGTGCTGATATGTTGGAGGTGAACTGAATGTGATAGAAACCTGGGGTCCGTTTCACAAAGCACGTTCAACAAACTCTGAGTCTAACCCTGAACTCTGAGTTGATCTACTCTGAGATAGGAAACTCTGAGTTTTCGGTTCCAGAACAGCTGATTTGAGTTAGTTTGATCAACTCGGAGTAGTTTAACCTGGAGTTAAGCACGTGCACCACAAGTATAAAAAGACAGCATCAATGGAGCCCTGATTCGACGAGTCACCATGGCAACGGGGAAGAGGAGGGCTACGTTTTTCACCCCACTGGAATTGGAAATATTAATGCGCTCATACAGTGAGTTTGAGCACGTTTTTAGAAGACAGTGTAACACCGCTGCAGCAGCAAAAGAGAGGGAGACGGCGTGGGAGAACATTGGTGCTCGGGTCAATGCGTAAATTTAAATGTAGTCCTTTGCAATCACAATAATATTACAGGGGGAAACTGCTTGAGTGGTAGCCTATTAATTTATTTCATTTAGGTGCAACCCCGGCTGAGAAGCGCACTTGGCTGCAGCTTAAGATGAAAGATAAAAACATTAGACCTCGGCATAATCTCATGGGGGTACCTCATTTTGATCATGTTTTACATTGTAAAATAAATATTAAGTGGCAGTTGTTTTATCCCCAACATAATGCTGTTTTCACACACATAAATGTCTTCTCATCTATATCATGTTCTGTTAAATAATTAAGCCTATTTAAACTAACAGACTTCTACTCAGCCAACAGAAAGAAAGCAGATGCTCGTAAAACGGGTGGTGGCCCAGCACCGCCACCTCTAACGGAGGCAGAGGAGCTGAAAATGATAAAGATGGGTAGTAGCCGTTTCAGGGCGAGGCACACTTTTCTGACCGCTCTGATACAGTTGCCTTGCTCAAGTGCTCTGCATCTCCGACGTTGTATAAAAAACTCCCATTTGCAAAAAAACGCAGCGCAACACACAATATCTGCTGGGATGTGAGAGCATGACTTCGGTTGGTAATGTTGGAAATGTAAGGACGGATTAGGTTGTGTATGTAAATGATGGACTGTGACGTGAAGCGGTAAAAGCGGTAAAAATAATTGTCTGGAAATGCAAGAACATCTATGTGCTGTCTGATAATCATCTCCCGACGAATATTTAATTCTCTGCGCAGTAATGCTGCACATTCATCCACGGGATCATTATCAGAAGGACATGCCATGGTAGTGAAAATAGTCGCCACCTAATATAACTTTAGGCCTACTGACTGATTTTTGCAATGATCAATGAGAACTATACTACGCCAAAAGTCGCCTGCTGACTGAATGAATGAGGAAATCAAATACCGTGTGTGGCTGAAAGAGGGCGGAGACAGAGAGAAACTCGAGGTTTGTTTAGAAAAACTGGTCCCGACCAGGTTAGGTTCATAGATTATGTTACCATGGTAACTGACCGAGAGCTTAAATTACCTCTCTCTGTGAAACAGGCTAGAGTTACCCCTCTTTATCTGGTTTGAGTTACCTCCCTTTGTGAAACGGAAAACTCAGAGTTTCCCTCATTTCAGGGTTAACAGACTCAGAGTTTTCACTAAACCTGCTTTGTGAAACGGACCCCTGTTCAGTTAAGCAGGGATGTCCAAACTTTTTTCACTGAGGGCCACATACAGAACAATATACAAAGGGCTGGGCCACTCAGTAGGGGTGAGGTATATCGCCTTGCCTAGTGTATTAAACAGTTAGCAAAATCAACCAAATGTAGGTAAATTATGCTAGCAAGTTGAATATGCCTAAAGAAAAAAATTACAGCTTTCCATTGATGGGTTTTCATTCATTTTGTTAGGGTTGGCAGCTCATTTTCAAAACAGCCTCAGATTGTTTCTTAGTCAGGAGAAAAATCTTGGAAGCACTGACTGAATTCTGTGATGAGAGATGTAATCATAGACACTTATTTGGAAAAGCAGATTTGATTTCAGACAGCGCGGGGAAGTGCGCAACATTGAAGTTGCATAGTTGTGTCTCAAAGAGTTGGAACTTCACACAGAGCGCTTTCATGTGTGCGTAAAGTTGTGGCACGAGCTGGTCTTTGCCTAGGCTCTTGTTCAGTGTGTCCTCTACGATCAGCACAGCAGAGTGACACAGCATCAGGAATAAAGGCTGCACCAACAGACCTGTTGACTGGGCATCTCTTCTAACTGACAAAGTGAGATGAGAGTTAGTTCACAGAGGACCAGTTCAAATAAAATAGCAGTTACACATTTCCCAAAAACAACGATGGGAGAGTGTCAACTTGACTTTTGTAACAGAGTCTTAGTCAATTCTGAAAAAATTAAAAGAAGCTGGCTGATGTACTCAAACAGAAATGATAGCTTGCACTGCTTCTGCTGCTAAATGTTTCCTTAAAAAAAATACAGACTTAATAAGGAAGGAATAAAAGGAATGGAAAAATGCAAGACACTTGCTGAAGGTTCATGAGGATAGCCAGGAGCACAATACCCACATGGCAACATGGAAGGAGTCGGAGGTCGTTTTGCAAAGTGGCTGACAATAGATAAGAGAGAGATGGCACTCTGAGGCTGAGAGATAATATGTTTGCACAAATGTATATTGTATTTTTATTACTTGTTGCTTTCTTCAATTTTTATTAGGTGTGATATTTTTGACTTAAAAGAAATAAAATCTTGAATACATACATGCAGTTTCTGTGTGAGTGTATGTAAATTGATTGTGAAATTGACACCAATGCAAGAGGGCGTTGGCTAAGATCTTGCCTTAGCCACCAAGTTACTCAGGGCCGGTACTGCCGTAGCACTCCCATTGAAAATTGGCTTGCTCAAAATCGAAACTGTTCATGGTTTCGTAATTAGAAACTGAGTGTTGTTGAATCTTGATTTGTTTCACACCACTCAGACTAGTGTTATCACATGTGGGTAAGTAATTTTGTCCTCTTTTTTATTCCAACAGGCGTGTGTGTAGAGTTACATTTCCGTATTTCCTTATTTTACTCTAATCTGAATATGTTACATTAGGTTGATTGTTTATACTGTAATATGGCTGAAAAACGTAATTAAATTAAACTTTCAAAATGTAATTTTTTTAACAATATTTACTTTCTCTATGTTTGACTCCACAAAATGTGACTAAATAAATGTACATGATGCTCCTACAGTGTGCCCTTTTTGCCTCGTATTACAATTTTTCTCAATTGCTAAAACACTAAAACCCATTGGCTGAACAAAGTTTTCAGTTGCCTGAACTCATTTAGCTAATGGTGCAATCTGTTGTCAATACCTTAAACCATTTCACATGGTAAAACACAATTTGCAGATCTCACTTAGACTTTTCAGCAGAACTCTAAACACATTCTCATTCTCAAAACACATTCTGCACTCTAATGCACATGTCATCCATACTGGTAAACACAAGTGGCAACAATCAAATACAAAAAGAGAACACATGTCTTTGATAAAACACAACCACTCAAAACTGATTTCACTTGTTTCAAATCATTTGACACAACCAATATAAGCCAGTTCAGAGAGCAAACAGGTAATTCTTCTGCAAACCATGGATTTAGCCTGTGGTAATATAGGTGAGGAACCATGTCAGGGCTGTATAAGGCACACAAGAGGCTTCTTCCCCCGTTGCCTCAGGAGGGAAAATATTGCTTGTGATGTCGAAAAAGTGCTCTGGCCTGACCCAGCCCAAAGAAAAGAAGAAGCACATTGATCACATGTTTACTCCTTTGATTTTTGTATTGTATACTGTAGTACAGTGCATTGTAGGCTGTATACTGTACAATAAACACATTGTCTGGCCCTGAACATTGTGCTTTCCATTTGTTTACAGTACTGACTGCTCAATAGATTTTGACTGGTTGCAGGTTCATATCAACATAGAACAAGAATTACAGTATCACAGAAACAAAGGACAAGGTTGTGGAATGCAGGGTACAATACTGTAAAAAATAGGGGTACAAGGAGGAGGAACAAAAAAAAAAGTTTTGAGATTAAAAATGTACTTCTCCCTGAGAACTATATGTTTGGAACAACGTGTTTTCTATTTTTTGGTGTATTGTTTACTGACTGCTTGATAGTGTATATTATTCTGATCGCTTTGTTTATGATTTGAGAGCAGTGTTTTGTTTTGAGCACAGGTAAATCTGTTTTGAGTCAGAGGTTTTGTAAATAGTGCTTGAAGCTGAGGTTTTGTGTTTAATGTTTTCAGAAAATGGAGCAAGGTTTCAGAAATTGTGTTTTAGCAATTGAGAAAAACTGTAAAAAACAAAAGTGCCCTTTTTGTGGCAAGAAGCAGAGGAAGAAACAACAACATTGTTGTGTTTTTCTGAAATGTTTGTGTGTTTCTCAAACTTGAGGTAAATGTGTTGGATGCATATTGTCTTTTTAATGAAAAAGAGTCAAGGGGAATGCAATACACAGCCACAGACTGGAGCTGAATCTGAGTTGCCACAAGAAGGACCATTTTGGTGTGCCACCCTTAGATTTTCACTGGCCCCATCTGCCCCCCCCTATGAAAAAGTTCTGGGGGCGCCAATGGCATACAGATGTGAAAAAAACGGCGGTGTAAAATCGCCAAGGTTATCTACCGTACGTATTTCGTACGTAATATGCTGTTGTGAGTGTGTTGAGCCTGTAAAGCCGCTTCTCTGTCCGCTGCGGCTCTGCTTTCTCTCTGAGAGAGAGAGAGAGAGAGAGAGAGAGAGAGAGAGAGAGAAGCCGCTGCCTCATCGTGAACTCCACCATGCACGTAAATGAGATGTGACAGTGGAGCGACTTGAACCTTTTTGAGTTATAAGTCCATTAACATAACTTTCTTGTGGGGGCTAACATTTTTTTTTTTTTGATTGATTGATTGATTGGTTTATTTAAGTGTCAAACACCATGGTTGGTGCCCAGCCCTCATGGGTTTATTAGACACTAATCATATTCATCAAATAATAATTTCACAGTTAAATCCACGATAGCCATGTGACATAATACAGAACACATCATAATATAACTAAACCATTAAAGATATGGATACAAATACAAATCGATTGTCATATAGGATACAAAATACTTTGCCGCAGATACCAGGCCTTTTCTATAAATTTTGCCAAAGCAAAAACAATATTTTCAAACAACCAGCACAGAATCTCCCCTTCACATTTCCAAAATATATCAGGATTTTTAAACTGGATTGATTCAAATAGAGAGTTCCTTAAATCACAATATAAAGGACAATAAAAAACAAAATGAAATTCATCTTCCACAACCTGGAGATCACAAAATTCACACAAACGTAAATGTTCAGGTGTACCTTTAAATTGACCCACTTCTACTGCCAGAGGTAAGGTACTGGATCTTAATTGAGCACAGAGGGACCTCTGCCTTCTCTTTAAATTCAAAAAAATATAAGGTTCTGTGACATAGTCATTCTTAAACTGAACATAATTTCTAAGCTTTGGCTTCTTCCATATATCCTGTTTCCATTGATCCTCATATTTCCTAAATAATCTTTGTCTGATGACATTTATATTACATTGCAAATTATTTTGAAACATTATATGTAAATCAGAGGCAGACAATATTATTGAAACCTCTCTAGACCAGGGGTGATGCTTTGCTCTGTCCCAATTAAAAATGTTCCTAGTTAGCCTTTCCTCTGGCAGACTGACAAGACGGTTCCATTTCACATCTTTGTTTTACAATACATGAATCCCATCCTGCGTCCCCTTCAACAGCTACTTTTGCTGCATATTTATGCACACCAAGAAAACACCTCAAAGCACGATTCTGAACAGAATTACAATCAAAAGCCCCAAACCCCTGCAGCATAAAACAAAACCGAGTCAACCTAAGATTTATAAAGTTGTGTAAATGTAGAAAAACCAAGATCTGTACATAATTTCATTTTACTCAACACAGAACCTAATGCTCTTCCAGCAGACTCTGCTAGTATTTTCCTTCCCTCTGAAAACTTCATATTTTCATCAAAAACAAAACCAAGATATTCATAATGACAGGTATATTTTAACAAGTTGCCTTCCACTTATTCAACGTGCTTAAATATGAGTCATATTTCAGAAAAGCGCCCATTTGTGCTTGTTAAGTTAACTGCTTGTTAATGAGAGTTAAGAATAATCTGGCAGCTGTCTGTGTCGGCTGTTTATCTTGCCACAAATCCTAAACTTCCTCTAGATATTGAGTTTACTGTGACTTTGCTGTTGTAAACATTGCTGTTGTCAGTCACAGTAGTCATTTCGTGGTTTTGTCACAGTTTTAGATGTGTAGCCTGTATTTCTAGTTTGCACCTGGCCTCCAATAAATAGCTAAATAATAAACCAGTGTTTTATTGCTTTTTAAGAATTGCAGCTGAATTGCATGTCTTCCAAACCTCAGTATTATGACAATGTGAATAAACTCATGTTGACAATAATTTGTTGACACAAAAGAAATGGCAATTGCGTTTCACTTACAGCTACACAGGATACACAGCTAAGTAGTTTACTTTCGATCAGTACTTTGTTTATTAATTTTACATTAATTAATCTACATATTGTGTTGTTAAGGCCTGAAAAAAAAATGCACTGCACATACTGCACATACTGCCCTTTTCTGACTTGAGCCCCTGCCCCTCTATAATCATGTGCACGTCCCTGGTTAATCTGACTGTGAGCTATAGCAGCTGACGAAACACACTGCCCACCCATAGTGTGTACCTTACCTTCCACACATTGTAGGAGCAGGTCGATATCAGACCTCTAGTCAGTCCTTTTGGAATTTTTTCTTTCACAGTTATTCTGGTAGATTTCAATGCCAGTGTGTCTGATTCTACTCAAGGAGCTGTCTGTGTTTGAGATGTGAGGTACTGGCTAGGAAAAGACACAGCTACAATAAACCCTGATTGTTTGAGGCAGATAGCTATTAGCCAGCAGAAAGAGGGAGCTATTATGGTGGAAATGAAGCTTGTTAAAAAAACATAAGACTTCCCTCAGTGGATGATAGCCTCCTGAAGGGGTCTCAGATTAGATCTCACAGGTGCACTTGGGAGGGGAGTGCTGATCATTACACTGGGAGAATTATAGCGGCTCATCAAATCTCTTCAGTAATGAATATTAAGTCTTATTGCGAGGGGGATAGGGAGGGTAGAAGCCAATGATGTGAGAATTGTTTAGGCTGTGCTGCTCAGCACTTGGGTGTAAAAGCACTAATGCACTGCTCCACAGAAAGACATGTTGAGAGGAAATGTGGATTCAATTCAGCTTTGAAAGATGGAACAACTTTGCAGAGTGCAGAGCTATGTGAGTGAATGTTCCTGTCTCCATCCAGAAGGACGAGACAGGTTCTCTCTGTCCTGATGTCAGAGTAAAGTACAGTGAAGCAGAGCAGTAAACGGGGAGAGATAAAGAAGATGACTGAATTTTAGATTTATTTTCTGGCTATTTAGTTATACTTTCTGCTGTCAAAATCACTACAGCTCTGTGAAGTAAAACTTACATTTTAAGAGAGATAAATAGATGAAACAGTTTGTGAAACCTGCTATTTGAAGTGAATAAAACAGGATTGTTTGGCTGCACATAATCATATTTTCACTCATAATGTGCACACATGTACAGCTACTGTGGCATGTAATGCAAATAAACAATAGCATATAGGTTATTGCATAATGCTATGATGAGCTGTTTCATGAAAGGAAAATTATTCAGCTCTGCACTACTGCAAAAACTTTCAAGTCTCCTGGTTTACTTTTTGACAATTAGTTTATGGTAGTTTGATCAATTTTAAACCAAAAGCACAATGTAGACTGAAATGAAGAGTTCCTTTAGATGGTTCCTTTTTTGAGTAATTGCTGTAGGTGCTCCTGTGTCAAAATCTGTTTATTTATTTTTTCTTATTCCAGTCCATTTACAGTTTTTCTCGATTGTTTACACACATTTTCTGAAAGCATGCCTCATGCTCTCAGAACTCTACACACAAATCAAAAATCACACACACAATGGGCAAAACCCCTCAATTCTCCTGCAAAATTAAACTTTACATTCAAAACAATGTTATGTCTTCTCAAAATGGTATTTTGTTTTCAAATGACACACACAAACCATCAAATGAATAGACATTTATAAGAACCAGTTGAACACTGATGTGTTCAGTGTAAAACACTATGATGAATGGAAAACACTTGTTCTTCATTCATCATAATGACTTAGGCCTTTTTTGTTTAGTTACACTTACTACAGTCAGTACATACATAAGTGTGATGTAAAATATTTGAGAATATTATTTTTATACTCAGAACACACAAATACACGGTAACAGATATATTTTATTTTTCCTATAAAAACAATGTACACAGTGTACATCCCAACCAACACAAAGTGCATATACAACAATATACGGTCTACCTACAAAACAACAGAAGAATTTACTGTACACAGTTACAGTAAAAATTTTAAAAAACAACAAAAAAAACTGTGCAGCATGCTCTCCTCTGTTTCGGTCTGGCCACAGCACCTCATCCACATCACAAGCAATGTTTTCCCTGGCCAAGCAGCAAGAGAAACATCACCTAGCATGGTGAATCCAGCCATGAAAAGCACCAACTGCTATATATCCACATGCATCTTCCATAGCTTGGAGAAGGGGTATACACATTTGTGGATTTGTGGATTTCGGTCATACACTTTACAAAAAATTCTCAATTGCGTGGTTGGGCAGTGAACCAGTTACGAACCAGAGCAGCGCGGTGGAAACTAATGTTGTCCCAAATGACAACGTACCTGAGCTGCTCTGGTGGAATGAGTGTGTTGTGTAGGGTGTCTAGGTGTTTGCCCATATGATGAGTCAGTGTGCATAGTAGGGCAATTCACTTTAGAATTTTGAATGACAGAGTGTTCTTTGTGAAAGCAAGAGATTTTCTTCATTAAAATTGTGCCAAATGCAGAGAATTGTGTGTAGTGTTTTGAAAAAAGTGTGTTTTAGAACTGCAATTTGAGTGTAAAGCAGGAATTGTGCTTGTAGTTTAGCAGAATTGGTTCAGGGGGTTGGTGCATCAGTTACATGTTGTGGTCATTTTGTCTCAAGTACCAGTTTTTGTGTGTAAACAATTGAGAAAAACTGTAATACTGACAAGGTACATATTCCTCAAAGCAAAATACTGAAGCTGTCACATGAGTGGCTGACAACATTAAAAGGTTCCATTCCCACCATAGTGCCCCACTTTTCATAATATGTCATCTTCAAGCACCTTAGTCCTTGGTTTATGGACACTAAGAAGGCTCGACACAACATGTAACTATGCTCGTAGGCCAGGGTCTCTACACATGAACACGAGCAATGAGAACATTGTTTGTGTACGCAGAGTTTACTAAAAAGAAGGTTTTTGGAACAACCCACTTTAGCAGCTGCGACCTAACAGAAGGCTTGAGGAGCGGTCCACCATTACTCTCCTGCCTGTTAGGTCACACTCAGAGATTGACGCTTTGGCTGCCATGAAGGCGGCATGCCGGAGAGGCAGCTACCAAAGTGAGTAGTTCAAAAACCGTCTTTTAAGTAAGCTCTGTGTACACAATCAATGTTAGTATATTTGCTAGGAATGTGAACCCGGAAATGTTGAGTACACAAAATGTTTATGTTAGAAATGTACAGTATGGGTCCCCAGCATTAAGAAACTGTCAGATGCTAACTTCCATCCCAGATAGCATACGGATGTGGGCCACTTCAGGCAATGATCCGGCACCGTAGGCATTCTTCTGGCCCAGACAAAACAGATGTGAACCTAAACTGGCCCATGTAGTTAATGCTACATTTGGCCCAAATATCACAAAACAAATATGGCCCATCTTTGGCAAATATGTGGCAGAGTAGGCAATGGTTATTCTGTAAGTGAACCAAGGCCGGTCCACATGTGGTTCAGCACACGTGGCCCACCTTTGTTGAGACATATTTGGGCCAGTTTTGGCCCAAATATGGCAAGTTGGCATCAACTGATCTGGATGTGAGCCTAAAGTGGCCCACATATAAGGTAGCACACGTGGCCCACCTTTGTTGAAACATATTTGGGCCAGTTTTGGCCAAAATATGGCACAATCAACATCAGATGATCTGGACGTGAGCCATATGTTGCTATACTGATGTTAGGTAATGTCAATATGTAAATATATAGGTGCCAGGAGCTGGCCATGGAAGCAGTGAGAGAACTGAAGACTTTTAGGCCTGAACTGCCCTCTGTTCTCCACTATGGAGGTGGGTGAGAGGAGAATTTAAGCTAAGCCAATGTCTATCATGAACAACACTCTTCATCCCCATGTGCAGGACGAGCCGTCTGTTGCACCCATGATACAAGGAAAAACACCACTGTTCATAAAATATAGTACATCTGAGAGAAAAAAGATATTACAACACAACAAGCGGATGGTGAATTCTGAGAGTCGTTACAGAGTCTGATTAGTCGGACAAGTCTGACACTCTTTAATACCAGCAGGAATTACATATAGTAGGCCTAGTCAAGTTTAACTTTTTTCTCTTAGTGCAATATATTTATATATTATCTCTATATATTATCTAAGAGTATAAATCATGTGCCTTGTTTGATGAATTTGTTGTTTGTTAATGAAACTTTCTCTGATATGGGATCAATAAAATCTTTTCTTGTCTGAGATGTTAAATCTTACAGGGCATCATTGCAAAAGAGAACTAGTTCTCAGTTGACTCACCTGGATAAACAAAGGTTAAATAAATTAAATAATTCATAAAAAAAAAAAAAAATGTTAAGTCTTACAATAACGTAATGACCAACAATGTCTTTCAGTGTTTTATCTGATTTGAGTATATGCACTAAATGCACAACATGAATGCACATAAAAAAATAAGCTCCAGCTCATAAACAACCTACACTATAAACCCGAACGTTCAAAGTAATTAAACATATAAAGTACTGTATACTCGAAGTTTTAGAAAAAGTTCTACTAACTTAATTATGTCAAGTTGGTGTAACGTGTTGTTCCTTTTTGAGTAATTTTAATACATCATTTTTGATTACAGTTTTTCTTGATTGCTTTGACCTGTTTAAACAAACTGGAATCCACTTGGTTTTCATCATCACTGTCTCAGCAGAGCACAAGACACCTCTTGCAAATGTGTTAACCCTTTCTCATTGGATTGAGACATTTTCCCCACCCTTTTGCAGAACAGTTATCACAGATGTCATTCAAGCAGTCCAAACTCCATTGTTTTAGCTATGGTAACCAAACAGAAACCATTTGTTCCTAACTATTAGAAACTACCTACATACCTATCAGTATGAAATCACTAAAGCACCTGTTTGACACTCCTAAACACAAATCTTCATTGAGCAATCAGTCTGCAGGCCTTAAAAAGAACAGCGGCTGTGTTGTTCTTTGCCAACATGGATTGAAGAGGTCTAAGGCAGATGAGAGTGAGAAATAGGTGCAGAGGAATGTCAAGGTTGGATGGCATGCAAGAAGATTTTTCCCTTGGTTCATTGCAAGAGAGGATAATGAATGTGATGTGGATCAGGCCATGTGGCCCCATCGTCAAGACAGAAGAGCCTGAGTATCAATAGTGCCTATTTCTTATACTCTACAGTAATAGATTGTTATACTTTACTGTAATATTTTATATCTTTATCTTCTTTTCTATGTTTTAAAACAGGTCAGTTGTTCAGGAAAATGCTTGCTGTGAAGCTGCAGAAATGTTTTGTGGACTATGAGATTTTCTTATACTCTAATAGATTTTATTTTGGTTTCCATGTATTTTGTGTAATAATTACAGTATTTCAGTTTTTTTATTTTGTATTTTGTTGTCCACTGTGTAATGGTTGATTGGAAGAGCTCATACACTTGTTTGCAAGTTGTGTTGTTTGAAGGCAAAATTAGCTTTTGTTGCATATTTTAAATGTTTTGGCACGGTTAGAGCCTTTTGCAAACAAAATGAGTCATTTTGACCACTGTTTCGGCCTGTGTGTTAACTGTTTTGAAAATGTGGAGTTTGAGTTGACTGCTACATCAAAGCAATCAATAAAAACTGTAAATGGAGCTATTTTGTGGATAAGTATGCATAACTTAAAAACATCACTTTAGTAAAACTTAATAGAATTAAGTAAAAACACGCTAAGAATGATAAAGTCCTGTTATTTATATTGTTTTAAATAGGGGTGATTTAAAATAAACTTAATTTATATAGCACATGCTAAAACACAATAAAATCGATCATAACAAATAAATTGCAATCATAGCCTATTAAAATAGTAACAATTTGATTGGGGCAAATGGTCTCAAATGCATTTGACATTAGTGGAAGACAAAATGTATTTATTTTATTTAATTTTTGGTATTTTTATTGGCATCAGTTTGATGTAGCCTATATATTTTTGTATTTCTACTTAACCATACTTGCCAACATTGGGTTGTGAAAAATAGGGAGATTTTTTTCATCGGTGTATCGGCCCAAGTAACAAGGTTCCTTCGCCAGGTGTGCGATTTATTTGTCATAATTTCTTGCCTTGTATTTTAAACCACACATGTCCAAAATTCTTAGAACAGTGTTTCCCCTAATTTTTTTTATAGCAGCTGTGCTCTGAGTTGATAACCTAGCAACACTAGGGGGGTCTGGGGGCATGCTCCCCAGGAAAAAATTTTGAAAAATGACCCTTTAAATCTCACCTACTCGTGAGATTTTTGAAAAGAAATTCATTTTCAGAATTTCAGAATCAGAATCTAAGACATGAGACAAAATAGTGTAGAAGCTGACATTGCTGCTTGAAAATATGTTGACATCCTGAGCATTTCAGTAGTCAGTGAGAAGCTATTGAGAAAAATAATCATAATTTCTGCATATCAATATTCATATTAAATAGAGGAAGCACTAAAATACAATAACAATAGGTGTCTTACTCGTCCAGTTTACTGATACAATCTGCAGCTGGTTTGGAGTCACTGGGTCACATGACATGAAAGATATTCTAAAAAACAGCAATTATTTTGTATTAATATATTTATGCTAAGTAATTTAATGACGGTCCCTAAATCAGTCTCAGTGATTCAGCGCGAGGCTCTGAGAGGTAAGCTGACCGTCCTCCTGCTGCTGACACTGGGAGAACCTCAGTAAAGTCTCAGCTGGACCCGAGTAGATATCCACAGAATATCCAAACTGAAACTAACTTCACCCCGGTTCGATGAGTCGCCTGTTGCAGCCTTTGAATAGGATGACGAGGATTTCAGTCACTCAACTTCAACGGTGACTTGTAGAAATTATACAAATAGCAGTAATGACAATAATAATCGATTTCAAGATAACTTGGGGTGTAGTGCTTTCACTGTGTGCAACTTAAATTCCCCATTCGCTCGTGATATTAAACCGACAAAAATCACGTCATCATCAAAATCAAATGTCATTATGTTTATCAATACCCGACCGACCGTGCCTTGCGCAACGCCCCCCCCCCCCCCCCCCCCCCCCCAAAAAAAAGTCGGAAAAGCCGGATTGCGGGATTTATCCTTTACTGTAAAATTGGGAGATTAACGGGAGAAATTACTGACCGGGAGCGTCGAGGGAGATAGTGTTAAAAATCGGGAGTCTCCCGCGTGAATCGGGAGAGTTGGCAACTATGACTTAACTGCTGAGCAGCTGCAGGGATAATTTTTTATTCCGAGTTTATTTCTGATTCACCCTCCGAAGCAGAAGGCGGCGCTGATGCGCATACTACGCTGATTCCTTACCGCTCTTTGAAAAAACGCAGAAGAAGAAAAGTTTGAACGTTGCAGAGACGGTTGGCGGCAGGAAGCAACAGGAGGCAGAAAGCTCGACCTACGTGGCAGCAGTCAGGACTTACTGTAAGTTTTCAATGTTAATATTTATTCACTTTTACTTATTTAACCCCATGGATTGTAATAAAATAATTTTACAGCAGAGTCAAAACTCCGCTAGCCACCATGGTGCTAACTAGCGAACCAATTACAATGAATGTAATGGTTAGCTGCTAGAACAAGCTAGCTAACATTAGCTAACCTTAACCTAGGTTACAACCTGATCTCTCAGAGGATCAAAGCTCACAAACAGTATATTTTGATATGTGATGAATGTATTTCCCATCATTGTATCTATCTGTTCCAGTTTCAAGAAGTTAAGACAGAGTTAAGGAAGATAATTGGAGATATGATAAAGATACCAGGTAATCCAATGAATGAATTCTTCTATCAACCACCACTCCCCCCTCTCTAAATACCAATAACCAAGACAATGTTTTAATGTGGTAACCCTAAATCATACACACTCCCACAGACACATATCGTTTATTTTTCTTGCCAATTTGGTCAAAATAAAACTTTTTGCCGTATTCAATTCAACAAGTCATCAATGTGTTCTGTTCATACATTCCATCTTCCTAATTGATATTTAACCTTTTGCACTGCACAGATAATATTTTACTTAACTTTGTATTTGCTTACAAAAAAGAAAGATGATTGGTCTAAAGAGTCCAAAATGTAATTCTAGATTTGTCTTAAAAACCTGTTAAAAACTAAAAGTTTACTTGAGCTATTTTCCATCTATAGACGTTATATAAAACATATTGTTTTGAGGAAAACATGTTTTCATTTTAAAGCAGTGATAGCTGTAGTCCGTGATAATATTTTGATAAGCTAATAGTAATTAACTTGTTGTTATATTAAGTAGTAAGTGTAAGCAATTCTGTTTTAAAAGTTTTAGATGGTAGTCTAAACTTTGTCATCTTTTTCTTTGCCTTTTAGGTTGCTGGTTTCAAAATGATCTGGACGTGTAAGTTGTGCGCAGCTTCTTTCACCTCCAGAATACAGTTATTTAGACACTACAGGCTGCAGCACAGCCACTATTCCAGAATCAGCCCTCGTATATGTCTCTATACTGATTGCATTTGTACATTTCCCCTTCGTTAGAAAGATGATGGAGACCACATTTTCCCACGCCGACAGACCATAGTGATGTCCTGCCCAGCAGTGAACAAGCTCATGGACCTCTGACCTGCTCTCAAAATAGAATCTGAGGTAATATGGATCAGCTCTCTTTTAAAGTGAAAATTGTGGTTCTTACTCATTTGGCCGCTATTTTCTGCTTCATAAATGTGTGCTAGATTCTTCGAATTGAACTGTTTTTTTAAGTGTCTTTGCTGTATTCTCGTGCTGTTATTTCGATGTAGTTGTATGCAGAGGGTGTGTTTGATGAAGCTGCTTTACTTTAGCTCACTTTGCTTCTTATCAATCCCATCTTTCATTTTTGTCTGAACAGAATGAGGTTGAGCAAACAGATATTGGGTCAGTGATCAGACATAATATCAACTATAGCTTCAGATTAATTGAAATTAAAAACAGACTATGGATTTAAGTTTTGAAAGACATCAACACAATATTGTATAACTTTTATATCATTGTACAGGGCCTTTTTTGTTTGGTCTCCTGATAACATTTTGTGTTTTGTACTTCATTGCCACCATATTCAGTAACCACAGTACTGCTTTACTGAGTCAACAAAATATGTTTTTTTGTGTATTTCTTAAAGGGCCACAAGAAGATGAGCCATGATGTTGGACCCAGGCAAGATTTTTTTGGAGCTTCTCCACTGTTCCACCTTTTTCAGTGGTTCCATTGATTTGGCCTGAATTGTGTTTTGTTGTCTCACAGGTTAAACATTTTAAAAAAAAAATCATAGTCCTCTTCAATTCTTCAGTAGGTTTCTTCATCTTAGACCCCCAGATGAGTCCCAACAAGACTGGACCTCTGCATGTCACCATTCAACACAGTATCTGGGGGTACCATAATGGCATGTAGCCACAAATTCAGACCAGTTCTGGTTTATTGTATTTGTTCATATTTGACATAAAACTTTATCATGGTTTGGTTGTGACTCCTTATGTGTGCAGGCTAGACAGTTTAATGGCCTGTAAACCAGTTCTGGATAAGTCTGAGAGCTAACTGTGGTTCCCATTTAAGTGAGTTCTAATGTATATGGTCAGCTCTTGGTTGATATGTCCCAGATAGCAAAATTCTTCTGGTCCATATCTGGCCCACACCTGACATGTTCATCCGGCCCACATACCGCATGGAATGATGGCACTTGGGCGCTCCGCTTCTGTTTGCCAAAAGTGGGCCACAACCACCAAGCCATCACACTGCCAGACGTCAGCCAAGAAGAGACCCAATAAACCGAAAGTTACGTATGTAACTACGGTTCTATGAATCCTGGATGACCGCCAGAGGCGGTGCTTCAGCACTGAATGTCTCCATCTCGCGCATGCGCAGGTCGAGTGTTTATACCAACAAAGTCACCTGTGACCCTTGATGATACCGGCAAGCCTATATCTTCCGGTGACATCAGAGGATCTGTTCCTGCAGAATCTTCTCGCGAAACCACAAGGATTCTGAGTGACAGAACGCTCTGGCGGTCATCCAGGATTCATAGAACCGTAGTTACATACGTAACTTTCGTTCTATTTCATCCTTACTGACCGCCAGAGGCGGTGCTTCAGCACTGGATGACCCATAACAACAAGGTCACGAGGAATGCCAATACATACCTCAGTGAGATGAAGCAGTAGAGGTGGGCAGCAGGGCCACACCCAGTGGGTGGGGAGTGGCCACATTCACCCGATAGAATCTGGAAAAGGTAGTTGGTGATGCCCACGATGCCGCATCACAGATGTCCCCCAGGGGCACACCACGCAGAGCCGCCCATGATGTAGAGACAGCCCTAGTAGAGTGGCACCTCACCCCGGATGGCAGGGGGCGACCACTGTGTTCATACGCCTGGGTGATGACATCCACAATCCAATGCGACAGACGCTGCTTGGAGAGAGCACAGCCTTTCTTAGGACCACCATAACAGACGAACAGCTGTTCTGACCGTCTCGTGCTTGTGGTCAAATTTATATAGACTCTTAAGGCCCGCACAGGGCACAGCAGTCCTAACCTTTCCTCCCCTGCGGGGGGAATAAACTGTGCCAGGTGGATAGGTCGGTTAAGGTTCGACGGTGAGAGAACCTTAGGAAGAAAGGCTGTATTCGGCCACAGGGTGACCCCTGAGCCATCTGAGTTCCACCTCAGACATGAGTCACTGACTGAGAGAGCGTGTAGCTCCCCAACACGCTTTGCTGAAGTGATGGCAAGCAGAAAGGCAGCCTTAGCAGACACCCACTTCATCTCTGCCTGCGCCAGGGGCTCAAAGGGAGGCAGACACAGAGCATCCAGCACCAGGGGCAGATCCCATGCTGGAATTCTCTGTGCCTTTGGGGGTTGTAACCTCAAGGCTCCCTTTAGGAAAAGGGACACAAGTCTGTGGCACCCCACGGTGTTGTCGTCAACTTGAGCGTGTCGAGAGGAAATGGCTGCCACGTACACCCTCAGAGTAGCAGGGGACCGTCCGCCATTCAGGAGTGACTGTAGGAACTCCAGAACTTTTGGGATTGTACAGTGCACGGGGTCCTCACCCCTGTCTGAACACCAGACAGAAAACAGTTTCCACCTGTTCTCATACTGCATCCGGGTAGAAGGCGCCCTAGCATTCAGTATGGTATATTGGACGGTGTCTGAGCACTCCGACAGCAGCGGGTTGGGCCCTGCAGTGGCCAAACCCAGAGCTGCAGGCGATGAGGGTCGGGATGCCAGACCCGGCCCCCTAACTGGGACAGGAGATCCATCCTGTGGGGGAGAGGCCACGGTGAGCCGCGGCACAGCCTGTGCAGCAGAGGAAACCATGTCCTCCCTGGCCAGAAGGGGGCTACCAATAGCAGCCTGTGGCCCTGCCGGAGGACCCTCTGCAGTATTTGAGGAATCAGAGGCATCGGGGGGAAGGCATAGAGAAGACCCTCTGGCCAATCGTGGGCGAGAGCATCCTGGCCCAGAGGGCTGGCCTCCTCTGTCAAGGAGAACCAGAGGGGACAATGGGTCGACTCTTCTGTGGCAAAGAGATCTACCTCTGCCCTGCCGAAGACGTCCCAGATATTGAGCACCACCTCTGGGTGAAGCCGCCATTCCCCCGGTGGAGGCTTGCACCGTGATAGGAAGTCTGCGGCCCGGTTCCGTTCCCCAGGCAAATACATCGCCCTTATGCTGGCTAGGCGGGGGGCCGCCCACAACAGGAGGTCCCGGGACACCTGCAACAGCCGTGCAGACCTGGTTCCCCCTTGGTGGTTTATGTGAGAGACGGTTGAGATGTTGTCCGACCGTACTAGCACATGCCTCCCTCTCAGGAACGGGAGAAAAAGCTGCAGTGCCATGTGCACTGCTCGTAGCTCCAGCACATTGATGTGGTCCGAGCGGTCCTGTGCAGACCACAGGCCTTGGGCTGTCCGGTTCTGCCACACAGCACCCCACCCTGAGAGGGATGCATCTGTTGTGATGGTCTCCCGACGGGATGCAATGGAGCCCATGGGCATGCCCTGAAGGAGAAATGATCTCTCCCTCCAAGGGGTCAGAGCAAGGAGGCAACGCCGTGACACCCTGAGTTTCCTGTGCCGGTGCCGCCTGGCATCCAAGTGGAAGCTGTTCAGCCACCTCTGAAGGGGACGTAGTGACAGCAACCCTAAGGGAACCACAGTGGCAGCAGCCGTCAGCTTGCCTAAGAGGCGCATATACTGGACATAGCGCAAGCAGCGGCCCTCCTGAAAGAGGAGAAGGAGGCGGAGGATGTCGTCCACGCGCCGAGGTGATGGACAGGCCTTCATGGCAACAGCATCCAGAGTCACCCCCAGAAAGAGTGCACTCTGTGAGGGAACCAAGCAGCTCTTTTGGAAATTCACTCTGAGGCCGAGCTGGGCCACATGTGAGAGGAGAATCGCTGTGTCCCGGGTCACCTGAGACCGGGATGGCGCACAGACCAGCCAGTTGTCCAGATACGGCAGGATCTTCATGCCCCGCGACTGCAGGGGTGAGAGGGCTGCCGCCACACACCTGGTGAACACCCGTGGAGAAAGGGAGAGGCCAAACGGGAGAACCCTGAACTGAAAATGGCGGCCCTGAAAGGCAAACCGCAGAAATTTTCTGTGGTGTGGTGCAATGGGGACATGAAAGTACGCGTCCTTCAGGTCTACTGAGGTAAACCATTCCCCTCTGGCAACAGTACGCAGAACCTCTGCAGTACTGAGCATGTGGAACTTCAGGACTTTCAGGAACCGGTTGAGTCCCCTCAAGTCGAGGATAGGGCGGAGTCCACCGTCTTTCTTTTCGACAAGAAAGTAAGTCGAATAGAACCCCCCGGGTGACAGGGGGTCTACTGGCTCGATGGCACCCTTGTCCAGGAGGGCAGACAACTCCTGGTTGAGGGCATGGGCTTTTGCCGGGTTGTGTATGATGGTCATCTTGACCCGGCTGAAGGCAGGGGGCCGGCGTCGGAACTGAAGTTTGTACCCGTGGGTTAAGGTGGAAATCACCCAAGGATCCTTGGTGGAAGCAGCCCAGTAGCTGAGCTGCTGCTGGGAAAAACAGCCGACGACCGGCCCCGGACTCTCAGCGCCTGGTCCCCCGGCCTCTAGAGGCCCTGGGGGGACGACGGGCAGCGTCGAAGTTCTGAGGTTGTCTAGAGGGCGGTCGTTCGGGGGCTCGAAAGGCCTGAGGACATCGTTGAGCCGGCTGTTGAAACGGTCGCTGAGACCTAGGGTAGCCACTGGGGGGAGTCTGTGGCTGAGAGCGGCGCCTGGGGGGAGCTGAAGAACCCCCAGGTCTGCTTGGAGGGGGCATGCTCCTGTAAAGCCCAGAGAGCTGCTGCCGCGTCTGCCTGGCCTGGACTGTGCGCTCAAGCGCCTCTACAGCAGCCGACCCAAAAATCTCGCCGGGTTCCACTGGGATGCTGCGGAGGGTTCTCCGGCACGCCTCGGTGAGAGGCGACTGTGCCAGCCACACCTGGCGGCGAGCCTGGACAAGTGTGGACATCAGGCGCCCCAGTTCTCTGGACATCAGAGCAAATGCCTGCAGGGATGCGTCACTGAAGCTGTGGACGGAAGCGTCCAGCGTAGCCTCCTGCAGGGACGCTGAGAGAGCGAGCATCAGATGCGAGAGGGAATTGCCAATGCGTCCCATGCGTGCTGCTGCGTCATAGGCCTTAGAGAGCAGGTCATCCGTGGCCCGACACTGGGGGCGCGGACACCTGGCATCCGTTCTCAGAGCCTCATCGGGCGAAACAATCAGAGCCGCTATAGCCGGCTCAACCGCTGGCATATGGGCCAAGCCGAACTTGGCTGCATCCTGCATGGCTGCCAGGGTCCGGCCATCTGATGTTGCGTGAGAGAGGGCTCTAGTATCTCTCCAGCATGCGTGCAACTCCCTCAGATATTCTTCTGACGGAGGCACAGTAAAGGTGGCAGGGGCTGGACCACGCCTGAAGAAGGCACTGGCGGGAGCCGGCTGAGCCTGCGGAACATCCAACTGCAGGCGGGCCAGGGCCATACGAATGATGGCACCCATGGAGTTATTCTCGGACCCAGCACCGAAACTGCGGGCTGAGGAGTGGGAGCTCGCCCCGGAGGTGTGGGAGGCAGCGTCCTGGGGGACCACATCCGCCCCGTAGTCAGCGAACTCAGTGGCCGAAGCAGCCACGGAGAGCACGTCCTCCTCTGGTTCAAACATGGCGGCAGGGGGAGCAGGAGCGCCCACATCCACTGCACCAGTCCCAGATTGGATGGCTAGGAAGAGGGACTTCATTTGATTTAGCTCCTCAGTCAACTGGTCCACCCTGGAGGCCAGTTTAGACTCCTTGACCCTCTTCCCAGAGGAGGCGCCCGCAGCCTCTGCAGCCCGACGTTTAGATCGGCTAGGCTGTGCTGGAGGCAATCGCTGGGCTGGGGTCAACTGGTCCGGCTCCGGAGCATGGCCCAGCAGGTGTTCAGCCTCGGCCAGTCTAGCAACCCGCACTGCCCGGGGCATGAAGCTACAGTTCATGCACGGGTCCTCTGAAAGCCCCTCCCTCAGGTGATCGAGGCCAAGGCACGGAGGACACATATCATGACCGTCTTCAGACTGCAGAGCGGCCAGACAGGCCGAGCAGGAGTGGTCACCAAGCATGGTGACAACTGGTTCAAATACAAGCAACTGAGAAAAACAACAGATGCTGGGAGAGGGAGCGAACGCACTGCCTTCACCAGCAGGTGTCGCACAACAACGCAGTTAGCCTTTGTGGCTAACACTTCTGCTAACTACAAGGGCAACAGCACCCGCCTATGCTAGGAGCGGGAGCGAGAGCACTGCCTTCACCAGCAAGGGTCAGCTTACTGCGCAAAAAATCAATGGGCACCACCGCATGTGCCACAAAATGCAAACTTAAGTAGGCCAGGCGAAAACGCCGGTAAAACTGCCAAAAGGAAAGCAAACACAGCTCAGGATGCAGCTGTTACAGAGAATAGTAATACACACCTATGATGGGAGGGGGAGCGCACACACTGTCTTCACCAACTCGGGAAAACTACAACGAAAGGCGGGTACAAGTTGTACAAATTACTCACAGATGTAACAGTAGTACGGATGTCGGGAGAGGGAGCGAGTACACTGGCTTCACCAACATATAAGGCTACAACTGAAAACGGATACAACCAACGGTGTACCGATTACACAGACAATAGGTCAAGCGGACAACACTGCTAATGCCCGCAAATGACAGCACAGATGTCGGGAGAGGGAGCGAGTGCACTGGCTTCACCAACATAAAAAACTACAACGGAAAGCGGGTACAACCAGCGGTGTACCGATTACACAGACGCTAGGTCAAGCAGGCAATGCTAACCGCTAGCGCCCATAACCAATAGCACAAATGTCGGGAGAGGGAGCGAGTACAACGCCTTCACCAACCTTATTTAACAAAAGAAAGAGATACTCAAAGGAAACGTAACACTACGCCTGGTATACTCAGCCAGTTGTAGAGACGAACCGATGGTGATCCGGAGGGGTGTCCGCGGCAAACCGCAACAAAACTCCCGTCTCAGCTCGTCGCAGCCCTTGGAGGGCGAGCAGCTCGCAGCTCCGACAGGTTGTCGCAAGGCTACCAGCGACGAAGCAGCAGTACGTGTTTAGTTCAGCTAGAGCTCACTGACGTACGTCTATCTGCGAAGCGAGAAGATGAAAAGGAACAGATCCTCTGATGTCACCGGAAGATATAGGCTTGCCGGTATCATCAAGGGTCACAGGTGACTTTGTTGGTATAAACACTCGACCTGCGCATGCGCGAGATGGAGACATTCAGTGCTGAAGCACCGCCTCTGGCGGTCAGTAAGGATGAAATAGAACAGCACTCACCCAAATGTGGGCCACTGTGCATTTTTATTCTGGCCCACCTACCACATGGAATCATGACACTTGAGTGGTCAGCCTAGTCATAACGCTACGTAGCATTATGAAAAGGCTGTGGGTCATATCTGGGAAATAAGTGTGGACCACTTAAGTGTCATGATTCCATGTGGTAGGTGGGCTAGAATAAAAATGCACAGTGACCCACATTTGGTTGTGTGCTAGGTTATATGGTCTGTTTTTGGTTGACATCTGGCATTGTGATGGCTTGGTTGTGGCCCACTTTTGGCAAACAGAAGCGGAGCGCCCAAGTGCCATCATTCCATGCGGTATGTGGGCCGGATGAACATGTCCAGGTGTGGGCCAGATATGGGCCAGAATAATTCTGCTATCTGGGATATGTTGGGCAATTTGCATTATTAGCATTATTAGCAATAATTAGCATTAATCGCATAAATTGGCAGTATTTCAGGGACTGCTTGGCCAATTTAGACAATATTGGAGTGGTTTGGGGGGTTATTGAGGATGCTGAATCCATTTCTGACATTTTGAAAATTCAAAATAGCAGTTTAAAGCAAAAACGCCCCTCCTCCTTCATGCACAGAGAGGGGAGGGGCTGGAACAGACACTCCGGCACTCTTCAACAAACTATTGTTGCCCCGTGAAAAAAAAATCATCGCACGGCCACCGGACAGCGTAGCTAGCTTGTCTTGAATTACAGCCACCTGAGTGCACAGTAGTCACTCACAGTAACTTCAGTGAGTTCGCAGTTCGCGCAGGTGGAGTCTCATCATCATCACGATGATCTCACGTGAAAGTCTCTCAAGCAGCAGCAGTGTCTCAAAACAGAAGAACGAAACTTACAGCACAGCAAGCGAGCGCAGCCGGTTTTGACATGATACGTAACTGACTTATGTGGTAGGATTTAGTCCGGTAAAGTTGGAAATATATTCACAGATTCGAACTTCCCAGATCAATAACTCATGAGTGAAACCTTGTTAAAACACAACTGACGGCTCTTTCCTATGGTAGTAAGGAAGACAACGAGCTACAACCGTATTTTCATCAAAACAAGCGGCTGGACATTAAGACTGGTCTCTATGGTCAGCCGTCTGTGAGCCGAGGGCGCAGGGACCGTCTACAAAGTGCAGCACTGAAAAGAGAAACTACAAAAAAAAATTCAATAACTTGACTATTATTCAGAGTGTAGTGTCGCCAAAATCATTCCACACATCAGTGGTCTCCTGCTGGTTATTCTACATTTTTTTTGTTTGGAAAAAATGTGCTTTGCCATAATTTTGGGGAATTTCTATTTGGGAGAAATATTTAGTAACACTAATATTCAGTGTAGTGTCACAAAACTCACCTCACCCTAACCCTACTTAAAAAAAACTGTTTTGTAATGTAACATTAACTTGATATTGGTATTTAAAAAATGTTTTAATACATAATCCATGTTTTATTATAAATTAGGATGTTATGGTATCAGTCTGAAAGGTAAATCAACAAATTTTACTCAGTGGTCTTTGTGCCCTGTCATGTGGCCTTGGTGCCCCTGAAAAAAAAAAAAGTGAAGGCCAAATGGACTTGCCCCTAAAATGACAAAATTCCCACCCACATGTCATATTTAGCTTTGACTTTGACTGAACATTTGCTCTCACTTTGCATAAAAATATCGGGATATATATCGTATATCGATATTCAGCCTAAATATATCAGGATATGACTATTGTTCCATATCGCCCAGCCCTAATTTCAACTCCCAGTGGACCGATTTTGATGAATTTTGAGTCAATTTTGAAGTTTGAGCTGAATCTATAAAAACTAAATTATAGGATATTTAAAAACACAATTATCAAAATGATACAGAATATGTACATTTTAATTCACATAACGTTACACTCCGAGGTGACATTGGTGATAACAAAAGCAAGTACAATATCAAAATTCAAAATGGCAGTTTAAACTAAAAGTGGCCATATTTAAACTCCCAGTGGGCCGATTTTGATGAATTTTGATTTCAATTTTGAGGTTATCTATATGTTTAATACTTTGGACCTGCATTTCAGAATCAAAAGAGCACACTGTCATTGGTCAGAATGTTGAGATGGAATACAGAATACGTTTTTTGGCTGCACAACTTTGTGTCATTGTCACTGTGGTTACTGCGTCGGGCGGAATACTGGATGGATGGAAAGACAGACAAATCAGAGCTTTTTATATTTGGATCATATCGTCTCAATGCAAGTAAGATGATCAAATAGAAGCAGATAACTACAATTACAGTATATGTATATATGTATATATATTAGGGCTGCATGATTCTGGAAAAAATGTGAATCACGATTTTTTTGCTTAGAATTGAGATCACGATTCTCTGGCACGATTTTTTTCAATAAATGTTTATTGCACTGATGAACTTCAACAAAATAAAACAAAAAAAACATTGCTTTGGCAGAGGCATAGTTGTAGTTCTATCATTGGAAGAGAAATGATTTTCAAAAAAGTAAAAAAAAAAAAAAAATTGGATTCCAAGATGAGAGGGCATCCTTTAATCCCTAGCCAGGGCAACGCCTGGTATGGTTTTCAGGGAAAAAAGCTGTCTGTGAAGCACCGGCTTTTGATATAGGCGCTATAAAATGAACGGTCGGACATTTAAGGTGATTGTAGAGATTTGTGGTGTTGCCTGCGGTGCTGCAACGAGGGCTGCGTTTGGGGGGACTTCCAAAAACTGGGAGGAAAATAGGAGCATTTGTCGGTGATGCAGCTCGAGATTAAAAATGCTTCAGAATCACTGTGTGTAGAAATGAGATTGCGTGTATGTGTGAATTGAGATCGCGATTTTTTAACGATTTTTCGTGCAGCCCTAATAAATATGTATATATATATATATATATATATGTATATATATATATATATATATATATATATATATATATATATATATGTATTAGGGCTGTCAAAGTTAAAGCGTTAATAACGCGCTAACGCAACATTCTCTTAACGCCGTTATTTTATTTAATGTGCGATTAACGCACGGCATTAAAAAAAATATGATCCAGAGGATGCAGAAGAATTAGAAAGGGAATCAGAAGAAGAAGAAGCAGGGTTGGCGGTTCGGGAAAAACGCGGTGGACTGAAAAGCTAAAGGGAAAGGAAATGGAGAAAGGACTTATGAACGTCAAATTCACTTTTAAAACACTGCCAGATGGATCGGTCGATAAGAAAAAAGTATATATATAAGTATATATATATATGTATAAATATATATATATATATATATATATATATATATATATATATATATATATATATATATGTATACACACACACACACATACATATATATTAAAGTTATTAAAGTGGCCATATATTAACTCCAAGTGGGCCTATTGTGATGAATTTTGAGTCAATTTAGTTGAATCTATAAAAATAAATTGTAGGATATTTATGAACACAATAATCCAAATGATGCAGAATATGTATATTTTAATTTACATAACGTTACACTCTGAGGTGACATTGGAGATAACAAAGGCAAGTACCATATCAAACTCGAATACTATGACTATAGCTAAATAATATAGAGAAATGAGTATAATACAAGTCACAGGTAGAACACAAGAGTCATTGAACAGGTTTTGAAACACAAGTATAGCCAAAATGTCAAAGCAGAAGACTCTTCGTGCACTAGTTACACAACGTGTTACAACTAGAAAACTTTCATCAAGCAAGAGCGCCTTGCAATTCTGGTATATAGTTTGAAGGTTGCTCGAACACATAAAGTCAGAACTGAGACTCACAGAGGCTCCGTCTCGCTGCTGTGTCATCTTAAATTGGTCACGTGATTTGGACGCACCGGCGCGTCAATTGAACTCAGAGGGTTAGGAGTGGACACCTTTTCCTTTACTAATGGGATAGTGTGGTGGGGTGTCACACACAGAGAGAGCGTGCATAGCAAGGATGGGGCGACAGTGCTCACCCAGATTCTCTACTGTCGAATTGATGTTTAGAAGAAGTGCCGCCGTGCCTGACGATGGCCACACCACGTGGTAGATGAGCTGCAATGCATTAACGAGTACAACGTCTGGTGGATGGGGATTGGGAACAAGGATTCCAAGACGCTGAACAATCACAGACATGTTACTTTCTTTCTGAGGCATCCATACTCATCAATGATGGATGCAGGGACCTGGCTGAGCTCATAGTTAAAGAGGGTAGAGAACTCCATTCTTTTCTTGCTTCCCACCACCAGCAGCTGAGCAAACAACGCCACAAGGTCACATATGATCTTCCCATTGACCTTCAATCCTTTTGTCTTGAATTTCATAGTCACCACCTAATTTGAGATGGGTGCATAAAAAACCCCCAGGAAGTGATGAAGAGAAAAGTGTGCTCATGTCCTGCCCGATCTTCAATGTATCTTGCACGATGTATTCACCTTCACCATTCTCCTGGGGGCGGCTGAAGCTCAGTTGGTAGAGCGATCGTCTAGTGATCGGAAGGTCACTAGACGATGGTCTATAAAAATGCAAGATGATGGTCTATAAAAATGCAAGACCATTGTCTTTTCCAACTCTTCAGCATCTCTGTACATCTCCTTCTCCCTTCCCTTGATTGATGCATGTCTGCTTCCCAAACATATCTCCACTCACTGCAGCTGCACCATCTGAATGGCGGCACACATGGCTTCTGGCAAGGAGGTCATCCTTGGCAGTAGCAGGAAGGTGCTGCATGTCGCGCAGATGCCATGTGATCCATCTTGAGTAGTTCTGATGAGTGGTGGTAAAGAAATAGGGCAGCATCTCTTCAAGGCATTGTTGTTGCAACAACCAGTCACCCTCTCTTTCTGCTCGCCAGAACTTGTGAGCTATTAGGTTTGGGGTGATGAAGCAAAGGAGGCTAACTTTTTTTTTTTGGTAGTTGTGGTAACATTAACTGCTGATGAATTAATAACTGTGGATGAAATCTCTGGATTTTAAGCAAAATAACTCCTATCATATTTTAACAATTTAAACCACCCAAGAGACATTTTAGAAGTAGGCTATAGAGACATTAGTCTATATATAACATTTTTAACATGAGATATGCACTATATAAATATTTGCTGAGATGAGATGGTATGATCCAAATATAAAAAGCTCTGTTTTGTCTTTCCATCCAGCCAGTATTCTGCCCGAGGCAGTAACCACAGTGACAATGACACAAAGTTGTGCAGCCAAAAAATGCAAGCAGAACTGAAATTAGAAAATTATCACTTCTCAAAATACACACCAATGACATTGTGCTCTCTTGATTCTGAAATGCAGGTCCAAATTATTAAGCATATAGATTACATCACAATCGACTCAAAATTCATCAAAATCGTTGATAATATGGCCACTTTTGGTTTAAACTACCATTTTGAATTTTGATATGGCCTTACCTTTGTTATCTCCAATGTCACTTCAGAGTGTGTGAATTAAAATGTATATATTCTGCATCATTTGGATAATTGTGCTCATAAATATCCTACAATTTATTTTCATAGATTCAGCTAAAACTTCAAAACTGACTCAAAATTCATCAAAATCAGCCCACTGGGAGTTGAAATATGGCTACTTTTTTAAACTGCCATTTTGAATTTTGAAAATGTCAGAATTGGATTTAGCATCCTCAATAACCCCCAAAACCACTCCAATATTGTCCAAATCGGCCAAGCAGTTCCTGAAATATTGCCCATTTATGCGATTAATGCTAATTAATGCTAATTATGCAAATTGCCCAACATATGCAAGTTAGCCACTGGCAGTTTCTTAATGCTGGGGACCCAAACTGTACATTTCTAACATAAAACTTTGATGTACTCAACATTTCCGGGTTCACAGTGGGGCCCTATGGGCTGGCAAATAGACTATGTTCTCAATGCTCGTGTTCATGTGTAGAGACCCTGGTGATACTAAGAGCAAAGTTACATGTTGTGTCGAGCCTTCTTAGTGTTTTAAAAATAGCGATTTTGATGCTAGTGTACCAGTGCCCCCACACTCCATTGTAAAGTAGCTTGCCCGTAAATGAAACTACGGTCAATCTTAAAAGTGCCTCTTTCGTCATATTTATGCTTTTTACATGAACGTTTGGCTCAAATTAAATCACAAATAAAGCCTTGTTTGCTTTTTGGCGAAAGTTTCACTTTAACACCAACCACACGCCACTTGTGAAGTCAGTGGAAGAAAGTGTTTACAGTAGGTGGGAAGCTGAATATTTACCATTTGACATTTTTATTTTGATATTAATATGTGTCAATAATATTATGATACTTGACACATATGATAATATGTGTGTACTATAGTTTTCTATAAAAAAGTAGCATTTTAGAATTATTACCAAATTAATAAAGACAAGAAATAAAGGAAAATCATTTCTGTTTTGATTGTCGAGTAAAAAAGTGGCGTGAGAAATCTGTGAGTTACTGGTAGAATAAGGCTGCTTGTACTCTTGATGATTTTTGGTTTAGTTTGGTTCAGCTGGTCGCTTGCTGTAGCACCTTGCTCCATCATGAACCAATTGAAAATGGGATTGGCAGTGTGTTAAATGGTTGTGATGGAGCCAGAGCAGAGAAGTGAAGCCAGAAACCTCTACTTCTGCACAGCCAAGCGATGATTGAGTCTCTGGTATGAATCAGTGTTCCATCCAACCACATCTATTATTCTCTTTCATCTCTTTCAGCCTCTGACTCTGAGGATGATCTTTCTATCACCCCAGGGGGCCCTGTGGAGAGCAGGGCCAGCCTGTACCCCACCACCCAGGACACAGGCAGGAGGTTCACCATGGTCACCACCGCCCCACCTGTCCATGTCCCAAACCACCACCACCTCTCCAGGAATCCTTTCCAACACCAGGCCACGCTTGGGCCTCCCAGTCAGCCGAAATACTTAGAAGACAGTAGGGGATTGAGCACCCACCCTAGCGCTCAGCCCACATTCCCCACCTCACCAACCAGTACTCCACTGGATAAAGGTGATAAAAGGGCTTCAGATGAGAGCGCTGAAAGCTTCAACATGCAAACAACCCTTGTAATGCATGCATTAGCTCCCATTTCTCTTTCTAACACCCCCATTCCAGTCACCGGTGCAGCATTAAAAGATCCGGAACATGCTGCCACCACCCCCTCTGCTGCTTCCGTGCTGATGGAGAAAGATGAAGTGAGGCCAGATCAGCATGTCCTCAAGCAGAATGTGGCGCCCAGCAGCGATGAAGAGGAGACAACCACCACCAGCATCATCACCACAATGCAGAGTCCAGGTGAACAAAGACTCACTATGCTCTCTTTATGACTTTTTTTTTATTAACCACATAGCATGATATTTATATTCCTTATGAAGATTTGAAAATTTAGGAAAAATATCATGTATGTGCTTTCGTCAGTGCTCTTGTGTTTGTGTGTGTGTGGTAGTGTGTTTGGGTTGAGGGGTGTGACAGTTGGGATGTGTTGTGACTCTCAAATTAAATAATAAAGTTTGATTGTATTGGACTGATTCATTCTAATATGAATAATAGTCCCAGTAACTAGTACATATCGGTTTATGAATGTTATATCAATATATGAAAATTGAATATTATGTATTGAATATAAACTAACATTTTCTAAATTAATGTCAATTTAATGAGCTACTTTGGTATGAGAAATATAATGATAATGGCAATACATAATTTTAGCAAAACATTTCTACATATACTGAATGTTTTGTGTCATATTGAAATAACTGTTCATGAAAGTGTTTTACCTTGTCACCAGGTACTTGTGGAATGACTTGCCTTTATTGATTTACTTCTTTTTAAAAGCCATATTAGCCATCTTCTTTTATTCATTTATTTCCACCAAGATTCAAATCATATATTATTTCTCCAAGGTTCACTTATCTCAGTTACAGAATTGACTTACAGTATTTTCTTGTGCTTAACATACAACACAGACCACGCCAAATAATGATATGGATTTAGAATGGTTTATGTAAGGGATAATGCCGACGAGGTGTCCATAAACAGGAGTTAATGGACGACGCGGAGGCGGAGGATGGTTGCCTCTGCGAAGTCGATTAACTCCTGTTTATGGACACCTTGAAGGGCATATCCTGCTTATACCATGGTCACTTGCCAAAGAAAAGAAATTCGGACCATTCATTTACATTTTCATGCTTTTTACAATCAAAATATAAAGTTTTTCACAAGCCATAACTTAGTTTCCCTGGTAACGCCTGAGGGTTTGACTAATACCTGGAACAATCATTACTCTCCCGTAAGATTCTTATGCAACGGAGACGTTGTTCACTCCTCCAGTAAATAGGACGGACCATAGATACGACTTGGCAACGGGAGATATTCTAGTCCGCTCAGCGATGAGCCAGAAAGCTAACGCTATGCTAGCAAGATTCAAAGTCAATAACATTGCATACGGTTGACAAACAGTAAATATAATTTGACAGTATGCTAGCTAACACGATTAGCTAACTAACCAGTCATGTCATTGTCCCCAAATCAATAGCAAGATTTTCACGAACAAATGATCGGCGGTGTGTAACGTTACTGTGGCCGCGGCCTGAAGCAGAGAGTTGAACAGCACACGGGATGTGAGATTATTCGCGTATCAGTAAATTTAGAGGGGAAGTGTACTTTCTGCAGCTTGTGTGTTACAGTCGCCACCCTGTGGTGTTCAGAGGATAAGACACTGAAGGACTGACGGATTGAACTCAGTGTTGGAAATAGCATATTCAGATTTGATATGCCAGCTAGCGCATTAATTTACAGCGGTGAACAGTCAATTTGACTGGAACTACTTAGTAGGTGTCCATATATCAGTGGTTAATGGACACCCTGCAGCCAATCAGAATAGAGTATTCCCCCAGACCATGGTATAATGAACAATATGAATGTGGGTGAACCGATGTTGTGTAGGAGGGATGGATCGAGGGTTCGGGGAGAGGGATGAAGGGTTGGAGGGATGAAGGGTTGGAGGGATGAGGGGTAAGGGTCGAGGGTAGAGGGATGAAAGGATGGGGGTCGAGGAATGAAGGGATGAAGGGATGAAGAGAGGAATCAGGGTTGTAGGCGGTTGGATGTAGGAGAAGGCTGATGAACCGGTGTCGGTTGGTGGTGATGGGACAGAAGGGAATCGGGGAAGTCGAGACTCTGAGTGGAGGAGCCGTCTCTCTGCTTCCTCTTATGGGAATGATCCCCAAAAGAACTTCAGGCAGAAAGGTGTGCGTGGGCATATCTGCTGTCGTTCAGGTCGTGACAAATATAAGTGTGTTATGGGGCTGAAAACCAGCGGCCGATGATTTTTATTGTGTGGTTGGGGATTCCCTGCCTGGAAGCGGTGGAGGCGGCTTCAATGATGAATATGACTCAGGGGATATTCTGGATCTGGAAAAGGATTTGGTGGAAGTGGTGGTAAAACCAGAAGTGTGTGGCGACTTGACCTGTCTCTGAGACAAACAGAGGGTCTTTGGGGGAAGCTTGACTGGCTAGTCTTGAAGTTACGTAATTGCGTATGGGTTCATATGGACTTAGGTATGAGTCTAGGCGGAAGAGTTAAATGGGTTGAGGTTGACAGGACTGGTTGGTCTCCTTTTGCATTTTACTTTTGTAAAATTGCTCATACTTGAAACTTTCACACTTGATTTCTCACATAAAACACTCTCAGAAGTGAAGTGTGTGATAAAATAAAAATGAAAAATTTAAATACATTTCCAGAGTGTAGTATTTTATGAACTTTCAGACAGGAATAATAGTGTCCATTACAACTTGGTTCAGTTCACAATGATAAATGATATCAGCTCTTTGCATGAGACAACAAACAATAAATGTATGAGATTGCATGTACACCAGTTTAGTAACATTGAACCTTAACAAATTAACAAAATTAATAATTTTCCAATGAACAAAACCTATTTGAAAATAGCACAACATTTATTTTATTTGAAACTAATGTTACTCATTAGTATTAATGCATTAGAATCCTTAAAAACAGAGATACATCTGAACATTTTTCTGACTTACACCACTGCAGTCCTCTCTCTTTATAAATGGTTTCTTTTACTTTGGAGTGCACCCATACTGTCCTCACTCCCTCAGCTAATATCCTCTATATTTGCATCTCACGATCAACACAGCCATGGGGCTGAAATGACAGCAGCGTCAGTGCATTGCTAACCCTTAATCAGATGGTCCGAACAGAGACCACAGCACCCTGAGTTTGTCTGTCATCCAGAGAGTGGATGCAAGAAAAGACACATCAGGGGTATGATTTCTTGGTGGAATCTGCAGGTCAGGAAGCGCAAGATTGAAGCAGCTCGATTAATCAGCTCATCTGTGTGCAAGACAGGAGCAGGCTAAAGCAAAGACAGCCAGAACTGTCCACAAAATCCCAGTGTGGCACAGACATCCAGACACAGGGTGATTGGCAACACTGTAGTGCAGTAATAATGTTGGAGTGGACACTTCCTAAGGTGAAGTGCTGAGGGGACACAGAGATGATGTTCTTCTTCATAGGAAGCACTTGAGAGAAAGTTTACTTTTTAGCTCAGAGACAGGGAGGGATGAAGGTGGCAGAGCAGAAACCCCAGATGGCCACCAGGAAACATTCTGTCATCACAGGGCTGAGCTATTCACAAAGGAAGCAGAAGAGGCAGAAACTTTGAAACAAAGTCAGATAGGATATAAAGTGTTTAATAAAGTTAAACTGATGTATGCAGGTTTGCTCATCTTGGCTTTTCTGATAGCCCATCCACATCAGGCACATGACATGTGATAGCTGTGTGGATATCTGATGTGGATCAGAGAAAACTCATCCTCATGCAAGTGTAAATGCAAAACATGCAGAAACAGCAGATTGGCTGGACCACATTAAGAAGTGGCCTGGCTTACATTGCTCTGGAATCTCAGCAACGTATAACATCTATACAGGGTCACCACATCCTTCAAAACAAAAATCCAGCCAACAGAGTACAGATTATCTGACTTCACCTCTTGCTGTTGTCCCAAGTTGCCAGTCAAAAAACTACAGAATAGACCTTCCTCTGCAAAGACAAAAATTACCACTCTTCTTATTTCTCAGTTGGTGAGACTCCTTTCCTTGCCTCCTCTCCTCATGTCTGAGTGCCTCCCACCTGAGATATGAGCAGAGGAGGCAAGAAAAAAACATTGCAAGAAAGGAGTCACAGTAAAGCCAGTTACAAGGTACAAGCTATATTTATTGCCATTTTTCAAGTGACAAGGGTTTAAAAACTGTAACGCAACTGTAATGTTTGAGTCCTTTGTGCTACATCTATTTTAGAGAATTAAGTCTTGATAATGAACTGAGGAGTCTCACAGCCAGGGGAATGAAGCTGCTTCATATTCTGGTGGTATGCCAGTGGATGCTTCTGTATCTTTTGCCAGATGGCAGCAAGGTCAACAGACTGTCTGGGTGAGTGTTGTATTTTTGTATCCTTTGGGCTCTGTGCAGACATCTCATATCACTGGTGTCACTGATGCTCTATAGATGGTACCAGTGATGTTCTGGGTAATTTTAATCTGCAGATCTTTTCTGTCCTGGGCCGTGCCTGAACCATGCCAATTTGTGAAGTTTCCAGTCAGAATGCTTTCTACTGCTCCACTGTAAAAAAATGACCAGAAGGATGTAGAGCCTCTCCTGTGCTTTTTTAACCACTGTGGTGATGACCAAGATGAACTCTCAACATTGTTTAAACTGCGGATGATGATGGTGGTGTTGTCTGCATACTTCACAATAGTTACAGTCATGGCTGTACAGTGTGAACAGGATGGGGCTGAGCACATAGCTCTAACCCCAGTGTTGAGCACTAACATAGAGGAGGTGTGACTACCATTACATATGACAATGCACATAGTCTAGTGCTGTATTTTATGTCATCAGTCAGATGGGCATAACAGTGTCCATTACAGCTGAATTCCGTTCACAATGTGGCATAATGTGACATAAATGATATTGTATGGCCTTGTACGCAAAGCAAAATTAAGTAATGTTTATGCAACAATAAAAGGGAGATTTAGGTTAAATTTGGCTGTCAATAATAATTCATGATTATTTGGGATAATTATTAATTATGATACATAATATGATCCAGTTTGCATTTGATCACCTCGGGGCACCATCCTTAAAGAGGGGAAAAGATAGCAATTTTACTAAATCTGTCTCATAAAAATGTACTCAACTGTTTATAACTCTGATTAATAATTAACTTAATAACTACAACCAAATTTACCATAACAGCTAGTAATGGTTGAAGGATTTTGGAGTTCTTAACAGTGTAGAGGTTGGCAACATTCACTCTTGTACATTATTAAATAGACAGCCAGAAGGTTCAAAAGTCTTTATCAACACAAAGATGAAAGCACACGATCTAACTAACTTGTACTATATACAGGTAGGTGTGTGTGTGTGTGTGTCTGTCTGTCTGACAGAACAAAGAAGCAATCGTGATCACTGATATCACATGTGGGTGTGATATGCTCCAGGCTCAAGGAGTGTTTGTGCCTCTGTGTGTGTGTGTGTGTGTGTGTGTGTGTGTGTGTGTGTGTGTGTGTGTGTGTGTGTGTGTGTGTGTGAGACGTGATGCCAGGTTATCGAAGATGGTTAGTTGCGTGCAAAGACCCTGAGTCTGTGAGAAGCATGGCCGAATTAGCCGTCTAGGAAAGCAAACTACCAACAACTTGACTTGAAGTCACAATAACACCAAA
The DNA here is from genome assembly GCF_900880675.1 of Sparus aurata. Classification (NCBI taxonomy): domain Eukaryota; kingdom Metazoa; phylum Chordata; class Actinopteri; order Spariformes; family Sparidae; genus Sparus; species Sparus aurata. Next base: position 34,842,192 of record NC_044188.1, read on the forward strand.
ACAGTAAACAAACATAAATTGAACACATGACATCAACCAGCGTTTAAGTCCTGTGCTCAGCCGTACTATGCTATGCTATCTAAGCCAACTCTCTCCTCTCATCTCAAGATGAATCCCTGGATCAGCTACTTTGTGGAGAAAGTTGACATTTTGGCTTGAGTACAGTCAAACAAGCTGTCTTGACAACAATGTTTATCAGTGCCTGTCAAAATTATACATATCACCATTGCAACATCTAAAATCATCTGGTTAAATTAGGGAAAGTACATTCGTACAAAATGGTAAAAAACAGCTTGTGATTCTGGAATACCAATGTTTGTGTATGTTTTCTATTTGTCCCTGCAGTTCCCTGCCATCTGAATCTGACCGAGACAGAAGGATACATAGAGGCTCCTCCTCAGTCAAGCTCTGCTTTTCAATCCACCATGGACTGCAGTTACCTCATCACTGTCTATTTGGGCTATGGAGTAGAGGTCCAGGTAAGAGTAAGACTTGCGTTCGGTCTGTCTGCCTGTCTGTCTGTCTGTCTGTCTGTCTTTCTAATGGTTTATTAAAAGGGTCGCTATAATGAATAAATAAACACATTTGTTCCATAACTAAATGAACAAGATGTTCTCAGAGGAAAAACAAGTGCTCACAACATTCTGAGGTTAGAAAGGTTACAGGGTCAGCCACATATAAACACAGTAAAATAGTGTTTTTAGTGTGTTTGGGCACAACAGATCAGTCAATGACGATCTTTCTCTTCTGATTAAAATTTCTTCCACAAAACTACATAATGCACCTTTAAATTAACTAAACCAACCTATTAGCTAAAAAATGTGTCCTGAAGCCAGCTACAGAGGTGTCATATAATTTCAGTTATTGTCGAAATTCATTGTATCACAATTTAAATTACTAGTCAGATTTGTGTTAGATTAAATAAAAAAAGAAAAAAAGGTTTTCAAAGTGCACCATATAAGATGCAGTAATGGGAAGGCAGCTGGCTTCCAAGTGTATCCCAGCTGTGTTGTTACATGTTGTGTGTTTTTCATGTTCACAATATCTTCCACCAAACAACAAATTATTTCCTACTTCGTGAGCATTCAGAGCCGTTTCCTGGTTTAAAACCCTCAGACAATATTTAGAGTAAGTGCATGCTCAACTCACTTTTTAAGTTACGCACAGACACTTCATATGCTTGCAGTTGATTCTGTCTCACTTGTAGTGTTATCTACAATGGCAGTTATTTGCTTTTACCTGAGTAAATCTGTCCTCAAGTCAGTGCTTTCCAAGAAATAATTTGTGAAAGGTTACAAAAACAGTGTGATTTCAATTTAATACAGGACCATACAGTATCTATCTATCTATCTATCTATCTATCTATCTATCTATCTATCTATCTATCTATCTATCTATTAAATTACATTTACACACACTTACACACACACACACATACACACACATACATATATATACAGTATATATATATATATATATATATATATATATATATATATATATATATATATATATATATATGTATATATATATATATATATATATATATATATATATATATATATATATATATATATATATATATGTATGTACTAGTCACATTCACACTCTCACATTTGCATATGCCAGTATTTGCCGTAAGCATTTAAAAGTCTTCAGTGCAAAAGTATTTTGGTAGATGATTCAATCAAAGAATCAATAGAAATTCTAGACTTTAAAAGGAGGAGGTATTTTAAGCTATAACATCTGACTATTAACCAAGGCCCATTCTCGGTTTGAGAAAGAATATTAATCATTTGACAGTTAGAAACACTGGCTGGTGTGGGACTATTATATTCAGCGCTCAGGAGATACAGTATTTTACATGGCCCTGAATCTGAATCATACAATGTTAAAAATTATAATGTTATACTGTATATTATGTGAACGTGAAATGATGTTGAAATATTACTGTGGTACGTAGACATGGACAAATGTGACAAAGGCTCAGGCACTGATACTAGGGCTTCACACTGTAGATCATAAGTCTCACCTGTGACACTAAACCTCATGAGACTGTGTGAACATTATGTACTGTTTAATAACACATTCGGATTAAAAACAAAGGCAAATTTAACTTTCAGAGATACCACAACACCCCGCCAAGGACAATCCAATAAGACCAATTCACATATTTGGCATATATTGGGAAAGAAATGAGAGTGAACCAACACTTAGTTTTGCATCTAAGCTCAATGCTTCAACAGAAGCATGAAATCAGTGATGATATCTGGTGGTAGTGTAACCAATAAGCAGAATTCAGTCAGAGTCCTGATAGCAGTTTACTATCAATCCAGATGTATTTACAATTTGCTGGACTGAAATGCACCTCACCTAATCCTTCAAATAACACTGGAAATCTAAACATAGAAAACCACACTTCCATTAAGCAGTACACAGAAACAGGTTCTCTGTTACAGTCTGTACAGTACTGTCAAACTTTTTAAATGTAATATACAATCAACATGAAATGTATTCTCGTGACAAGGGACTTACTGTTCTGCTTAAGTGCACTTATGAATTGTACCTGACAAGTTATTACTTGCTCCTTTCTCAGTCCATGAGATGAAAAACCCGAAACGGTCTTCAATCCAAAAATAAAAAAATCACAACGGTATCGTTCGATTGTCCTTATCAAAAAGAAAAATGAACTGCTGGCCAGCAAAAGTAAGTTCAATTTTTATAGAGCTCTATTTGTATATGTATGTATAATGTGTGAATGGAGGGGGGGGGGGGGGGGGGGGGGGGGTTGTGTATGTGTGAGGGTTTGCCTGAGATCTAATACTAATACAATAACATAAAGTGACCAAAACCATCCATCCATCCATTGTCTGTAACTGCTTTATCCATTTTATGGGATCGCTGGGGTTTTTGCTGGAGCCAATCCCAGCTGTCTCTGAGCGAGGGCAGGGTACCCCCAAGACGAGTCACCAGCTCATCACAGGGCCCTCACTGATGGCAGAGGCCGCCAGGCAAGGTGCCATCTGCACATCAGGAGCAATTTGGGGTTCAGTATCCTGCTCAAGGACACTTCGACGTGCAGCTCAGCTCAGCCCGGAGCCATGATTTGAACCAGCGACCTTAAGATTATTAGCCGACCTGCTCTATCCGCTGAGCAACAGCTGCCCCTGCAGCAGAATGTTATATGTTACTTAAGGTGTGATGTGAAATCTTGGAGCCTCCTGTGTACATACTCTGAGATTTTTAAATGAAAGAGATGTCTTGTGTAGACAAGGTTCATAGGTTAATGATTTTAAATATGGGATAACAATGTGCAAATCCCTTATCAGACAGAAGTTATTGTTCAGACCTAATAATTCCTAAAACATACCTCACAGGGTATTTTAATGTCTTTAATGGCTTAAAAGTAAATCACAGATGAAAAGCAGAAAATCAAACACTAAGATGTGACTCAAACTAGCCAATGTAGCGATTGTAGACAGCTACCCCACATGGGTAGCCAGGGAAAGTCTTAACTTTTAACTGGTCATGAAACAGCCTCAATTTAATACTGAAGCCTTTATATGACCGACATAAGCAAACATGACATTCAGTAGGCTATGTCTGAAAAATTATCATACTTATTCTAGATGCCTGTAACTTCATCCAAATGTGGCCATTCATACATTTAAAACTACATTTTGAATTCAAGGGACAGTATGTAATGATTTAAGTAATTTATTAACTCAAATCAATGTCTTTGTTCATAAGTAAGTCCTCGGTGTTCAATTACCTCTGCCAACAATCTGACTTACCCTCGTGAGGGAAGAATTACCTATCTGAATATACATAGCGCGGGCAAGCTCTATGGAGGCCGCCATGTCTTTCCGGTTTTAAAAAAACTATGGAGTGCCGAGAGGGACACAAAGCACTACGTGGTACTACGTAGTGAGGCTAAATGCGTTTTCGCTCAGAGCCAGCTTGACTGCGGAGCTGAGAGGGAACCTCTAGTTTTATAGCCTTAATACCTAACTACATTTTTACCTCATTACTTGAATCAGTAGAAATACTCGACGCTGTTGGGAAAGAGTCCATATTTTGAAAATGAGTTTCTCGGCCGTCAGGGCCACCGTAGCTTCCGGAACGTCTCCAACGTCCTAAGAACGGGAGGGGTGAGCGAAGGAGTGTTGCAATGTAGAACCTCACAGCTAGATGGTGCTAAATACTTGATATATTACACACTGTCCCCTTAAGGAGTCCCACAATTTAGGGAAAGAAGCTGTCTTTAGTCTGGTGGGACCGCAGTAAAATAAGTTCATTTTGTTTCTGCCACATAATTTTTTTTCCACATGGCCCAACAGAATCAACATGCAAAAAAGTTATTGTAGTAGCTTTAAACTGTTGTCCAAAACAAGAGTGAATATCAGTGTCCAACGCTTAAGTTGTCAGCTAATTAATTCATCCTTTAATCTACCAAAAATGTTCTGGACATTTTTGAGGATTCTTTCTTTACAGTATTGACAGAAATCATTGCCATCTGACATTATATGAGACGCAGAGGTTGTACTGGATACACACAACATGTTTACTGTTGGTTCTTTTAAAACCACTTTCCCTGTAGTAGCTTTAGCTTCAGTCTTAATTTTCCCAGTGATTTAATGTGGCTGCAACCATCACTCTCCACAGAGCACTGGGCAGCACCAAGCTGACAATTTTCTATGGAAACACTTAATGGCTAAATTTTCCTCATAAATAACTCAAAATATTAAAAGACACAGAAGATATGAGTGAAGGAATACAGGTTTTGACCTCTTTTTGCAAAAATGTGAACATACCACATGTAGATTGTTAGTGTACAGAGAAATGGCACATATTAGCACACAGTGGCCATGGAAATATACTGTAGATGTCCAATGTCACCTCCACAAATGTGTTTGGCCTGTAGACAATGGCAGGAGCTCCAAATGATTACAGCCACTCTATCCACTCTAGGGCATTCAGTGTCGTTTTGAAGCATCTGACCTTTTTGGGGAGGCTTATGTGATGATTTAAGTAGCGCCCTTGTCTCTACCTGAAAACCCCCTCATCCATATGATTAACTGCATGAGCTTTGCTTCCTGCTGCTCATAAAATATACAATGGCCATTACGCTACTGACCTTCCAGATGCCTGGCCTAACATATTTAGGATAAAAAATGAATATGTGGTTGCAAATCATTGTCAATGATGTCTCCCAGCTGCTTCCTGTCGCTGATGCAGAGAGAAAGCAAAAGGAAATTAAGGGAGAGGAAGGGGGAGAAATGTGAGGTAGATGAGGCCAAATATGAAAGAAAAACATAAAATGACATGATGAGAGCAACTGTGTAGATGTCTACTCTCAGACATGGGCAGCTTCTTCAGTCAACAAATACAGGAAAGACATGGCAAATACATGCATATCTAAAAGGTTCAGCCAGTCAATTCAAAACAGTTTTATATATATTGCCCAAAATCACAATCACAAGGAAATGAGGAGAACTAGAACAAAGAGCAAAAAGTCTGTATTAGGAGGAGACCAGGATGGGCCCTTGGGTCAAACAAGCACAGGGCTTTAATTCAGGCAACCGCTGTTTATGTCCAATGCGGAAGTGCCGAAGTCACTGGGGAATTGTTTTAGCTTACAAATGTACACTTGTGAAGTTACAGAAGTAATTATTGATTTAAGGCCAAACCATAATGATTTCATAAACCTTAACAAGCAGTTTTGTTACCAACCTCTGAATCATCTGTCAGATTTGTTCATTGATTCAGGTCTGCTCCTGTGCTGAGATGAGGAATGGATACATTATCTTCTCACATAGCTAGCTATTGGTTTACATCCACGAAAACATGTACAGGTTTTAAAGGGTAGTAAATTGTAGGTAAATTACAGAAAACAACAACTCTTTTATCAACATTTTCTTTAATTGCTGTGAAAAATGTGAATGTGAGTTTGACTAGTTCATTGCAGTCTTGACTCACTTGCTGCATGGTATGAGCAGGGCCCTCATCTTCCTTTCCCTCCCAGTACCATGCACTGAAGGGTCATGACAGAAACTGCACCAAAAACTTTGGGGGAGAGGGTAACTGTTCATCATACTGTACTTCAGGGTCTCAAATATAGAGTTCCACAAGCCTGTCCTTACCAGAACATTGGTTGAAAATGCAGGTAATTTATTACAGAAAATATTTACATTTTTTGTCAGGTGGTGACTTCTATAAGTTGTAGTTATTATTACACCTGGAAAGAAAGATGTCAGGAGAGGTAGTACAGTAAAATGTCTGTATAGGGGGAGGACGACAATGGATTAAACATGTTAGGACTGAGTTTTAGTGAACCCAGATGCAGAGACCAGCGACAGGGAGAAAAGGTTTATTTCTGGATGATGCGTTCAGGTGGAAAGCAGGCCTGATGTCCAGACCGGTAGGCTGGCAGGCAGGCAGACAGTTTGGCTGGCAGGAACAGAGTGGAGGAGCGCTGGGGCTACGGTGAGTTACAGAATAATCTGGCACTGAAGTTGTAGAGAGATCGGGTAATATAGTCGGAGGGTGATGAGTAGATGAGGAGCAGGTGCGCCATGCTGCTGCTGCCGCCACGCCCACAGACACACGCACCTGGAAAGAGCAGGTGAGGAAGAGAGGAGGGGGGTAAAGCCTGACAGGAGAAAAACACAAACAGAACAAAAACAACACTGCAGTCAAGCCAGCCTCCACTCCGTAAACCCCCAGTCAAACTAGCCCCCCTCGTTATTTTGTAGTGCCTGTTAAAGTAGATATTACGTTAATGCAGTCCAAGAACAGAATTCAAAAAAAGAGGACAAGTTATGAGCACAATTTGCAAGTTCACATGAATTCATTCATTCATTCATTCAGTCTGTTAATTGATTGATTAATTAATTGAACGATTAGCTAAATTGAGCTTTTAAAGGGACAGTGTGTAACGATTTAAGTAATTTATTAACTCAAATCAACGTCTTCGTTTATAAGTAAGTCCTCATTGGTGTACAATTACCTCTGCCAACAATCTGACTTATCCTCCTGAGCGAAGAATTACCAGAATATCTGAATATACATAGCACAGGCAAGCTCTATGGAGGCCGCCATGTCTTTCTGGTTTTAAAAAAACTATGGACTGCCGAGAGGGACACAAAGCACTACGTGGTACTACGTAGTAGGGCTTAACACGTTTTCGCTCAGAGCCAGCTTGACTGTGGAACTGAGAGGGAGCTCAGCGAAAGTGCTCGTCACTAACTAACATCTAACTAACTACATCTTTACCTCATTACTTGAATCAGTAGAAATACTCGACGCTGTTGGGTCAGAGTCCATATTTTGAAAATGAGTTTCTTGTCCGTCAGGGCCACCGTAGCTTCCAGAACGTCTCCAACATCTTCAGAACGGGAGGGGTGAGCAAAGGAGTGTTGCAATGTAGAAACTCACAGCTAGATGGCGCTAAATACTTGATATATTACACACTGTCCCTTTAAGGAATTCATTCATTGATTATTTACTTAATTCCTTTTACCATCCTAATTCTTATCACATTGAAGCCTTAGAAGATGGAGGCCATGGCATTTCAATTTTGTGAATAATTAGTCTAACATTAGAATAAAAACAATATCTTGAGCATCTGATGAGGAATTTGAAAAAAAAAAAAGCCCACTTAAAAGTCAAATATTTTCAGGATTTTCCTCAAATTAAGATTTACGTTAAAGAAAACGTCCTGTTTCCACAGACCTATTTCGGTTAAGAACGATAGTCCTCCACCTCAGAGATTCACTCATGTTATACCAAACAGTTTTGATGTGGAATTTCAAAATTAAAGCCCTCTGAAATTCAAAATAGTTTCAGTATTTCCCTCAAATTCAGATTTCCATTAAAAGGAACCTACCTGTTTCCACAGATTAATTTTACTTCAGATTGATAGTATCCATGTCATCTTCAGGGCTCCGTAACTTAGGTATCATGGCTACATTTGTTACAGAAGTTATAGAAATAACATAGTGATTTCAACCCAAACCACGATATCGGCCTTAACCTAATCAAGTGTTTTTCTTGCCTAAATCCAACCAAACTGTAAGAAGGTCTAGTGGATGTTACACACCAATGGTTTTGGGAATGGTGATATATGTCGTTTTGATATATGGGAGATACTTACAATCAACCTATTCAGTTATTTAGGCATGAGGTTGTGTAGAGCTCCATCTTCCTCACTCTCTTTTCTTCACACTCTTGTGTATTCTATTCGACAATAGGACAAATGTGACAGTGTAATTACAATGTTTATGTTATAGAAAGAAAGTTTTTTTTAAAGGTTGTCCTTGGATGTAAAGAACATAATCTTGGGTTGCGTCCCTGGAACTGGTGATATAGCTGAACAAATATTAAACACAACTTCTGTATCGTTAGGAATTTAACTTGATAGATAAGAAGGGGTAAAAGAAGAATTAGAAATAATAGAAAAGGTAGAAAGAAAAGGGGGATTATAGAAGACTGCAGAAGGTGAGTGAAAAGAAAGGCCATCTGAGAAATGCATGGAAATTAAGAATAGGTGGAAAAAAGGGCAGAGTGGTAGGAACAGATGAGGAGAACAGCGAGAACAGAAAGATGACTGGAGGACAGAGTGTGGAAGGAAAGATAAGGAAAGCAGAGGAGAAGAGAAGAAGGGGAGGTGATAAGCAGACTTACAACTGAGATAAAATAAATGCAGTCCTCTCTCATCCTCATTTTACTTTCATTATTAAAACTCCAGTGCCCCGATCTGCTGAGCGGCAGTTGTTAATTAATTGCTCATGGATTATCTGTCCTCTCCTTTTGTTTGTTTACGGACCCCTTTAAATGTGCCTCGGCTAAAATGTTTTATCAGCTCCTCTTAACTAATTTGAAAGGGTTCCCTCCCTAGTTAGGCAGACTGTGGAATGCAAATAATGTTGGATGTACATCAAAGTTGTCAGGTGGACCTGGGAGGTCAATCAGAACTTTAAGACACTAAAACGTGGGCTCTTAATTTGTCTTATCAAGAAATCACACTCATTAATCTACTTCAGGGGTCTTTATTAGCCCTGGAGGATCACAGTGGCCTAATTTAATTGTCTTTTATTACAAGATAAGCCAGATTTAACCCTGATGCAGGACTTTGATTTAGAGTTTGGATCCGTTTATCAGGTAAGAACTCCAAAACTGGCAGCAGGAACAGTACAGTAAAGCTCTAATACCTCTCACTCAGGTGAATTGTGGAATAAGAGAAAGCATTACAGTGTATGCAACGGACAAGAGTCATAACTTACATGGAGGTCCTTGTCAGTGGAACATAGATGTAAGCCTAATAGGTCTTTCAACAAACCGGCAGTCTTTTTGTCTTGAGCAAAGTCTAAAATACATTATATAAACAGTGTCGGAGCTTAGGAAACCTTAATGTCTCTTTATTTAATGTTAAAGCCAGATATGATGGACTGTCTAAAGTGAGCTCTAGTCAATAAGAAGTACCGGCTAGGTCTGCTCTTTAAAAGTGTCATGAGATAACTTTTGTTGTGCATTGGCGTTATATCAATCACTTGCATGTGTTTCTAGAGATATCACCGCAGCTAATTATTGTTGAGCAACGTAGGACAGTGGATGAATGTTTTTCTTTTTAACGGTTAGTTGCTCCTGACTGTCCAAAGAAATGTGTGTGTTTTTGTCTGTGTCAGTCCTGTGGTAGACTGCAGATGTGCTCAGAGTGGTGAATTGCATTTATCAGTATGAAGGTGGTTTCTAATTCCAGTAAATTCAAATACTTTCATAACTTCTCAGTCCTGAAGGTCTGACGTGTGGAAGTCTCTGTGTAAAATCTGCACACAGAATATATACAAAGTGCTTCCAGAAAAAGAATATAGAGTTCGTCACCCAAGCAAGGCAGCCCTGGGGTGAGCTTTGTTCAATCTCCTCTTTCTCACTTGGCCACACTATCCAGAAATGCAATGACCCCAGGTGTTGCAGTTCTTATCTCAGGACATAATAAAACCTATGCAACATTGAGCCTGCATAACATGTGATAGCTGAGACATGCACTAGGACTGTGAGAGAACACCATTTGAAAGAGATGCTTTTTTTTACTGTACTTGCAGACATTTTGAAAATGTCTGCAAGTACAGATATGCAATCTCTTATTATGAGGATGAAGATGTTCACTCAGAATCATGAGGTGGTGGTTGTCATAGCAGCAACCTATTAATAATTTGCAATGATGATTATGACACCAGATGGTGAGTTATCAATGGAGCCAATTCAGGGGCAAAGTCAGTCGTGTCCACAGCTTTAGTTTGTAAGTCTGTAACATTTTTTTGCATTTGTACATATTGTGCATATCCTTCTCTTTCTTCTTTGGCATCTCTTTTAAGGGTGTGGATAATTTTGGCTCCTACTTCGGTTGTTTTATCCATCCTTTCTATTGATTATGAGCACATCAGACTTATTAAAGTTAATTAGACCTGGGGAAATAGCAACATAGCTTCAATAAAGTTTAATGAGGTATTAACATGAGCAGTCAGATGATCGGATAGTTTGTAAACAGACATTGATCAGTTAGCCCTGTCTAAAACACTTATTATTCAGATGTAGCAGAGAAATGTAGCTGTATTTCAGGACACAACTAGTGTATGCTTTGTGGTCTCCTATATTCTGAAATCAGCTGGGTACATCTCAGAGTCTTTCTATTACTATAGAAATAGGGGGGAGGCAGCCAAAAGATGGGCGTCTCCAAAAAGAGTTTATTTACTCATCCTGTTTGGTTAAATTATTCTTCAAGCATGATGATTTCAGACCTCTTGTCTCTTGTTTTACTGTCATGTACACAGCAATTGCATAGAAGCAGACATTGGCAGTGAAATTCTGAAATTCTATCTTTGTTATTACAGATATGTATAAAACGTATTTGTAGAGAAAAATACTGTGAATGGAAGTGATTACAATCTGTACGTATGGTGCCGATGTTAAAAGTATAGGATAACAAAATCATAATACATAGCAGTGATGGCTCGTGAAATTTCAGGGCTTCAAGTTTCCACATCATGCCTGTGTATAAAAAGCAGCAGTTAAGGTTTCTGCAACATTGATATTGTCATGTTTATATGTGTCATATGCTGTGAAACACATTGACATACATACAAACAGATATACATGCAGATATAAGGAAAAATTGTTTCATGACTGTTTCTTGCATGTTTGTGTTGCTGAACAGACAGACAGGACCTTATCAGTTTTGTGCATGTTCACACTTAATAAATGCTACACTCAAATGGCTAAGTAGAGCACACAACTCCACCAAGGCGAAAAAATCCCCTTTAATTAAATCAAGCCTAATCCAATATCAAATAAAAAAATATTTAAATCTGCAAGATTCCGATTTTTTATTTGGATCTGCTAACAAATTGTAGTCACTCATACACACCAGCCACCCATATATGGCAGATCTTTTTCATCAAGATCCACAAATTATTCCCTGAAAAATGTATGAAAATGTCTAACAAATACATCTCTCAATGTTAAAGAAAGTGACAAAAAATGTGTGAATCCCTCCCTTCATCTGGATCTGTACGAAAAGCTAATGGGGTCAGGATCCATCCTCCATCCAAGCGTTTGGGAAACAGGCATGGGTGAAAAAGATTATCCTACGCGGAGGTGGTAACTAATGCATTACCACCTGACCTCGTCCAATGGGGTCCAAGATGTCATACACAACATCAAAATATGTTGTTTAAGACTTACTAAATATCTGTGGAAAGCTGCATGTCAGAGTCTTGCTTTGTTTTTGTCCAGAAGGAAACTATAATGAAAATGAGGGCTTCAGTAGCATCATTTCCCTTTGAGACTTGAAAAATGTAAAATAATCCATGATGATAAATTTAACGCTGAATGTCTTCTGTGATTATTGTTGAAGATTGATATCCTTGTCATGTCAGTAGCTAAATATGAAACTGCTGCCTGGTGTAGCATACAGAGTAGTGTGGCTCTGTACATGTTATACAATCAATCTGCTAGAACTTCTCAGAAAGCTCAATAAAAATTACCTTTACCTTTATACCTCTACTGGCTGAGGGGCAGCAGGTCCAAGGTTTTACCTCCCAGTAAAAGATGAAAATACAGATTTAATGAATGAGATATATCATGTTTAGAAAGTGCTGGTAGATGGATGTTGCTCCCCTTTGACAGAGCCAGGCTAGCTGGATGATTGAAATTAACAAAAGGGAAATTCAGTCTAATCGTTGGGTATGTTGTGTGCTGTTAATACAATACTCTTATTTTCAATGTTTGTGAATGTGTAGTTAAAATGTCTTTTATTTGAGATCTTCCCTATGAAGCACTTTGGTCAACATGTGTGGTTGATAAATGTGCTCTTTAAGTAAATTGGCTTAACTATTGATGCTGCTCTGAGCTGTGACATTGTGTTGTGATTACTTTGAGAGTTTTCTAGCTTAATGAGAGCCTTCCTGGTGCATGCAGTCTGAGCATGAATCCCAGCGGACCATATAAAGATGAGAGCCAAGACCAAACAGCAATCTCTCTGAAGAGCGCATGATACAGATACAAACAACAGTCAGCAAAGGTTTGGCCACGAATAGCGCGGGGTATCGACTGATGGATCAATACCCTCAACTGCTTTAGCTGAGCCAGACTCTACCTCAGTTCAATAAAGCACAGTTCTATCTTCAGTCCCTGTCTGCACTGATGGCAGAGATTGATTAGGAAGCATCTGTCAACGCTAAGACAGTTTCCAAGACAAATAGGTAACAGTCACATCCTGTGGTAGCAGCTGCCCCATCACTTTGAGGTATTTTTCTGCTCATTTGCAATATGTGCAGGTTTCTCACAGTTTAAATGTCTCTGCTTAGCTTTTAGCTTGTAATAATGTGCTGCCACAGTGTATTATGAGTGGCTGAACTTGCATGTTGTTGCTGTAAAACTACTGAACCATGTTTGCATGCAGCAACCTGTAGGTTTATTGTGGTGTCACTTGACTAATAATCCTATGCACACTAAATGACTGAGAAGCTGAGAAATGACATGCTTAGAAAAGATACCTGAAGTAGAGGATAATCAATTCAACCAAAGCTAAATGCAAATGCTTCACTATGCATGAGCTTCATTAACATAAACATGCGTATCTTTCCCCTTTGGCTCATTCATTCTTTTTGTACTGTCAAGAGAGGGAGAGGTTGACTTGGGTTTTCTTCGAAGAGTTCATTGCATTGGTTACACTTTGAAAAAATAGATGAGCATACATTTACAAGACTGTAGCCACGGGCTAAACTTTGTTTGCAATACAGTAAAGGGCACACTTTATTTCTTTATTCATTCTGTTGCTGTGTGTGTACAGTAGAGCATCCAGTTGTGAAAAAGAAAGCTGTTAAGTCATTGAAAGCTGTTAGTGCCTTGTCAGTTCTTGTTTCTCCTGTTCCTTTTCCCCAACAATGTCAAGTCATTCTTCTACAAATTACATTCATATGGAGTTTTCTGCATTTGAGATTTACATTAAATGGCAATTCTAAATGGTAGAGATCAGTGTGACCTTCATGCAGTGCTGTGTAAATGGGTAGAGGTTGGGGAGGAGGAAGTACAAAGTATTTGCCTTCATCAGCATCATGTCTCAAAGTCAGCACTGTCATTATATGAACACCTATTTTCCATGACCTTAACCCAGCGGCTAAGTTACAGTACCTCATCTGAAGCATACTATGATTGCAAGAAGTAGTGCACTCTTTATGCAGCAATGTTAAAAATATGGGTGTAGAGGTCGGGATAGCTGACAGCATCTAATACATCCCACTTTAATGCAGCTAAATGGAGATGGTGTCTTGTCACATACCTGAAGTAAACATTTGCCATTGTATTCCCATGATTAAATACTGATGCCTCTGTATGTGCTTATTTATCTATTTATATAATATATATAATATTTCATAAACTGAGATAGGGTCAATATGTCAAATTTCATTAGCAAGTAATTGTATGCAACAAGGCTGAGATCCATCCAAAATAATTTCGTCCTCATTAAAACATCGACCACAAATGTCCACTGTGAAATCAGCTTGTTATGACCTATGTTTATGTTTCTTGATGAGCAGCACCCTCTAGTGGCCATAGTAAATTTAACAGCAGCAAAGGAGGAAGTCAAGTAGAATAAGGGAAGAAAAACTTCCTTAAAACAAAGGCAGGATTTTCAACCAAGAGACCACTGTTCATGCAGTGTGTAACCAGAAATTTAACAATGATTTTCTTATAACTTACTGACTAGAGGTGTGAATCATCACCGGTCTACTGATGTGATTTGATTCAACTGCCAACAATTCAGATGGGGGGCGGCTGTAGCTCAGTGGGTAGAGCTGGTGGGTAGAGTGGGTAGAGATCGGAAGATCGCTGGTTCGAATCCCTGTGGGACTGAGCTACATGTCGAAGTATCCTTGAGCAAGATACTGAACCCCAAAGTTGCTCCTGATGTGCAGTTGGCACCTTGTGTGGCAGCCACTGCCACCAGTAAGAGTCCTGCGATGAGCTGGCGACTCTTCCAGGGTGTACCCTGGCCTTCGCCCATCGAGTAAATTGGATTTGGCCCCAGTAAGCCCTGCAACCCCTTAGGGGGGGGAAAAAAGCGGCAACATCCCGCGACCCTCACGGATAAGCGGAAAAGAAAATGGAACGGAACAGACAACAATTGTGCAACAATTTCGATGTATCTTGATGCATCTCAGTATGTGCCATAATGAGTTTTTTTTCTACACAGCTACTTTTTCACCATTTAAATTTCCTTTTTTTTTTTTCAGAAAGTCTTTTCAATATTTTTACAGTCTAAAAACCGCATCTCTTCAATACCAGTGCCTGTGTAGCCCACCTCAGTGCATTAACAAAAAATAAACACAACATAAATCTGTCTGCAAGATTTATGGGATGCAATCGCAAAGAATATTATTTATTAATTTATTAATCACATGGTAGTTCAAAGACAGCGCACTTACTGAATATGGCAACATCGTAAAAATGATTCTGCCACACATACCTCTCTCACTCAGCAGATGTTAGCTTCAGGTTATGTGGTTAATAATTTTTGTCACATTAGCCAAATGTCTGCCGACAATTCAGACCTTGAGAGAGAGGTTTTGCTATTTACTGTCAAAATCAACATAAACCACAAAATCCCAATTATGCTCCTGATGCAGAATATTCCACGTCCGCATCACTGCACCCTATAATAGAGAAATGTTTATACCACTGTTACTAACCTAGTTAAATTTAATTAGGTACATAACAAAGTTACTTATGTACTGTACGCACTGCTGATGGTAACAGTTATTAAGTCACAATGTTTCCATACTTACATACCAAGTAGTTATAAACTCCCAACTGTAAAATGAAGGTCCAATACTCCTGTCAATGGTATGCTGCAATGCTCATGTTGCTTTAGGTACATTGATATATGTATATCTTTTTGGAGTCACTGTCAATCAACATATTTAGTCCTTTAGGTATGTGTGTGGTACAGTGTGTTGTCCAAAAGCTTTCAATTGTAAACAATAAAGATGGATAAGGGGGATGAATGATGAAAAAAAATATTTTTTAGCTGCAAAGAAGCAGCAGCTATATGCCATATAGTACATTTCAGTAAACTGGCACAAAGTTACAATTCAAAGCTACTGTTTTTGAACATAACCCTGCAGGACACTGCTTGAATATGAAATTAGAATGTGTCTGCAGCATAATTTGGATCTTAGCTTGTTTGGCTTGTCAGAAATGCTAACAATAATCCTGAATGAGTCTATTAGGGACCAACAGCCAGAATTAATCACAAAGGACACTCTTGTTATGTGTCATATTACAGTCAGTATGAATTAGGTAGATAGATACGCGCGTTGTGTTATCCATCTGCAGAGATATCATGTGAGCAAGGTCACAGCTCTACCCTCCACTCTGCTGCCCCTCCCCTGCCCCTGTGCTCGTGCCATCCAGAGTGCTTCACATCACTCAAAGATGACAATCTAATGAATGATCCTTGTGCTGCGCTCATGGTGCCTTCAAGTGCATCCCGCCAAATAGCTATTAAAATACCCTACACTCTGTGATTGCATTTCAGCGAGGAGGAAATTGGGGAAGGAAATAGATTGGGCCAGAGGATTAAAACGGTTGAGGGGTTGATTAGATAGCAACAGCCTGTCAAGATCTCATTGACCAGGATATAGTGTTAGGCAGCATATCCCAGCACAGGCATGGATATCTTAATGTCCCTTTCCACTGATGGTTTCTCTCTCTCTCTCTCTCTCTCTCTCTCTCTCTCTCTCTCTCTCTCTCTCTCTCTCTCTCTAAAATTGAAGTTTTTTTTAAGCACTGTGAAGTTCAATATACAATACAAAGATAAAGGTAATCTCAAACAATACAAGTAAAAATAATATGAATAACGATTATCATAATAATCAGACCTGTATGAAACAAAAACATGATCTCATTACGAGGCTCATAAACAAGATTTTAAGAAGACAATTGTATGAAGGAAAAACAGTGGAATTGTGCACGTATGCACTCTATCAAATTTAGTTTTGTCTTATATATATAATACATAGTTCAGAATGGATTTCTATGTTTTAGCACTTGTCTATATATAGTTTTTTAATTCAAATGTATGTTTTTATGTATTCATCATCTATGATGAAAAAGGAAGCCGATGCTGAATTAAAAATGGAGAGGTGATGGGATTAGATAAATTCCTTTTCAAACATGTATTTAAAATTGACTGTTTTCCTAAACCTAGTGAATATGTAAATAACTTTCATAAACACATATCTAATATCTCCAAGAATGCCTTTTATCATCTAAGGATTATTTCTAAAGTTAGACCCTTCCTGTCACAATCAGATGCTAAAAAACTGGTTCATGCTTTTATTTCTAATAGACTTGACTACTGTAATGCACTTTTTGCTGGACTGTCTAAACAGGTCTTAAAAAATTCCATTTTATTCAGAATGCTGCAGCCAGAATATTGACAAAACCCAATAGGTTTGAGCACATCACTGCTATTTTAACTTCTCTTCACTGGCTCCCAGTTAAAGAAAGAATCAATTGTAAAATACTTCTAATAGTTTTTTAAATCTATGAATGGTCTAGCTCCCCCCTACATTGCTGACATTTTCACTGAATACACACCAGACAGATCCCTTAAGTCATCAAATAAAGGTCTAATTAATATACCTAAGATCAATTCTAAATCAGCTTATGGTGCCTTCAGTCATTATGGTCCCACTCTCTGGAATTCTCTACCACATGAACTAAGGTCTGCTACTACTGTGTCATCTTATGAAAGCAATCTCAAAACATTTTTTTTTCACAAGCTTTTAGCTAGTTTTAAAGAATGTATTTTTTGTTCGTACATGTTTTTTGTTCTTGAATGATCTTTCCAATTGTTATGCTTTTATCTTGAAGCACATTGAGTCTACACATGCAGTATGAAATGTGCTATATAAATAAAGTTGACTTGACTTATGCACTATTCTTTTGTTGGTTCGTTAGTTTATGGTCTTTGAAAAACAAAACAAAAAAACAACCCCCCCCAACAAAAATGTACATGTTAAAAAAAACAACTTATTAAATTAATTCATTTATTCAGTGTTTTGTAGACAGCACTTCAGAAGGTTTATATCATTTCTCAAAACTCAACTACACACAAAATTTAGTAATTTTTGTGAGGGAGACTGGGACCTTCTCCAGAGAAGACAAAGAAGTAGCCTTTATTGGTTACTGTTTACTGTATTTATATCATTTGACATGATTACTTGTATGTTTGTCTTTAGTTAATTTAATGTAAATGATTAAACCAGTCATAACAGTGTTCCAACAGCTGTTGGGATGCAACGGGCTAAACACACTCCCTGCATGGCTGAACATGTTGGCATCCATAACACATTAGAGCAGCCACATTGCCAATGTGAGTAGCAAACGCTAGCCACAGCAGTCGAGCAATGCAGCCATCACGCACTAAAAATGCAGGAAACACTTCAGAAACTGAAGCAGACAGGCTGGTACAGAAAATGCACAGGAAGGCTTGAACAATTTGTGATTTGCTGTAGTCCTTGACAGTTTAAGTTTCTCCTCACACACCAACTCTAAAAATCACATAATCTGTGTGCGGATATTGCGGCTACTAGTTTAATGCCTGACAGCGAGCTCTATCTTATGCACAGTATAGTGCAAATGTCATTGCTAGTTTTAGATCGACACAGTTGTCATTTTCATGCCCAGTGCCCAACGTTGCGTAAGTTGCAAATGTACCTGTACCCATCTGTGCCCCCCATCTGCACACCCCATGGGTGTGTTAGTTTAAAAGTGAGGCGTGGTCAGGTGCGTTGCAATGGCGAGTGGCAAGTCAATAGCGCAGTCTGTCTTATTTAAAGGTTGTATTATTTAGATGTAAGCTGCACCTCAGCAGGCGGGTAGAAAACATGAGTACACTCTGATTTTATGATTAGAGAGTCGGCTGTCAGTCATTTTAAACAATTCCTTGCACACAGTAATGTCACTTCAGAAAATATTATGGCATATTTAATCAGTTTGACTAAAAGCTAAGGAGTAAACCCTCCAGAGCAGGGTCAGCAACCTTTACATTCAAAAGAGCCATTTTTGGCCCTGTCCCTCGCCAAAAAAATCTGTCTGGACCCACAATACATATTTGTGTCTTAATGAAGGTCATACAGACTAGACAGTCTAAATTAGCCTATCAAGATTATTAATAGGTCTAAATGAGCGTTAATTTATATTTTCATATCATGTGGCAACTCTGCTGCGGGCTACTTATGCTTACAGTATAAGTACATTTCAATGATGCCATGTTTTGATGCATTTATGAAACAAAAGAATTAGCCTATGATTAATAGAAATAGAGTAGCAATACAGAACTATACATGCAGACCTACTCTGTCCTCCCTGTGTTTTTGAAAATGTACAAAAGGTAGCCTCATTTATATAGTAAATAAAACACATAGCAGCAGCCTAGATATAACAACAGTAACAGTGAAAGATTAAAACAAAGGACTATTTAGCCCATTTCAGCATGAGTTAGTGCCTCTTTTTTTATCCTCAGCCACATGCAGTAATCAACCCTTGGGTTGAGCATAAAACACAATGGTATTAGCTCAGGATCATTCAATTAATCACTATGGATAGAACAGATACCGTTCTCTAGGCTGCACATTATTACTGTCGGAAAATGTAAGAATTACTGTAGGCCTACAACAGTGATGATGAGGGGTTGCAGACCCCTGCTCCAGAGGAAACAGAATTCAACTTTTAGCTTCTATAATTATATAAGACAGGATCTCAGGATTTATCAAGGGGACAGCTGCTTTACTCCAAACTATTGTACTGTATGAATCTAGACTGTGTGACCTTTGATGTATAGAAGAACACAGAACATTAATTAACATGAAATACTAACCGGTCCTGTCAGAAGTTTAAATAATCAGTAAAGTTTATGTAGGTGTGTGGTGTATGTGGACTGTTCCTCGTGTGAAAATGTGCATAATGTTAATGTAGAGATACACTGATCAGGCATTACAGGTGAAGTGAATAACACTGATTATCTCTTCATCATGGCCCCTGTTAGTGGGTGGGATATATTAGGCAGCAAGTAAACATATTTTCCTCAAAGTTGATGTGTTAGAAGGAGGAAAAATGGGCAAGCAGAAGGATTTGAGCGAGTTTGACAAGGGACAAATTGTGATAGCTAGACGACTGTTATGCACATGTTGTTGGGTGTTCCCGGTCTGCAGTGGTCAGTATCTATCAAAAGTGGTCCAAGGAAGGAACAGTGGTGAGTTGGCAACAGGGTCATGTGTGGCCAGGGCTCATTGATGCTCATGGGGAGTGAAGGCTAGCCTGTGTGGTCCAAATCAACAGAAAAGCTACTGTTACTGAAATTGCTAAAGAAGTTAAATCTGGTTCTGATAGAAAGGTGTCAGAATACACAGTGCATCGCAGTTTGTTGCATATGAGGCTGCATAGCCGCAGACCCGTCAGGGTGCCCATGCTGACCCCTGTCTACCACCAAAAGCTCAAACAATGGGCACGTGAGCATCAGAACTGGACTGTTCTTATGAATCACATTTTCTTTCACATCACGTGGATGGCCGGGTGCGTGTACGTTGCTTACCTGGGGAACACATCGCAACAGGATGCACTACTGCAGTCAATGTCAACTGGCGGCCCACGGGCCAAATCCGGCCCGCCAGAGATTTCGGTCCAGCCCCCAGAATAACACTGAATTCAGGAATAGCCTGGTGAAAAAGTATGTTTCTATATTTACTTATTTTTAAATCAAATGATAGAAATGCCTTCTGAAAAGTAGCTTGTGCCATAGCCTGCCTTCAATCAAAAATGACAATAAACTTGTTGCTCTCATTGAACAACTTTTATTGTTTCCCGTGCTCATTTTTTCACAATGTCAAAATTATCCTTGCTTTGGCTTTGCGCACAATTGCGGTGTCTCAATAACAACCATCAACATAACAGACTAAGCATCATAATTGCAAGCCTTGCACATCAGCAAATAGTTCTAATGACAAATAAAAGCGACAGGCCTCAGTTATTAGAAATGTTACTCTTTACATCAAATTAAAGGAGCCTGTGATCCAACAAATAAATACAAATAAAGTAAAACCAGGACAATCCCAAGACTAAAATACTCAAATTTGCTTAATGAGAGAAGTTACATTTCCCCTTCGACACTATCTTTTTAACATCGGGCTTGACAGCTGTCAGGCTTTTGTGCAAGCAGTCCTTCAAAGACTGGTTTGACAGTCGGTTCCTCTCATGCGTTTTTATAGAGTTCATTTTTTGAGAACGCAGCTTCACAGGTGTATGTTGACCCGAACATGGTTAGCACATACATGGCCAATGTCTTTAGTGTGTCATACTCTTGGGGACAAGCCACCCAAAAGGCGATCAAGCATTCAGCACCACGGAGAGCAGCCTTCATGTCACCAGCAGCCTGGATGTCAATCAGTTCACTATGAATAGCCGCCTTGTCCAGTGGCATCACCTTCCTCACATTAGCGGAGAATTCTCCACCTGGGCTGATAGTTAACGGGTCACGCACAGATCCAATGACATCCCTGGAAATGGCAAAGTCACCAAATCTGGCAGACAAATTTTCCCTTCGTGTTCTCTGTGACCTTGCTGTGACCCACTGTCTTAAGTGTGCTAAAGTGGTGGTCAGCTGCTGCTTTTGATTGACTTTGCATTTAAAAATCCACGACTTGATCCCTGAGGTTTAAGCTCCTGTTTGTAAGATGGTAAAACTGACGCTTTGGGTTTCCCAGCTCGTCAGATACTGACGCTTTAGGATTGTAGGTCAGGTCGGCCAGTGTCTGACGAGTTGGGAAACCCAAAGCGTCAGTTTTACCATCTTACAAACAGAAGCTTTAACAAAACGCTCCAGCGCTTTGCCCTTACTGAGCCAGCGCGTGTCGTTGTGGAGTAAAAGCAGGAACACACCGGCCCAACTGGGACACAGCCACTGGGTCCTGCCATCCATGTGGATGTTACTTTGACACTTACCACCTACCTAAGCATTGTTGGAGACCATGTACACCCTTTCATGGAAAGCCTGATGGCTGTGGACTCGTTCAGTAGGATAAAGCACCTTGTCACAAAGCAAAAATGGTTCAGGAATGGTTTGAAGAGCACAGCAACGAGTTTAAAGCCCCTGTACGGAGTTTTTAACTGGATATAGAAAAGTCTCTGGTTTCTGCTGATGTGTCTCTGTTACCTACAACAGCAAATGAGCCCATCAGCTTTTTCTAAGTAGTCTAATTCTATACCTCTGAAAGGCATTGGTCGGGTCGGACCACTGACGAAACGATTTACGGCAGTCAGACCGGAACTGACGACATTCAGGATACGGCCAAAGTGATACGGCATAGCTGTTTTGTTGCTATGCTAGCCAGTGCTAACCGAGCTAAAACTTTTGTCATGGCTGATAATGAGACAAAGAAAAGAAAAAGAATTAGAACCGAAGACCAACGAAAGGCAGAGAGGGAATCCGATCGAGCTAGGGCTAAAACACGGATAAACATTGGCGATTCCTTCCAGAGATGGAGAGAGTTGCGGGGCTTGAAGGGAGGGTCAGATCCATAATTCGCCTGATTCCTCCTAGACAGGTTTGTAAATTTTATTTCATTTATGAAATGTAATGCGGGACGTAGTTTACAGCAATACATGAATTCATGTTGTTACAACAAAGCTGGCTAACATTACCATTAGATTAGCTCTAGATACTACACTCATGAAAACGACAACAAACGTCTTAGATCACGCATCCATTTCAGCTGTGTGTATCAGCCCAGCCGACCTGCAACGATGCATCGGTAATATCCTCTGTCATTATAAATGATTCAGTTTCTTACTTAGAACAAAACATCCATCACAATCACTGTGACTTTGCTGTAATGCTAGCTCTGTAGCACCGTGGGTAATATATATAGCTGGGAAATTGCAGTGCATCAGCAGCATTACTTTGTTTCACCGGCGGCATATTATATTACGTAGAAATACAAATAGACACATTACCTCGTCCATATGCACGCTGCAGATAGCTGCTAAAAAAAAAAAAGTTTTCAAAGCAAGTCCCGTCGTCTTTCCGACGTTTCCAAAACAAATCTGCAGTCTTCATTCCGGCAAAACACTACCACTTTCGTCCAGCGGGGCCGCCAAAATCAACACTAAATGAAAAGTCTGTACAGGGGCTTTAAGGTGTTGACTTGGCCTCCAAATTCCCCACATCTCAATCCAATCGAGCATCTATGGGAAACAAGTCATGCAAACAAGTCCAATCCATGGAGATCCCACTTCACAACTTACAGGACTTAAAGGATCTGCTGCTAACATCTTGGTGCCTGATTCCACAGCACACCTTCAGGGGTCTAGTCTAGTACCCATCTGCATCCAACCCACTGTTGATTAGAATAATAACTTTCAAGTCCCGCCTGATCCATGGATTGAGCTCTATGCATTACTAAACACAGAAGGATAACCAGCAGTGCTCCCACTCCTTTGTTAAATATCAGTGTATTTTCTCCTATGTGGTCAAAAGGTTGTTAATAGAACAGATTATTGTGAATGTCAGTGTGCAGTATCGGAGGACCATATAACTGTCTCTCTTGCAGACAAGTGCTGCTGTTTAATAGCAATGTTCGGCAAGGTCCTGCCACACCTGGTCCTTTAAGGGAATGGGAGATGACACTGTGATTAGTTAAATTTTTGTTCTAAATACACTCATGACTAATTAAGAGTCTAAATACAGCCACTTTGCAGGATGTGCCTTAATTTGTGCCCAGATTATGAGCCACTAATACAAGTATAGAGTTGTGAAGGGATGATTTATTTTGTGGGCTAACCCAGAAGTTACTCTTGCCCTGGTTACCTCGACAAAAAGCCTGGAATTTTTGCATTGGATTTTGAAATATTGCCAAAAATAAGCTCTGTGGCAAACGCTAGCTTATGATAATTAATCTTATTGTTCAGCAATATAATCTTCACACATGAGCATCACTTTTGTTTTTTTCAAAGCTTCAGTGAAATTGCTAGATATAAAAATCTAATTTTAGCCTATAGACAAACCACATTGCGGATGCCTGACTTAAACGTCACCACCATTAAGCATCTCACTACAGAATTACTAAACATTTTCTATGAATTGATCAATCTACAAGTTGTAGAGTTAGAATTAGAAAAACTTGCAAATAAAGTCGGCCTGTAAAGATGGACTACTGAGTAAATAAGTCTCTGTGTTTGGCATAATGGCATTTAATGCCTTGACACCTTCTGTCGTCCTGTTTAGCCACTTTGTAGCAACTGCCTTTTTTAAAACACGTAAGCAGTTTCCTAATGAGTTTATGGTCTAAATCAGTACTTTCAAGTTTTCTTCAGTACAGCAGGATATGCTTTAGGATGTGCCGCAACTACAGCGTGTTCTTGGGATCTCAGTTAGATCCAATCAGGATTGTTGGCGGCAGCTGAAATGCCAAGTACAAGGTTTCAGACACCAAAGAATGACATCATATCCAGCATTTGGACCATCTCCCATATTAGAGTGTCCGGAATTTATGACATTGTCGTTGTGACAGAGAGCCTTGGTGGTTTCCTAGCCCCTGGTTTGAACTGCTCTGCATCAGAATACTTTACCTGTTCAAACACCCATGATGCATAGCCATGTTAAACATGACAATCTCCCTTTCATCTGTAAAAAATCTGCCTCTGCCTCTCCCTCATGACTCCAGTATTTACACTCATGCAGTGAGCAGCTCACTGAACAGCAGTCAAACAGCTCTATAGACAGCAGCATTGAATAAAACAACTTCTGCACTAATCTGCCATCACCCTGGAACAAGTCTACTGTAGTGGTAGGCTCATTTATAAAAAATATCGACATGAATAAAAGAAGTGCTCATTTCATTTTAATTAATTTCAACTGTTGTAGTTATTTAACCATAAACTTGGTCCCATCAATGTGTGTCTACGATTCCAAAGTAAGTCCTAAGAAGTGTATTTCTGTCAGTCTGGAAAATCCCCCGAGACTCTATCTCAGTCTTGTTGTGAGATGAAGTACTGATTTCAAAAATTGTTGAATCCAAATTTTGTTGGTGTTGTTGCTCTTCTCCCCAAAGAATGCACAACATGCATAAACATGCTGTAACACCTGATGTCCCAATAAAAATAAAACAATATCTTATAAAATATGATTTTACTACTGTTACTGTTAACTTACTGTTGCTGTTAAATTATAATGTGGTTGTCGTTGTTGCCTTTGGTTTAGATGATTTAGATTTAGATTACAAAATAATTAAATATGGTATGAATCTGAACATGTGGAGGGAGAAACCAGATCATTGACATGTGTTTTTCTGTCTTACTCTCCTGTTTGGCTAAGTCATAGTACTCAATCGTAAACCAGCAAAGACCTGAGAGAGTTTCAATTATAGGATTTTCATGCGGAGCCTCACTTAACATCACTATGGGGCAGCAGAGAAACAGGAGCTGCACTTAATTTGGCAGCGAGGGAGTCCTGACTGTATCATCAGGCTGTGATTGTTCCTGCAACGAATGCTGAGTTAGGTAACAGTGCTGTATTTTATCAGTACGATGTTGAAAGAAAAAAGTGTTGGTAAGCAGTACACTAATTAATGACTTAAGTTGCTTGTTATATGGCTGCAATTATATTTCAGTGTAGACACAAATAACCTTTTTCTTTGTTTAAATCGCTTCATTAATTTATTTCTAGCAACAAATTCATTACATGAGACAAAATATAATTGAGGCTGTTTTCACATCAGTTTGATTGTTTGACTGTCATCCCACATTGGATCATCGAGCTTCCTTCTCCTCTTTCACACTTGCTTGCACTTTTGACACATGTGAATAAACTAAAGACTACTATGTGATCATTGCAAAATTAGGGCAACGGAAGGA
The DNA here is from genome assembly GCF_900880675.1 of Sparus aurata. Classification (NCBI taxonomy): domain Eukaryota; kingdom Metazoa; phylum Chordata; class Actinopteri; order Spariformes; family Sparidae; genus Sparus; species Sparus aurata. The sequence continues at coordinate 34,867,668 of NC_044188.1, forward strand.
ATGCCACCATAAAAGACTGCAAGGAAATAAGAAAAATAGAATCCCTCTGCTGCAGTCTCTCGAGTGACAAAGTACTCCGTAAGGATAGTTTGCTCATAAGATTTGCTCAAAGTGGGGCATTTAGCTGCTAAACAGCTAGATATTTCCCACAGGAGTTTGGAGAAAATAAGAAATAAACTAGAATGTTTGCTAGCGGGCCAAAAACAAAGCTCCAAATTAATGATAGTGCAACTTTTAGCTATCAAGTTTACCATATCATCTTAAAGCAGTTTTATGGTAGCTTAACACCCCTTAAAAGGACTGCTTCTGAGACCCAAAAATGAAAGGTCTGCATGTCCCAGTGCATGTACCACAGCCTGGAGTGTGAGGTGATGTTTCAATACTGTGAGAGTGAAACCATCAATGACTCGTACAAGTATCAAAAGCCAAAAAACAGGGCTCAGACTTAGGGCTCACTCAGTTGGAGCACAGACAGTCTCCTCACAACATGAGGTGATCAAATATGACCTACATATTGTGTTCACCACTGTTTAATCCAAGTTGATGCCAGAGCGTGAAACTGTCACTAGGTAACTTGTGTCTCACTTGCATGTGCATCGTTGTACATGTGAATAAAAAACAAAGCAAAGGCTATCATAAAATCATTGCTACATAACACATAGTGTTTGGTGAGTATAATCAGACCCCAGACCATGTCAAAAGAAATGCACCTCTGGTAGAGCTAAACCTGTGTACCAAAACTGTACTGTATCAATCTGATCTTTGCAGACAGGGTAGAGGGGACTTTGGCCTCTACACCAGAAAACATAGAGCACAAATGTGTTGCTGACAGGAAGCAAACAGCTCAAACATGAAAGGCTGTAGATTGAAGAGTGAAGGACATAAGTCTGTTCCACCCATCTCTCTCACTCCCCGGTCTCTTTGCCCTCAGCTCCGCCTTTTGTAAGAGCCCATTGTTGGTTGAGGATTTGAAGTGTGTTTTGTGGCTGACTTTGGCCTTTTAGATGTGCACAGTACAGTACAGCACTTTAGAAATTCTCTCTGCTGGGGCTTTTTCTGATGTGGGTGTTTTTTATTCTGCTCTAGGTGGGCCATGCTTGATGGGTCAGCTATCAGCTCTGTGCAGCCCTGCACACAAGGTCTTTGATTCACCACTCAAAGAAACACACACATACACTTGCACACATGCATATAAACATGTACACCTCACAGAGCGCAGTGCAGGTACGCACGCCTCACAGTCTCCTTGTTCTTGCCCTTGACTTTTCATTTGGCTTTTTGGAAACTCCAGCTTCCTCTCAACACAAGCTTGCTTTAGGATAGAAACAGGAGCCTTTATACATATACATACAAACAAAAAAATGTATTTTGTTTATCTTTCTGTCTTAGTGAAAAAATGATGATAATTAAGGCCACAGGCAAAGATATTCCTGAATAGAACAAAAGAGAAACAAATTCCAATTGAGAGCTAAAAAGAGGACAACAGGAATGAACCAAAACCACAGTCTTAGTAAAGCTACCTGCGACTCCTCTCTGCTCCGAGTTGTTCAATCGATTAAGAGGCTGTCTACACGAAAATGCTCTTTTGCGAAAAGGCAGATGTATTGCAATTTTGTATTTGTTTCATTTACTTACCATAGCCTCAGTTTCAGATTCTGATATCATTTTACATTAACAAAATGCCATTATGTGCAATTTGAAAGCCCCCACAGTTGCTGAGTTCAGCAACAGGGGCCGTCAATAATGGAACAATGATTGGTTGGGGTTTGGCACGAGGTATCTTTCACCATCACGATTGGTTAGTCGCCACCCGCAAAGGAAGATGGGATAACAATGGCAGCGTGAACAACATGAGCAGAACATGCTGCTGCATGCGACTTGCCTGAAGTCCCCTCGCTGCATAAAGCCATATTTGACGGTTCGAGATACAAACCTTAAATTAAGTGTTGCATCATACTTCTGTAATGAAGCGTCATTCTACCAAAATGTCAAGAAGCCCCTGAGGGTTTAGATAGATGGATAACTGTATTAATCCCTGAGGGGAAATTATGTTTACTGAGATTTCACAAGCAGAGATAGGAGATTTCTCAATAATTAAAGCAAATTAATTTACAAAAGTAACTAAAGGAGTATACAGACTCTCCTTTTGACTATTTTTGGTCATTACGAGCCTCTGAGAAAAGATCTGTCTCTACCACTCACACCTGGGCTCACCCAGCCCTAGCAACCCACATGAAGGCTGGTTAGATAAACAACCCACAAGTGGCCATAACGACTCTGAACCCAGAGCTCACATATGTCCTTAACAACTTTGTAACGACACTCCCACACAGAGTTTAAAAGCCTGCCATTCCCCTGCAGGTGGTTAGAACTGAAGAAGCCTCTTGGATGAGAGAAAAAACTGAAACACGTCCAGTTTCCTACGATACAGCACTTAGAATCTGTCTCTTTAGCAAATTAATACTTCACATAACTTTGTCTATGTGCTGTAAATTGCTGGGCAGGTGATGTACAGTGGGTTAATCAGAACAGCTGGCTGTCATCACTGTAAACAAGGTTTATGAGAGCACTTTGACTAAACCAAAACAGTTATATACATTATGAGACCTCCATTTGGAAAAAAACTTATAAATGTAACCTGCCTTTCTGTCCAATGAAGCTGAGTCCAGCAGAGACACAGACAACTAGTCAGAAAGACCACTGTCAGTGCTTGGCAAGCTTTGGATATTACTTGTACTTACAATAACATCTTATGTCCTGAGAACAGTCCTTGTATTATCATATTATTACTATGTTTCTCAGTTCTGCAGCACCATTTCCATTGAGTAACCAGCAACAGAATGTATATAATTCCACTCTGATTTTATTCACATATGCTCTACACTGCAATGCATCTGAGTATATTTTTCATTTACACTTTCACCATACTTGGTTATTGTTTCTTTTTCCACGTTTTTTCAGCCTGTGCACTGATTTCTTTTTTTTTTTTTTGCCTCTCATTCAGGCGTGTTGCATAAAACCAATTTCCTGACAGGCGTGTAGGAATTATGGTGATAATGAAACAGCAATAGGTGAGGTGAATGTTAAAACAAGATAAGTGCAGACCCATAAAGTGAGTGGATATTCTATTTCTATTAGAATTAAGATTGTATCCTGCTGGTGACTAGAGTATGTTGAACTGGATCCAGTTTTATACATACATGTAAATGTGCGTCCGTCAATAATGGAACAGTGATTGGTCGGGGTTTGGCACGAGGTATCTATCACCATCACCGATTGGTTAGATGCCATCCGCAAGGGGAGATTGGATAACAATGGCAGCGTCGACAACACGAGCAGAACATGCTGCTGCATGCGACTTGCCTGAAGACCCCTGCTGCGTAAAGACACTTTTGACAGTTGGAGATACAAACATTGCTTTGAATTTGTTGAACGTAAGGAAAAAAACTTGACTGTAAGGTGCACACTTTGCCCGATCAAAAAAAAAAAAAAGAGTACCTGCGGAGGCTGAGAATAGCCCCTCTCACACAGAGACGCTGTATTAACGCCGTAGCGGCGGTTCGCCAATTCTCCGCTGTTGGTCATTCACACAGAGCGTAGCACCGCTGGAATAAAGACGAACCGCCATGTAATTCACACAGAAAGCTGCGCTGCCACTCCTAAAGAGACGTGACGGTACACGTCATGATGATGACATCGGGGTGTTTCCCAGGTGTCCCCCATGTCAATCTAAACCCGCGGACCGTTTCTAATGTGTAGTGATTGAGAACCCGCTAAATGACATTATTACATAATTGCCATCAGTAAACAGGTCGCTGCGTGACTCTGTCACTTGCGAGGACGGAGGCTGTTTTCTGGGGGAAAATTCACTGAAGTCTGGGTCGGGAGGGCTGACCATCGCGGTGATTTCTATCAACACAACCACTTGAGTGAGTTCAAGGTTTTTGCCAGTGACAGACGCTGTTTTTCGGGCAGAAATGTGACGAAGAATTGGTAGGACAGGCGGGAGGACAGACGCTGCTCCGTCTACAACTTTTTTTCCTCATATAAGTTACCAACGACAGTTACAGTTACTACGTTACTTTTGTTTGGTCATGTAACATCAAATTAATTGTTAGATTAGTCGACTAAAAAAAAATTGAGCACCCACGGGCAAAAACATAAATCGGCGCCTATGGTAATGAGTAATGTAACTAATTACTTTCTTCAGGGAGTAATCATGTAATGTAAGGCAGTACTATTTTTGAGAGTAATGTGTAATGTGTAATATATTACTTTTTTGAGTACCGAGCCCCAACACTGTATTTAACCATATAGATACAAGACAACAATTGTATAAACTTCATTAATATCTACATTTAAAAACAACAGGTGAATAAGAGAGAGAGGAAATAGGTCTGTCATTTCTTTGATTTAAAAAAAAGAGTGAAAATGTGAGCTTTCAGTCTGCGAAGGAGAATGTGTCAAGTGTCTGCAGTCTTCATATCAAATGGGATAGAAACATTACCATCGGATGTGACTTTACAACTCATTGTTTATGTCAAGGACAGAAAAACAGCATTGTACATTAAAATCACTATTTCACTCAAGTTACATTAGCTGTGGCCTTAATGGATAGACTTCATGGTCAGTAAAAGGTTAATAAATATCTGCTTTTCATAGTTGGTGATGGTCAGCACAGACCTTCTAGCCAACCCCCTTCCCCAACACCTTGAGGATAGCAATGGCAGTGGAGCCCTGGATTAGCTAGGGTTAGCACTGGGTTATGTTAAAAAGGTATCCATCGCAAACATACAGCAGAAAACAACTGAATGTGGGTCATAATAAGCTGCCTTCACAGTCGACCTAGTCATCTTTCTGAAGAAGAAACAGTCGGAATGCCACTGTCTTGACTTCCAGCGTAGAACATTTATGTCCTGGAAATAAGACAAGCTAAAAGAAAGACATTTAATTCATTATTTCTTCTCAAGATCTCTTATTATGAGTGCAACTAAGCAAGATTATTCTTGTCTTTGTGAAGGCAGACTTCCTAAGCTCTCCAGTCTTGACCTTGAGTGGGCTGCTCCTCTGTTCAGATGTCCTTCTGCACATCTGCATTCATACTGTCCACGAAGCAATGATTACCTGGCTGTCCTGAGGGATTAAAGAAATAAAACACAGAGAAAGAACTCTTCTTGTCTGGTTGACACAATGTTCAGTTTCCTTTCAAACAGCCGGACTAATCTCAAGCCTCTTTCTTCTGTGTTTGTTGCTGAGGTTCTTGTGTGATAGCAGCTTGAGACTGCATGGAAACTCAAGGACAGGGCTATGAATGCAGGCTGGCTATTTTAGTTTTTTTGTTGTTGCCGGTTTTCTTTTATGCACAAAGAGAAGGCGATGCTCATCCCATGTTCTCTCTGCATTAGCATGTATTCAGGGTGTAAAATAATTGTTCAACAGCCAAACTATGAAATGCAAATATGTCGTATAGCAGCTTGTCTAGATGTTTTTTTTCTGTATGGAATATTAAAATACATGTTTGTTTATAGAGAACATATTTAACATAACATATTTTCATGGTGTCACGAAGACCAGCTCTAGCAGTAATGGTCTGCTATTTTCTTGACCTTGAAATCTTCTTGACCTATCTGGAATCACATCTGTTTCACTCCACTGTCACTTTGGTGATTCCATCAACAAGAGAGACCAAAATACTTCCATTTCTGGATGCTGCAGCTGACCACAGCTGGATCAGCTATCAGTCGGCTTAAACAGCTGTAGAGACGTCATATGAATGTATGCTGATACAGAGTCACGATCCAATACTTAGCCTTATGTAACCCACATTGAAATATAAAACACAATAAATATTTAGCTAAAAAGGATACACATGTTTATTTTGTTTAAAAGCATTCATATGTTTTTGCATTAATATGCATACATTTCATTAAAAGCCAGTTAATGCAGATTTGGCAGTAATTTAATGAAATTGATAAAAAAAAAAATATGCCTTTAAGAAATGTGGCGATGCTTCCCCTTTAAGAGACTCGTTGCCCCGTGTTTACGCATGCTCCGGTCAGAGCTGAGAAGAGCCGAGAGCGGAGTAGATGCGGAGAGGAGTAGAGATATTAACGATTAAAATAGTTACCAAAAGAGCTGGTTTAAAGCTTGGAAAAAGAATACCTACCTACTTGGTGTTTCATGAGGAACATGCTTGAATGAGCCACGATGGTTTTGGACAGGTTTTTTTGCTTACTCCTGAATGAGGCATGGGCTCAGAGTGGGCTTTGAAGTGGGTTGGTGTTGGGCCCCACAGGGGCATCCCAGAAGAATATACATGGGCGAGAGATGGGCATCCCAGTGGGTCAGCACATTTGGGAACTAGATGGGTCCCAACTGGGCCAAAAATGTAATTGTTATAATTTTGTTATATTATTGCCACTAAAGGTGTCATCAAAATGTTTTGGTATTTCGGCCACTTTAATGTGAGGTAACAAAAAGAAAAGAAAAGAAAAACAAAAAAAACATGAATAAACTCAACCACAGCCATAGATATACTATCTGCTCTTTTAGCCAGTGCATTTTTTTTTATAAACTGCGCGCGTGTGTGGCAGGGGTTGTCATGGAGATGAGAAGTAAACTCGCTACACTCATCATTCTGGAGTTGCCTCAGGATCACCAGGCCAAACAGTGTCGAAGGTAAGTCTTGACTAACAAACAACACCATAGAACTGAAAAAAGCACTGTGTAAACCTAAAAGTTTGTTCAACAATTTTTTTTCCTTTTAGCAACGTTCTTGCTAGCTAACAGACGTGGCTAAACGTCTGTTAGCTAGCAAGAACATTAGCTAGCAAGAACGTAAATGAGTCTAACATGTAATGTCCTAATTTGCCAATGTAGACTCACTAATTATGTCAGAACTACACAACTGTCAGACACTTGACACTCGTATCGTTTTTTTCGGAGGCTTTTTATTCCGTTTGACCGTTACATTCATTTTCACGTAGTCACAAAGAAGTACTACATTACCCATAATCCCAATGTCTACCAGTGGGGTCTGTGATTGGCTAAACTCTTTGTTACCCGCGGTGTTTCCGTTTCCGCAAGGACGCTCACAAGTTGGCAATCCGTGATCATCAGGAAAACAAGCAAATGGGTCCATTTCTCCGTCTTGAAACCATTTTGCAAAATGAATTACCATTTGAATAAAGGTGCAGACACGCCTACATATTTACGTGGTTGCTGTCTCTTATATTTTCATTTTTCGGTTTTTACGGACCGATTTGCTTGTTTTACTGATTTTGTTTTTTAAACAGAATAATGAAAGAATGAACCATACACGGATTAAGTTGCAGTTTTATTGTATTTATTTATGTATTTTGTGTATTGTTTATTATTTATTTAGTTTATCTTATCACAATTTAAATTTTTCAACATAACATTTTAATGCAATCTTCTATTTTAGTTAATTATACAAAATTTTAAGCTGATCCTTGTATTAAAAATAGAATCAGGTGTTAAATAAATAGAAAATAAAGAAATATATAAAATCAGATGGTTGTGCAGAGTGCATGGGAGAGAGAGGGCCAGTCGGATATTCATCTGGCTTATTCGTAGGTGCAGACCTATGCCATATACCATGACAGAGAAATCACAAACATTATTTGTAGATATTTATTTCACCACATGTAACATCTAAATAATACACTTTGTGATTCATGCTCCACCTCTCCCTCGCTGCTTTTTCTGGATGTCACTTACAGGGAATTTGAAAAGAAATTCCCTCACCAAAGACATAACAAGAAAGGATGCGGAAAAGGCAGTGTCAAAATGGCTGATTGTTGCCAGGGACAGGGGAGGAAACCGTACCACGAGAGCACATGGAGGAGAGCAAAAACTGTAAGTCACAATATATGCAAGATATAAATGACAGAGACAGTGCTCAGTGTTTTTCTACACTCCACTTTTTTATTTTTTTATGAGGTTTGCTGTGTTCATAATCATGGTGTGAATTTTGGCATCAAAACAAATACGGCACTTGAAGGTTTAGAAATATAATTTTGCTGTGATAGACTCATATTGCTACAGTATATAGGCTGTATAGGGTCTATAAATGTCTTAAATTCAATTTGGAGCAACCTTGAGATACTTCATAGATCACTGTAATCAGCTATCTCAAAGAACTATTTAACGAGGTAAGGTCCAACTTCATCTTTTTTTTTCTTTTCGAAGGGCCGTTGGAACAGGGAGAACACAGGAGTAGAAGACCATCATCATTACATAGCAGACATACACACATTACACAGTTTTTTCTATATTTGTTGTTGAATAAACTGTTTTTCTTAAAAATTGGTTTGGCCTCTCTCCTTTTTTTCACTATAGTAGCTTTTTAGTCTTCTAATCATTGTTTTATTCTTCAATTAAACTTCCTAATGTATCATCACCCCTATTTAATACCAATCTCATTACCAATGCTACTGTATTTTTTAGCCTTATTTTATTTCTATCTTCCTCTATTTTGTTTTATTTATGTTATTTTTATTTTTACTGTAACCCTGTATTACTTTCCCACCTTTGTATTGTAACTGTGACACAACAATTTCCCTCGGGATAAATAAAGCTTCTGAATCTTGAATCTTGTATTGAAAAGAAGCATCAACTGTCTGTGTTCATTGAATATAAACAAACATCTTAGTTTTACTTTTATACACCTTTCTTTACTAAACTAGGGGGGTGGTGGGCTCTCTGCATCTGCCATGTGTTTGGCTTGCAAATGATATCTGAGACTCGACGTACTTCAGTGGTAACTCATTACATGTCAATAGTAAGTACAGATAACTTTTGTCCTATCGACCGAACCATCTGGCAGTGAGATAAGTCCTTTCTCCATTTCCTTTCACTTTCGCTTTTCAGTCTACCGTGTTTTTCCCGAACGCCGACCCTGCTTCTTCTTCCTCTGATTCCCTTTCTTATTCTTCTGCAACCCTCTGGATCAAGACTACAGATGCCACCGACGGCCGTAAATCAAACAATGCGCGTTTCTTTTTTCTTTTTAATACCGAGTGTTAATCGCGCGTTAAAAATATTAACGGCGTTAAGAGGATGTTGCGTTATTAACGTGTTATTAAGTTAACTTTGACAGCCCTAATGTATGTGTATATATATATATATATATATATATGTCTATATATATATATATATATATGTATATATATATATATATATATATATATATATATATATATATATAAAACTGAGTTAGGTCCTACAACCCATGAAAAATGTAGGCATGGAATAAACTGTTTTTGCTCAAATGGGACCTATATGAAGCCCAATAAGGGCCCATCATCAACCCATGTAAGGGAAAATCTGTGGGACCCATATGGGGAAAACCTGGTTATGCCCATCTGGGACCCGTATGAAGCCCAGCATAGGCCCATCATCAGCCCATCAGGGCTGACACATGAGGGGCCTCCATGGAAACTGAGGACAAATTTAGCTGGGCCCCAGTTGGGCAGCCACGCTGGGCCCCACATATCAGCCCTGGTGGAGCCCATCCAGGCCCCACATGAGTGTGCTGACAGGGGTGTGAATCTCTCGGAGGCAGCGAGGGGTGAAATTTCACTCCGGCCCTGATCTGCTTCTGGAGGTAGTATGAAGGCCATGTTATTGGAGAACCAAACCAGTGTGAACGGATAAGCTGGCTTCGCGTATCGGGGGTGCGCGATTGGACCATCGTTAACTACACAGGTCCTTCACTCAACTTAATACAGAGAAATTTACCACAAGGCAACGTTACCTGACCAAAAAAAAGTAACGTTGTGACTGTAACTGTCTTTGGCAACTTATACGAGAAAAACATACCGCAGATATACGTGAAGAAGCGTCTGTCCTCCTGCTTGTCCTACCAACTCCTCCTCTGCCCAAAAAACAGCGTCTGTCACCGGCAAAAAACTTTAACTCACCGAGTGTTTGTAATGAAAATAAATCACCGCGACGGTCAGCCCTCCGGACCGAGACTTCAGTGAACTTTCGCCCAGAAAACAGCCTTCGTCCCGCGAGTGAAGGAGTAAGATTGACAAGGATGACACGGGGGAACACCGTAATAAAACACCGACGTCATCATCATGACGTGTACTGTAACGCCTCTTTAGGAGCCGCAGCGCCAGCTTTCTGTGTGAATTCACGGCGGTTCATCTATAAGGCGGAGCTGCTTCGCTCTGTGTGAATCACCATCGGCGGAGAATTGGCGAACTGTGGCTGCGGCTTTTATGCGTCTCCTCCTGTGTGAATGGGGCTTGTGACGCTGCACTGTGACAGCAGACCCTCGTGTACATCCAGCTGAAGTGTGTGAGACATAGCCCACGCTTGGTACCTCCATATCATCCATTGTTATTTTCATATTCCTTACGTTGTCACTTAAAATGACGTGGACGCGTTGCTTGTGTAGTTCACACGCATTCAGCATCTCCTCGATTGCTTGTTTTACATGCTCTGCTGTATGAGACCCACGAAACAAGTGCGTACACCGACATGTTGTAACTCTAAAGTGGAATAAATGTAATGTAATAAAGAGATGGTGGGCATACCAGGGATTCAGAAACTCCAAGTGACAAAGAGTTTTTATTTTCCAAGTGGGAGAGGGAATAGTGGATAACAGCAGCTATAACGTCTGAGGTGGACCTGTTTAGGCCTGTAGGCATATAGCAGGGGGTCTATGTTGTCTGCTGCTCTGAATGTGGGTCAGCAAGGGGGAAGATGGCTGTGGTCTTGAAGCACAAGGGAATGTTACTGCTGAGGGACAGGTTGAATATGGAGGTGAGAACGTAAGCCAGCTTGGTGGCACATGCTCTGAGAGCCCACCCAGTGATTTTGTCTGGTCCAGCCTCCTAGGGTTCATCTCCCTCAGGATTTCGTGTACCTGGTCTGATGAGATGGTTGGTGGAGGAGAGGGGGATCGGGGTCCCAGTGTGTGTATGCTTCCTCTCTGTGGTGTGGCTGGAAGTCTCGAGGCTGTCTGTGGAGCTGACGGTGCTGGTGGTGGTCCTTTAGTCTGTGATGGGCTATAGGCCTTGTCACATCTGCCTGGAGTCAGCAGTGGAATAAAAGCCATCCAGCTTTTCTCTGTACTGCCTTTTGGCAGCTAGCTCACTTGAGCTCGGTGCCATTGATTGATCGATTGATTGATTGACTGATTGACAATCTGTTGGTGTCTACCGCAGTATCTTTTCTAATACTGGGGGTGCCACTCAGGAGTAATGTTCTTTTAAAAGTGAAACCCCCTTTTGCACATGGGCACAATTATGTTGTCTTGATTAGCATATTTGGTATTAAAGTGATGGAAAGTAATCAAGTAATTAGAGCTCGACTGATTCTTAAATTTGGAGGGATTGGGATGCCAATGGCTGTAGCCCGCCATGTGGACAGCTGTCCTATACCCTTGAGACACTCTTAAGTGAAGAGCAGCCTTGGAGGATAAGTGACCCTGACAGGAGCAGCAGAAGACCAGGAGAGAGGCTAAGAGGTCAGTGTTTCAGTAAAAATAAGTTGGAGTGTTACTACAGCTCAAACACTGCACTTAAACAGACATAACCAGAGCGTCTGTGTGAGTAAACAGTTTGAGTCAAGTGTAGAATACACAACCAATGAGGCCACCTAATCAGAGGTAGAGAAGGGCAGGCCTTTTAAGAACAAGTCTGTCTTCTTGAGATGTATGACTGCGCCCTTGGCTTTTCAAACAGACCAATACAACGACAAGGAGAGATGGTAGAATGCATTTATACTGTTTTCCCTTGTTAGATCCATGAGCTTTATGAGCAAGTTAACTATGTGATATAGCATCTGACATAAACACATTTTATAGTGATCCCTCAAATGTGGTTATCAAACATAAAATATGTAACAGAGTAAGGATATTTTACAGTTTAACCATAAAGTTGATCGTCCACAAATTAAAGAAAAATAAAATATCAAATATACCAGACAACATATATGCCAATACTGATATATGTGATCATTCAATAATATTTGTAAAGCATATTAGTTTCATGAAATTGAATGAAAATACTAACCTGATCCTTTAACCAAAGATCGAGCTAGATTATCGAGATTATATATGTATATGATGATCATAACCAACATCATTAATGTAGTGGGGTAATTGGAAGGCACTCTGAATCGAGTTTTCCTGAATTTAGTTTGTAGTGAAACTGTGCCAGTTGACGTCTTTTTAGCTGTGCTCCTTACTTCCCTCGACTCCATAACTTACTCAACTCCCTCTTAATTACTACTGTTAATTTGCAGATACACACATTCAGACACATTCGCCTCTTTATAGGAACAGATGTGGAGTGTACAGTAACCCTATGATAGGGCAGCTTATATTATATTATACTTGAATACATAAAACACCGTTTGATGAATTCAGAGAAAGGTTCAGCCCTTTAGAGATCTGCCATTATGGATGAAGGTGTGATCTTTAGCAGGAGGTGAACAATTAGTGGTATAGCAATAAATAATCATTTTATTCTCTGTTGGGTCTGGAATTTCTGCACTACACAACATAGACAAAGAGTTTGAGCAGAGGAGAACAAGAGAATATACAATACAGTAATAAAGTCTACACTGTTGAACATGATTTTGCTTGGATTTACTTGTCCCTTCACACACACACACACACACACACACACACACACACACACACACACACACACACACACACACACACACACACACGCACACACAGACTTTGATCCATTAGTCAACACCATATCCCAGGGTTCCATCTGTCCCTGTTTTGCTCTCATCCTCCATGCTTTCCCGCAAAGTTGTCGGCTTATGTTTAATGAGGGAGTGTCAGTTGAATTATTCAGCTGTCATTTGCTGCTTTTATAAAGTAAATGGATGTCAGAGAGGCTTTTCGCTTTACAACATATCCCACAGTGTATTCTCTGCTGTGTAGCTGCATTAGATAAGAGTTGTTTTTTTTTGTTTGTTTTTTTTATGAAGGGTTGGTTATTCAGTATGTAAAGATGTTAGTTAAATGATGGAATAAAGAGGAATGTATTTCAGTTGAGTGCTTTTAGGTGGTGTAATACACCATGTGATCCAATCTGAGGATATTGCATTCTCAGTTGAACAGCTCAGTTGATATTAATTAATCATGATTTCCAAATGTTTGTTGGTTTTCATTAAATGTTGCTAACACGGCTTATAGAATTATCAATTTAATATGATTTGATAAAAAATGTAAATAAAAGAGTAGTCATACTAGATTTGAAAAGTATTCCACCCTTGTCAAAGTGTAAACATTTCAACAAAGTAATGTCAAAATGTTTTTAAAAACTAATTACTTAATTTAAAAATATAGAATATAAAATAAGTGATTGCATAAGTATTCCCCCTCCCCCCTTCAAGTCAGTATTTAGTAGATAAACCTTTGGCTTCAATCACAACACTGAGTCTGTGTGGGTAGGACTTAGTCAGGCTCGCTCATCTGGACACTGCAATTTTACTCCATTCTTATTTGCAAAACTACCCAGGCTGTCAGGTTGCACAGGGATTGGGTGTGAGCAGCCCTTTTCAAGTCCAGCTAAGAAATTCTCTATTGGATTGAGGTCTGGGCTTTGACTCCGCCACTCCATAACATTTACCTTGTTGTCTTTAAATCATGTCTGTGTAGCTTTCGCTGTATGCTTCAACTCATTGTCTCACTGGAAAATAAATCATCTACCAAGTCGTAGTTATCTTGCACACTGAATCAGGTTGTCCTCCATGATTTAGATATATTTTGCTGCAGTCATTTCACCCTCTGCCTGCCTGCTGCCGAGAAGCATCCTCACAGCATGATGCTGCCACCACCATGCACTGTGGGGATGGAGTGTTTGTGGTGATGTGCAGTGTTTTGTGTCTAGTCTGATGGCCAAAAAAGTCTCATCAGACCAAAAACACTCATCAGACCAAAGCACCTTCTTCCAGTTGACCTTGGAGTAATCCAACATGCCTTTGGGTGAAGTCTAGTCAAGGTGAGCATTGTTCAACAGTGGCTTGCTCTTTGGCACTCTCCAATAAAGCTTTGACTGGTGAAGAACCTGGGCAATAGTTGCTGAATGCAGATTATTCCCATCTCAGCTGCTGAATCTTTCGAGTACTTCAGAGTATTTACAGATATCCTGGTGGCCTTCCTCACTAGTCTCTCAGTTTGTGAGGATGGCCTGCTCTAAGGATATTTTCAATAACCTTTCCACAGAGTAGCTTTAAGTGGTCTTTTGTCTTCATGGTGTAGTTGTAGCCAGGGACACTGATTAACATTGACTGGGCCTTTAGACACAGGAGTCTTTATACTACAGTCACTTGGGACACATTCCCTGCACAAGGTGACCTCAGCTGACCTCTGCTGAATTAGGTCAGTCACGTTAATGGGGATGAATATTTATGCAATCAAATATTTTACATTATATATTTTTTATTTATTGACATCACTTTGTAAAAATCTATTTTCACTTTGACATTAAAGAGTTTTTTGTGATTTCAAATTTCAAAAAATGCAATCTCATTGAGGAATGCCCCAATCCAAACAATTGATCCCAATCCCTTGTACCATCCCACCTCCTAATCCCCTGTATTCCCTTTAAACACTCTCCTACCCTACATCTTCCTGCTGAAATTAATGTATAACCTCATTGTAGGAACTAACAACATTATCCACCTTTTTCATTTACAAACGCCTACTTGGATTTTTGCACCATATCAGCCCTACCTTGCACTTGGCAGTGTGCACTGGTGGCTTCAGCAGCTTAGAGATTTTATTTTGTTATAAATATAAAACTCATATATTTTGATAAATGTTTTTATGCACTCTGACACCCTATTTACATTGTAAGCACATGTCACTGAAAAATTGTAATGTCCGTCCAAACTTGTTTGCTTTGCAGATGAATTATTAATTCTGCTAAAATAAAATTCTAGTAGTAAGTATTAGTATTTGTTTACCCATATCATTTAAAATTGTGTGCAATATAATTTAGCTATACTCTTAGCTAAATCTAATCAATACAAAGGAGTATTAGGGCCAGCCCCCCCCCCTCCAAAAAAAGCCAGCCAAAAAAAAACCAATCCTGCACAAGGAAAAAAAAAGCCGGCAAAAAAAAAAAAAATCTGTTGCAAAAAATAAGTCAAGCAAAAAAAAGAAAAAAAATCCAGCACAAGAAAATTTTTTTTAAAAAGTCTGGCAAAAAAAAAAAAAAAAAAATCCGGCACAAGGATAAAAAAGCAGGCAAAAAAAAAAAAAACGTTACGAAAAAAAGGCAGGCAAAAAAAAACAAAAAAAACAGCACAAGGCCAGCTGGACGTCTGTGGAGTGTGAAGGGGATTTTCTGAAGTGGTGAAACTGTATTCGTGCAGTAGTGTCTGCGTCTCAGATGCCGCGTCTGTCTGAGCTCCACATCGACAGGATCAAACAACTTGATCAGTTGCCTTATTGTATCTTGTGATGCAACATACCCTCTCTGGATCGCACGCAGGTGCAACCATCGGTACCCCTGCATCTGCCCCGTTCCAGCTATTTCATTTTGTATGAATGTGGCCACCTCCTCCAAGTTCCTCCAAAAGAGAGAGAATTTCCTTATTATTATAGCTGATTCTGAAGTACCAAAGTACTTTGAAGTACTTTGATACTTTCTAAATTAATTTATTTTTATGCCTGACATCTTTTTTTTTTTTTTTTTTTGCCTGGCTTTTTTTTTTTTCTTGTGCAGGATTTTTTTTTTTTGGCCTGCTTTTTTTTTGGGGGGCTGGCCCTAATACTCCTTCATAAATCAAGCCTTTAATAACAATCCTAAAGTCATAATATGTCAGTGTTTGTCAGCAAACTTCATTTTAAAAATCTCATTAGACATTGCACATTTGTTTTTGGTTAACACCTTCATGTTTTCCTCAGGATGAATTGTCATAACTGAGCTGAGCCTCTGCCATCTAGTGCCAGGCACGTGCACGCATGAGGTCCAAAGGGTGCTTGAGCCCCTGCCCTTTTTGCCTTGTATTATAAAGTGCCCCTTTTGTGTGTTTTTTAATGACTACATAAATTCCTGTTGTGCAAAGGGATGTCAAAATGCCAAAAGAGATGCTACTTTCAAATTAAAAGCCCCCCGCTAAGTTTAACTCCGATGGGGTGCAATGTAAAGCTCTTATTTTGAAGACAAAGAAAGAGAGAGAAAGAGAGAGAGAGAGAGAGAGAGAGAGAGAGAGAGAGAAGCTGCCTCATCAAAACACCACCATGCACGTAGATGAGACGTGACAGTGGAGCTACTTGAACCTTTGTGAGAAATAAATCATTTAACATAACTTCCTTGTGGGGGCTAACAAGTCGCCTTCCACTCATTCAACGTGCTTAAATATGAGTCATATTTCAGAAGAGTGTCAATTTGTGCTTGTTAAGCTAACTGCATTTTCTGACTTTAAACCCCTGCCCCTCTATAATCATGTGCACATCCCTGTCTAGTGCCATCATTAGGTCAGGCACTTTGTCTAGTGCTTTGGTTTGAGACCAAATACCTGCAAACCTAGTGACATTACCTTAGTGCTATAATCAAACATTAGCAACTCACTCAGAGCACTAAGATGGTGAATATTATGACACTTAATTCAGTTTATGTGTGTTTCACTGCTTAAATCCCATTTCTACTGCCTATTATAACGTTAGAGCTAACGGACAAAATGGAATTGAACATTTTAGAAGAAGAGTTTGGGACCGTGTCGACATGTAAAATGCAATCAGTTCACTAATTACACTGCAATCTCAGCAAAACAGTAATACAATGAAAATGCTCATTCACATCCACCGTTGTAGCTTTAAATAGATTTTACTGACTTTGACTTGTTGACATGGCTCAATATCCTCAGATATCTTTGCTTTTACAACAGCCAATGAAGCTGATTTAAAGTGTATTGTGATCCATTATGTTGTAAGAGTAATAACTCTTTTTCCTGAGGTGGGTTTACTCCTCATGATTATGTTTGTGAGGTACAGTTATACATAAGCTGGGCTGGTGCCAGGGCAAATTGGATTACGTCTCCCAATGTTCTCCCAAGTGTTTTATTATCCCTGTATTGAAGGCATAATGTGATTACATGGTGATGCCCTTTGTTCAGAGCACCATTATCCTGATGCTGTGCCCATGAGTTCATTAACAGCACATTATGACTTGTGATACACAAGCACACTGAGGAGGGCAAGCTAGTACAGTTTGAGTCATTCATGTTGCATTCAGGCTGGCTAGGCTCCTACTATACGTAGGCGGCAAGTGAATTTTCAGTTTAATCAAGTGTAATTGAGTAATGAACTGTAGGTATATTATATAAGCAGTATTAAGTTGTTAAAGTGACAGCAGTCATCAATTCCTCCCCCGTTTTACAGTATAACCCATTATAACACAGACCTTGACTCTTACCTCTGGCATGACTCACATTGCCTGTTTACAAGCCCCTTGTTAACAGGCAACCAGCGGAAACCTGTCCCTCCACCCACATTTCAATCCAGATGGCCATCAGCAGCCTAGTATCCCTCCACAACAACCTCAACTCCTTTTTTCAAGATTCGCGACAGACAACACCTTCCGGCTAGAAGCAATCATCTCATCCCTCAAGCCTGCAGCAGAACCCTCTGTCAACATGGAGAAGGTGTTGAGAGCCCTCAGAAGGACCAAGGAGAACCCAGTACCTGGCCCAGACAGGATCAGTGGCTGGGGTCCTGCAGTGTTGTGAAGATCAGCTAGGGGGCGTGTTTCAGTTCCTGTTTCAACAGTCCCTGGACAGCGGCACAGTTCATCAGCTATGAAAGCGCTACACACTGGACCCCATTCCCAAGAAGAGCTCAGTCAAAGCTCTGAACAATCTGAGGCCTATGGCTCTCACCTCTCGTGATGAAGGCTATGGAGAGTGTTGGGATTGATGGTTGGGCAGGAGTGGTTATTACATAACGATAATTATTGATAGTAATTATTTAAATTAAATTAATCAATTTTAATCGAAATTAATAATAAAATCATTCAAACTAGGAACCACCCTGGAGCAGGGACCAATAACCATACCAAAAACAGTCTCAATGAAGGGTTCACTTTAAATGTAAATATATGTGAAATCTCTCTATAAAAGCAAATAACCCCTGTCTGTCTGTCTGTGTGTGTGTGTGTGTGTGTGTGTGTGTGTGTGTGTGTGTGTGTGTGTGTGTGTATTCCTCAAATATCTCTGCGGATCAGGATCAGACTGACCTGAGAGTTTAAACATGGCTGCTGCGTGGTTCAAGGGTGTGCTATTTCGCGTTTGTTTGGACTGCAATGATACCGTTAATAAATTATTTCATAAATGCTTTACAAATTCCACGAGCATTGTCCACCGGAGCCACTACAGTCACATGCGCATCAGAGCCAATCACTGCACACCGTGGCCACGCGCGCACCAGAGCCAATCACTGCAGAGCCCACCGCGACCCCCCACCTTAAGAAACAAGCAGATTTATACCTGCAGCAGCGTGAGCTGGACCGGGATTTTGCTGGCGGTTCGGTCCCGTTCTGTTCTGTTCTGTGCATCTAAACTGACTGTTGTGGATTAATGAGATTAAACGAGTCCGGACCAGATCTGTTCGGGTCTGAGGAGATCAGGAGACGCGCGGACAACAAAGTGGAATCGGAATCTGTGGATGCTAGCTGCTAGCTACATGGCCCACCTCCCGAGGCGACGCACCGGAAGCATCGGCACGTCCAAAACCGGACCTAGGGTAAATAATGTCCGCCACGCTTTTTCGCGAACATTGCCATCACGTTTGCTTTGTGTCTGGTGCAGGAAGAAACGGTAAAAATGGGCTTTTGTCACGAAAGTGTCCAAGCAGCAAGTTTGGTTGTTGAGGAACAGGAAGTTGTGGGAGGGACCTAGGCGGATGATTGACATGCAACGACGGTCGGTGTGTGTGAGAGTTGAGAGATTTGTGACATTTAGCGTGTTTGGAGTGTGTAGTTAGTGTGTTATGTAGTGTTTGGTGTAGTGTGTTTAGTGAGTAGTGGAGTCGTTTTTTTGTTTAATGAGTCAGAATAATGAGGAGAAGCTGAATGTGGAGCAGGCAGTCCAGCTCTTCAT
Organism: Sparus aurata; assembly: GCF_900880675.1. NCBI lineage: Eukaryota > Metazoa > Chordata > Actinopteri > Spariformes > Sparidae > Sparus > Sparus aurata. The sequence goes on from NC_044188.1 coordinate 34,886,775, forward strand.
TCAGCTGGAAGGAGCACAGGCAGACCTGAGCATTGCCACACATTTAGATAAACATCAATTTATATTTGCATTATAAGTAAAAAAAAAAAAAAAAAAAAAAGGTTTGTTAAACATATTTGTGGTTTTCACAGTAAAAAAATCTAACTTTTTCTACTCGGATTTCATGTTTTTTGTGATTTTAGGTCCATTGTGTTAATACAGTATGTCAAAATAAAAAAAATAACTGTACAGTCACACATGTGAGGTTGTGCTGAAAATAATGACACCAAGTAAATAGCTTTTAAGATGAAATATAATGGCAAAATCAAAAATAGTAAAAAACAGCCAATTATACCCTGGAATATCGGATTTCACAACAAACCTAAATATCCCTGACGTCCCACCTTCAAACACAGCCTCATTTGGCCATCCATGAAAAAGCTCCTTAACCTCCCACTTTTTTAACGGGAATACACTTTTCTTACGGGCACTGCACTAATATTTCTAATTAAAGGAAAGGTGAAGGAAAATGAATCAGAGCACTGACCATCACATTGAGGAGTTACCACAAAACATATGCACAAAATAATCACAGACAACTAATCTGTACAATGTAATAGATTTAACTAACGTTAGCAAATTGATCATATCAATAATATTTCAATCACCAAAAATCTACAGCAGCTAATCTATACAACTAAAACACTAAGACAAACTCAAGCAACAAATAACAAACAAGCATTGCATGCAGTGTGTGTGTCTATGAGTCCGAGAGACAAAGACAAAAGAGATCTAAGATGGCGTCATAGAGAAAGCGAGTCAAGATGACGTCACAGAGTGTTCCTGCATGTGCAAGGCTTGAACAAACCATGACAGAACACTGTTATCTCACATGGTCTTTTGAATACACACAACCAGTGTTGTTCCACAAAGGTACCACGTGACAAAGTATCTAATGTTATGCTAGTGATGTCTTGAGATACACGAATATAATGTTATAAGGAGGTCATTAATCATAAGTCTCCTAAGTAATTCACAAGATTACGTATATGTGTCACTTGGAATGTATGTGTTTATGTGTACATGTGGGTTAGTTCCGAGAGAAGGGGGGAGACAAAGACAAAACTGCTATCCCAGAGGGGGAAACAGCTCTGGAAACACAATACTTACATTCCTATCACTCAGCAGCCAAACAGAGGATGTCCTCCTTCTGCAGGGATAAGAGAGAGGCTGGTTGTGCAACTCTTCTCTTGACTTGGAACGTGTTTGCTAAACACTGGGCAGTTTTGGCTTGTCCAGTGAGGTTAAAGACGTAGGCCTAGGTGGGTAAAATCCAAACGTTTGTGTTCTCCCTTTGAGTAACAGTTGTGCAGATGAAAGCTGATGCAATACATTATGATGGGACTGCAGTGAAACAGGCGTTCAGCTGTTCTTATCTTCTCCGTGTATCTGGTTGCTGCGGAACTGACAATGTGTTCACATTTGTCACAGACATAAGAAGATGGGAGTTTTCAAACCAGGGGGGTCTGTGACGACCAGGCACCACCTACTGGACACTAGGGTCTGTGCTCTTTCCTTTGCTTACCAGACTTTGTCAGTGCAAGGAAGCCACAATTAAGCTTTGGTCTATGACAGGCCGGAACCATGTGGTGAGGATCCTGACAAGAGGGTCATAAAGAAACACATCTTTACAATAACTGACCCATTGATGGACCCTCTCCAGTTCACTCACTGTGCAGGCAGAGGGGTTGATGATCCCAAAACACTCATCATAGACACAGTACACAAACACCTGGAACACCCCAACACCACAGCCAGACTCCTGTTTTCAGACTGTCTGCATTCAACACCCTACAGCCACACATCTTTGCAGAGAACCACTCCACCCGCTTCCACCTGAAAGACCAGCTGATCCTGTGGATTACAGACTTCCTGACCAACAGGTGACAGAGGGTGCTGGTCAATAACACCTTCACCGATGTCCAGGTCACCTCTACAGGCTTCTCTCAGGGCTGCGTCCTCTCACCTCTGCTCTTCATCCCTTATACCAATGACTGCAGGTCCACCCATCCTAACTGTCATCTGGTACATGGATGACACAGCTCTCCTGTCCCTGCTCTCAGGCCCCTCACATTACCACAGCTCAGTGCTGCATGAGTTTGTGGAACGGTGTGATAAATCAGTCCTGGAGTTAAACAAGGAGAAGACCAAAGAGATCATGGTTAAGTTTTCTAGCAAGCAGAGGGAGCTGGCTGCATCTGCTGTTAGCACAATCCACGGGAGGAATATAGACTTTGTGGAGGACCACAAATACCCGGGTACAATTTTTGACAGTATGTTTAAATTTGCTCTCAACACTGAGGAGATCCACAGGAGATGCCAGCAGTGGCAGTATCTCTTGAGGAAGCTCAACACTTTTGAGTTAAATAAGAATATTCTCAGGACATTTTATCTACTCCTTCACAGATAGTGTCATCCCTTTCTCCATCACCTGCTAGTTCCACTCCATAAGCCGGCAAAACAGGACACGCCTGCAGAGCACAGTCAAAGTCTGCTCTAATATCATTGGACTGCCGGGTCAGAGCACTTTTCACCGTTTGTGAGCACCAGACACCGTGGACAGCGGGCAGGATCCTTCAGGTTCCCCAGGGACAAATGAGTTTTTGTTTTTTTTATTATTCATGGAATTACTTATTAGTCTTATATGTTCACAGTGTTGCTCCACAACATATAAAGGTCTGAAGTCTTGTTTGAATGTTCAGTTAAGATGAACATTCCGTTGACCGACACTTCACTCAGTTAGTGGATAGATTCCACAGATTCTCTCAGCAGCTTTTTTTCAGGGGAGCTGTGGATTATCTCCCAGCTACGTGATATAGGAGGCTGCTGATATGATCTGTGGAGGGCCACATGAAGACAAGACACCTCCTTCCTTTTGAGGCCTGAATAAAGATATACCTGGTGTGATAAAACCTGATAAAAGTGACATTTCTCACCAGACATGCTGTCACCAGAGGAGACAATTATCAGGCCTATCTACATCTGTAATTACTTAGCTCTACATTGTCCCTTTGGCTTTTACCATATTCTCTCTTTTGATTTGTGCCCGAGTTTTATGTAAAGATGTTAATAAAATGTTTGCCCCAACACATTGCTTGAATCAGAGGTCAAGTCTTTCTCTTCACTTTACTTTTTTTTCCCACTAGGAAATGTATGTAAGTTAAAGAGCAAAAAAGCCCATGAACTGTGCAAGTAATAACCCCAATTTGCAAGAGCAGAAAGCTTCAGATAAAATTAATCCATGAAGGCTGCACTTTAAACTATTGCTGTGAAATCCACGTTTTTGTTTTTTTTACTGTTTTTGCATAGTAAATTACAGTATACTTTTTCACTGTAGATTACTGTGTATTCTGTCAAAAAATGCAGCAAACGTTGTAAGGAAAAAGTTACTGTAAAAAAACCGAAGTAATCAGTTCACTACTGTAAAGAATCACAGTAGATAAAGATGTATTGTAAAAATTACAGTAACCAACAACGTACTGTATACATTTACGGTATCCAATTATGTACTGTAGAAAAAACACAGTAACAAGTAATAAATAACAGTAACTGCAAAGTACTTAAAAATAGTAAAAATCTCAGTAAAAGCAATACACTGTAAAAAAAAAAATTACAAAAAATTAAGAAAATTAAGTAACCAACAATGTACTATAATAGCATGTTAAACAGTACAGTACATATATATCAACATACATATCAATATATTTTGTCGTATCACTATTTTCTTACATACTGTAGCTTTAATGTTTGGTGTTCAAGGGAACACAGCTGTCAAGACTCTCATGGCATGGATAATCATCTAAAGTGAGCTGAAAAATATACATTGCCTATCAAATGTATTGAATTAGAGTATTTTACTGAAAAATTTGCATCTGGTAAATTGTATTATTAAAAAATATATGATGCATAAATGGTCTAATCTCTCCTTTTTTTTCTTTCAGGTCATGAATGTGAATTTATCTGAGGGAGACAAGATGGTGTTTGAAGATGTGGGCCATGGGGAGAACACCATGCTGGCCAACGAGTCCATTCTGATGAGGGGGTTGGTAGTGCGAAGCCACAGCAATCAGATCTTTATCCGGTTCCACAGCCAGAGATCTCAGGTTGGATCAGTCCTGCTCAGATACCAAGGTACATGACACAAGTACACTAGAGTTTTGAGAAAACAGCCAACATAAAATGTAAATGAATACAATTTAATAAACAGTCTTAGTTAAGCCAAGTAGGAAGGATGGGTCCCTGACGTGCTATGTAAGTCCTTTGACAAAGCTTAAATGAAAACAATGATAGCTGTACTTATATGAAGCCACTGAAACACGGGGAAATAAAAAAAAAAAAAACTCATCACAATGATTTCTCAATATGCATCAGAAATGCATGTTCTGATCTGAAATCATGATTACACTCTAAGAAAGCAAGCCATTTATATCTGAAAATTAGTTCATGTAATTGAGTTCAACCTAAAACGTCTGTCATTTTAATAAGTCAATCAGCCAGTACTTTGGTAGGTTTGGGCTCAAGGATTTATAACACTGAAAAGAGTCCAATTATTAATGAAAACAGCTTTTAAAGAGCTGAAACTGACGTTGAATTATCCAAAACTTGCAAACTGATTAATGTTATTATCCACATACATAAGGGCCCAGAATATATAACATTATGTCTAATACAAGCCGACCTCTGTATTCTATGGCCTGGATGTCCGTTCTGGAGAAAGACTCATGTGAGATCAAGCTTGTAAGGCCTAGACAGGTACACCTGTCTTGTATTCCTGGCAGATTGTTGGTGACATGTTGGATGTGTGTTACCACATATTAACGCGTTGTTGCTGTCAGCCAGAAAATGACTTGTGCTATCAATCAGCCACATGATTAAGTAATACATTATATTTGTAACAGCTTTATTTGTCAGTTGTACGGACACTGTCTGAGGGACAGGAATTGCTGAAAGTCTTTATCCTGCCGCTTGCTTATGACAGAGGAGTGAAAGTGAAAGTTTTTTCTGCTCTGCTGCTTCTTTGGAGTGACAATTCATGAACAGTGATGTAAATGTATGATGGTACTTTAACACCCCCCAGTAGAACGGGTCAGCCCTGGTCCTGCTGGTCAGATTTCATCCCATTAAACTGAGACTAGAGACTCCTGTACTTGATAACTCTTCATTTATATTTGTCTTTATTGATTAAACTACAAAGCGCAGATGACATGAGCAAACTTCTCCCCTGCTAAGAAGTGACATCAACATTATTACCAGCTGCTAAAAAGCAGTCTGTACTGTTTTTGCTTGTTCCTCACCACAACTGGCCAAATGGAAAAATAGCTAAATAAAGCTTGTTTTTTTTAATGCCCTGCTAGAAGCTGGAGCAAAAAGAAAGCCCTAGCCTATAGAACACACACACACACACACACAAATCCCCAAAGCCCATTTAACTACCCCCTTTCTGGTTGAATTGATAGAGACATAGTAGGGCAGTATCAGATCTGTAGGAAGTTTCAACAACTTTTGGAGATAATTGTAAATGATAGGTGTTACTATTTTTAAGACTTAACCATTTTATTATTTTACTTTTATATTGTAAACAATGTAACCAACCGATTCAAAAAGTATTACAATTAATTCAATTTGTTCTTCTAAATCAAACATTACTCCCGCCCATCACTTTTAAACATCGAAAAACTAACCAACAATTATACAGGGCTTAAAGTATTCCGGCACAGTTCCGGATTTCCAGCATGCCGCGTTTGGCTACAGGAAAAAAAAATTCCAATATTAAAAAAATGAAATCACTTGATAGTTCATGAGTGCGTCTGCCAATGATATGATGGGAACACAACTCTCCCTCTCTCAAACTTACATTATTATCCAATCAGAAGTAAAATGGGGCGGGTCTTGGAAATATGTGCTTCAACCGAGTCTCATGCTGAATTGATACCCGTGCAGAGATGTCACGTAGGAGATTAGGATGGAGAGTAAATTCATGAAGCCTGGGGAAGATGCCCTCTTAATTGATAACGGATTAACAAATAAATGGCGCTGGGCGTGGATAGAAGGAAAAGGTAAAGACGGTAAGTCTTTTGGTAGCTCATGCAAGAAGTTAAAGGGATATTCCGGTGTAAATTGAATCCATGGTCTAACACACCGTGAAACTGTGTTAGACTCCCTCTCGAGAGATAAAGTTTGTGGACCGCTAGCTAACGTAGTTTTAGCATCCTCAGAAACGACCGCACGACAACATTAAATTGCAGTTAAATGGGTCCAAATATAAAACCGCCATTAAAAAGCCACAAAAAATGCTCAGAACAGCACCAAACTTAAGCAACATTAGAAATAGGGTCCCAGCACATATTTTGAGGCATCAAACATTTGATATAGTTGCCGTACTTGTCGGAATAGATAAACAAATCTCACCACCCGAGAAGCCTTCCTTGTTGTGGGGAAGCCCTGTGAGTCGGTTACCGAGTGCAGTAGAGTCCCGCAGCTCAATGATGATCATCACTGCGGGATTCTAATGCACTCGTTAATCGACTCACAGGGCTTCATTCAAGTTTAGACATAAGACTTTAACTTCTAAGTCTAAGTTCAGTATTAAGTCATTTATTTTCTGTCTATCAAGTTGTCTAAACAGTGACTGGAGTCCATTGCTCTGCTTGCTTCAGATGTCTTGTGAAGCACATCAATAAATGCATAACAGTATTATTATCGTGAAAGAATAAGGCTTGTGTAATTTGTCACTGAAGAAGTTGCCCATGTGATTTTTATGGTTGACAGCCTAACATATTGGTATGTGCTGTTATTCATGCTATCATCCTAACCCTAACCCTATCTGATATGGCAGTAATTTAAAGCGGGAAAAAAAAATCTATTTAACTCCTACCATAATTAATTAAGGGGAAAATCCTGTAGCAATTACATCTTCATAATAACCAACAGAATATTAGATACATGCCCATTTTACATTATTTTGTCAGCATGTCAGTGGTTTAGAATTATCTAAGGAACAGAATGAGCTGGCCCATCTGCTGCTCAACATTTAGCTTAACATCCCAGCACTCCTCCTATGATGAAAGATGCATGAGTGTTTTTCCATCAAGCGATTATATGAAGCATGCAGCTCTACATCAGGTACATCAATTGCAATGTTTTCTAATTAGGGTTTTCAGGGAGATATTGACACCAGTAATTTTAAATGGAAGCAAATATGTATTAAACAATTGTAAAAGTTTAACAATATCCAAACAATGTTTATAGATAAATTACACAGTATTTTCTCTTACCAGTTACAAAGTATTATGAACTTTGACTACAACTTTTCAGTAAACAGTTGCTTCATAAATGGTAAGGATGTGCATCTCTCCCTTATAAGACGATTCGATACGTATCAAGATACATGGGTTACGATATTATAGGGAAAATACTTTTTATTATGGAGAAATTTGACTCCGTTTTGGTATGGTTTGATGCAGTTTGGTAGAATAAGATATACTCCGATACAAGCCTTTGTTTCATGTAGACAGTAATTTTCTATTATAAATTAGAATAAGCCAATTCTATAAATGTGGCATTGCTTATCGTCAAATAGATATATAATAAAAGACCAGGGAATCCTACGTAGTTTGCTTACTCATATGTATATCTTTATATTAACCTTCTTATACCTCAGTGTATAAAGAAACGCCTGTTGTCTCATCCTGGATCTGAGAAACAACTATCCTGATGAGCAGGGTCTCTCTGAGCTGGATCTGTTTGCATTGGACCTCCCTTAACTGGGTGTCACTGACTGTCTGTATCCTCTGCTTCCTAGTCATGAGTGTATGAAATCACACCTACGATTAACAAACAGAAAAAATGTGCAGTATGGTTCAATTCAGTACATTCTTTTAGTAGACATGACAGTTGACAGTGTGCATTACTACCAGCAGTAGTGCTAGCTTTACTACCATCCTTGTCACCTGCACAGGTTTCACCATGCCATCTCACCAGGTGAACGCCAAGATACGTGCTACCTATGTACATAAGCACTGCTCTACAGAGCTTGCAAATGGCCTGCTTTAAGTCCTCCTTATAAAATCCAAATCTCTTCCAAACCCTTTATTTTAGATTTGATGGTGCTATGTAATTCTTACCAGCATTGTTAGACATGTTGCTGTTGCTGATCCCTTAATCCCCATGAATTATTACAGAATCTGAATTTATCACCCAGTCAGTCCAACATCATCATAAAGCTGTTATGTTTCTAAATCAAAACTGAATTACTTTACATTACCTTTTAATTTTTGGTACAACACATTTTAATATACCAGATAAATCTATGGATCCTCCATGTTACTATACAAACACGAAACAAACATTATGGCTGGTAAAGGGGTCTCTGGTAAGGATACAAAATGGAAGAATGACTTCTCTGGGTCACACATTGTACTGTATATCACACACTGAACGACACAATGAGATTGAATATGCAGCCTGCTTTCATATAATGTGTATGGCAGCTTCCTGAAAAGTAAGAATATTGACCCTGTATATGAATAGAATTCCCAGAAGGATGTTGTATGTATGTCAGGAGTGAAATATTGCAAACTGATGTGAACATGTTTTAAGCATGTATATTAAAGAATACAATCACATATCCACGCCGCTTGTCTGTCAGTGTCCCCTAGTGCTGTCTGGCCTGCACTTTCCTTTCTCTGCCTGGGAACAATAAGTGGCACCAGCAACTCAATGTGATGAATCCTATCTCAGCCAACACACACACTCCCTCACTGCTCAAGCCATTGCAATCCAAAAACATTGAATGTATTGATCAACATTCTTTTTCTAGTATTTCAGTCAAAAAATCAGGGAGGGTAGGCTGGCTCCTGGAGGGATTTAAATAGAGAAGCACAACATGGAGTGTTTCTGTCTATCTGGAAGGTTTTAGCTGAAGGTGTGTAAGCTGAAACTTCAAAAGTTCTGTCTGCAGTCCAACTAATGGGTCAGTGCAAATGCACTGATTAGGGAGGCTGGCAGGATCTGAGAAGAAAGGAGCTAACAACCACTTTGAATGTCATTACTGGTTTAACTTGTAAAACCTGGGCAGAATTTGAAGGTAGCTCCACAAATATAGTGGGTCCATATCACCGGCTGTAGCTCAGGAGGTAGAGCGGGTTGTCTAGTAATCTAAAGGTTGCTGGTTTGAATGCCAGCTTCCCCCAGCTTCATGTCAATGTGTCCTTGAGCAAGATATTGAACCCCAAATTGATAAGCAGTTGGTGCCTTGCATCTGCCATCAGTGTATGTGTGTGTGTCTGAATGGGTGAATGTGGCAAGTATTGTAAAGCACTTTGAGACTTGAAAAGCGCTATAAAAATGTACCATCCCCAGAGAAACCAACAACTGATGCTCTTTGCTGGCTATCCTTAGCTGTAGCTAGATTCTGTTGCTAAGCTAAATAGCTCATTGTTCAGTTAGTCATGGAGCCAGTATAGAGCTAGAGCGCCTGTCTGGACCAAGTCCTCAGATCAGGTGCTTAGCTTAACCAGGTTGATCAGTATAAGAATTAGAAATGCTAGTTACTGAACTGGCACTGAATACAGCCGCCAAGCCTGACAGTTTGAAGACAGGGGATAGAGAATGGACCTGATTTAAAACTCCTCTGACCAAGACCATGTCTCTGTGGATGAGAAGACATGGTAGGCAAGGACAAGAGAGGCATGAAGCTTCACATCTTACTCACTGTATTGAGGATTCATTTCATCCAAACCAAAGGGGATTGTGGAAAGACAAATACTTTTGTTTTGGTGAGTTTTAATTTAAATTACGTCAAGTTTGAATAAAGTTTGTTTGACTTTTAGTAGTATACACTATAAATAGTATTACAGGACAGGACATACTGGGACAAGCTGGTTAGCATGCTTACTTCAGTAAATATCTCTGCAACACAGTGCATAGACGTCTTTGACGCATCAATACTTGACTTTCTTCACAGTCAGATAATGATCGAAAGTTACGTATGTAACTACGGTTCTATGAATCCTGGATGACCGCCAGAGGCGGTGCTTCAGCACTGAATGTCTCCATCTCGCGCATGCGCAGGTCGAGTGTTTATACCAACAAAGTCACCTGTGACCCTTGATGATACCGGCAAGCCTATATCTTCCGGTGACATCAGAGGATCTGTTCCTGCAGAATCTTCTCGCGAAACCACAAGGATTCTGATTGACAGAACGCTCTGGCGGTCATCCAGGATTCATAGAACCGTAGTTACATATGTAACTTTCGTTCTATTTCATCCTTACTGACCGCCAGAGGCGGTGCTTCAGCACTGGATGACCCATAACAACAAGGTCAAGAGGAATGCCAATACATACCTCAGTGAGATGGAGCAGTAGAGGTGGGCAGCAGGGCCACACCCAGTGGGTGGGGAGTGGCCACATTCACCCGATAGAATCTGGAGAAGGTAGTTGGTGATGCCCACGATGCCGCATCACAAATGTCCCCCAGGGGCACACCACGCAGAGCCGCCCACGATGTAGAGACAGCCCTAGTAGAGTGGCACCTCACCCCGGATGGCAGGGGGCGACCACTGTGTTCATACGCTTGGGTGATGACATCCACAAGCCAATGCGACAGACGCTGCTTGGAGAGAGCACAGCCTTTCTTAGGACCACCATAACAGACGAACAGCTGTTCTGACCGTCTCGTGCTTGCGGTCAAATTTATATAGACTCTTAAGGCCCGCACAGGGCACAGCAGTCCTAACCTTTCCTCCCCTGCGGGGGGAATAAACTGTGCCAGGTGGATAGGTCGGTTAAGGTTCGACGATGAGAGAACCTTAGGAAGAAAAGCTGTATTTGGCCACAGAGTGACCCCTGAGCCATCTGAGTTCCACCTCAGACATGAGTCACTCACCGAGAGAGCATGTAGCTCCCCAACACGCTTTGCTGAAGTGCTGGCAAGCAGAAAGGCAGTCTTAGCAGACACCCACTTCAACTCTGCCTGTGCCAGGGGCTCTAAAGGAGGCAGACACAGAGCATCCAGCACCAGGGGCAGATCCCATGCTGGAATTCTCTGTGCCTTTGGGGGTTGTAACCTCAAGGCTCCCTTTAGGAAAAGGGACACAAGTCTGTGGCACCCGACGGTGTTGTCGTCAACTTGAGCGTGTCGAGAGGAAATGGCTGCCACATACACCCTCAGAGTAGCAGGGGACCGTCCGCCATTCAGGAGTGACTGTAGGAACTCCAGAATTTTTGGGATTGTACAGTGCACGGGGTCCTCACCCCTGTCCGAACACCAGACAGAAAACAGTTTCCACCTGTTGTCATACTGCATCCGGGTAGAAGGCACCCTAGCATTCAGTATGGTATATTGGACGGTGTCTGAGCACTCTGACAGCAGCGGGTTGGGCCCTGCAGTGGCCAAACCCAGAGCTGCAGGCGATGAGGGTCGGGATGCCAGACCCGGCCCCCTAACTGGGACAGGAGATCCATCCTGTGGGGGAGACGCCACGGTGAACTGCAGCACAGCCTGTGCAGCAGAGGAATCCATGTCCTCCCTGGCCGGAAGGGGGCTACCAATAGCAGCCTGTGGCCCTGCTGGAGGACCCTCTGCAGTATTTGAGGAATCAGAGGCATCGGGGGAAAGGCATAGAGAAGACCCTCTGGCCAATCGTGGGCGAGAGCATCCTGGCCCAGAGGGCTGGCCTCCTCTGTCAAGGAGAACCAGAGGGGACAATGGGTCGACTCTTCTGTGGCAAAGAGATCCACCTCTGCCCTGCCGAAGACGTCCCAGATATTGAGCACCACCTCTGGGTGAAGCCGCCATTCCCCCGGTGGAGGCTTGCAACGTGATATGAAGTCTGCGGCCCGGTTCCGTTCCCCAGGCAAATACATTGCCCTTATGCTGGCTAGGCGGGGGGCTGCCCACAACAGGAGGTCCCGGGACACCTGCAACAGACCTGGTTCCCCCTTGGTGGTTTATGTGAGAGACGGTTGAGACGTTGTCCAACCGTACTAGCACATGCCTCCCTCTCAGGAACGGGAGAAAAAGCTGCAGTGCCATGTGCACTGCCCGTAGCTCTAGCACATTGATATGGTCCGAGCGGTCCTGTGCAGGCCACAGGCCTTGAGCTGTCCAGTTCTGCCACACAGCACCCCACCCTGAGAGGGATGCATCTGTTGTGACGGTCTCCCGACGGGATGCAATGGAGCCCATGGGCATGCCCTGAAGGGGAAATGATCTCTCCCTCCAAGGGGTCAGAGCAAGGAGGCAACGCCGTGACACCTTGAGTTTCCTGTGCTGGTGCCGCCTGGCATCCAAGTGGAAGCTGTTCAGCCACCTCTGAAGGGGATGTAGTGACAGCAACCCTAAGGGAACCACAGTGGCAGCAGCCGTCAGCTTGCCTAAGAGGCGCACATACTGGACATAGCGCAAGCAGCGGCCCTCCTGAAAGAGGAGAAGGAGGTGAAGGATGTCGTCCACGTGCCGAGGTGATGGACAGGCCTTCATGGCAACAGCATCCAGAGTCACCCCCACAAAGAGTGCACTCTGTGAGGGAACCAAGCAGCTCTTTTGGAAATTCACTCTGAGGCAGAGCTGGGCCACATGTGAGAGGAGAATCGCTGTGTCCCGGGTCACCTGAGACTGGGATGGCGCACAGACCAGCCAGTCGTCCAGATACGGCAGGATCTTGATGCCCCACGACTGCAGGGGTGAGAGGGCTGCCACCACACACCTGGTGAACACCAGTGGAGAAAGGGAGAGGCCAAATGGGAGAACCCTGAACTGAAAATGGTGGCCCTGAAAGGCAAACCGCAGAAATTTTCTGTGGTGTGGTGCAATGGGGACATGAAAGTACGAGTCCTTCAGGTCTACTGAGGTAAACCATTCCCCTCTGGCAACAGTACGCAGAACCTCTGCAGTACTGAGCATGTGAAACTTCAGGACTTTCAAGAACCGGTTGAGTCCCCTCAAGTCGAGGATAGGGCGGAGTCCGCCGTCTTTCTTTTCGACAAGAAAGTAAGTCGAATAGCATGGGCTTTTGCCGGGTCGCGTATGATGGTCATCTTGACCCGGCTGAAGGCAGGGGGCCTGCGTCGGAACTGAAGTTTGTACCCGTGGGTTAAGGTGGAAATCACCCAAGGATCCTTGGTGGAAGCAGCCCAGTAGCTGAGCTGCTGCTGGGAAAAACAGCCGACGACCGGCCCCAGACTCTCAGCGCCTGGTCCCCCGGCCTCTAGAGGCCCTGGGGGGACGACGGGCAGCGTCGAAGTTCTGAGGTTGTCTAGAGGGCAGTCGTTCGGGGGCTTGAAAGCCCTGAGGACATCGTTGAGCCGGCTGTTGAACCGGTCGCTGAGACCTACGGTAGCCACTGGGGGGAGTCTGTGGCTGAGAGCGGCGCCTGGGGGGAGCTGAAGAACCCCCAGGTCTGCTGGGAGGAGGCATGCTCCTGTGAAGCCCAGAGAGCTGCTGCCGAGTCTGCCTGGCCTGGACTGTGCGCTCAAGCGCCTCTACAGCAGCCGACCCAAAAATCTCGCCGGGTTCCACTGGGATGCTGCGGAGGGTTCTCCGGCACGCCTCGGTGAGAGGCGACTGTGCCAGCCACACCTGGCGGCGAGCCTGGACAAGTGTGGACATCAGGCGCCCCAGTTCTCTGGACATCAGAGCAAATGCCTGCAGGGATGCGTGACTGAAGCTGTGGACGGAAGCGTCCAGTGTAGCCTCCTGCAGGGACGCTGAGAGAGCGAGCATCAGATGCGAGAGGGAATTGCCAGTGCGTTCCATGCGTGCTTCTGCATCACAGGCCTTAGAGAGCAGGTCATCCGTGGCCCGACAATGGGGGCGCGGACACCTGGCATCCGTTCTCAGAGCCTCATCGGGCGAAACAATCAGAGCCGCTATAGTCGGCTCAACCGCTGGCATATGGGCCAAGCCGAACTTGGCTGCATCCTGCATGGCTGCCAGGGTCCGGCCATCTGATGTTGCGTGAGAGAGGGCTCTAGTATCTCTCCAGCATGCGTGCAACTCCCTCAGATATTCTTCTGACGGAGGCACAGTAAAGGTGGCAGGGGCTGGACCACGCCTGAAGAAAGCACTGGCGGGAGCCGGCTGAGCCTGCGGAACATCCAACTACAGGCGGGCCAGGGCCATACGAATGATGGCACCCATGGAGTTATTCTCGGACCTAGCACTGAAACTGCGGGCTGAGGAGCGGGAGCTCGCCCCAGAGGTGTGGGAGGCAGCGTCCTAGGGGACCACATTGCCCCGTAGTCAGCGAACTCAGTGGCCAAAGCAGCCACGGAGAGCACATCCTCCTTTGGTTCAAACATGGCGGCAGGGGGAGCAGGAGCACCCACATCCACTGCACCAGTCCCAGACTGTATGGCTAGGAAGAGGGACTTCATTTGATTTAGCTCCTCAATCAACTGGTCCACCCTGGAGGCCAGTTTAGACTCCTTGACCCTCTTCCCAGAGGAGGCGCCCGCAGCCTCTGCAGCCCGACGTTTAGGTCGGCTAGGCTGTGCTGGAGGCAATCGCTGGGCTGGGGTCAACTGGTCCGGCTCCGGAGCATGGCCCAGCAGGTGTTCAGCCTCAGCCAGTCTAGCAACTCGCACTGCCCGGGGCATGAAGCTACAGTTCATGCACGGGTCCTCTGAAATCCCCTCCCTCAGGTGATCGAGGTCAAGGCACGGAGGACACATATCATGACCATCTTCAGACTGCAGAGCGGCCAGACAGGCTGAGCAGGAGTGGTCACCAAGCATGGTGACAACTGGTTCAAATACAAGCAAACTGAGAAAGACAACAGATGCTGGGAGAGGGAGCGAACACACTGCCTTCACCAGCAGGTGTCGCACAACAAACGCAGTTAGCCTCTGTGGCTAACACTTCTGCTAACTACAAGGGCAACAGCACCCGCCTATGCTGGGAGCGGGAGCGAGAGCACTGCCTTCACCAGCAAGGGTCAGCTTGCTGCGCAAAAACAAATCAATGGGCACAACCGCCAGTGCCACAAAATGCAAACTGAAGTAGGCCAGGCGAAAACGCCGGTAAAACTGCCAATAGGAAAGCAAACACAGCTCAGGATGCAGCTGTTACAGAAAATAGTAATATACACCTATGATGGGAGAGGGAGCATACACAATGCCTTCACCAACACGGGAAAACTACAACGAAAGGCGGGTACAGGTTGTACAAAAGAAAGAGATACTCAAAGGAAACGTAACACTACACCTGGTATACTCAGCCAGTTGTAGAGACAAACCGATGGTGATCCGAAGGGGTGTCCGCGGCAAACCGCAACAAAACTCCCGTCTCAGTTCGTCGCAGCCCTTGGAGGGCGAGCAGCTCGCAGCTCCGACAGGTTGTCGCAAGGCTACCAGCGACGAAGCAGCAGTAAGTACGTGTTTAGTTCAGCTAGAGCTCACTGACGTACGTCTATCTGCGAAGCGAGAAGATGAAAAGGAACAGATCCTCTGATGTCACCGGAAGATATAGGCTTGCCGGTATCATCAAGGGTCACAGGTGACTTTGTTGGTATAAACACTCGACCTGCACATGCGCGAGATGGAGACATTCAGTGCTGAAGCACCACCTCTGGCGGTCAGTAAGGATGAAATAGAATCTTCATTTGTTGAATATTGTCATTTAAATTTCTGGAGACAACTTACAAATTCTTCCTTCAAACCATCAGTCATCCTTCACAGACATCATGAAAAGGAAGTGTGAGGTTCTGATTAAGTACAGCAGGCCGAGGGGAGGACTCCACCAGTGGCATCTCTCAACCAGCCAGCTGGACCAGTGGGACAAAAAGTGATGTGATTGTCCAATTGTGCCCAAATACACTTCAACATGCAGACCAGGGGACTTGAACCAGCGATCATAGGCTCTACCCCTATGACCAGAATTGTATGATGTCCTCAGAAGCAACATGACAAAACAACTTGATTGGAGTAAGCTGGTGATTTTAATGGAACAGACCTCAGATTTGGTTTGCCTATATTCCACCAGCATGTCCAGAGGAGGAAATACCCTGGACCATGTATACACAAATATTTCAATCAGACCATATTTCCCTGCTTCTTCTGCTTACTCAATCCAAGCTGGTCAAAAGTGTCAAACTATCAGTAAAAAATGATAAAAAATGTGGATGGATTAAACAATTACAGCTCTATAGGTCTATTTTGAGTGCATGATACCAAAAAAAGATGCAATTTGGTCTTCTGACAGGAAAGTAAACAACACCACGAGAGCAATACTGAAAGTTGGTATCAAGGAGGCAATGAGAACACACAACAGAGACCAGAAAGAGACATCAGAGACAGATATCACCGTCCCTGAGATATGTGGCAGGTGATCTTAAATGTCACAGGCTACAAAAGCAGGAGTGCCCCCATCATGTGTCATCATGAGGCCACATTGCCAGCTTGTGTGCTTAACAAATTTTATGTTGATCCCATCAACGCAAACTCAGCTTTACAGTCAACTCTGCCTCTGGAGGACTGGCAAATGTCAGTAACCACAGTAGATGTGAGATTGAATATAAATAAGGGTGCTGGTCCAGATAATATACCTGATTGGCTTTTGTTTTTAGTCCACAATCACTTAGCTGATGTTTTTACTGACATTTTTAAGATCTCCCTCTCACAGAAGACTTTTTCAACCTGCCTCGAGGCAGCCAATAGTTCGCATTTACCTAAAAAGTCTGCTGTGTCGAGTCTTGCAGCTACCACCCTGTGAAACTGGTCCTGCCCATCAAAGACAACATGTCTGCCAGCCTGGACTCCCATCAGTACACTCTCAGAACAAACGGATCCTTGTAGGATGCCATATCCACTGACCTACACTCAGTCTTAACATGGTAAAAATAACAACAGCACTTAAAGATGTTTGTTAAACCCCAGCTCAAACAGCTGTCCCCATGAAGCTAAGCTGAAAACTTCACACTCTGCAGTTGGATGTTTGGATTTCCTCAAAAGCAGACCCCAGATTGTCCAGATTGGCAGTCACACCTCCTCTATGTTAGTGCTCAGCACCACAGCCATCCAGGGCTGTGTGCTCAGACCCCCCACACTGTAAATTCTAACTAGTTCAGTTTACTTTAAAAAAATCGGGAAACTGATTGCCACATTTTTTTAAAGTAAACTTTCAAGCCAAATTAAAGTTAAACTAATGAACAGCTAAAAGTTAGGTGAACAAATTGTTTTCAAGTAAGTTTACTTAGATCTCAAGTAAGATTATTGAATGACTGCAATTAAGTTTACTCTTAGACCTTAATTTATCTTACTAAAGACAAGCTATGGTTACTTGGATAAAGTGAGGCAATCAGTTTCCCAACTTTTTCAAGTAAACTGAATATGTTAGAATAAGTTGCCACAATTAGCTTCAACTTTCAGTGGGTAAGCAACCTTGAACTTTGACAAAAGTTTATTAAAAAACCCATATGCGTAAACAGATGCATATGTGAACAACCTGTGCAGTGCTGTAGCCAGTACAGTACATCAGGTTAAAAGTCCAATCACAGTAATAAAAAAGAAATAAAATCAAAGAAATAATAACCGTCTCTCAATGTATCTGATAAAACCATGAGGTAGATAAAACATACAAATATCAGTGTTTGTAGTTTGGGTTTCAGAGACTTGCCTCCTAATGAAACAAACGACCCCTGAATAAATTCAAAGGTGTTCTGCATGGTTGTTGGATAGTCCGAATTCAGAGCATAGATCAAACCAAATAGGACAAATAGGCTTTTGGCAGATCTGGCAGACCATCAACGACAGTCCATCCCTCCAGAAGGATGGCTTTTTCACCTTCCAAGTGTAAGGAGTTTGGAAGGAGTTCTGGTTCGTCTTCCGGGATTACAGAGAGCACTGCAGCTGCAAACTGGCTGATATCTGCATCTACATCATCAGCCTGAGAAAAGAAAAAGAAACATGATTTTTGTTTATCTAGAAACCAATTCATAAAAGCTCTTTGGATTGAAACACTATCAAATTATACAATTTGAGGGGGAAAGACTACCTGATTCTCTGTGAAGAGCCCTAGCCACCTCTCCAAGATCTCACTGACAGGTGGCTCGGAGTGGACCAGCTCCTTCCTTCGTTCATGAAGGCAGCATTCCCATTCCAATTTCCAATTTAACAGAGAATCTTGGTATTTCAAAGTTCTCTGGCCATTCTTTTTTAAGGGCTGTTGATGATGATGGATCAGATAATTGATCAGAATGCGCCTATTCTCCCTGACTGGAGCTTGGTATAGGAACAGGTGACATAAGAAAGGGGAATATCTTCAGTGTTGCTTTCTCGGGTAAATCATTGATGTCAGTAAGGTTATACAAGGCATTATTGAAGTCAGGGTCTTCATATTGGATGATGAATTTATTTAAGTTTGAGACGCTCTTCCAACACTTTTATCAGTGTGTCGATGTCATCTGGCTTTTCAGGAAGAGTGATTTTTTCGTATATCCCTATCTTGGACGATTACTCGAATGATCATCACCATAGTAACACGATATTCTGTATAAAAACAATTAAATAAATGAAAAGGGTTAAGATGAGAGTTTCAGGATATTTACTTAATACACATATAAAGCCTCACCATTTAGCAGTTGATATAGTGCTTCAAAGTGGCAAGTAACCTACCCTGGATTTGGTAAGCTGCTAAAGGGAACGAATCATTCAGTTCAGAGGGCTGAACAACTGACAGAGAATTCAAAAGAGCGCAAATGCTCAATGTACCATGCAGTCTGAGGTCTGCAGAGAAACAGAATGTCAGAATTTACTGTTAAAATCTTCATAATTTGCATGAAGTCTGGGAGACCTGAACACAATCCAACTGATACGACCATATTTGGGCAGTACTGGATGCCATCAATGTGAACATTAGATGCAACAAGCACAGTACTACACCCAGTGCTCTTCAGACGTAGATGTTCCTGAATATCGTCAGGGAATGATGTGATGAGTGAACTGCTGACCCTGTCCATTTGGACTTTCGGCTTGAAAAATGAGCTGGCATCCATGTGATAGGTTTTTGATAATTTTTTAATTGCACTGTTGAAGAACTCCAAGGAAAAGTAACCTTTGGATATCAAATCCTTCAAACATATAGCCATCTCCACAGGAACAATGCCCTCCAACAGATCATGCAACAGATATAGAGGGAAACCACCAACTACATAAAAGTGGTCCAAATGATCACTCAGTGCACAGCTGCTCATCACACCATACTGCCTCACTAACGCACTGTCCTGCAGAACCTCTTGAACTTGCTGGTCATGTTTTTCTTTTGTTCTGTGTTCAAATGAGCCTGATCGAACCTCCTTGACTTGAATGTCCTCCCTTGTGGCCATGCAAAATTGGCAAGGCAGATTTACATTAAAACTTTCTTGAAAACCTGTGAGTGAATGAGCACCCAAATTATCTCCCAAGACATATAGCACAGTTCCATTTACACTTGCTCCTAACTGCTGGACATATACTCCTTGCTGCTCAAGAGTTTTCAGATCCTGAATGAGTGGGTGGAGCGCTTTTGAGTAGTCGTGTTCCTTGACCACATTAGTTTTGCACAGAAGAGCTAGCTGAGTAGCATGCAAAGATGATGTGTGTTTTGCTGGTAGATTGGCAAGAACCCAGTAGATGGCACAAATCTTGTGTTTCTTCCTAGATGTCCTAGAGGATTAGCCACTTCAAAATCATCAACGTAAAGATTAAGAGCTATTCTACATTTGCATTCCAGGAAAAAATAATTTTCTTTGTAATGTGTGCCATCCTTGTAACTCTTGTATTGTCCTGAGGAATCATCTGATGTGAGCACCTTGTCCAGAATTTCTGGTTTATTCAACAATTTCTGTAGCATCTGAAGAATTGGAACATAAACACAGGACTGATCATCTCCATCTATTTTTTATATTCAACAGGCATGACAACTGGAAATTCTGTCAAAAAATTATGATGCTGGGGCGCCGTTTAGCTCAGTTGGTAGAGCGCACGTCCCATGTGCCGAGGCTCTGCAGCGGACCCGGTTCGACTCCCGGCCTGGGTCACTTTGCTGCGTGTCACTCCCCCTCTCTCTCTCCCTGTTTCCTGTCATATCTTCAGCTGTACTATCAATAAAGCCAAAAAAATATGATGCTGTCCTATTGACAGTTGGAAGAGGTCCATCGTCTTTGGTACAATGAATTAGCACATTATTTCCAGCAACTGCTTTGACAAGCTTTTTTACCAATGTGCTGTCTACATCCATTGAGTGCTCACTGAATATCTTCTGTATAGCCACACATATCAATGGCTCAGAAAGCAAATTAATTTGATTCAACTGCCGGACTATTTGTGTTGCACTGTCTGAAATATGCATGACTGTCTGCATTTTCAGGAAAAGAGAAGCCAAGTTGTGTTCTAGCTGATGTTTTAACTCATCCAAGTTGTCTCTTCCTTCTTCACTTCCAAGTTCACCTTCACTGTCTGAACTGTCATTGAAGACAATACTCTTCTGTGTGCCTTCATTCATATCATTATTGTTAATATTTGAAACAATTCCTGGTCTAAATTGCTCACTCTGTCGCTGTTGATGCATCTTACTTTTATGCTTATTAAAAGTTGAATATACATTTGTCTCAAAAGAACAGTCTTGGAAGGGACACTGAACTTTCTGGTTAGCCTTCAAGTGTTTACGCAAATGCAAAAAATAATCTGCCTCTATGCATGGCTCAATAAAGTAAAAAAGATGGCACTGGTAAGATATTTGAGCTTGTGCAGGTGTACTTGATTCACCATCCCGTTGTGAATGAGTTCTACTTAAGTGCACATTCAATGCATTGAAAGACTTAAAAGTGCACAGACATTCTGAATGGAGGCATGGTAAAGGCGCAACCCGTGAGTATGTTCCATGACTTAAATGATAATGTTTGAAAAGCTGTGCTCTCTTGTCAGAAGAAAATGAGCAAAACTTACATTTTCACTGCATGGCACCACATCCATAGAAAGGTGACTCTGCATAACAGAAAGCACATCAAATTATCATGTTTGTGCAAATCATATAAATGGCTTGAAAGAAATAATGCACTACTATGCAAGCAGTGGCTACCACAAAAATGTCAGGCGGGGGGTTAAAGGGGGGACTATGGAAAGGGGAAGGTGGACCCAAATGCAGTTACAAACGAGAGGCAAGGATATGGGGAACAAAAGGCGAGCTTTATTAACAAAAGCTGAATTTCACAAAAACCAAGGGAGTCAAAAGTCAAAGTAACAAAAGAAAGCAAGGCAAAGTAGCAACAAAATCAGCAAGACAAAGTACAAATCAAGGCAAAGTTCAAATCAAGAATACAAATGGCAAAATCCAAAATCCGAAAACACATACCAGAGACGGGGGAACAAGGGACAGGCAGGAGCAGGAACATGGACGAGACAGACGCTGACAAGAACATACGGACGCTGACAAGAACATACGGACGCTGACAAGAACAATGACCAGACAGGGAGTGAAGGGAAACACACAGACTAAGTACACAAACACTGATGACAAGACGAGGAACAGGTGAGGTGGACCAACAGGTGAGATAACGAAGGGGAGGAGCACATGAGAACATGAAGGGACCAGGGCAATGGACAGAGGGAGCCAGAGGGAACATAGGAAAAACACAGGAGAACTTAAAGGACACATGAGGGCATGGGAAAAACAAGACACAAGACAAGATACAGAGACATGGAAATCAAATACAAGAAAACACAAGACAAAACCAGACAAGAACACGACAGACAGATCTACAGTCATGACAGTACCCCCCCCTCAAGGGACAGCTCCAAGATGTCCCTCAAAACATGAGTCCAAGTGAGGCTGGGAGGGTGGAGGGGGGTCAGGAGGAGGGCCAAGGTCCAAACAAACAGGAGGGTGGAGGCGAGGACTGGAGCCCACTGGAGGCCGGGGGCGTGGACTGGGACCCTCTAGAGGCCGGGGACGTGGACTGGGACCCCCTAGAGGCCGGGGACGTGGACTGGGACCCCCTAGAGGCCGGGGACGTGGACTGGGACCCCCTAGAGGCCGGGGACGTGGACTGGGACCCCCTAGAGGCCGGGGACGTGGACTGGGACCCCCTAGAGGCCGGGGACGTGGACTGGGACCCCCTAGAGGCCGGCGACGAAGGCGTAGGCGTTCTGGAGGCCGGCGACGAAGGCGAAGGCGAAGGCGCTCTGGAGGCCGGCGACGAAGGCGAAGGCGCTCTGGAAGCCGGCGACGAAGACGAAGGCGTTCTGGAGGCCGGCGGCGAAGGCGAAGGCGGGCTCTGGAGGCCGGCGACAAAGACGAAGGGCTGGGACCCACTGGAGGCCGGCGGCGAAGGCGAAGGCGTGGGCTGGCACCCACTGGAGGCCGGCGGCGAAGACGTGGGCTGGGACCCACTGGAGGCCGGCGGCGAAGACGTGGGCTGGGACCCACTGGAGGCCGGCGGCGAAGACGTGGGCTGGGACCCACTGGAGGCCGGCGGCGAAGACGTGGGCTGGGACCCACTGGAGGCCGGCGGCGAAGACGTGGGCTGGGACCCACTGGAGGCCGGCGGCGAAGACGTGGGCTGGGACCCACTGGAGGCCGGCGGCGAAGACGTGGGCTGGGACCCACTGGAGGCCGGCGGCGGAGGCGAAGGCTGAAGCCCTCTTGAGGCCGGATCGCTGACTGGGAAACCCTCCTGGGCCTTGGCCGGACCACCAACAGAGGTTCGCAGGGAGCTGGTGGCCTGTGAGCCAATAAAGGGTCGCTGGCGGCAGACGACCTCGGACTGGCCTCCGACCAAGGAGCTGGCACTGGACTTGGCGTGGGACTCGGCCGGGCCTCCGACCGAGGAGCAGGCGCTGGACTTGGCGTGGGACTCGGCCGGGCCTCCGACCGAGGTGCAGGCGCTGGACTTGGCGTGGGACTCGGCCGGGCCTCCGACCGAGGTGCAGGCGCTGGACTTGGCGTGGGACTCGGCCGGGCCTCCGACCGAGGTGCAGGCGCTGGACTTGGCGTGGGACTCGGCCGGGCCTCCGACCGAGGTGCAGGAACGGGACTCGGCCGGGCCTCCGACCGAGGTGCAGGCGCTGGACTTGGCGTGGGACTCGGCCGGGCCTCCGACCGAGGTGCAGGAACGGGACTCGGCCGGGCCTCCGACCGAGGTGCAGGAACGGGACTCGGCCGGGCCTCCGACCGAGGTGCAGGGTCTGGCCTTGGCATGGGACTCGGCCAGGCCTCCGACCGAGGTGCAGGGTCTGGCCTTGGCATGGGACTCGGCCGGGCCTCCGACCGAGGTGCAGGAATGGGCCTCGGCATGGGACTCGGCCGGGCCTCCGACCGAGGTGCAGGAATGGGCCTCGGCCGGGCCTCCGACCGAGGTGCAGGTACGGGCCTCGGCCGGGCCTCCGACCGAGGTGCAGGAACGGGCCTCGGCCGGTCCTCCGACCGAGGTGCTGGGACAGGACTTGACATGGGCCTCGGACGGTCCTCCGACCGAGGAGCAGGGACGGGCCTCGGCCGGTCCTCCGACCGAGGAGCAGGGACAGGACTTGACATGGGCCTCGGCCGGTCCTCCGACCGAGGAGCAGGGACAGGACTTGACATGGGCCTCGGCCGGTCCTCCGACCGAGGTGCTGGGACGGGCCTCGGCCGGTCCTCCGACCGAGGAGCAGGGACAGGCGCCATCGGGTCCGCCGACTGAAGGCCACAGGCAGGAACAGGCGCCATCGGGTCCGCCGACTGAAGGCCACAGGCAGGAACAGGCGCCATCGGGTCCGCCGACTGAAGGCCACAGGCGGGAACAGGCGCCATCGTGTCCGCCGACTGAAGGCCACTGGCGGGAACGGGCGCCGACTGAAGGCCACTGGCGGGAACAGGCGCCATCGGGTCCGCCGACTGAAGGCAACTGGCAGGTGTCGACCGGTCCGCCGACTGAAGGCCACTGGCAGGTGTCGACCGGGCCGCCGACTGAAGGCCACTGGCAGGTGTCGACCGGGCCGCCGACTGAAGGCCACTGGCAGGTGTCGACCGGGCCGCCGACTGAAGGCCACTGGCAGGTGTCGACCGGGCCGCCGACTGAAGGCCACTGGCAGGTGTCGACCGGGCCGCCGACTGAAGGCCACTGGCAGGTGTCGACCGGGCCGCCGACTGAAGGCCACTGGCAGGTGTCGACCGGGCCGCCGACTGAAGGCCACTGGCAGGTGTCGACCGGGCCGCCGACTGAAGGCCACTGGCAGGTGTCGACCGGGCCGCCGACTGAAGGCCACTGGCAGGTGTCGACCGGGCCGCCGACTGAAGGCCACTGGCAGGTGTCGACCGGGCCGCCGACTGAAGGCCACTGGCAGGTGTCGACCGGGCCGCCGACTGAAAGCCACTGGCAGGTGTCGACCGGGCCGCCGACTGAAGGCCAGCTGGCATCGGCTGGGCAGCCAACATAGGAGCTGGGAATCGAGCCGAGGCATGGGCTGGTAGCTGTGCTGTGGCTGAGGCGTGGTCTGTGGCCGGAGCTGAGGCATGGTCTGTGGCCGGAGCCCCAGAGCCTGACTTCAGGGAGCCAGGCCGCTGCCGAGAACGTCGCCTTTTAGGTCGGGGAGCCTTGTAGGCCAGGCGGGTTCCCCAGAACGGAGACACTTCAGCTGATGCTGGAGTTGAGACATGGGCTGAGGCATGGGCTGAGGCTGGTAGCTTGGCTGTGGTGTGAAAAAAAAGGTTGCTAGCAGCAATCTGACGAGCCCTGCTAGCTGGATTAGTCATAAAGTCTTGGTACCATCGAATTATGGCTAAGCCATCAACTGCTGGGTCTATTTTTGGTCTGGTCATTCTGTCAGGTCGGGGTTTTAAAGGGGGGACTATGGAAAGGGGAAGGTGGACCCAAATGCAGTTACAAACGAGAGGCAAGGATATGGGGAACAAAAGGCGAGCTTTATTAACAAAAGCTGAATTTCACAAAAACCAAGGGAGTCAAAAGTCAAAGTAACAAAAGAAAGCAAGGCAAAGTAGCAACAAAATCAGCAAGACAAAGTACAAATCAAGGCAAAGTTCAAATCAAGAATACAAATGACAAAATCCAAAATCCGAAAACACATACCAGAGACGGGGGAACAAGGGACAGGCAGGAGCAGGAACATGGACGAGACAGACGCTGACAAGAACATACGGAAGCTGACAAGAACATACGGACGCTGACAAGAACAATGACCAGACAGGGAGTGAAGGGAAACACACAGACTAAGTACACAAACACTGATGACAAGACGAGGAACAGGTGAGGTGGACCAACAGGTGAGATAACGAAGGGGAGGAGCACATGAGAACATGAAGGGACCAGGGCAATGGACAGAGGGAGCCAGAGGGAACATAGGAAAAACACAGGAGAACTTAAAGGACACATGAGGGCATGGGAAAAACAAGACACAAGACAAGATACAGAGACATGGAAATCAAATACAAGAAAACACAAGACAAAACCAGACAAGAACACGACAGACAGATCTACAGTCATGACAAAAAAGGAGCAAGCTGAAGATATAAAGTGTTCTCACATTTAGGGTAAAACCCTACTTCGTGCCTCAAAACCATTTAACACACAACTAACAGTAAATGGTTGACTAACCCATACATAAAACATTTTCAGAAACATATTTTATGCCACTGTTTAACCAAAATGAGAAAGTTTGTAACCATCCCCAGCCATTTTGTTTTGGTCTACTTGCTTTTTGCACCTTTAAATTCAACCAAATCAGTACTGATACATTCAATAAAGTCCTTATTTTTTACATTGAATCAACTTGATATTGTCATGTCAATTATGTAAAATTAATTTAATTTCAATGCATAAATAGTTCACAGAAATGCTAGATTACTTTTAAACCATACGTCGCATGGAACCACAATCGACATAGCTTTCTTGAGTAAACTCACACTTAACACAACATTCTGAAGTAACTCCAAGTAACAGAGTTAAATTTGTTCTACTGAAAATCCCCTCTCTGTTAAACAGGAAAAATATAAGTCTGCATTTATTTAACAGTGTCCATTGACTTCAAACCCTCTAAATTCTCATTCTTAAAGACAGGAGTCCAGGGACAATCTCCTGAATAACTTTTGAAATAATTACCTGAGAAAAGTTCTGTTTCTAAGTGTTATGAAATAAGTTAGTTAGCTTACTTCAGCTTTGACTTTCATACTAGGTTGTGGAAAAATCAGCGCATCTTCTCGGTCAAATTACACATTAAACACAAACACATTATCTCTCCTATGGACATGTGGATCCCATCAAATGACAGCACATATTTCAACCACAGAAATAAGTTACATGTCTGTGAGGCAACTCCTCGAGGAGAAATACGGCTTTGAAATTACATACGAGTTGCTACAGTTATAGGCTAATGTTAGCATACTTTAACTTTGACTTTGATCCTAATTAAAAAAATCAGCAAGTCTTCTCGGTCAAATTACACACACTATTCACAAATAAATATTTAATAACTATCCTGAAACAAAAGTTGCTATTGCACAATTTTGCTACCTTCAACATCAAATCTTTACTAAAATCAAGAAAACCATACTATTGAATGCACTAAATAATCGCCTTTGAAAGTTAAGTAAACCTGACATAAACATGATCAGTTCTTTTCAAATAACTTAACTAGGTACATTTTTCTTGAAAAAAAGCTTTAATCAAGTGTATCAGACGAAAGAGGATCATTTAAGATTAGCAAAAATTAGATTTATTATTAAAAAAAAAAAAACTACCTTGGTTGTCTTGTTCGCGCTCAAAAATGTTGTTTCCTCTTCTTCCACAATGACAGCTGTGCATGGGCTGTGTGAGTCAGTACAAACGTGAAGATGAAGCTACTTCTTCTTCTGCACCTTCTTTAACTGCAATTGACCATTGAGGGCCATTATCGCCACCCACTGTTCATTATTCCAAGTGAAAACTCAGACTCTGAGTAAGTTAACTTGAATAATAGCATTTCTGTGAGCTAGTGCAACCTTTATGTTCAGTACACTTAGCCACTGATAGTAAACTCAACATTTTGGTTAAAATCTAGTAAACTTACTTTGTTGTTTCTAGTAAGGTATACTATTTGCTTTTACAGTGCATGTTCACACTGTACAGCCATGACTGCCTGGTCCAGACATGGACAGAACTCTGTTGTAAAGTATGAGATGACACCACCATCAGCGGCTGCATTACAAACAATGATGAGAGTGCATATTGGGAGGAAATCAAAATCAGTGATATCTGTAAAATGCGATGTCCCAAAGGATACTAAAAGTCAACAACCAGCTCAATCACAGTCTGTTTACCCTGCTGAAATCTGATAAAAAGAAACACAAGTATCAACTGCTGTACCGCCAGAACATGGAGCAGCTTCATGCCTCAGCCTGTGAGACTGAATTTACAGATAGTTATTTAAACTCCACTCTATAGAATAGTTTGTGCTGTATGCTTTTTTCAATGATGTAGTATAAACAGTCTCAAACCCAACCTTCTTTTGCAACCATGGCGTTTTAAAATGAAAATAAATTAACCTTGAACCTTTAACCTTGACTGCACTTTAAGGTGAACAGCTAACACTACTACACATTTAGGGGCCGTCCAGATGGGCGAAAACGATCTTTTTTTCTCCGTCTTTCTCGGCATCGTTTCAAGAATATTTGCGTCCACACAGATCCACTGAAAACAACTGGAAACGCTGAAGTTCATATTCCAGCCTCTAGGTGGCGCTTGACAGTCACCAAAAATGAAGAAGAAGACAGGGAGCTTGCGCAGTAAGCTTGCACGCTGTCAACAAACAGACAGTAGACGGAGAAACCGAACACAACAAGAAGAAGATGAAAATGAAAATGGCTAGTGCAAGGAAACCAGAATCGTTTGTGTGGACCGATAATGAGGCCGAACTGCTGCTGCGACTCACACTCAACTTCAAGGCATTTAAGTTGCAAGAAAGGCTCAATATCTTCTGCGGCACAAACGCAAGCATGTAGTCCACCATTGTTATTGTTGTGTTATGAGACATCGCGGGGTTCAGAGGTCAGAGGCAAGAGGTTGAGGGGTGGGGCGAAAGTACTTGCTTTAGGAACATGTTGGGGTTAGAAAAAGTGTAAGGTTAAATCATTCTGGGTGAGTGGGGAGATGCGGTTAAAACAGGTTTTCTTTTTATTCTTCAGAGAGAACTGAAAGTGAGATTTTAAGTTTCTGTCAATGGTAGCGACTAGCTTAAATTAGTTCATCGGTTGTTGTGGTCCAACTCAGAAAGTACCAATGTCATTATTCAGGTCTTAAATTGTAAATATTAACATTGTTTGATATTATCAGGGTGGCCCTGATGATTCTGTGAGCAGTTCAGGTTGGATGCTAAACACTGGATCCCTCACGATATTAGATGATCTGTTTTGAACAGCATGTTTTAAATAGGCACTGTACTAGTTAAATTTTCATTTTACATCAGAAAATAAGTTGAATGTTCTGCTCTGGAAAAAAAATTCTCACACTGGGGTCCAAGTGTGTCTTAGACAGACTATACAGCTTTATGCAGTACAGAGTTAACTGTACAGTGAACTATCCCTGTATGCAAACTCAATGTTCCATAGCCCAGCTCAATCCCACGTGGCAAAGGTTATGACATTGTGTGAAATTGAATTTCATCACTGAAGGATATTTCCCACCAACAGTGTCTTGTCCTGTACAAGCTTGTCACACCCAATTATTCTCAATGAGCTCTGATGAGCGAGGCATGAATGAATCCTCTCTGTCAGTTTCTATATTGATGTTCAGGCACAGAAGGAAGATCTATCTATTTTTCATCAGTAGATGTAAAATTCAAGACTGCTAATAGGCCATTTGTCTCTGTTAGCGAAAGGACATTTCATGGCATGATAAATATAGATCTTCTGAAGGGCTGTCAGGATGCAAGACGTTTATCTGTAAGTGTACAACCTTATTTAAAAACTGGGACTGGTAATGCAATACTCACTTATACTTAACATTTTTTTCATATAGATAGCGGAAATACGTGTAAGCAGATAACCATAGAAAGTGATTTTGTTTTTGGTAAAAAAAACTGTACTGATATCGTTATATATACATTGTACAACAGGACTAATAGTCCATGAGCCAGGGCCCCAAATTTGGGCCATCGGTATCATCTGGGGGGACAAAGTCTCATAGTGATTTTTGGCCTAGTACTAAAAAAGTCACGATAGCAGTGCAGGGGTGGTAGCGAAATCACTTTTTTCAGCTCATGAAGTTACTAAGCCCCTAAGATAAATTCCGTTTTTGAAATCTGGTGTATATCTGGTTTAGGCTCATTGTAGGGATATTGTCAGTATTCCATAATATTGTGCTTGGTATTGTTGGAAAGGGGACCTTTTAGGCTTTTATTTAAGCCCAGTACTGAACCTGTCTGACAAACACAGACGTCACATGACTTCTCTAAACTAGAAATAACACACATTTTCTCACAATTTCTGCCAAAACTGTATGCTATCTTTTATCCCTGTGGCATGAAAGACAGTTTGACAAGGTTTTTCTCAGTTTTGTGAAAAGATCGTTGGTTGAGTTGAGTGATTATAACAACACTACCAACTATGCCATCTTCAATCAACTTCCAATGAGTTCCACGGGTATTAAATTTAAGTACAAAATGCTTTTTCTCTTGTGCTTGTGAATTGATGGGGAATAGACAGAGGGAGATTATACCTATAGCTGTACCTGTAACAGTAGCTAATGTTAGCTTGGTGTCTTTTGCAGGCTAGCTATCTAGCAGGCTTGCTAGCTTGCAGGTTAAACCATAGACATATATACATAGACACCTTATTGAGCGCTGGACTGTATGTCAATGTCGCCGCCATATTGGAGGAGGCAGATCTGCCCCGTGAACTAATACCAGTCAGTGGAGTGAACTTCAGAAAGCTCCTTGTACAAAGTGCTATAAGTTCATGTGTCTCATTTACACATTCACACAAGTACGGATATATTAAGGAAACAGGGGAACCAAAAACAACATCTGTAACGTTCTCTGATGATTATAAACGTTAACTACACCTTATATGTTTACAGGTCGGCACCAAACCATTGTATAATGTTTTTATGAGTGTTTACAGCTGCTGATGTATGTAACGCTGTTAATGAATAGTATGGGTATATTATACATTTTCTAAATCATCAGAGTGCCTTGAGTATTGAAGTTGTTGAGTTTTGTGTCCCTAGTGTTCTTTCAATCCACAGGGATAAAAGATAGCATACAGTTTTGGAGGAAATTGTGAGAAAATGTGTGTTATTTCTGGTTTAAAGAAGTCATGTGACGTCTGTGTTTGTCAGACAGATTCAGTACTGGGCTTAAATAAAAGCCTAAAAGGTCCCCTTTCCAACGATACCAAGCACCATATTATAGAGTATTGACAATATCCCTACCATGAGCCTAAACCAGATATACACCAGATTTCAAAAACGGAATTTATCTTAGGGGGTTAGTAACTTCATGAGCTGAAAAAAGTGATTTCGCTACCACCCCTGCACTGCTATTGTGATTTTTCTAGTACTAGGGGTGTATACCTTGCCAAAAAACAATGATAGCATTTGTCCCCCCGATGATACCGGTCAACCCCCCTGGCTCATGGACTATAAGGGGTTTATTTCAAGGCTACTTCAGGTCTTCACTACAGTAAGGGGACTTGCAAGTGACACATTATTTAAAAAAGAATGTTTAAAACTGTTAATGATGTTATTGAGAAGGATAAGTTCAACAGCTGCTATAATGCATTTTATTGTAACTATTGAGGTATCTGGATGGCAACACATTCTGATTTTTGAGTTTACTTAGTGTAGATTGAATGATGACTAATTGTTTCACCTCATGTGAGTTAAGGAGTGCAGACAAAGTGAGGCTCACAGCTCCAGGGGTCCTAGAGTAGTTTTTCAACTGGGTGAGTGCTAAAGGTTAGCAGACGGCAGGCCATCATAAAGTACTAAAACCTGAGGTTGGCCCCCGCCAAGTAGTGGGAGATGAACAAACGTTTATGTTCCCGTAGAAGGATGGGGAACCCATTTGGGTCATTTTGGGGACAAGACCTACAGTTGACCACAGCCAGGTCAGATGAGTTATGGGAGAAGAGCAGGGAGACAGGTCAACTCCTCTTTTAGTCTATTGGATAATATACCAAAATGACCAATTAGAAGAAGTGGGTGTGTACTGGAAAAGGGTCTCTAAAGGCCTGTGCAGAGAGAGAAGAGAGGGGTGGCACTTGGTAGAACTCCTTAGATCAAGGGCTGACAGGAGTTCTGATCGGGCAGAGGGAGAAGCATTTTGGCATTGCTTTTCCAGAGATTTGATAATATCAGAACGCGGCCACTTCTGATCCAGGCGCTGGGCTCTAGATTCTGCTTCAATAAATATTGCTCTATCATTCCACCCAGCCTTGCCTCTGCAGAATTCTTTTGTCATCAAACTACACGCCGACACCTTTGAGAAGAGAAGCCCAGAAACTACACTATGTTTAATGTGTGTTGGCTTTCAATTACATAAACAGGAATGTTAATTCATGATATTGGAACTCCAGTTCAGTGAAAAAAACCCAAACAACCAAATAAAAAACACCACGACAACTGCTACTATAGGAGACACATCAACCAAACTCGAACCCCCTCCTGCTTCTCTAAAAATATATAATTTTCATTTCCAGTAAGTTGTTTTGTTGACAAAAAAACCAGTTTGTAAACTATGCTATGCGTGTAACATACATATCCACAGACAAAACACAACAAATATGGCAGGACATCTCTGCAGGCATCATAAAGAAGTAAACTTAACTGAGAAAACAACAGAGTTAACGCAGCCAAATCTCACGACCTCATTTAGAGCTAAACTTCCACATTATTCAACTCGCACTAAAGCTATAACTAGCACTATAGGGTATTTGTAGCATCAGACATGCAACCTTATATGATGGATGAAAACCCTGGATTGAATCATTTAATCAGAATCAGAATCAGAATCAGAAACACTTTAATAATCCTAGAGGGAAATTATTTTTGTTAAAAGCTCCAGATATACAAACATATATTATACAAGCAACATCTATTAAGAACAACATATAAATATATATATTAGGCCTGCACGATGAGGAAAATCTGCGATGTGCGATAACACTGTTCAATATTGCGATGACGATATAACTTGCCATAAATAAATATTGAAGTTTGCATATTATTAATTACACAGTTAACTAGAAAAGGCAAGTTCTGACGAACTTGCGGTTGTGAATGCTCCCTGTTGCCAAATGCGGATTGCTGGCTGTGAAAACTTTGAATAATGTCCACAATATCTGAAAACTGTGAAATATGGTAGAATTTGTTAAAAAACTAAAGCCAAATTGAATTGGTAGCTTTAATTCATCTGAAGTCTCGTCTGAAGAGAATTAATTTTGTAATAGTTGGGTGAGAATTAAGCATTAAAATATAAAGAGTTTGAAGAGCTGTTACAGTGAGAATGAGTCAAAGACTCTGAAACGGACTGAGAAATTCAATAAATCTTGATGTGTCGATGATTGGGAATATTCAAATAAATTTAAACATAGTTCCTGGGTTGAAAATAATGTAGAATTGGTTGAAAAACTAAGGCCAAACCGAATTGGTTGCTTTAATTCATTTAAAGTCTCATCTGAAGAGAAGAAGCTTCCTAATATTTTGGTGAGAATGAAGCATTAAAAATAGAATATAAGGTTTGAGACAAACTGCAATGCTAGCTTAAATTTGTGTTAAAAAGCAGCCGATGGAGTATGAAGAGATGTTACGTCGAGAATGAATCAAATACTCTGAATCTGACTGAGAAAATTCAATAAATCTCAATATATCGATGATTAAAACATTTAATTATTTGAATGGAGTTCCTGGCTTGAATGAATTAAAAAAGATAATCATTAAATATAGTTTAAATGTTGGGAAATATACTGTGTGTGTGCGTGTTTGTTTGTGTGCATGTGAGTGTGTGCTTAAGCATGGCTTTATGTGTGTGTGTGTGCGCTTGTTTGTGTGCATGTGAGTGTGAGCTTAAGCATAGCTTTGTGTGTGTGTGTGTGTGTGTGTGTGTGTGTGTGTGTGTGTGTGTGTCTGTACATGTATGGTCATGTGTGCATGCTTAAACATGCATATCTGACTGCATTTGTGTGTGTGTGTGTGTGTGTGTGTGTGTGTGTGTGTGTGTGTATCAAACTGACTCATTGATAAATCTGTCTCTATGTGTTGGCTGAGTTGATCTCAGTTGCCACGGCAATGGTAACCGGGCTGGTCCTGGTAACGGACTGTGAGAGCTGATTTAACAGTGATTTCAGCTGAGGCTCACCTCACATTATCATACTTCTCTCTGCAAAACAGTAACGGCTATCACTAAAATAATGATATGGTCGAAACTATGAGAGTCTTTTGAGCATTCTGTGAAGTTTTTGTGTGTCTGTGGTCAGAAATGTGTCTTGTTGAGCAGTTTAGAAAAGTGAATGTGTTTGTCTGAATCTAGATATTTTTCCTCTCGTTTTAATGGGACTCAATGCAGCAGTTGGTCGGTGTTCCTGTCAGTAAAATGCCCACCGAACCAAAGGTTTTTGTCCGATTGCCTCCAGAGATCCACTGTAACACCAGCACGAGTGTACCTACAAGCTGGTGTTTTTATTTTTCTGCTGGAGTGAACATTGTGGAAATGGTGGCGAGTTGAAGACGAGATTTTCTGAATAAATTGCAGCTCCTGCTCACTCTGTCAGTTGGCCCCTGCACTCTGGCTGTGAGCATTCCACCCCATACACACCAATGCAAAAATCTCAAAGTGGCTGAAAAGTTTCCAATGTTTGAAGTGCGACTGTGCAAAAAGTATGACAAAGCTGAATTCAGGGGAGAAAGTCCTAATCTTTGTGAACGTTTAACAGTTTGAATGGAGTTTTAATGTGGACTTATGAATGATTAGATTAGCTTTCAAAATGCATGAAAAAGTGTGAAAATTTAAGATTTTTGAAGATTCCGTCATCTGCTTGAATGGGGAAAAAGGCTGAAAGACGTCTAATATTTCTGAAATTATTAATGATATCAATTAGAAAAATAGACGCGATTGATTCCCAATTGAGATGAATATTCTGTGTTTGAATGGAGTGGTTGGAAGGAGTTAAGGGCCAAACTTTCTGACCCGGAAGATATAATAACTAGAAAAATTTGTATTTCCTGTGAAAATACAGTGTGAATGCTGACAGCTGAAGCGATTTCCCAAATCTGCTGAATGTCCTGCCGAAAATGCATAAAACTATAAGAATGTTGAAATAAAAAGGCGAAAAAGCTGTAGATTAAGAGGGCAGTAAAGATGTTAAAATGATGTCACCCACTCTAGCTGACGCAATACACACCCATTATAAAATCAGACGAGGAGCTAAAAGTTCCTGAAACTAAAACTGCGATATTTCAAAACCGTACAAAATTTTTAAAAACGGAATACATCATTGATAGTTCAAGGTCTTTGAGACCGGTTTAAAGTTTGAATGGTGTCTCTCGCTCAATGTATGAGGAACAAGATGAGGTTGAAACTCGATGAGTTTTGAAGAGGATTTGAAGCTTGAACATTTTTTTTGGAAAAAGCTGAATTATTGAAAACGTTGAAAAGTTGAAAAGCATAAGGTTGAAAGAGCTGAACGAGCTGAACATTTTAAAAGTTGAATGGTTTCAATAGCTGAACGTATGCTGAAGTTATAGCAGAATGAAATTTGAAAAAATCCCTGTAAGGATGAATGGGGAAAATTTGGCAGAAAAAGCTGAATATTTCCAAAAGTATAAAAGATAGAAAAGCCAAAAGTAATAGCCATCATGTCCTAAACAAGCTGAACATTTTGATAGTTGAACAGTTTCAATCGGTCAAAATTTGTAGGAGGAGATAGGTGCCAAAAACGTACGGAAGAAGAATAAAATATAAACCAGAAGAACAATAGTGTGAATGCTGAGTCAGCATTCACACTAATAAACGACATGAACAATAGTGTGAATGCTGACTCAGCATTCACACTAATAAAATTCAGATTTATCTCAGTCCTACAGCTGCCACAGAGGTCCGATTATTTTCGTTCCTTTTTCTGAATACATAATGTATTGACTACTGTCAGGATAGCAGGATCATTTCACCCAGTATAACAAAATGTGTTTCAGCATTCAGAGTTGGCATTCACACTAATAAATTCCAGAAGAACAATACTAATAATAACTAATAAACCCCAGAAGAACAATAGTGCTTGCAGCATTCACACTAAATATAAAGAATTCCGTGAAGGCGAAGAACATATGTTGTGAATGCCTTCTGCATTCACAACCAATTCCAGAATGCTTGCTTGCAGCATTCACACTAATAAACCCTAGAAGAACAATAACTTTAATAAATTCCAGAAGAACAATAGTGTGAAGCATTCACACTAATAATAACTAGAAACATTTGCATTTCCTTCGAAAATACAGTGTGAATGCTAAAAGCTGAAGTGATTTTGGAAATCTGCTGAATGTCCTGCCGAAAATGCATAAAACTATAAGTTGAATGGCTGGGAATTTGCAGAAAAAGCTGAATTTTCAAAAGCTGAAAAGGCAGAAAGGCTTAAAAGTAATGGGTTGAATGGGCTAACAGAGGTGAACATTTTGATAGCTGAACAGTTTATCTAGCTGAATATAAAGCTGAATGTATGAAAAAGCTGAAAATGCAGTAAGAAGAATATTTGAAAAAGCTGAAAAGGCAGAAAGGCTGAAAAGTAATTGGCTGAATAGGCTTTAAAAGTTGAACATTTCTAGAGTTGAACATAAAGCTGAATGTTTGAAGGAGCTGAACAGGTCAGATCTGGTGTCTACCACGCCGCGTTGCTATGACGACCAGTACTACTAAACTAGAAGAGGGCGGGGAATTGCGCCGAGCCGTAAGTTCAGGTCATTCACGGCATGGCGTCCGAACTAGCGTATTCATCTGGCACAGAAAAAAGAAGAAACTAGATGAAGAAAAACGCTCGCTGGATAAAGGTAAGGGTTTTTTTTTCATGATTTGGGTTGGAGGGGCTAGCTAAAATGCCGATTTTTTTAGCTAGCTTAAGTGTTTGCTTTAGGAGAGGGCTAAAATAAAATGTATCTCACATGTGAAGGCCATAACACTGATTGACTGAAGTGACACCCGTTTTGGTGAATCACAGCAGGTCCAGTTTGTTGGCATTATATTTGTAAGGGAGGGTGTGTGTGTTAGGCAGATATCTGTCATGTCTGCTGTATCCTCATCCAGTGGAGCTGCTGGACATAGACCTCCTCTGCTCTTCAATATTTGCCACATAACATTACTTTAGGATTGTTTTTATGATTAATTTATCAATTTTAGTGTTTCCTCCATTTTTAGGTCTCTAATATGAAGTGTGCTAAACAACCCTAATGCATAAGGCCTACTGTGGATTGTTATGGACTATAGTGTCAGTGGATTATTGCTCTGAGTGGATTATTGTTAACTCTACTGAGCTAGTTGCGTCTTTCTTTTCCACATTTATTAGAATATTTATTGTGACAATATAATTTGAACACATTTGCCTACATTCCTACAGTTTAGTTATGTGTTTGATGTATTTCTTTGTTTTATTCAAAAGAATCATAATAACACAAATTAAAGTCAATTTAAAGTAAGACGAAATCATCAGTTAAGCAAGTGGTTCACTTTGTTATAGTCTGTGAAATATAAACTAAGATATTCCTTCAATATCACATAGTGCTCATCAGTCATTTATCTTTGTTTTATAACTCTTTGAAACTGCTTAAAAGTGACAACTTTGAAATTGGGTGCATGCTTTAAAGGGACACTGTGTTGTATATTACAAGGTTTAAAATAAAAACAGATTATGAATTTCTCCATTAGTGTAACATAACTCAATTATATAGTATGAATATTTGCTTAGGATCTGTTTTGCTTGGTAACCTGAGGAGTTTCGTCTTTGCAGGAGCAATTCTGAAGTATTTTGGAGCTGCAAAACAGGAAACAGCACTGCCACCTTCAGCACCAGAGATTGTCAAGCAGCTCTCATATGCTGGCAAGGAAGCAGAAATTTTGAGGAGGGGCTTAGGGTAGATCTGCTTAAAACACAAGACTCAGATGATACTGATAATCATCACAAAGTGGTGTGATTGTGGTATACAGTTCTGTATGGTTCCTTTAAAGTATTGTTTTTATTGTTGGTTTGTTTTCATTGTTGCATTTTTATTGTATGCTAGTTGGTGTTGGTCCTGAAGGGCTTGTGTTACATTTGAAAGGTTCCTTACTACCTCAACAGTATTATTCTTGTTAGTTTTTTTGTTTTTATTGTTTGCATATTGATATGGATGCTGGCTCATTGTGATTTTATTTTCTCTACAACTTAACTAGTTTTGGGTGTATGTATGTTATATGTTTAATGTCAACTTAAAATAAAATAAAATTGAGGAACACTCCATCAGTTTCATTTATTGACCTATCAAGGATCCCTATTGTTTACCTTGTATTATCATTTTCTATCAGTTCAACTTACTAGTGTGGGTCAACTTAAGATATTTGATTTTAATTTGAGAGAGGTTTTCACGACTCTTGCCTGTTTTCCACTTAACATGTAATAGATTGTTGCATCTTTATGGATCACCCAAAAGGGTTAGGAATCTATCCATCGTAGTTTGACAAAATAGGGGCCCCCAAACAGCATCTTGCAAAGGCCCCCAAAAAGACAGAAACGGCCCAGGATACCAGTGTTTGTAACACACCGTCTCTCCTGAATCCAAAATAAGTCCATATAGCAGTGTGACTAACTGTGGGCAGCGCATAAGCACACACACAGCATTTTTTATGTAAACAAAATGATTTTTCTTATTCACTGCGTGTCTGGCAGTTTTTGTGTTGTGGTTGTCGCACAAGTACATATCACAATGACGATGACATTTTTTTATAATTTATATAATTTTTTTATATATATATGAAAATATAACCGATAAAATGTACAGTTTAATAATGTGCAAAAAGTGCAAAGACAAATGATTGTCTGTGTTTGAGTCAGGTTACAGAAGGGGGGGTGTCTGACTCTCTTAGGGAGGTGTTATAAAGTTTAATGACCACAGGCAGGAATGATTTCCTGTGGCGCTCAGCGGTGCATCTGGGTGAGAGGGGTCTTCTGCTGAATGTGCTCCTCTGCTGGGCCAGTGTGTCATAGAGAGGGTGTGTGAAATTATCCAAGATGGACTGAAGCCTGGACAGCATCCTCCTCTCTGCCTGCCGTCAGAGTGTCCAGCTCCTCCCCCACAACATCAGTTGTTCCTGTTCAGTTCCTGATCAGTTTGTTTAGTCTGTTGTTATCTGCGACCTTCAGCCCACTGCCCCAGCATGTGACAGCGAAGAAGATCGCACTGGCCACAACAGTCTCATAGAGCATCCTCAGCAACGTCCGGCAGATGTTAAAGGACCTCAGCCTTCTTAGGACAAAGAGTCGGCTTTAGCCTTTTTTGTAGACCACCTCTGTGTTTTTAGTCCAGTCCAACTTATTAAAGGGACAGTGTGTAACGATTTAAGTAATTTATCAACTCCATCAATGTCATCGTTCATAAGTAATTCCTCATTGGTGTACAATTACCTCTGCCAACAATCTGACTTATCCTCCTGAGCGAAGAATTACCTATCTGAATATACATAGCACGGGCAAGTTCTATGGAGGCCGCCATGTCTTTCGAATTTTAAAAAAAACTATGGACTGCCGAGAGGGACATAAATCACTACGTGGTACTATGTAGTAAGGCTAAACGCATTCTCGCTCAGAGCCAGCTTGACTGTGGAACTGAGAGGGAACCTTAATAACTAACTACATCTTTACCTCATTACTTGAATCAGTAGAAATACTCAACGCTGTTGGGAAAGAGTCTATATTTTGAAAATGAGTTTCTTGTCCATCAGGGCCACCGTAGCTTCCAGAACGTCTCCAACGTCTTCAGAACAGGAGGGGTGAGCAAAGGAGTGTTGCAATGTAGAACCTCACAGGAAGATGGTGCTAAATACTT
Source organism: Sparus aurata (assembly GCF_900880675.1). NCBI lineage: Eukaryota > Metazoa > Chordata > Actinopteri > Spariformes > Sparidae > Sparus > Sparus aurata. The sequence goes on from NC_044188.1 coordinate 34,925,821, forward strand.
GATATATTACACACTGTCCCTTTAAGGTACACCCCCAGGTACTTGTATTCCTCAATTCTTGTATTTCCTGGATGGAAACAGGGGTCACTGGTGCTTTTGCCCTCTCAAGATCCACTATGAGCTCCTTTTGCTTTGTCACGTTGAGCTGCAGATGATTCACTTCACTCCAAGTGACAAAGTTGCCCACAACAGTCCTGTATTTATTCTCATCACCCTTTTCAATGCAGCCAACTATTGCTGAGTCATCAGAAAACTTCTGAAGGTGGCAAGACTCAGTGCAATAGTTGAAGTCTGAGGTGAATAGGATGAAGAGGAAGGAAGAGATGACAGTCCCCTCTGGTGCCCCAGTGTTGCTGACCACTCTGTCAGACACACAGTTCTGTGTGGTACGTACTGTGGTCTGCCCATCAGGTAATCAACAATCCAGGACACGATGGGGGCCTCAACCTACATCGCAGCCATCTTCTCACCCAGTAGAGCCTGACGTTTGGTGTTAGTTGTTAAATATACATCTATTGATGCACTTAGACACATCATCAGTGATGGAATCTGGGGTCATTGGGTGTTTCGGGTCTTTCAACATCATACACCCTCACCCAGGTGACCCAGCAGGGATTGATCGAGTCCCGACTTGTGTCTACGTAGCATGTACTCATGGATCGCCCCCCTTGATCCACAGCTATCTGGAAGCTTTCTCAGCTGCCTCTGTGGTGGCTTTGATGGCCTTTCTCTGATGCCAAGCATGCTAAGCTTTGCAGAGAGATCGCGCTGCGAAGCCTCTACAGCCCACCTCTATTGGCACACACCGGGCATGCCAGCCCTGTCTACAGCACTCCTCCACTAAGTCAGCGTACTTGACACGCTTTCTCTCATTGGCCTCATCCATGCGCTACTCCCAGGGAACTGTCAGCTCCAGTGGGACCACCTGTTTTAATGAATCTGAGAACAGAACTATGTCTGGCTGGTTTCGATGATGTCCTCTGGGAATCTGAGCGGCTTCCCCAGGTCGGCCTTCATCTGCCAGTCTGATGCGGTTCCAAGGAGTCCCGCTGCCCCCCTTGGTCAGGGCTTAGGCTTCTCCCCTACTCTGACGAAAGCAATCGCTGGCCTTGCTGGTCGGAGAGGCTTGTTCTGGGTGATGCTGGTGAAGATGGTTTCTGCTATCGTCTTTGGCACCTGGTCGTGGCGCCAAGTTAAGCGCCCTTCTCCAAGGGCTTTTGGGAAACAGCTGATGATATACTCTAGCGTCCCTCTTCTGAGGCACAAAGGACATGATGGTGTGTCAACCTTGCCCCAACAGAAGAGGTTGGATGGGCTGGGTAAGACGTCATAGATGGATGCAATCAGGAACTTGATCCGGTAAGGCTCAGCTTGCCAAAGCTCGGACCAGGAGATCTTGCGGTCCATTGCCTGTTCCCATCTTGTCCATGTGCCTTGCTCTGGCATCCCCACCACATGGCTAGCACGCAGTTCCTCCACCCCAGCTCTCACCTCCTCTTGGACCAGTCGGCATTTGTCTTTGCCCAGGGCTCTGTCGTAGCGCGTGGATGGGGCGCTACCAAGCCCTGCTTGTCCAGATGCCACTGGGCCAATAAGCACGCTGTGACGCAAGCGTGACTCAGCCTGCTCTACTGCTTCCTGCGCCCTCCACTTCCCCCCTATTCTGACTACGATGCCAGCCTGGGAGACTCCTGGGTCACTGGATTCCCTGTAATGCAGCACCTCTCTTGCACGGGTAACCATAAATTCCTAATTCAGGCTGCTAATGGGGAGCTTCAGTCTGTTTTTCTGCCCGTTCATGACAGATTGCTGGTCCTCCTGAGCAACACAGTGCTACATGAAAATCACAGCACACTGCATTGATGATGATTGGGAAATTTATATTCCAGTCTTTCAAACTCGCCCCATCTATAAAGCTCACAAGTGAAAATTTTGCAGAAGTGCTCAGAATCAGGAAACAGAATCAGAATTCCTTTATTTGTCCTGCAAACAGGGAAATTGCTGCGTCACAGCAGCCAAAGCGCAGTTCAATTTAACAATGATAATAGTAAAAAACAAACAATATAATTAAAAGGTAAAAAATAGAAATAGACTTGTATATACATAGTTTGTACAATATAAATAGTGCTGAGGGATGTAGTAGTGGATTGAAAACTGGACAGAACAAATGCCACCATCCCTATGACAAAAGATAATGCAAAGAACATTACCAATGCCTCAAATGTAGCTGGATTGTCACCACGTTTTGCTCACACAGAAAATCTGGTATCCCAGAAGGGGTTGGGAGAAAACCAGATATCCCGTCTTTTGGGCAGAATCAGGAGGGTTATTACTTTTTTCCATAGACGCACTACTGCAGTAGCTGTCTGAACAAGAGATGCTCCCGCTTCCTCCTCACAAGCTTGTTCAAGACGTCATCACAAGGAGGAACTCCAGCCCACACGCTACTTTGAGCAACTTTGAGCAACAAAACTGCTGTGTACTCTGCACTCACAGAAAAGGACCAAAGTGTCAAAGACCGCATAACCCTCTCCGATCATGATATGACTGTTCTGGAAGATGTGTTTCAGGTACTGAAGCCCCTGAAAACAGTCACAACCCTAATGAGTTCTGAGCAGCAGAATACTGTGCCTATGACCTTGCCCCACAAACACACCATCCTGACATCTATGAAATACACTGTGTGGACAATTATCAGGCAATTGGGTATTTTGACCATATCATCATTTTTATGCATATGTTTTAACTCCAAGCTGTGTAAAGTTGAATGCTTAATGGATTTAAGCATAGTAGGTGTATCTGTCTAATGAGGGAGGGTGTGGACTAAGAAGGTCAACACCCTATATCATCGTGTGCATAATTATTAGGCAGCTTCTTTTCCTCAGGCAAAATGGGCCAAAAAAAGAGATTTAACTGACTCTAAAAAGTCAAAAATTACAAAACATCTCTCAGAGGGATGCAGCACACTTGAAATTGCTAAGATATTGGGGTGTGATCACAGAACCAACAACGTTTTGTTGCAAATAGCCAAAAGGGTTGCAAGAAATGCATGGAGAAAAAAAGACACAAATTAACTGCCAAGGATTTGAGAACAATCAAGCGTGAAGCTACCAGGAACACATTATCTTCCAGTTCTGTCATGTTCCATAAGTGCAACCTACCTGGAGTACCCAGAAGTACAAGATGTTCAGTGCTCTGAGACAGTGGCGTGCGTAGACTTTTTGAAGGGCAGGGGCGAAAAGAAGGGCACTTTAGCGCGCATTTTGGCTCCCAAGAGGACACTTTAGCGTGCGTTTTGGCTCCCAAGAGGGCACTTTAGCACGCGTTTTGGCTCCCAAGAGGGCACTTTAGCGCGTGTTTTGGCTCCCAAGAGGGCAGTTTGTCATGTTCTAACCAGCCAAGGGGGCAGTTTAGTGTGTTTTGCCAACCAAGAGGGCACTTTGGCGCGCTTTTTGGCTCTTAGGAGGGCACTTTAGCGCGTGTTTTTCAACAATCGGGCCACTTGTGCACATCACTGCTCTGAGACATGGCCAAGGTAAGGAAGGCTGAAACCCGACCACCACTGAAGACACATAAGCTGAAGCTTCTATACTGGGCCAAGAAATATCTGAAGACAGATTTTTCAAAGGTTTTATGGACTGATGAAATGAGAGAGACTCTTGATGGACCAGATGGATGGGCCCGTGGCTGGATCAGTAACGGGCACCGAGCTTCACTTCGAGTCAGACGCCAGCATGGTGGAGGTAGGGGACTGGTATGGGCTGGTATTATTAAAGATGAGCTCGTTGGAGATTTTTTGGGTTGAAGATGGACTGAAAATCCACTCCCAAACCTACTGCCAGTTTTTAGAAGACATATTCTTCAAGCAGTGGTACAGGAAGAGGTCTGCATCTTTCAAAAAGACTTTGATTTTTATTCAGGACAATGCTCCATGACATGCATCCAAGTACACCTCTGCGTGGCTAGCCGGTAAAGGACTTAAAGATGAAAAAAATGACATGGTCCCCCTCCTGACCTGAACCCAATCTCAAACAGGAGATTTACAGTGAAGGAAAACAGTACATTAATCTGAACAGTGTCTGGGAGGCTGTGGTTGCTGCTGCACAAAAAGTTGATCGTCAACAGATCAAGAAACTGAATGACCCCATGAATGGAAGGCTTATCACTGCTATTGAAAAGAAGGGTAAATGACCAGGCCCTTTCAACCCAAATAATAAAGCTTATAATAACATCATTTTACAACATACACATGCCCACAACAGCTGGGCTTACAAGCTTCGGCACCACAGAGAGCAACTTTGTCATTTTGAAGTCCATCAAGCGGACATGAAATATAACAAACCAAGAGAACAACAAAAACATTAGGCTACATGAACACTCATAATAAAACAACACAAATTCAAAGCAGTTCAGCACCACGGATAGCGACCGCATCATTTTGACACCCACTTTAACTATTTCAACTCAGAGACTGTATCAGTAGCTATAAAGTTTAGTAAAACTGGCACAGCGGCCCACATGTTCACAAACACAATTTCAATATGAAGTAGCCTTCTATAGGCCTACTCACCACTATTTGAAGGGCATACGACGAGCCTTGCGCTCCACAAACTCTTCCACAATGCTCTGTATGTCCATTTTCTTTGCTCTCTCATTCTCTATGGACAACATGGCAAGTCCACTCAGTCTCTCCTGTCCCACTGTGCTCCTCAAGTGGTTTTAATGAGTTTTAACTTGGAGAATGAGCGCTCAGAGGTTGCAACTGTGACGGGAAGAGTCAAAAATAAAAGGAGGGCGGTGCAAACGTCACTGAATGTAGAAGTTACTGTTGGGTGGTTGACAAGGAGCATTTTCACCAGATCCGCAACAGACTTTTGCTTTGTTATCTGGTCCCTGAAAGAGCTTTGCCGCTCCACTTTTATGTTTATATGAAGTGCCACTCATGTTAACCAAGTCCGTAAAAATCTGTTGACAAGTGACTGATGATGACGTTGGTGGACGGTTGGTGACGAGTTTTACCCAAAATACACTTGGAGACAATATCGTCGATCCACTTGTAGTTTGTGCGTCATAAAATTAAATGTGAGAGTGAAAATAAAGTCAGTCATGCAGCACAACATTTTATTAAATATTTTACACCTACTAATCACTAAAGTCAGTCGGTCTTGTAAAGTTTTTAGCAACCATGACTCAATCCTGACTGGGGCAACCTATATAACCCCTGTATGAATCTGCATGACAGTTGATATTAAACACTGTGCCAGACTGTGCCCATAGTCCGGGCTCCTCTGGGCACAAGTCATGGGATAGCCTGCCTTCTCCAGCTCCCCTGATCCGTGGTGGGACTTATGGCTCTTTGAGGGGAGCCGGATCTTGGTGAACCGTTACTTTCAAAGAGCCGTTCAAATAACTGGCTCATTTGACTGATTTTTACATTTATTAAGTTTTAAGAAGCCAGCCTAGTGGTAACTCATTTTATCTTGGAAATAATCACTGGGAGGTAGAGATAGGATTTATGGCTCTTTGAGGGGAGCCGGATCTTGGTGAGCCGTTCCTTTCAAAGAGCCGTTCAAAAAACTGGCTCATTTGACTGATTTTTAAATGTATTAAGTTTTAAGAAGCCAGCCTGGTGGTAACTCATTTTATCTTGGAAATAATCACTGGGAGGTATGATGGGGTGAGATTTGGAACAAAACTGTCCTCCTCCTAATTAAAACCGCTGCAGCTGCTCTGCTCTCCGAGGCAGGGGCAGTCACGTGTTTGTTTATTTTTTAGTTTTTTTACACAAAGGCAGCATGCACAACTCAGGTGGCGTCATGCTACATTTGCATATCTAATAAGCACTGTGCAGCTGGGCTGACCTCCTCCCCATGTAACTTCTCTGTCCCACTCAGGGGAGGAGCAAAGGAGGAGCACACAGTGATATAAAACATAATAAATAAATAAATAAAAATGAATGGTTCCAAGCTGCGACTCGGATCCCATCGTTCATGTTAACGAGCTGTTCAATAGAATCGGTTCGTTCGTGAACGTCACAACACTACTGGGAGGTATGATGGGGTGAGATCTGTCACAAAATAATACAAAATTAAATATCCCACCAATATCTGAGTTTGAATTATTCTGAAATATTCCACAAGGTTGCGCCATATCACTCTACTTTGACAGTGACATCACTATTTTGGATTTACCCTTTGTACAAAATTGTTTGTATGTGTGTGTGTAAAGCTACCATGACTTGTTATTCATGCAACACCGTGACCTTAACACTTACAAATAAACATTAAAAAACAAAGCACTACCTGATGTGGAGGCAGGGGAAGCACTAGCATTTTCAGTGTCAATGGAGACTTCATTGTCACTATCGCCTAAGTCAGTTGGCTCTCTTCTCACCTCTGCCACTTTTACTGTTGGGTGTTTATGTTTTGAAGTGTCTGTGCAAATTATTTGTTGAACTGGACTTAAAAGAAATATTTTTATAACAAATATTGCATTTTGCATTACTGTCTTCCACAAGAGAAAAGTGCATCAAAATGCTGCTCCATTTCCTTTGGCTCATTTTTTCCAAACGACGACGTCACGACACACAACAGTGACTGTCCTTTTTGTTTGTTTGTTTTTTTTTTACGCAAAGGCAGCGTGCACAACTCAGGTGGCATCATGCTACATTTGCATATCTAATAAGCACCGTGCAGCTGGGCTGCGCTGCTCCCCATGTAACTTCTCTGTCCCACTGAGGGGAGGAGCAAAGGAGAAGCACAGAGTGATATAAAAAATAAATAGGCTAAAGAAAAAAAAAAAGAACGGTTCCCAGCTGCAACTCGGTTCCCATCGTTCACGTTAACGAGCCGTTCAATATAATCGGTTCATTCGTGAACGTCACAACACTATCCGTGGTAGAGGCCCAGCTTCCTCTAGTCCTACCTCCTATTCGGACCCCTCTGAACAAAGTTCATAAAGTACCAATACTATTAAAACGTGAAAAAGTATTGTTTTTAATGGCTGGGTACCGCGGTCCCTTTGGACGAATTTCGAGTTGACTTTTCTGTTAATGCCCTAGTCTGGAGGCTCCGTGCACACAGCAGGGTGACGCAGGAGACCAAGAGATCCAATCCCAACGATGAAGCCTGGGGTGAAGTGAAAGCAGAGGTCCAGATGCTCCTGTGCTGAACACCTGAAGACCCTGCCAGCAATGGCAGAGTAGCGACCATCCAACATCATTGCGAGCCGGGGGAGACCGCAGCAGCAGAAGAGAGTGAAAAAGGAGCCAGGTGGTGAATAACCCTGAGGTTGCTGTGGAGGGACGACCAACGGAGCAACGATGGACAGCCCACATAGTATTGAGTACGTCGGTTTGAAAGTTAGTGTTGTTAGTCTAACAGCTAATCAGGCTAACAACCGATGGCGGGCAGCTAATCAGCAGAGAAATGTGACTTGAGTAAGTGCAAAGTCCTGCAAACAGGAATTCAAAATAAAACATAGCAGCTGAACCTGAGAATAAACTAATAAAAAGTTGGTCAAACAACAACTTGTGCTCTTACAGCATGCGACACACCTGCTGCTGACGAATGACATAGGATGTGCTGCGATGGAGAAACAAAATAAAACTGGATCGGCCCGTGGATTTGTTAATTTTACCGATTACCGATCCAGCCATTTTGTCAATATCGAGGCCGATATCCGATCTTAATATCGTATCGGTGCACCCCTAGTTGTTAGCCACAGGGTTTCTGGGGTAGCCTCCTTTTGCTGGATATTTCAATATTTTCTTCAGTTCATGGTTGAAACCTCATATACTATTTTTCAAAGAAAAATAACCCTATATATTAAAGACAAAGTGAAAAACTATCTCTTCCTCCTCCAGTGAACAGATGACATTATTAAAACACCACAGTTTGATAAAAAACATGCAGACTCTTCATCAGTTTGTGAAATTTAAAATCAATAAAAACTCTCACCCTAACTAGTGCAATGAACACTCTTCTTAAAACACTTTCCTTTACTCTCAGTTTATTGCTTCTTGTTATGTAGATCACCATTTTTGCTTTCCCTATTAAAAAATGTAAAAGTTGCCACTTCTCTGCATTCACTTTATGATATTCTGCACCAAAAATAAAAACATTATAAGACCACTCTTCTCTGAAACCATTAAGCATTATTTTAAAATGTTAAAAAGCTCTAAAAGTCGGTCACACTCAGTGAAAACAGTGAAAAATGGACTTGGGTGATTTACAAAAAGGACATTCATTTCTTACAGTGGGATTAAAAACAGAAACAAAACAATTTACAGCAATGGCCCTGTGTAGAACTCTCCACTGTAGATCTCCAGTTCTTTTCTTTGATGGTGCTTTATAAAAACTTTTCCAACATGGTTTATTTGTTCCTGTCGTCTGCAGCCGTCTCCTCCACACAGTGTCCTCCCGCTCTTCCAGTCCCTTCTTATTAAAAAATAGGACACAATGTTTATAACAAGATTTGCCACTGGCTGTGTGCAGGTCCAACTCCGTTTTAAAAGTCTTGTCCAACAGTTTCCCAGAGGACCCCTTCAGGTTGGCATTCAGAGTAATCTCTGGGAAGGGGTCCTCTGGGTCTGCCTCCTCCACCCCTTCTCCATACTCCTTCAATAAAAACATTTCCTCCTCTGTTAAAGCCTTCCTCCATTTGGTCAGCACCATGTGTGTGAACCTGGTGGACCTCACCCCCAGTTGCTCCGCCAAGGCCTCTCCGTCCTGCAGGTAGCTCCTTGCTGCCCCCACCACCTGCCTCAGCGTTACGACCCCTTCGGCCCTCAGGATCCTCCTCAGTCCTGGAGTGGACCCGTCCTCAACATCCAGCCTGGCTCCCCCGATGACCGGTTCCTCCAGGAGCCAGTGGAGAGAAACTGCAGTTTCTTTATTTCTCTTTTTAAAAACACTTCAAGCTTTGAAAAGTTCACAGTAGTCTTTTTAAAAGCAGTCCTGCCACGCCCCTCCACACATTCAGATATACTGTTAAAAACTTTTGTAAAAACTGTAATCTAAAAGTCGCCACTCTGCTCTTAATGTCCACCACACCGTGCACACCTTCCTCTTTTGATAAAAAAAAATAATTTATTTTCTGAGCCAGTGGAAACTTCCTCCCCCCAAAAAATCCATTAGTTCTCTTTGTATTTTTTGGATTAATGTGTCTGGTGGTTGGACACAGGCCAATCTGTGCCACAGCGGTGAGGCCACTAGATTATTAATGATCAGAGTCTTTCCTCTGAAGGACAGTTGTGGCAGGACCCACCTCCATTTCCTTAGTTTTCCTTGGATCTTTTCTAAAACTCTCTCCCAATTCTTCCTTGTCACATTTTCATTTCCTAAAAACATAGGAATATTTAATATTTAGAAATATTTAAAAACATCCCTTTTCCAACTTAAACCTCCCGGTAGTTTTAAAAGCCCCCCTCTCCACCTGCCCACTGCCAACGCATCACTTTTCTCCCAGTTTACTTTTGCAGACGATAAAGTCCCAAAGTCTCTGACAATGTCTTCCAATTTTTAGATTTCATCCTGTTTTTTGATTAAAACAATGATGTCGTCTGCGTAGGCTGATAAAATGAGGTTTCTTTTAAAACCATTTAAAAACAGACCTTCAATGTTTGCTCTTATTTTATACAGCATGGGTTCAATTGATAAAGAGTATAACATACCTGAGAGGGAGCAGCCGTGTCTCACCCCCTGACCAGTCCTTCCAGAAAAACACAGAGCTTTTTTGTGATTGTTGCGGGCAAAAATCCTTGATTATGCGGCACGTTTTCTTAAAAATTGCGATGGAATATGCGGGATATTTATGCAAATTGCGGGAACTTGCAAACATTGCGGGAACTTGCGGTTTGATAATAAAAAGAGAAAAAAAGGGATTCCCCCAACACCCTGTTCTCACAAGGCTACAACCTTAATGTAAAGAGTCATTGATTATTACTTCCAATGATAAGCAGCATACTACATCACAGAAAGTGCTGGGAATATTTAAGTTCTTGTTTTATTTCAGACCTTAATAAATACATGGCTCAAACTTACAAAACATTGATGAGTCAAACAAGTTCTGTAGCTTTACAAAAGGAATATGCTACAACTTCTGTAAAAATGAATAGAGAAAATATAAAAAAAATTAAATGTGTGTTTACTGTTTTACAGAGGTAGCTATACAAAACAGACATCTTCTGTTAAAATAACTGCTTCCAATGCACAAAGTGCATCTCTTACTGTACCATACATTTACATACTAGTAATATACTTACAACTGTAAGGTTTTTGAAACTAGTATGATTTTTTTGTTGGCAAATGAGACTGATTTGCGGGCTTCATCATGGCTTCATCGCAGGGTTTGCAGCTTTTTGATGATGTTCATGTCGCATAATTACGTCACTTCACAACGTTCCCATGGCAACAGGGGAAAATGGCTGCTCTTGTGTGAAGCAAACGCAACATTTTTCAACTTTCTGCTGAGATATATGTGTCTTTTTTGCAACGAAAATGCGGGGATTATGAAATCATGCAAGCCCCGCATATTTTGCGCGGAAATTGGCAATTTATGCGGCGAAAGTGCAGTGTATTTGAAAAAATGTGGCCCCCGCATAAATATGCAGATTTTGGCTGATTATGCATTGAATTATGCGATCGCATAATCGTCTTTTTTCTGGAGGGACTGCCTGACACACTTTAAAAGGGGCGCTCAGTCCTCCATTGATCTTCAGTACACTCTCAATGTCCTGGTACAAAACCTGGATCATAGCTATAAGACCTGGGCTGAGGCCGAAACTCTCTAGAGTTTTCCAGAGGTAAAGGTGTTCAACCCAGTCAAAAGCCTTTTCCTGGTCTAATGAAATGAGACCAGTATCAATGCAGCATGAACCAGAGATGTCCAAATATCCCGAATTAAGGACACAATGTCCAGAATAGACTATATATAGACTTATTCAAAGTGCTTAAATATGAGTCATATTTCAGAAAAGCGTCCATTTGTGCTTGTTAAGCTAACTGCTTGTTAATGAGAGATAAGAATAATCAAATATGACAGCTGTCTGTGTCGGCTGTTTATCTTGCCTCCAATCTTAAATTTCTTCCAGATATTGAGTTTACTGTGACATTGCTGTTGTAAACACTACTGTTCCTATTAACAGTCACAATAGTCATTTCTTGGTCTTGTCACATTTTTAGATACATAGTCTGTATTTCTAGTTTCGTTTGCCCTCCGATAAATAGCCAAATAATAAACCAGTGTTGTATTGCTTTTTAAGAATTGCAGCCGAATTGCATATCTTCCAAACCTCAGTATTATTAAAATGTGAATAAAATCATGTTGACAATAATTTATTGACACAAAAGAAATGGCAATTGCATATCACTATCTGACGGCCAGTACTACTAAGGAGGAGAGGTGAGGTGAGATGCGCTGAGCCGCCGGTACCGGTCATTCATGACATGGCATCAAAACGAACCTATTCATCTGGTTCAGAAAAAAGAAGAAACTAGATGAAGAAAAATGCTCACAGGATAAAGGTCTATAAAGGCCTTGGGTGCTACTTTGCTTTTTGTCCCCATTGTCTGTTTTTTGAACCTGGCTCCCTTGGTTTTTGTATCATTCAGCTTTGAAAATAAAGCATGCTTTTTGTTTCTCCCTGATCCTGCCTCCTGTCTGAGTAACTGCATTTGGGTCCACCTCCTATTTCCCTCAACCACGTGACAGTTCTGCTGTAATGGTTTTGAACTTTTGATTTGAAACTGCCCATAATGGACGCATCAGGGTTATGCAATAATAGACCAGTGGACTGCTTTTCAAAACCTGGCAGGTTTCCATCTTGGTATTATTTGATCTCAAAGCTGTGTACAACTCAGTTCCTCCACAGTGCTCATAATAATAATAATAATAATAATAATGGATTGGAATGGCACTTTTCTAGGTACTCAAAGCACCTCACAGGGTTCCAGGTTCCATTCATTCACACACTGTCATACTGGTGGTGAACTACGATAGTAGCCTCAGCTGCCCTGGGGCAGACTGATTGAAGCGTGGCTGCACATTCAGCGCCAACGGCCCCTCCAACCACTACCACAAACATACAGCAGTCATACACATTCACACGAGGCAAGGTGGGTGAAGTGTCTTGCCCAAGGACACAACAACCACTGGAGACTAGAAGAGATAATAGAGCCGTCATAGTAGCCGGGGCAGGGGGCAGGGATCGAACCTTGGACCCTCCGAACATAGGCCAACCCACTCTACCAACTGAGCCACGGTCACCACGTTTGAATGCCATTTGAAGGTCGGTGACTGTATATACTGTACATTGGTAATGAAACATCTCGGCTTACAAAAAGGGCCTGTATGATTCAGTAGATTTAATGTAAAAACTACGTCAGGTCAGCCTGTACCCTGATTAAAACAAATACAAGCCATGCTCATCAATAATCATTAAAACCAAAACATGATAAATGACCACAAGGCCTAAGAAGACACAGCATAGTGATGTAACACATGGTAGCCATTTTGCTGCTCCGAGGCAATTTGTCTCTGTGAAAGCTCCCTGTTAGCACTAGTTTTATGTTGCCACAATGCTACTATGACGGCTCTATTATCTCTTCTAGTCTCCAGTGAGCCTGTGCGTTTCATAGTTTTTGGTTGGCCTGGATATAAATAGCTACAGCTGACCATGGTAATGACTAGCTCAGGGAGTGATGGGACAGAGCTCCAGCAGCTGCTGCTATGGCAGCAGTGTGAGATATTGCTTTAATGAGAAATACTATAAAGACGAACACCACTCTTCTTATCTTTGTTAGACACTATAGAGCTGGCAAACATCCGTCTGCACTAACGGAGTGTTGGAAGCGGCGGAGGTCGTAGGTTGTCATTTATTGGCCTATTTAATCTCCCTACATTTTTCCTTGCCTGAGGCACAGCGCTGTCCCCAACAGAATTAATAGCAGCACTATTGCCAAGCCATCCGAGGGCTAACAATAAAGCTAGGACAATTGCAGTGAGATGGATCAGTATCTTTAGCAGAAATATATTATACATTATGGCCGAATGCCAGGAGGCTGAAGGAAGACAAATCAGTGGCAATAAAAAAGACAGTTCACTGGTCACCTGAGAGCCAGCCTGAACATGTTCCCCACATATTGGCAGTGAAGTGACAAGGCTTTGTGCAAGTGTGTGCTACCGATCTAGCAGTTGGTAGCCACAGAGTGACTCGGGCACAGTACTCTAAATGTCACAGTGGTGTTGCTGCGTATTTTCCACTGGACATTTGCTGTTTTATTTCCCACTGTTGAAGCAGACAGCTTAATTAGAAATTAATTTGACAGTCACAGTTGGAAAGCCATGGCCTATGGAGTTTCTGCCACATTTACAAAGAATAAGGTCCTAAATACAGTATGTGAGTTAGTACAATGGAATGGCTTGTGGTGAATATTTAAGCACAGTTAAATCTTATCTAGTGTGCAAAGTGCATATAAACTGTAAATGTTCTGCATACTGAATAAAATACTGTGGCTGCTAAAATCTTAGTGCTAAGTCTGTAACATGCCTCTGTTTTTAGCCTTAACAGTTTTAGATGCTTCCATTTTAATTATCTGTTAATGCAAAATTAATTAACTAATTTACTTACCAAGCATAACTCCCACAGCACTATTTCCATCAGGGCATCAATAAAGTCATATTTACCATTCTGAGTGTGGAACTTAAAACTATTATCTCATTCAGGTAGGTTCCAGCTGTGAGTCAGGGGAACTTTAACATGCCAAACTTGGAACAGTTTTGATTATTTCACATTTTAAACAGACACAAGGTCGAACATGTCCCACATTGTGACCATGGTTTTCTGCTAGAGAACAGTGGACTGCCCTCTCTGGTTGGGGGATGAGCTCTTGCCCCAAGGGAAAGAGTTTAAATATTTTCGGGGTCTTGGTCACAAGTCATGGGAAAGTGGAGCGTACAGTGGACAGGATTGGTGCGGCAGAGGCAGTCCTGTGGGTGTTGCACAAGATAGTTGTGGTGAATAGGGAGCTGAGCAGAAAAGCTTTCGTTTTACCGGTCCATCTTTGGAGAACTCACTGGAGAGATTACATAGCTCATCTGGCTTAGGCACGATTTAGATCTCAAGGGGAGCTGGAAAGCGGATGAAGATGGATGTATGAATATTAGACAGATATGATATGCAGGGACGATGGGAACTTTTGGTGTGGATCCATTTTCCAACATTTTGGTTAATTTCTCAGGGCATAATGCATTGATCTATCTATGACTGTATTTAGGTGACTATGAGTAAGTACAGAAGAGGACTGATGGGCCATGAGTCATGTGTTCTGAGTGCATTTCTAGTGTCTGTGTTCCTTTCAGTGGTTAGAAGTAGGTATAGCCCAGTTTGAAAAAGTTGACATTCCCAGTTTGGGATGGTCATGGCTACAACAGCTTGAAGTGTGTTTGAACAGCCTTCCGAAGGATCTGAGAGGAGCTGGAAATATCAATACTTATTAATACTACTTAAACTCATCTTCTCACTCCGTCTCTTATGAAGTGTCTTATTAGTTATATGGTTTTAGTGTTTTTAAAAAAATAATTTATTGTTTTATCAACAGTTGATTTTTAAATCATTATTACAATAATCTGAGGCATTCCATTGTTATATTAACATTTGTCATCATAATCATATTTTTATGTAGTAAATTTGTATAGTATTTTATTTCTTGTTTATTCCATTGTCTTGGGCAATACTTGATTCTGATTGGCTGCAGGGTGTCACGGGTTAAAGGGTGGACCCAAATGCAGACACACAGCAGGCAAGATAAGAGTGAACAAAAAGCGAGCTTTAATAATACCAAAGCTGAGGGATACAAAAAACCGAGTGAACAAACTTAAAGGAGTCAAAAGACGAAAAAACAACGTAGCAACATAACATAGCCAAACAAAGTGCAACAAAACCAATTCAACAAAGTTAAAATCCAAAAGTATAAAGTAAGAAATCAAAAATCCAAAACCTACCACTGGGGAGAACACAGGAGAAGACTCAGGGAACATCACTGGGAAACACGCGACAAACTGAGAAAAAGTGAATGGGGTCAAAGGCTTAAATGCACAGACACTGATGAGAGGACAAGGAGCAGGTAAGGTGAGAGAGGAGGGAAGAGGGAAGGTGAGATAATGACGGGGAAGCACAGAGGAGAAATAACACTGGCAGACATGAGGGAGACAAACATGCACAAGGTGGAAGGGAAAAGCAGGGAAAAACACAGAAGAGACACTGACAAGACACAAGAGGGCATGGAAATCAAGACTTAAGACTAGGGCTGTCAAACGATTAATTTTCTTAATCGCGATTAATCACATTTTGTCCATAGTTGACTTGCGATTAATCGCAAATGAATTGCAATTTTTTTTGGCACATTTCTTTCTGTATTTTTTCTATGTTATTAATACTTTTAACAACATACGAAAGGGAAAATATGCTTGCTTTATGAAAATGTAATTCAACACTTTAAATCATGCAGGAAAATAAAAGGCTCAAAAAATATCCCCTCACCCTAAAAGCTTGTGGCGAAGGGGGAGGGGCAGTGGGCTCTCTGCATCTGCCATGTGTTTGGCTTGCAAATGATATCTGCTGAGACTCGCTGTACTTCAATGTTAACTCATTTAATGTCGACAGTACGTGCAGATAACTTTTGTCCTATCAATAGAACCATCTGGCAGTGTTTTGAAAGTGAATTTGCCGTTCATAAGTCCTTTCTCCATTTACTTTCATTTTCGCTTTTCAGTCCCCCGTGTCTTTCCCGAATGCGAACCCTGCTTCTTCTTCTTCTGATTCCCTTTCTTATTCTTCTGCCACCCTCTGGATCAAGACTACAGGTGCCTCTGACGGCCGTAAATCAAACAATGCGTGTTCCTTTTTTTTTATGTGAGTGTTAATCGTGCGTTAAAAAAAATGAATGGCGTTAAAAAAAATGAATGGCGTTAAAAGGATGTTGCGTTAACGCGCGATTAACGCGTTAACTTTGACAGCCCTACTTAAGACACAACAAGACACAGAACCATGACACAGGGTGTCCATTAATCCCTGATATATGGACACATACTAAGTAGTTCCAGCCAAGTTGTCTGTTCACATGGTGGCGACTGTAACACACAAACTGCAGTAAGTACACTTCCTCTCTAAACTTACTGATGCTTTGTATCACATAAACAAATAGTTTCACATGCCGTTCGCTGTTCGACTCTCTACTTCAGTAACGTTACACACGGCCAATCATTTGTTCGTGAAAATCTTGATACTGATTTGGGGACAATGACATGACTAGATAGCTAGCTAGTCTTGTTGTTAAACATACTGTCAAATTATTTTTACTGTTTGTCAACCGTACGCAATCTTATTGACTTTGAATCTTGCTAGCATAGCGTTAGCTTTCTGGCTCATCGCTGAGCGAATTAGAATATCTCCCGTTGCCAAGTCGTATCTAAGGTCTGTCCTATTTACTGGAAGAGTGAACACCGTTTCTGTTGCATAAGAACCTTACAGGAGGGTAATGATTGTTAGTCAAACCCTCAAACATTACCAGGGAAATAGCTTGTGAAAAACTTTATATTTTGATTGGAAAACGCATGAAAATATAAATTAATAATCCTTATTTCTTTTCTTTGGCAAGTGACCATGGTATAACAGGGTACCCGCGGGGTCTTAAAAACTTGAAAAAGTCTTGAATTTGATAACCGTAAATTAAGGCCTTGAAAAGGTCTTAAATTTTGTTTACATGTCTTAAATTTCATTCTCAGAGGTCTTAATTTTTCCCTTTCTTACCTGCATGATACAGCTCAACAACATAACTGTATACTAAGTAAACTAACAAAGAAAAGCAGCATTATGATGGAGAGTGCACAGTCAGCCACTGACACGCTGAGGTCGTCACTTGCGCAGCAACTTTGGGATGGGCAAGTGCAGATTTAATCCATTGTGGCTAAGTGACTAAAATATGTCTGGGTTCAGGCTGTACCAGGGAATGAGTGGGAGGCTCAGTGCAGCCTGTGCCGTAAAAAATTCAAGCTCGGCACAATGGGACATATGGCCTTGGAGTCGCTCATGAAGAGTGCTAAACATTTAGCGTGCTCAGGAGCTACACGGAGGCAGGCACCCATATCCCAGTTAAGTATGCTTGAGTATAAGTATAAGTATAGCAAGTATACTATGGACTTGTAGCGTACTAGAAAGTATACTGATTTAATACTTCTTTGGACTAAATTGGAACATTTTAAGTTAATAAAAGTATACTTTGAGTATACTTTATACGGTCATTTTTAAGTTTACAGAAGTACACTTTGACGTATACAACAGGTATACCCATCTATATACTACTAGTGTACTAAGTATATACTTCTAG
The DNA here is from genome assembly GCF_900880675.1 of Sparus aurata. Taxonomy (NCBI): domain Eukaryota; kingdom Metazoa; phylum Chordata; class Actinopteri; order Spariformes; family Sparidae; genus Sparus; species Sparus aurata. The sequence continues at coordinate 34,943,208 of NC_044188.1, forward strand.
TCCACATTTTAGTTTATTAACATGTAAGTTTATAACAGGGGTAATACCTCGAAGCAAATGTCTGTAGTGAAAAACATTTTATTCTGCTAAATTAAATGTAAGCACAACTCAATGATTCAACCTTTTTCCTTACTTACATCAAGACATATTGGCACTTATAATGTGGCAAGCTCTAGCAAGAGATTCACCATTTATTACCATACATGCCCACAGTTTAACAGATGGGAAGTCTCTCCCGGAAAACACCCCTTCACTCACGGTACCAACATTTTTATCATCTTTGTTAATTCGACACAATTTAACCACATAATAGGATGTGAATTAACCTGCAACCGTCTTACACATCATCTTATTCACAAACACATTCACGAACCATAATTACACCAACAACAACAGAATACCCGAGAGTATTTGCGCCACAGTCCACAGTATACTAAAGTACAAGTATAAGCTTTAGTATTAAAGTATAAGTCTAAGTATTAATGTACTTAGTCTTAGACTATTCTTTATACTTTTCAGTATAAGCCAAGTATACTTCACTATACTTTTCTTAAGTAGGCTATATAAAATGTAGTATATAAAAAGTACACTTCAAGTATACTGCCTCAGTTTTAGTATAAAATAAGTATACTTGTAATACACTTGAATAAACTACTTTTTGCTAAGGGCTTGTATACATCAAATGAAAATATAAGGGAGCTCCTCAAAGTCATGTGCATTATTTCATAAATGTATGCCAGAATAGGTGCGAGGTTGGTCTTAAATTTCATTGGACGTGGTCTTAAAAAGGTCTTAAAAAGTCTTACATTTGAGTGGAAAAATCCTGGGGGGACCCTGTATAAGCAGGATAATGCCCTTCGAGGTGTTAATATGGATACCTCGAAGGGCATAATGCATTACATAATCATTTGTTCCTTAGCTCTTATCATTTAACCCTTTTTATATCTGTCTCTTTTATCTTTTAATCCATTTCAGTTTTTTAATATCCCATATTAATCCCGAAATTAATATTACGGTAATGGACGATAAAGCATTATGATTTGTTTGAAAGGTGCCCTACGAATAAAGGTTGATTTATTGATTTATTAGTTAAACTCTCATGCACCAACTAGGATTTACTAGTTATTTCAAATAGGTATTGTATCAGTGATTATTAAGCTACCATCAATGAAACACTTCCATTGTAGATGCTACCCATTGAGAGGCTAGAGGCATATCCCTTTCTTTCTAAGTAGGCGTTTGATGTTAAACAAGTACAGGGAGTGCTTAGTTGCATTTACAGTAGCTTAGCATCCAACGAGAGGAGTGGCAAAGTAGACCAGTTTAAGTTAATCAGTCAACGAAGACAGCTTTTGAGTATGAATGGTTTATGGCTTGATTACTCATGCTACAAACAATCCAAAACCAAAAACTTTACAGCCTAAACCAGCCAATTCTTTGAGCTTTTTGGAATGTTGGAGGATGCTCTACACTCTACACTCAGTCATTCTAATCTCCCACTAAAACTCAGTCAAGCAATATTACCCGAGAGGGTGTGCTTTAACATCATTTGAGCACAACAGTGATGCGGTCGGGACCAAGGCAATTGCGCCGAGGTCCACAAGCAGCACTGAAGTGCTCAAATGACGCACACCCTCGAGGGTAATATTGCGATTATACAACTAACACCAACAAAAATAAAATGTATAATCAAAATATATCCATGTTGATGGACAATTTGCGCTAAAATTTTAAAGGTTTTTGCGAGTGTGCGTCGCGTTTCCATGGAAACACATGGGGTCTGACTAATAACTGAAACAAAATCAGTCATGTCAGCAGACTCATTTGTGTAATGGAACGTTTACCACTACAGCAAATAATCCAAACCTTAGTAACGACCTAGCAACAGAAAAGATTTTCTAGTCCCAGATGAGTGAACTCTGAGCTGACGTTAATGTTTTATCGCGGTCTCAGAATTTCCCGAACTAAATCAATACTGCACAGATGAACAGAACATGTTTGTTTTTATCGCCCAAGTTATAACAAAGATGTTGATTTTTTTTCTTTCATATTTTTTATAAAACGTTTTCACCGCGGCCACAATAGTGTCTCTCACACCGAAGGGAAAATAAATAATAGCCAGGCATTTATTTGTTTCAATCACTTAACAGACCAGGCGTTTATTTCCTTCCTCTCAAAAATCACTTGCACTTGCGGCAAACTCCTCATCTCTGCTGTCAGTCTCGGTGGCGTACATTTGTTTCGCCATCACCCTGATCATTTTATGGGACACTCTCTGGTGGCATGCCAGTTTGCTGATAACTCATTCCCGCATGTTTATCTCAAGCTCCTTGCTGGCTCCCAGCCTGGCCCTGTTGCTGTCCTCCTCGGACAGACGCTGAAGCACATAAATCAAAATTAATAACAAACCGATCCATTTTGTAGCCTATTTTTCCGCCGTTTCCTACTCCTGCTCTGACAGTTACAATTTTGCCATGGAGATGAATACAATGTTGCCACAGGCTTGGCGGAGTAATATTTTGAGTAATGAGTCAGGCGTGCTGTCATGCTGATTTGAGCACGGTCGAAATTTCTTGTTGACCAATCACATTGCTTGGTCGGAACTACTTGTTGTATAACTCTTGATAAAAAATATCACTTCTTTTTAGTTCAGTTCTCTCCCTTTGTCATATGTTTTTCTGTCTGTGTCTCTTCACAGCATTTGTATTGAGCTGTGTCTTCCCCCTTCGACCTCTCTACGGTGATGTATCAGTAAGCAGTCTCCATGCTGGAGGACAGGCTTTCTTTTCCTGCCTCACTGGCTACCAGCTGCAAGGCTCCAGTGTGCTGACCTGCTGCAACGCTAGCACCCCCTACTGGAGTGGCAAGGAACCAAACTGCCTTGGTAAAGACATCACAACTAGGATAAAACTCAATAAAATAATTACAGAGTTGCCGTGGTATTCCAGCTACCATTCTACATCTTATATTCGACATAAATATATGTTTTCTGTTGTAATTTACATTGTATAATGACACAAGAAAAGTTTTTCAGAGTTTTCAGTGTATTTCTCAAGGGATTCAACCATTTGAGATATTACAGAATGTCAGATTTATGGTGGTATATACTCATTTGGAATGTAATTACTGTTTTATTCATATGCAATTTAAAATCATAATTCTAACTTAGTAACTTAGTTTTTATAACTGAGTAATTCGAACAAACTTTTTTCACAGTGTTTTACTTTGTATATATATGTGGTGGACCCTGCCGCCGGCCTAGCTTCAAGCAGTTTTCTGGAGACCTTATTTCTCTTTGATGCTTGTTTATCAAGTTGTGGATAAACATGTATATTTATAATATTTATTTGTTTGTATTATTACCTCCTTGATATTGTAAATATAGAATTCCTAAGTTTTAATTTCTTCTCCAATACTATGTAGTGGCTATTTAACACTACTTAGAATAACTAATATACAAAATAGAATGTAACTTTGTAAACAATAAAATTATACTTACACAATGTGGAAATGTATTATAAAACTATGAATTTTATTTAGAATATGAGCTGAATTATCAGAATAATTATTCAACATTATTTCCACACATTTTTTTTTATCTTAACACATATTTAATATAGTAATGCATGTAATGTTATAATTCTTATAAGACATGATAAATAATACATGTTATGCATATGTACAATACATTACAAATATATAACTTAGGAATGTAATCTACTACTACTACTACTATTATTATTATTATTATTATTATCATTATTATTATTATTAGTATTATTATTATTAGTATTATTATTATTATTATTATTATTATTAAATTATTGAATTTTATTATTATTACTCTGTTGTGCTACTGTGCATTAAGTCTTAAAATATAACTTAAAATATGTAATATAGTAAATACAATATAATAATTGACAGAAAACATACACATACTGTGGATTACATCTGAAATAATAAAAGATGTTTCTCTAAACTACCTAATCAAGAAATAGTTATTTGTAAATAGAAACTATGAGCATTACCTTTACTATTAGTAATATAACTATTCAAATTCTTATCATATTTAGAATTGATATCACTTCTAATAATACCCATACAATAATACATAAAACAACTACATAATACAATCAAGCTGAATATTTATAAGAAGACATGCATTGCTAAGAAGTAAGCCACAACTTGAATTTTTTATTTAATAGCGTTCAACCAGGAACACTCATTACAACACTTTATTGTAACAAATACAGTCCTGACAACTTTCTTCTTAAATTGTTCCCTGAACTGACTATGCAGCATGCCAAGCAAAAAATGGAACGCAATGCAGAAAACCTCCCTGGGGCACAAGATGGAGCCATGGCAGCTGTAGCTCAGGAGGTAGAGCGGGTTGTCGCTGGTTCGAATCCCAGCTCCCCATGGCTGAGCTGAGCTGCATGTTGAAGTGTTCTTGAGCAAAATGATGAACCCCAAATTGCTCCTGATGTGCAGTTGGTACCTTGCATGGCAGCCTCTGCCATCAGTGTATGATTGTGTGTGTGAATGGGTGAATGTGGCAAGTATTGTAAAGCACTTTGAGTGGTCAGTAGACTAGAAAAGCGCTATATAATTGCAAGTCCATTTACCATGAGCCACAATACTTATACTGTTATAATACTGTTTTTTAACATTGAGCCCTCTTCTTCTATTCAAAAAGAAAAAAAGGTGAAGGCTGGGGTGTTGGCGCCAAGCTTCCCAGCTGCAGCAGTAGTGTAGGGGAAGGTTTTGAATAGGAGCGGTTATGAGCGAGAGGGGAGCCATGTTTAAATAAACCTGCTTGTGGTGAGATAAGCTGTGATTGGGGTGAAACTGATTGGTAAAGATGATTCAATCGACAGGCTGGCAGCTGATTACAGCTGGGGCACAGACTTCTGTGTCCTGCATGAACTAATGCTAAGCTTCATTTATTAATAGCATTATAAGTGATAAGGTTGCCAACAGTTGCACTACCAAGTATTAAAAAAGAAAAACTTTCTTAATACTTGGTTTATCATTAGCCTTAGCATAGTTATTATTAGTATAACTTAGTGTAAGGATATTGTTTTGCTGTTCTGTTCTGTTGTTAACTTTGCCCTTTTGAACCCTGACTCCTGCTTTTGTTATGAATATCACTCTGCAAGCTTTTCACACAACTTCCATCAGTCTTTCTTTCAGCATTGTGGGTCAATTTTGGTGGTTATCCAGCCAAGAGTTATCTATTAGATCAGGTCATTTTGTTTGACAGATACAGAGACAGAAAGACAGAGACATTATTTTTTTCTTTCTACTCTGCTAAGGCTGGCTGATGAATAATAAGTGACCATTTTACTCCTGACCACTGTGATTTACAGTACAGGGAGTGTTTCTCTGAAATGCATTTTCAAAAAGGGGAGTTTGTGTGACTGTGCATCTATATCTCTGCCATCTAGATTGTGTGTGTGTGTGTGTGTGTGTGTGTGTGTGTGTGTGTTTGTGTTTCAGAGCATACAGCAAGTATATTGAAGTGTGATTACAAAAGGCTGGGCAGGATGCCACTGGGTTTACTCTTCCTGCTCTACTTTAATTAAGCTTTGTCTGTATGAGTAACCTCGACCTAATCATCTGGGAAACAAGACACACACACACACACACACATACATTTTCCTATAGCTGTAGATGGATTTTCTCGTGTGGCTCAGTGATGTTAACCCAGAACTGCTTTCCACATCTAATCAGATTCTCATTGTTTTATTATTATTCAAATAACGAGCAACACGCAATTAACTATTCAAAGTGTTCTGCCAACACACAACTGTGTATATCAACAGTCAGATCCTCCTCTTTTTGTTTAATCTTAAAAAAAAAAAAATCAATCAAACATCCAATTCAACAGTCATAGTCTGATCAATTATAAAACCTAGTCCACCACAACATTCACAGCAGGCTAAATAAGCTATGTGCTTGTTGCTCAAAACCCCTGCCCCTGTCCTCCTCAGCTCACTAAATGTTTTAAATGTTTAAAGATTAAATTAGCAGTAAATGCTGTTTTAACTGTGAACCCATTTTAAAAAAACATCTCATCAAGGCCTGAAAGTTGCGCAATCACACTGGTTTAACTCTTCCATCTTTTATGTGTCACAGAACTTGATATTACTCAATTAAAATCGATTGAATTTTTTAAAAAATAAGAAAAAGTAGCTGACATCTAAGCTGCTGTTTCATTCCATCTGTCCACCTGTCCTCTCTGCACACAGGCAGCAAAAGCATACATACAAGAGGCATCATCTCCACCTGCTTCTCTTGATCTCTTTAAACATTGAGGTAATGTTGGCTAACGTTGCTAAAGTTTAGGTAATCTCAGATAATGTTACCTTGTACATTGAAATCAAACACCTGTGACACCAGCCTTACATTTCAAACCATCAAAAAGCAAACCATCACTCCTTTCTTTCCGACGAATATAAGTTTCCATTACATGTAAGCTGCCAAACATGACATTTTCTGATCCTCTCATCTCCTTCAGCTAACAGTTGACTACTGTCACTTCTCTGCACACTGAGATCAGTGCAGCCATTTATAGCCTCCACCTGTGGGTGTTACCAAAAAGAAAGGTGCCCTTATGTGACCCATTTTATACCCCACACCTAAATACAACACAACTCCAGTATACAACACAGCTAAATATTTAAAATATCTCAGTTAACTCAGTTATAGCTACCAACTACAAACTGCCACAGCAAAGCTAACAAACATAAAGCTTGTTTCCCTGGGGACTCTTTTACTTGCGTACCCTGGGAGTCGGAGACAGGAGAGCACAGGTAAGTGTTAAGCACAAGACACAATGTTGCAACTCTTTACCTTAATCATTACACAGTTAATAATATCATTTGATACTTTACTGAGCAATGGAATAGCTGCTCTGGGCTCCGTTAATCATGTCAACTAATTGTTTCCACAGGTGGCATGACCAGTGTTGGGAAAGTTCACTTTCTACATGAACTAGTTCAAAGTTCAGTTCACTAATTTTAAAATGAACTAGTTCAGTTCATAGTTCATTATTCAAAATTTTGAACTAAGTTCACAGTTCCGAAAATGAACTAGTTCATAGTTCTTTTTTTTTTCCCAATATGTTGATGCGAGCTATTATTTTTCAAAATTATTGCCACAGCCCATATAGAACCACAGACGGCTATTATTATATCAGTTTTAACACTGAAACTGCAGCTCTCCCACAATATTCTGCAAAACCAGGTTGTCCAGCTGCGGCTGGGAGATGAAGACAGCGGAGCCGCTACTGTACACCGTTAATGCAATTTGGGTGGTAGAGGATCTGTTTTGGCTCGCTGTTGCCGTGTCTTTTCATTTTTTATTCACTTGCACGTACCTTGAAAGGCTCGCCGGGTGCTTTAGTTCAATGTGCCGTTTCAGGTTTGCGGTACAGGATAGAGTACAAATTAAAAATAAAATACATAAATAAGTAAATAAATAAATAATTTTAAAAAAAGAAGAAGAAGAAAGGGAAAAATAAAATAATAAATAAATAGATAGTTCAGACAGTGGCTTCAGGGAAAAACTTTTCATTATGACTCAGTAAGGTATTACTTTTTTTGTTATTTAACAAAATCAGAGATTTAAGCAAAGAGCTCAGTTCCAGGAGAAAAGGAGCAAATTTAGGTAGTGATTTTGCAAATTTTTGTTTGTGAATAAAACATTTTGCATAGGATAACAAAGTTCATCATGTGTTTAAGAGCATTATCTTCTGGGTTAACATAGCAAATAACATGTTTAAGGGTAAGAGAATGGACAGAGTTAGCAGCATCAAAAAAATGAGATTCAACATCACTCCAAAACTTTTTAGATATATCACAATAAAAAAAAACAGATGTGAAGCCTTCATTTGTTTTTGCCTCCATGCTTAGCACATTGATGATGCATGCGGCGGTGCGACTCTGTGGAGGCTGGTGTTGCCAGTGTTGTGTCCGTTCAGGATGAAATAATCTGTGTTCGTTTGGTAATGCTTCACTGCATGTTTGGTATGCAGCTGTTTTCGTTTCGTTTTGATCGAAAGTAAAGCGAGTTGCGTGTAGAAACCTCTCGTCCAGCGTCCTTTTTATACACAACAGCCAGACTGGGTGATTTTCCGCTACATATTACTGTTCACGGTGTGTTTTAGGCGGTTTTCGCCTGGAAGGCTCGATGGAAATCTGGCACTGTCTTGAACGAAGTTAAACTGTGATAACACGCCGTTCATAAACGTCAGAATGAATGCGTTCACAATAACGTTCATCAGGCAGAAATACAGTACATTCAGTTCACGTTCGCCCAAAATATGAACAAGTTCATGAACGATCGTTCATTGAACGCGTTCAGGCACAACACTGGGCGTGACCCCCTGAACCACCCGGCATCCGGAACACACACACACATTGGATCGCCTGCAGAAAACACATACACGGCCAAAGACAAACCCTCCAATAAAGGTTTTAAAAACGTAATAATAGCTTTGTGTCATCATTATATTACTCATGTCATTATTCTTGTGGCAATATTTTACTGTGTTCAATTATACTGTTCAAATATGCGTCGCCAATAATGTCACATTTGATACAGGTAACGGCGACTGCAAGGACCTCCGTTACACCTCATTCAGTACTTTTAGTATTTTCAAATGCTGGAATGACTGGCCTTTAGAGGAGTATAACTGTGGGAACCGCTCAACAACGAAATCAGAAGAAAGACTCTGTGTATGAAACTGCAGTTCAGCCACCTCCTGTAGGTTGCGCTGTCCTATACACTGGGATGCATTCAAAACTAAGTAAAATGGTGGATGAGGACTTGAAGAAACTGTAATTTAGACACTAACAGCTGTGGCTCAGGGGTAGAGCTAGCGTCTGGCTGTCAGATGGATGTTGGTTCGATTCCCCTGGTCCAAAACTACTCCTGATGTGCTGGTTTGCACCTTGCATGGCAGCCACCGCCATCAGTGAATGTATATATGTTGCTTTGGACAAAAGCCTCTGACAAATGCTCTTAAATGTAAATAATGCAGTAACACTGTTTTATTATTTTCATATATGTGTTAATTATAAGGCCTTGATGAGGATAACCCTTAGGTTAGCACTGCTGAATCTCTTTCAACCTCACTCAGACCGTCACCACGGTCTTCACCTTGAATGACACCATCATCTCCCTATCCTCGAGACCATATAACAACAAAGTCATGATTGACCTTAAGGAGGCTTGACTCGCCGCCTATAAAATCATCCAGGTGAGCACGCCTCTTCCTCTTTGCCTCACTCGCCTCATCCAAGACCACAGGTAAGTAGCATTTTACGACTCCACAATTAACAATCCGTCACTGCGGTGCAGGTGCCTTGTGCCCCTGAGGATTGTATGTGGATTGTTTCCTTTGTGCATTTGATGTACTGTAAGCATAACAGAGGTTACACCACATGCAGAGCATTTTAACCTCTCTCTTTGTTTCAGGAGATTGTCATTACCCGCAGATTGTGGTAAGTTGTTTTGTTTTCACAGCCTTTTCTCCTCTATACATATGAATTATCAACTTGGTTAATGGTTAAGAGGCCGTCCACACGAAAACGCTCTTTTGGGAAAACACACATGTATCATTTTGGCCGACCGTCCACGGGGATCCTAAAAACGCAGCACCTGAAAACGCACTTTTTTGAAAACGGGTCTCAGGGTGGAAAAATCCGAAAATGCAGCCCTCCCGTTCTCGTGTGGACAGCGAATCCGCATACTTTCCAAAACAATGACGCCATTGCCCCACCCCTTGACCTCTTGCCTCCGACCTCTGAACCCCACAACGTCTCATAACAACAACAACAACAATGGCGGACTACATGCTTGTGTTCGTACCACTGAAGATATTGAGCCTTTCTTGCATCTTACTTGCCTTGTAGTTGAGTGTGAGTCGCAGCAGCAATTCAACCTCATTAACGGTCAACACAAACGATTCTGGTTCCCTTGCACTAGCCATTTTCATCTTCTTCTTGTTGTGTTTGGTTTCTCCGTCTACTGTCTGTTTGTTTACAGCGTGCATACTTAATGCACATGCTTCGTCTCTTCCTCTCTGTTTTTGGTGAATTTCAAGCACCACCTATAGGCCTGGAATATGAACTACAGTGTTTTCAGTTGTTTTCAGTGGATCCATGTGGATGCAAATGTTCTTGAAACGATACCAAGGAAGATGAAGGAAAAAAAGATTGTTTTCGTAGGCGTGGACCTACTCTAAGTGTGCTTAGGAGCTTCTTCCTCCTGTCAGTATTGTTGTTGATTTCCCCGTTTTACCCCACTGTCCACAGCAGATGTGGGCTTGTGTCCTCCCCTTCATGCGTTCACGCACAGTGAGTGGGGCTGGTGAGCTTAAGTTGGTCGCGGGTGGTGCTTTTTTTGCTGACCTGGTTTGTTAGTAATTAAGTTAATAGGTAGTCCCCTTGCCTCTGTGCGCAGTAGGCGGGCTTGTTTAGTTTTCTGCCGTTTTTGCATTATTTCCTGTTGTACATAAACTTAAAGGCGCAGTAGCAGAAATGTTTGTTCGCCCTAAATCCCTGTTTTTTGCAGTAGGCGGGCTTTTTTCGTTCTAGTGACCGGTTGTGTGCAGCCTGGTATTTGGTAACTCTTTGAGCAGCTATTCATAGCTGTTGGTTACACAGAGGAATGGCCTCTCGTGTGTGTCACTTTTGCCGGGGGGTTTTGGACCCCCGTGAGGGCCGTCGTGAGTGCTCCTCCTGTTTGGGCATGGCCCATGTGTTGGAGGATGTTGCCAACCCCTGTGCAGTGGCAGTAGAGCTGCCCAGGGAGGAACGGGCTTGCAGAGCCAGGCGACTGGAACTGTCTGTTCGTGCGGGGGCGGTGCAACCTGACCCTTCCCAGTTGGGCGGGGGGGGGGGGGGGTGCATGTTCCTAAGACATGTTCCCAGAATCGGAAACATGAACGCACCCCTACCCATAAGAGAAGGCCTGGCTTTGGTGAGAAGCAGTCTGTCCAGCAGTCAGAGGACCCGGTGGATGCTCCAGGTGGCCAGGATGGCCAGGGAGACACCCAATTGCAAATCCTGGCTGCCATATGTGGTCTGTCAGAGAGACTGGGCAGGGCGGAGGCCCAGTGGCCTGCCATGACAGGCACATCGGGGGATGTCCCCTCCCCTGATGAGTTGCCTTGTGGTAAAGGGGATGCAGATGATAATCCGGACATTATCTCCCTGTATGCGCCGGGCTCGCCTTTTGGGAATGGTGAACAGTCTGACGCTGCTGGGTCAGACAAAAAGCTCAGGTCCTCCTCAGTAATCCTCAGTCCCGCTGGTGGGGGCGACTTTTCTGCCATTGACATAATTTCCAAAATTATGAGTGCTGTGAAGATTGTGGGACTCAACATCTCAGTTGTGGCACCTGCTACATTGGTTTGGGCTGGTCTCACCACCCCATATCTGTTCCTATGGCAGCAGATTTGTTTTTTGCAGATGCTCAGGAAATCGTGGGATGCCCCTAGTGGTGCACTGCAATTCAATGCTGGATGCCGGAGGCTGACGAAGGTCCTGTATGCTCCTGATACCATCATGGGGGACATGCCCCCAGTGGAGAGGGAGATGATGGCCCTTAGGTCTCTGGGCCCAGAACGGGTGACCCCCGCTGTCCTGTAAAGGAATGCGAAAAGACTGACCGTCTGGTGTGTGGCTCTCACAATGCTGCCACCCGGGCTGCCCGCTCTGGCAATGCGTTTGCCATCTTGTTGGCAGCCCAACTTATGGCAAAAATCATAATCACTATTATTTTGATTGATATTGTAATCACGATATATTAAAGACGATTATTCATTGATTTGAGAACAAGCACTTATTGAACTTTTAACTCTGGTATTTCTTTTAACACGATAAGTTTGACCTGAAAAACAAGGAAAATGCAAATAAATAAGAGAAAAATATATCAATAAAATGAGTTAAATAATATGTAAAAAATAAACACTATCCCGGTGTAGCTCGACCATAGGTCTGTTGTGGTGGCCAAATATAATGCTGTTGACACTTCTCTTGCAACTTTTCCGTGACATTCGTCATAAAGGGCAGGCAGCGCAATTCTGCTGATATGGTGATGTGATGTAACACATACCACTTGTCCAATGTGTAAATCAGTTAATTGAACCCCGGGTTGCTAACGGTGTTGATAGTGCACATGTCTTTGGCAATCATGTTATTTCCTTATGCCTATGGGAGCTGGGTGGATATGCGGTGGCAGGAGTTGGAGCAGGAGCTTTTCATTTTTGAGTTGTTTTTTTCCTTCACTACTTGGTCATGTATTACTCTGTCCCGTGACATGTCTTGCACAATATCTTTGTTGCGAGTCAGACTCCTCGAAACCTAAGTGTTTCCACACCACAGAATTTGCTTTACCTTTCTTCCCGACCAAAGGCTGCATTTCTGCCATCTTCAGGCCGATGCCCCATAGGGATGGGGGGACGGCCGCCAAATCTTTTTCCCAGCTATGACTGGACAGCTGGGAAGAAAGAGTGTTCCATGTGAATCAGGTCTCTGCGTTGCCTCCAGGTAGCGCATACACTTTCGGTTCTGAGTGGCTCAACATCTGGCGTCGCTCAGGGCAGTCTACATTCCAGGCATTGCGAACCGGGTGGCAGACCTCCTATCCAGGATGGGTCCTGTGAGTGGTGGCCCTCCTGTGGGCTCGGTTTGGCATGGCCTGGGTTGACCTGTTATCTTCTGCGGAAACAACACGCTGCAGGATGTGGTTCTCCCTAATGCGCAGGGGGGGTTCTGTGGGGCTGGATGCTCTGTCTCACGAGTGGCCGGAGTGGTTTTTAAACACTTTTCCAACAATCCCGTCTATTTCCCAGGTGTTCAACAGGGTCACCATGGGCCATTATAGGGTGCTGTTGATAGCTCCCCGGTGGCTGAGGACGCACTGGTTTCCCATGCTCCTTCACCTGTTCCATGGTCAACCCTGGGCCCTACCAGTCAGGGTGGACCTACTCTCACTGGTGAGGCCTAGACCTGCTCTTTTGCAGCTCTGGGCATGGCCCCTCCTCAGTCCCTCTCTCAGAGATTAGATGCCAATTATAACCAGAAGCGGAGAGGCTGTTCTTGACATGGTGTTGACGCGCACGTGTCGACCCGTCTACGTGCCCCATTGGACTGGTCCTCCGTTTTCTTCAGTCTCTCTTGGACTAAGAGAGGGCTGCTAGCACCATTAAGGTGAACACTGCTGCTATCTCTTTCATTCATGAGGCAGTAGATTGGTTACCGTAGGCAGGCACCCTTTGGTGTCTCAGTTTGTTAAAGGGGCCTGTTGCCTGCATCCCACCAGGTCCCCCAGAGCTCCACCATGGGACCTCAAGTCAGTGTTGAGGTCCCTGACTCAACCTCCTTATGAGCCCCTTGATCAGTCCGCCCTCAAGTTCCTGTCTCACAAAACAACCCTCCTCTTGGCTATATGTTCAGCTAAACCAGTGGGTGAATTACACGCTCTGTCTGTGGGGATTGTTTGAGGTGGAAGCCTGATGACACTGGTGTTTCTCTTTGGCCAAATCCTGCATTTCTGCCTAAGGTCATAAACCCTCAGACAGTGAACCAGGTTTTTGAGTTCTTTGCTTTTCGACCTGACACTACTTTGTTCCCCCTTGCGGGCACTCAGGGCTTACATTGCACATACTCAGTTTCTGAGGTGCTCACATTCTCAGCTGTTTGCGTGTTTCCGTGCTGGCAAGTTGGGCCTCCCCGTGTCAAAGCAATGTTTGTCCCGTTGGGTGGCCAATACTATTTCTGAGGCATACTCGGTGCAGGGCCTCCCGGTCCTGGGAAACGTGGTTGCTCACTCCGCTGGGAGTGTAGCCACCTCCCGGGCTGCTCTGCAGGGGGTCCCTTTTTCTGACATCTGCGCAGCAGCTTCTTGGAGTGTCCCCTGTACCCTTGCCAGATTTTACAGGGTCAACGTGGCGTCGCTCTCTCCACTAGGCTCCGCTGTGCTCTCAGCTGCTGGACGAGGAGGGGTGGAGTCCTCTGTTCCTAGCCACACTGATGGTACTAGTCATCTAAGGTGAAGACCGTGGTGACGGTCTGAGTGAGGTCGGAAAAGATCGTAAGTTATGACTATAACTATGGATCTATGAGATCGAAAGATGACCGTCATATCTCTTGGTGCTGAGAACGGGCTGAGGTGTTGCGGGCAAGAGGAAGAGGCATGCTGACTAGGGCTTTGACTTTTGGCCAAAAATCATCTTCAAGGTTTGTTTGTTTATTAATATTAATTGTCGAATATATTCGAATATTTATGAATAATATTTTGACGATTAAATGCCTTCAGTAAGACCTATATTGGTATCAAACTTAAGTTGTATATTTTCTGTCCACCAGAGGGCAGTGTATCAGTCAATGTCAACAGGCAGGCAATGATGTTTTCAGAAGAAAAACACACAACTGTTTTTTTTTTATTTTTATTAAAAGTCAGACTGCCCCTCCTCTTTTGGCTTTGGAGTTTACAGTTGGGCTCTCAAGTTGCTGGTCGTCGCGTGGTATGTGAGTTTGGTCATACATATTTTACATATCACTTTGTCCTTAGTTGTGATTTTTCCCTGTTCCTTTGGGAACCCAAAGTAGTGCCACACGTTTCTTTTCAGATGATCTGGAGTGTAGATTTCGAACACCTTAGGCGTAGTTGTTGTAGGCGTTGGCACAGCCATTGTTCTGGTATACAAAATAGGCGCTAACCAGGATGCTAACGTCACCTACAGGAGCCCAGATGACCAATAATAGCCTTGCTAATGAGCTTGTGATTCACAACTTCACCAGGCGTGAAAAAGCCTCGGAATCTGAATTGAAAACAATGTTTACAAGCAAATACATTTACAAAAAATACTGCCCATAACAGGTTCGAATATTAATGGCTTCCTAATATTCGTTTGAATATCTTTATTTTTGTAAATATTCGACTTATATTCGAATAATGAAGTTCGGAGTCAAAGCCCTAGTGCTGACCTGAATGCTTTTATAGGCGGCGATTCAAGCCTCCTTAAGGTCAGTCACATGACTTTGTTGTTATATGGTCTAGAGCAGGGGTTCCCAAACTTCAGAGTGCCGTGGCCCACTTAAAAATCTGAAAATCTCTCGCGGCCCACCCAACAACCCTGATCAACACACAAGACTTAAGATGAATTATATCTTCTTTTATTTCATGAACAGAGCAATATGTTACTATGGCAATAACATTCACATTAATAATCCATCAACATGCACATAACGATTTGTACAGTAACCAATGTACAGTTACCAGTGACTAATAAAATACTTTTACAATACAATACAATTTCACAATATCCAACCCAATATCAATATGAAAAAAAACAACAGGCAGAAATTGAAAGTTGAATGTTGAATCAGGCCAACACATGCACTTTTTCAACACATGCAGTTACTACAATCCATCACAGCTGGGCTGCCGTGTAATATTTTTAGGCGTTCAACGGCACAAAAGCTCTCTCTCTCTCTCTCTCTCTCTGTGTCTCTCTCTCTCAGAATATTAATTAACATTAAGGAGACCACCTGCAAACAGTATATGGATACACTGGATATTGATCACATTATGTCACCTGCATCTCACCTAATGTAGGACATTAATAGTAACACATAGTAAACTTTCAAGGCCATATCCTGGCTGTTTGACATTGAATAAAAAGCGTAGGCATATACATAAAAAAACAGCCCTATAACAACATGAAGGAGAAAAATACAAAACATTACTTAAACTTTGAATCAGAACAATACTTGAATTTCTTACAACACATGAATGCTTATTTACAATCCATCATAACTGGGCCGTTTAACGGTGCAAACCAAAGTGCTATGTCACACACAAGTCCATCGTGACATTAACCCAAGACTTAGTCCAGTCTCTGTGTTTATCTCTATATACTGATTCTGAGCCACACTTTGGGTAACATTACATTGTGTCGACTGCAACTCACCTAATGAGAGGGGTGATGCTGCTGCATTGCAGCTGTCAAAGTCTTGATGTCTGGCTGAATAGACGTCAGCTTTAGGCGGAGATCAGGTCCAACATCCAGTTTATTCCTGTACTTTGTCTTTAAAGCCATAAGTGCTGAAAATCCAGTTTCACACAGATAGGTGGTTGTAAACGGCATCAGAAACATCAATGCCTTGTTAGACAGATCAGTATATTCTGGGTACACATGCATCCAGAAATGTGCCAAGTGCTTCTGTGTGAAGATCAGTTTCAGAGCAGTGTCACAAGATAACTCCACGAGGCTGTCCTGCTCCCTGGAGCTGAGACCTGCGATGGCAATCGTCATTTTGGGGGGCAAATGGATTCTGTATCCAGCTGTGTTGCTCGCTGAGCACAGGGAAGTATTCCCGGAGCTGCATCTTCAGGGTTTTCAGGTGCTCTCTGATTGCACCTGCCACGGAGGCCGGGACCTGCCTCTTCTCTTTGGTGACAAAATCACACAGATTGTCAAAGGACTCGTAGTTGTTCCGACCCACTCTTCGGTCCCACAGCTCGAGCTTCCTTATGGTGGCTTCTATCTTACCGTAGACATGAAACATGGTCGCTGTTTTTCCTTGGAGAGATAGATTGAGTCCGTTTAAATAGCTGAAAATGTCGGACAAATACGCCAACTTGCACAGCCACTTGAAGTCACAGAAACGATCAGACAGTTCAAACCGGGAGTCCACGAAAAATGTCCTGACTTCGTCTCGCAGTTCGAAAAGTCGTGTGAGAACCTTGCCGCGTGAAAGCCACCGGACTTAAGTGTGCAGGAGAAGCTGCCGGTGGTCGCTCCCCATCTCCGCGCACAATATGGCAAACAGGCGTGATTGCAGTGGCCGACTTTTGATAAAGTTGACTGTTCTCACAGCTTCCTCCATAACAGTCTTAAAATCCGCAGGCATCGTCTTTGTGGCCAGCGCCTCTCTGTGGATGCTGCAGTGGACAGCTGTGACCAGCGGAGCCACGTCTTTGACCCTTTTAACAACTCCAGTCAGTCTCCCCACCATGGCCCGAGCTCCGTCAGTGCTTAGTCCCACACACTTTGCCCAGTCTATTTCACTTGAAACCATGAATTCATTCAGAGTGTCAAAAATGGTTTCCGCGGTAGCTTGTGAAGGTAACGGTTTGCAAAACAGAAAGTCCTCGTGTACTTCTCCATCATACTCATATCTGACATATGCCATTAAATTTGCCAAGCTTGCGATGTCCGTGGACTCATCAATCTGGAGAGCATAAAAACGGCTTGCTTGTACTCTGGTCACTAGCTGCTTAAGTACATCTTCAGCCATATTGTCAATACGGCACTTGACTGTGTTGTCAGACAAAGAAATCACGTCAAGTTGTTTAGCTGCTTTCTCTCCAACCATCACTCCAACCATCTCTTTGGCAGCAGGTAAAATCAGCTCCTCCCCGATGGTGTGTGGCTTCCCGGCCTGGGTGATCAGCTTTGCCACTCGGTAGGAAACCTCCACCGCCTTGGCGTTTTCACTCCCAGTGACATAGGTGGATTCAATTGCCTTTGTACGGCTCTGATACTCTCTCAGCTTGTTTTCAAAAAATTCTCGAGGCTTTGAGGAATATTGTCCATGTTTTGCTTCTAGATGGCGACGGAGCTTGCTTGGTTTCAGTGCCTCGTTTGCCAGCACCTCTGAGCACAACACACAGACAGGCAGCGGGCTGTCTTCTGGTCCGACACTCGTAAATCCAAGCGATAGGGACTCACGTGAATACTTTCGATGAGCCTTTCTTTTTGTTTTTTCATTTTGACCCTCTTCACTTGTTGAGATTGACTCATTAACAGCTTTTCTTTTGACTCCTGACAGCCACCGATCCATTGTTACTCTTTCCCGCCAGTGAAATGATTACAAAAAAGTGTAAATAAATAAGAAAATGCAAACATTAGAGACTGCTTCTAACCCTTTTTCTAAAAGTGTCTGTATTTTAATTTAGAATAGTTTTCATATAACTTACACACACACAAAAAAAGAAAATATATGTTTTACCTATTTCGGCCATAAGCGGTCATAATGACCGCACATCATTTCGCGGGGTTTCATTGTTGCATTTTTCACGCGGTTTGCTACTTTCATTGTCTCTCTTGTCTCTAACCGGAGACCCCCCTCCGTGAAACAGCAAGCGGAGCTGTCCGAGGTGCTTACGTGCTGAAGTGATGCGACTCTGACTGTGTAGCAGGGAAAGCCGAGGAAGAATGTCTGCATCCTGAGCACCGTGCACACAGCTGTGGGCACCTTTAGTGGGGCGAAGACAAAACCAGAGTCTGTGATTTACACAACAACACCAAGTACGGCGAGGACCCGGACCAGATGTGAGGGCATACTCCGTCAGAGGCGGAGGAAGATGGCCGGTGGCGGTCTTCTATCATCCTCGACCTGGCTGGGATCAATGCCCGCATCTTATTCAGGGAGCACCAGCAGCAGGAGAGCCCGGAGGAAAGTCCTGCAGCAGCTGGCAGAGGACCTGAGGGCAGAATACATGGAGGGGAAAGCGGCCGCGGCAGTCGGCACAAGGTGAGCAGCAGCGGAAGCAACCACCGCAGCAGCAGCAGCAGCAGCAGCAGACACGGAGGCAGTGCCGGTCCGAAAAGCTGCAAACGGAACCAAACGTCGGACACTTGAAATGCCACAAGCCGGAGTGTGTTAACTGTGCGAGGAGAGCAAGGAGCGGTTATCTGCAGAGACTGTGACCAGTGATCGTAACGGCTCTTTTTTTTTTATTTTTTAGATCAGCTCGTCTCCAGCTTTTTCGATTATTAGCCTATTATTTGTTCATTATATATTATTAAGTGTTAAAATGAAATGTTTTATAATCAAATAAGTTACTTTTAATTGCTAATTTTCTTGTTCTGAGTTTTCTCTATTATAATCGTGTGTGAATATGCAATAATTACGGTTTACTATATGTGCGATGATATGAATATTGATACATGTATAATTAAACTGGTTAAAATGTACATTTTGGTGTTATTTCGTTTTTTAAAAAAATATCATGACACAATGAATGCATTCATCACTCAGTTGGGTATATAGTATTGGTATAGTGATATAGTTTTTCACAAACAAGTTAAGTAGGCCCTTATCTTGTTAAAAATGTTTTCCCTCATTAAAAATTCCAGAAACAAGAAATATGCAAATATTTGGCATCCCAAAAGCTTGAAACTCAACCATAAAGAGTAGGAACAATATGAAAAACACGTTTTTGAGTGGAGGGAGGAAATCAATAGACTTGGCAGGTAGTGATGCGTCAGGTCTTCTTTGGTTCAGCACTGACAGAAGTGAGAAAGAGAGATATGATCCTCTAAGAAGCATTTTGCTTATGCAGAGAACTAAATCTGTTTAAACTAGATATTCATGTGCCACAAAACAAG
Source organism: Sparus aurata (assembly GCF_900880675.1). Lineage (NCBI taxonomy): Eukaryota > Metazoa > Chordata > Actinopteri > Spariformes > Sparidae > Sparus > Sparus aurata. Next base: position 34,962,622 of record NC_044188.1, read on the forward strand.
TGAGAGAGAGAGAGAGAGAGAGAGAGAGAGATCCGTTGTGTGATAGCGGAGCGAAGAGTCAGCAGCTGGATTTTGCACCCACGGTCAGTATTAGTAGGTATGTCGGCAAACAAACAAACAACAACCACCACGACCATTATTCATTGTTTTATTACATTCGTAGGAAGTTATTATAGAAAAGAACCCCATAAGGACGTACGTCATTGTGTCATCACACATTACTGATTTAATCTTATAATTTCTAAAACATTCAAATGATTTTATTATCATACTTCATTTTCAAAACCACATTCATTCCAATATTTTTTTTTAATTGGCTCTGGGGCACTTTGGCCATGCGGTAATCCGTCAATGGAGGTATCCCCCCAATTAAAATTCCCCCGTCAACAATGAAATATAAGATAAGTTCTGGCTTAAAAATAGGTCAGATAAATGAAGAATAACAGGTCATTTAAATCACATGGTTTTGTTTTATTAGTTGTGATTAATTTTAAAAATCAAAATATTTAAACATTAATATTTAATGGTAACTTAAAACTTAATTACAAAATAGAAAATGACCTCTCGCGGCCCACCTGCAGTACCTTCACGGGCCATGGCCCACACTTTGGGAATCACTGGTCTAGAGGATAGGGAGATGATGGTACATTCAAGGTGAAGACTGTGGTGACGGTCATCGTTCGGTCTCATATAGATCCATAGTCATAACTTACGTTATTCAGGTGAATTGTCTGCCTATACCATATAACTTAACACACACACACACACACACACAATGATTTTTTAGAAAGCAAATCCATTGAAAACTGTTTATAGTAAGCTTTGTGGAATACAGCAGTACCAAATTGTTTATGACTGTTGTTAATTGCTTGTGTCAGTGCAACAATTTGAGGAAATGTTTCTAAGGTTGGCTGCGATGAAGCACACAATTTGGCAGGTAGGCATTTTTACATCTCACTGAAATAAACCAATGCCACTACAATGTACTGTATAGGAATTCTGGCAGGCTAATTTCCCTGGAAAACTGGCATCACGGAGGCAAAGAGGAGAAATCAGCAAAGACTTAAAAGGACCTCAACAACAGCACTAAAGATATGTGATCCAGTACATTACAGGTCACAAAAGCAGGAGAGCTCATCATGTGTGAGGCCTCACTGCCAGATGAGCTGAACACATTTTATCCTCACTGTGTTCTCCAACAAATACACAGCCGTAAAGTCTACTCTGCTTCGAGAGGACTGGCCACTGTCAGCTACAACAGCAGATGTAAGAACAATCCTACTGAGAGTGAATATAAATAAGGCTGCTGGTCCAGATAATATACCTGACCATGTACTTGAAACATAAGCCAATCAACTAGCTGAAGTTATTGCTGACATTTTCCTCATCTCATTCTCAGGGAAGACACTCCTGCCTTAAGACAGCCATCATTTTCCCTGCACCTAAAATGTCTGCAGTGTCAAGTCTAAATGACCTTTCCCCTGAGGCTTTCACCCCCATCCCGATAAGGTGCTTTTGAGAAACGGCTTTCTCCAGCACATCAAAGACAGCATCCTGCCAGGCTGGACCCTCACCCCTTGGCTTTCCATATCTATCTGCCTTCCACTTAGTCTTCACCACATGGAGAATAAAAACAGCTACATTAGAATGCTGTCTGTGGATTTCAGCTCAGCATTTAATACAATCAAGTGCATGAAGCCAATTTGAAAACTTAACTTTCTGGGTTTGAGTATCACAATCCTGTCACGCAAACCTGAGACAGTACAGATTGGCAGTCACACCTCTTCTAAATTAGTGCTCAACATCAAACCCCCCCTTGGGCTGTGTGCTCAGCCTCCTCCCGTTCACACTGTACACTCATGTCTACACTCCTAGACATCAAGAGAACTCTACTGTGAAGTATGCGAACAACACCAGGATCATCAGCTGCATCATAAACAATGATGAGAGTTCCTTCTGGGAGGAAATCATGCAGAGTGGTGCACAGAAAACAAGCTATTGCTCAACATCAGCAAAACCAAGGAGCTGATTGTTAATTTTAGAAAGAATGAGGCAACGACACACACCCCTGTCTACGTCGGTGGAGTTGGAGCAGGTGAACAATTTTAGGTTCCTCTGAATTACCATCACAGAAAACTCATCTTGGTCATCAATTGCCACCCTGGAAAAAAATCAGACTGTACCTACTCAGGAAACTTAAGACAGCTAAATTCTGGAGCCAGAGGGGCATGTTGACTAGAAACTTCACAAACTGGCATGGTTCAGGCACAGCCCAGGACAGAAAGGCTATGCAGCAGGTGATTAAAATTACCCAGAACATCACTGGTACCATCTACAAAGAATCAGTGATATTGGAGAAGTGAAATGTCTGCACAGTGCCTAGTAAGCCTAGAGCATGGTAAAATGATAGACATGAGATTTGTGTGCAAGAATACAGGGATTTAGCTTCTAGGTCATGTTGTTGGACCTGTGTAGTTGTCTGTGGTGAAGAGGGTGGTGTGCCCTTGGGACAGGTGCTAGAAGGGCACATTCTAGCTTGTGGTGTCAGGTTTTTTGACTCCAGTGTACTGTTAAGTATTTTCAATTAGTTAAGTTTTAATGACAATGTATTGTCCCTCAATTCTATTAATGATTGTGTTTTATCTATGTGTTTACTCAAGATGGCTCTTCCTCAGTTCCTACTGTAAATTCCTGTTTCGTATTGCTTGTTCCGTATATATATACACTACCAGTTAAAAGTTTGGACACGCCTTCTCATTCGATGTTTTTTCTATATTTTACTTTATCTGCATCTTAGATCAATACTAAAGACTTAGAAAGTATGAAGGAACACATATGAAATTATGTAGTAAACATTTTTTTTTGTTTTAAATTTCATATACATTTTTATATATCAATTTCAAGAAGTTGTCACCTGGAATGATTTTCCAACATTCTTACATTGAAAGATCTTGAAATTTTCCAAATTGACTGACATTCATGTCTTAAAGTAATGATGGATTGTCATTCTCTTAAATTAGCTGGGTGGTTATTGCGATTATATGGATTAGAACAGTTGTTGAATAGGGCTATTCACTGTATAGAACTGTGTACCCACCCTATCTCTACACAACACAACTAATGATCTCTAACATATTAAGAAGGCAAGAAATTCTGATTGAGAGAAGGCCAAAAGTGTGCAAATCTGTCATCAAAGCAGAAGGTGGCTACTTTAAAGAATATAAAATATAAAAACATATTTTGGTTTGTTAAACACTTTTTCGTTTACACATAATTCCATACGTGTTCTGACTCAGTTTGGATGTGTGTCCAAACTTTTGACTGATACTGTATGCATTTCACTGTTTGTGTGAAATTGTGTGAGTCACTTTGTGTTACATGGATGTATGAAAAGTGCTGTAGAAAGATTGATTGATTGATTGATTGATTGATTGTCTGATTGATTGATTGAACGACAACACCCACCCCAGCCATAGTCTGTTCGCATTGCTTACAGAAGTATCCGCTACTATACCAGCAGACTACAGAGTTGCTTCATTCCTCAGACTTTGAGACTCCTCAATTAATCTTCCACACTCCAATTTATAAAATCGATATTTTTTTGTTGTTTTTTTGTTTTTTAAACATTGCCAGCAGTTTAGACATTAATGGCTGTGTGTTGACTTATTTTGAGGGGACAGTAATACACTGTTATACAAGCTGTACACTGACTACTTGACATCGTTTCAAAGTGTCATTTCTTCAGCGTTGTCCCATGAAAAAATATAATAAAATATTTGCAGACATGTGAGGGGTGTACTCACTTTTGTGAGATACTATATGTACTGCCCCCCAGCTAATATGTTCTTTGTCACTTGATTTGGTGAGATAAATGGTTTTAGCAAAATCTTATTTAATTAAGAAGTCCTGCAATCATGAAAAATCGCAGCATGACTTTACTCTCTGTCTCTCTATACTGATACTCAAATGAGGTTAACATGTGATCAGTAAGACAATGAGGGACATGGTTCTCTCAGCACAAGGTAATGGATTTGTTTGACTTTCAGTGTGTTTTCAAAGTGAAAAATAGAGGTCAGTTGTGCATTTCATCTTCTCCTCTCTCAGCTGCATGTGGTGGTTTGATCAGAAACGTAACAATCGGCCGGATCGTCTCCCCTGGTTTTCCCAGCAACTACAGCAACAACCTGACCTGCCACTGGCTGCTGGAGGCCCCGGAGGGCCAGAAACTACATATCCACTTTGAGAAGGTGGCGCTGGCTGAGGATGATGATCGGTAAGCAGGACTCATAAAACATACATTATTAATATCATAAATGTACAACCAGATTACATAACACAATGTTACTTTTATTATTATGGGATTTCTGCAGGGAAGTAATTTATGTTGCATTCTTTCTTTTTGTGTGAGTATTCTTCTTCCTTCTTAGAGTGTGATTACAAGCTTGGAGTAGTGACCAAAATTCTATGAACACAGTCAACTTAAAAGTCTGTGTAAAGCAAAATCAGCCATTTTCTTCTAAACACATTAAACAGGTCATAAATGTGTTTACTTAAAACATGTAAAAGCCATTCGACCATTTCAAATGTAATTTTGGAGCTAGGCTCACAAACTGTTTTACAACATTTCTGTGTTCAGGATTTAATGGGCGGGTCGGAAATGGGAGGGTCGGAAATCATAAACCCGGCCCTGCTGCGGAAGTGGTATAAATACGTTCAGCGAGTCAGCTTCAGCGGTTCTCCCACTCGCTCTCCAGTCTTGGATAGCATTGCTTACAATAGTTTGCAGCTAGCTAACCAGCCAACCAGTCAGCTAACAAATCATGTCTCCTCCACATCGCTCGTGCATCTTTCCTGGATGCCACAGTCAGTGTTGGGAAAGTTCACTTTCTACATGAACTAGTTCAAAGTTCAGTTCACAAAATTTAAAATGAACTAGTTCAGTTCATAGTTCATAATTCAAAATTTTGAACTAAGTTCACAGTTCCGAAAATGAACTAGTTCATAGTTCTTTTTTTTCCCAATATGTTGATGCGAGCTATTATTTTTCAAAATTATTGCCACAGCCCATATAGAACCACAGACGGCTATTATTATATCAGTTTTAACACTGAAACTGCAGCTCTCCCACAATATTCTGCAAAACCAGGTTGTCCAGCTGCGGCTGGGAGATGAAGACATCAATTTGGGTGGTAGAGGATCTGTTTTGGCTCGCTGTTGCCGTGTCTTTTCATTTTTTATTCACTTTTTATTCACTATTCATTTCATTGCACGTACCTTGAAAGGCTCGCCTGGTGCTTTCGTTCAATGTGCCGTTTCAGGTTTGCAGTACAGGATAGAGTACAAATTAAAAATAAAATACATAAATAAGTAAATAAATAAATAATTTTAAAAAAAGAAGATGAAGAAAGGGAAAAATAAAATAATAAATAAATAGATAGTTCAGACAGTGGCTTCAGGGAAAAACTTTTCATTATGACTCAGTAAGGTATTACTTTTTTTGTTATTTAACAAAATCAGAGATTTAAGCAAAGAGCTCAGTTCCAGGAGAAAAGGAGCAAATTTAGGTAGTGATTTTGCAAATTTTTGTTTGTGAATAAAACATTTTGCATAGGATAACAAAGTTCATCATGTGTTTAGGAGCATTATCTTCTGGGTTGTCGGATAGTATATGGGCCTGACATGGGCAGCACCATAAATATATATAATGTGGGAGACACTGCTCGAACACTACTTTGATATATATATGATTATTAATCACTGGCAATTAATATTACACTCGTAAATGGGGCACCACCTCCGTGTTTAGTTCTTGGAATAATCCGGAGGACATTATTCCAAACACCTAACTGTACCAGTTGGCTTTGACAGTTCAAAATCAATTTATTCAGTCTCAATATTCTGAAGTAGTGACTTCTTTGCACCTATCCATCGGTTCTCCATATTAAAATTAAGTTCCAGACAAAGACAAACGATTATATATGTTTATTGACTAAATAATTTGGGGTAAAATAAAAGACATGACAATTTTAGATGAACAACAGATAACAGAGAAGGTAAAGACTGTAATAAGGAAAGTAATAACGTTGTGTGACCGTCGGTAGATGGTAAAGTTAAAGGGTCGGTTATATATATTAAATATTACGGGAGTAATTTTTAATACTATGAGAACCTAATCTTAATTCTCTTAAGTTCATGAGATAGGAGTAAGAACTTAGACAGAAGTCAGAACTTTAGACACCACTCATTCTCACGTGTGTGGATCCAGCTGCATGAAGACGTTCAGCCGGTTTTGTCTGGGAGTCAGGAGGCACTGAAGTTTGGTGTTCTTGAGAGTTCTGGGTTGGACTACAGCACGGCGCGTCAGTCCAGTAGCCAGAGGGAATGCCGGTACTCTGTTGAGGAACTCTTGGTCCGAAGGCCCAGCGGGGTTTCCGCCTTGGGAGCGCTGGGGGCAGAGTCGGTCTCGGCTGGGAGCACACAAAGTGTCTATTTGTTGGAGACTCCTTGCAAGGCTTGCAACGTTCTTCATCAGATGATCACAGTCTTGAAAAAGACTTTTCTTGGTGGTTGCAAGTAGTGGTACTCAAGTTCTGTTTCTGAAACTAATTCAACTTCTTCTGAATCAGGCGGTGATACTTTAACAGTATACAATCAAAAAGAAAAGAATTAGTTCTATTTAAAACTTGAATAAAAGTAAAATACTAAAAGTAGGGATTCAATTCGCTTGTTTTAGAGCTTGTTGCAAAAATAAAAATAAAGATTACTTTAAAAATAAAAATGAAAAACAAAGAAGTGAAGAGAAGAGAAGAGAGAAGAAGGAGAAGAAGCAGGGGGAGAATAGAACAGGGAGAGAACCCGGAGAAGAAGAGTGAGAGAGGGCGAGCAGAGCAGAGGGGTCTGTTTTGAGACCTGCAGCAGGCAGACTGAAGAAGGGGCTGGCTGACAGTGTCACACCTCCTGTGATCTGAGTTGAGGCTCCCAAAAAGTTAATCTAACTATATTATTGGATTTAATGTTTTGAAATCATGTTTTAACCTTCCCAAAACTTCACCATCTTAAAGTCGAATTTTTGCCTTCGTGAAAAGATGCAACATGTTAATGATCATTTGTCATTCAAAAGAATTATAACCTGATTAAGACATGAAGCCATAAGGTATACAACATATAACAATAAAGTATACAATACACAGTAGAACCAAGGACTTATACATATTCCTTGTAGTTCTATCTTTAACAAAACATATCAGACATTTAACTGGTAAACAACACAAGTATTACACGAGGAATGATGATCTTCAAGTCTCTCCTCCATCGACAAAGGGGAGGGGTGGTTTCTGTTGACCTCAAACTTATTGAGTAATAAACTTCATTTGGGCTTGACAATAACATGGGAAAGATCTATTGTATGACCTTCTTATGCTATTTCGGAATCTGCTAAATTAAGAAGTTGGAATTGTAGTTAATTAGTTATTTAGGACTTATTTGAATTTGGGTGAGAATAGACTGCAAGGGGGATTGGTATGTCAGACCCAGGAACAACAACGGTCGTAAATAACAGTTGGACATGTGAGGAGAAGAACACACAGATTAGGTTTCCCATTAAGCCTTCCCCCACTGGAGAATGTTCCAGAGGGAGAGAAATGTAGATTAGTAAAACATCTTAAATCACCACATCTATGTTAGAAGACAGTCCTCCTTCCTTTTGGTGTGGAGAAAGAAGACACTATCGGGGGCTTGACCTTGTTTGACCTTAGGAAAAGGGGTTTATCTTCTTTGGAGGAAGGGGAACAGACCAGATGTGCTTAGTCGTTGTAAATTACTAAAAGAAGGTCTCTGGTGATCTGTTTATTGCAAGAAAAACAACATCTTCCCACTCGTGGAAAGGAGAGGATTTGCAGGGCCAGGATATGGGGGGGCTTTCAGTCCCATATGCTGGAAAAAGGAGTCGATTTGGGTTAAAGGTAATCATGGCCGAAATGAGAACACTTTAAGATGCAGAGACAAAGGCTTGTGTTCCTACAGGGTTAACATAGCAAATAACATGTTTAAGGGTAAGAGAATGGACAGAGTTAGCAGCATCAAAAAAATGAGATTCAACATCACTCCAAAACTTTTTAGATATATCACAATAAAAAAACAGATGTATTACCATTACCAAACGAACACAGAAATAATCTGTGTTCGTTTGGTAATGCTTCACTGCATGTTTGGTATGCAGCTGTTTCTGTCTGAAATAGTTAAGTTTCGTTTTGATCGAAAGTAAAGCGAGTTGCGTGTAGAAACCTCTCCTCCAGTGTCCTTTTTATACACAACAGCCAGACTGGGTGATTTTCCGCTACATATTACTGTTCACTGTGTGTTTTAGCCGGTTTTCGCCTGGAAGGCCCGATGGAAATCTGGCACTGTCTTGAACAAAGTTAAACTGTGAGAACGCGCCGTTCACAAACGTCAGAATGAACGCGTTCACAATAACGTTCATAAGGCAGAAATACAGTACGTTCAGTTCACGTTCGCCCAAAATATGAACGAGTTCATGAACGATCGTTCATTGAACGCGTTCAGGCACAAATCTCGGCCACAGTGTGCAGGGTGAAGGCGCTGTTAGCTTATTTAAGTTTCCTTCGGATGACAACGTGGATCAATTTTGTCAAGAGGAGCTAACGTTACTGTGGGGAGTTAAACATCACTACCAACACCCGTCTCTGCAGTGTCCACTATACCCCTGATAGTTTCAGCAACTATCACCAGGTAATGTCTGGATTTCTGCAGAGTTTGTTGACGCTGGTCACTGGAGCCGAACCGACCCTCTCCGTACCGGCTTGCATCCTCTCCTCCCGCTGACAGCGAGTGCCACCGGCATAATGTGGCTGCCGCAGCTGACACTCTCCGTCCCGCTGACGGCGGGTCCCACCGGCGGTATGCGGCGGTAGTATCAGGGCCGCATTATTGGTGAGCCGTCCCAGTGTGAACGGATAATCCGGAGGCACGGAGCGAGGGCGTGTCGGTCTGACTAGTCTGATAACTACACAGGTCCTTCACTCAACTAAATACAGAGAAATGTCCCACAAAGCAACGTAACATGACCGAACAAAAGTAACGTAGTAACTGTAACTGTCTTTGGCAACTTATATGAGGAAAACAAATACCACAGCTGTATGTGGAGAAGCGTCTGTCCTCCTGTCCATCCTCCGCCTGTCCTCCCGACTCTTCCACACATTTCTGCTCAGAAAACAGCGTTTGTCTCGCTTGTCACAAGACTTTAACTCACCCAGTGTTTGACGAAAATAAATCACTGCGACCACCAGCCCTCCTGACCGAGACTTCAGGGAACTTTCCCCCAGAAAACAGCCTCCGTCCCACGAGTGACAGAGTCAGACGGCGTCCTGTTTACTGATGGTGATTATGTATAATTATGTCATTTAGCGCGAAAAACTTTCCAGGATGTTTGGTGGGTCAGGATCTCAATCACTACATATTATAACAGCATCCATATGATTATAAACTGTAGATAGACAAGGGGAACACCTGGGGGAACACCTGGGGAAACACCAACGTCATTAAAGGAGAACTTCGGTCGATTTCAACATGCAGCTTTATCGCTCAAGCTACCCTTGACTAGCCAGTACCGAAAACGCGAACACTTTTGGTCCACCTCTTACAGAGCTCCTTGAACGGAGAGTTAGCAGTGACAGCTAACAGCATGGGGTCAGAACCTTACACTGTGTTTTAAGCGTCTTAACATGCTCCAAATCTCACCCCAAAAGGTATGCAACATCAGCAGACACCTAAGAACACAGCACTGTAGCGTTTATGACTCACAATGAATAAAAAAGTGGTTAAAACAGTGTGTTTGTGCAAGCATTTGTTGACATCCATGTCGTAGACCAAACTAGTCGATCCGTCGAGCGTGTGCTTACTCCCTCGCTGGCAGCGACGGACACTTGAATTTTGCAGACAGAAACGTATTCCAGCATTTTTGTTTTTCTGTTCATAACGTACATGTTAATGAGCCATTAGCCTTACAATAGCCTGTTATGAGTCTATTCGCTCTGCACCGAAAGCTAGCTTGTTTGCTCATGCTAATGGTTCTTGCAGGGAGCAGAGCAGAGAGTCCGTGATGATCGTAGCTGTTTCCGAAATAGTCACGATGGAGAGCTTGTCTGATGTCGAAGTGGAAGACATCGACGATGAACTTTTTGAATTCGACAGTAGTCCATATTTGTTCGTACCAGAGTATACAGATGAGGAGTTACTAGCACTAGAGAACAAGAGAGCGGAGAGAGAGGCGCAGAGAGCGGAACAGGCAGAGGCGGCTTCACGGCCAAGGACATCGGCGACCTGGTGGTGCTCTTGTGGATGTTGTGTCCAAATGGATACAGAAGAGGAAAGCCTATGCTGTAAGGAGTGGGACATCATACAGCCTACTGTGTCCCAGGATAGCGCACAGTGTGTCACCCGCACAGAGTTCATATGGAGTTTGCACGTGTATTTGAAGGACGACCAGCCACAACGGTGATGTTTCGTGGGTCGTAGAGAGGCAAACGGTGGAAGCTTATATTCTTATATTTCTTCATTCTATGGCCACAATTGGGCATTGCACAAACTCGTACCATTTTCAGTAACTAGCGCTACTTCGATCATCACGGACTCTGCTCTGCTCTCTGTAAGAACCATTAGCATGAGCAGACAAGCTAGCTCTCGGTGCAGAGCGGATAGACTCATAACAGGCTATTGTAAGGCTCATGGATCATGGCAGGCTGTAACATGAACATGTACGTTATGAACAGAAAAACGAAAATGCTGGAATACGTTTCTGTCTGCAAAATTCAATTTTCCGTCGCTGCCAGTGAGGGAGTAAGCGCACGCTCGACGGATCGACTAGTTTGGTCTACGACATGGATGTCAACAAACGATATGTGGCTGCTTGCACAAACACACTGTTTTAACCACTTTTTTATTCATTGTGAGTCATAAACGCTACAGTGCTGTGTTCTTAGGTGTCTGCTGATGTTGCATACCTTTTGGGGTGAGATTTGGAGCATGTTAAGACGCTTAAAACACAGTGTAAAGTTCTGACCCCATGCTGTTAGCTGTCACTGCTAACTCTCCGTTCAAGGAGCTCTGTAAGAGGTGGACCAAAAGTGTTCGCGTTTTCGGTACTGGCTAGTCAAGGGTAGCTTGAGCGATAAAGCTGCATGTTGAAATCAACCGAAGTTCTTCTTTAACATGACGTGTACCCCCCCACGCGCCGCATGGGCGTGGTTCCAGCACCTCTAACTGACACGCCCCCAGCGTTTCACAGCAGAAAGAAGTGCTTGTTTTTCCATGATTTTGAGACCTAATTTTAGCAATTTTTTTAATCTTTCAAATTTGGCTCAGTGGTCAATGATACATGTTTCTATGGTGTGACAAACTCATAACACAATTTTTTTGCCGCTTTACACGGTCTTTAAGGGTTTAGATTCTTAGTAAGTACTGCACCCAGATTTAACTTAAATGTATTGCTCCAACTACTGCCTCATATTATATGATATTATATTATATTATATCGTATTATATTATATTATATTATATTATATTCCCTTCTTTATCTAAATGAAAACAGTCTAAATTGATAACATTTGATTCTGTCAGAACATACAAGCATAGATACATACATGGTTACAGGTCAGTGCTACTACTGTCTCATGGTTCGTGTTCTGTTAATCATGATGTATGAACTTCGTCTTGTGCTTGTTACTTCAGTTATGTTCAATTATTAGGCCTGTCTTGCGTTGTACCTTCTACTTGTCACTGTAAGAACATTATTTCTGAGGACTCCACAGGATAACAACCGGCTGTCAGTGCTGCTCATTGCGATGACAGTAGAGTGTCATTTTAGCAATGTGGGGCTCTCATTACAGAGCACTAAATTGAAGCGCCACAGGGGGAAAATTAGCTGAATAATCAATTTTTCATACCAGCCGATAGCTGCTCTGGCTGCTCTCACACTTGTCCTATAAATATAGACCTCAGATGTGAAGAGACATCTAGACAGCTCTGAGGAAAAGGAAGTAATCTGATGGAGAAGAGTATTGGCATAAGTGTGATAGGTGGTTGTGTAATGAGCGATTGGTTGACTGGCTTTTCAAAGACAAGATCCCCTTGTTAAAAGCCATCTGCTGCTTGTCATTTCATATGTACCACTTCAATTAAATATAATGTCCAAGCTAGATCAAATTAATTTTATCAAAAATCAGCTACATGTCTTTGGTGGATTTCTTTTTTTTCACATTCATCTCAATGAATAGTGTTAACAACTCTAAAGGTTTACATTGACGCTTTTGTCCAAAGTGATTTACAGTAATTCATATACATTCATAGTCCAGCACATCAGGAGCAGTTTGGGGTTCAGTAGGTGGCAACACATCTAACTGACAAAATCATCCGGCAGCAGGTAGCATGGATAGCAGCATTGAGGGAGAGCAGCCGTCAGACGTTAGAGGAAAAAAACTCATTTTCTCCATAAATTATCCATTTTCATCACTTCTTTAACATTTCACTGTCTGCAGATTAATTTAATCTAGCTATGATTTTGAATGTATGGCAAAATCATATGTCTACTGTCAAAAAGTCCTTTGGTTGGTCTGTTTTGCATTCACATTACAAACAGCCACAGATTTCACTTGGAAGCACTCTCTGAGGTCTTGGTGTGGCTGTCAGCATCAGAGTTAGATGGACAGCTTTTACACCAGTTTAAATGATCGAACTAAGCACAACATAGTTTGACTGAAACATACCAAGCAGATTAGGTTTGAAACTCAAAGTGGGTGGCACTGGCTGACTCCCCCTGACTTCCTGCTAATCAATGAAGGGATAAGTTGTGGAGTCCGAAACAGTTTTTTGTACCAGGCTTGTACAGTGCGCTCACACTGGTTAAACAAACTGGATTTGGGGCCTCAAATGTGCTTTGGCACAGTACAGATAATATTACTGCTGAAATAGACCTTCCAACTGCAGAAGACATGAGAGGACATGAAGCATTAGCTGGGTGACATGAGTAGAAATCTGGATCACCCTACTTCTATAGGGTGTAAAAGGTTTATTTAAAGGATAAGACATTTTTTTCTATTTCAATATGAATCTTATCTCCATAGTTGTGGCCATCATTTCTATACCAATAATAACACTTGTGAAAGCACAATCAAGAAAGGTTGTAAACAAAATTCCAGGTTTGTCAGCTGTGTGTAGAGAAACTTCATGCTAAAAACGTTCATCTACAGTGCTGTGATTGTGTAGCTTCCTGTTCAATGAGAGATCATTACCAATTATAGATTTTACCTCAAAATAAAGAGGTCGAGATTATGTGGTTAAACTGTTGTGGCTTGTGTTCAGGAGACATGCTGCATTAATGCAATGTCAGCAGAGTTAAGAAGGATGGGGAACCATCCTGTTTGCTCAAGAAACGAGACTAAAGCAGTGAAGAACCTAAGAAGAAGCTAGCTGATTACACTGGTCAGATATTTGTTTAGCCTAACACCAGCCATTTTATGAGCCAGTATCTCATGGTCCCCGTTTTGCTCTAAGTAGTATCTCAGTGTGCTGAGTTTGATGCTGGAACAATATTAGCTTATTGAACAGGTTTATTCACAGTTAACACAATCTGGAAATGTAAACTTCACGTGTCATAATAGTTACTATTTTGAAACATGATTCTCATCCATGGATCTGTGCAACACCATCAGGTAACTACAACTGCACATCCTGTTCATTCATATCCTATTCATTCATAAATAGCGTGGCGCATAAGACATGTGGGGAAGCTCAATTTACGCATTAGAAAAAAATAAAAAAGAACCAAAACAATTTAGATAGAAGAGATTTAGTATGAAATGTATAAAGTTCCTGGCTCTGACATCAGAGACCTTCCCCCCTTTGAGAGAGATCAAGGTTCAAGGTGATTTTTTTGTCCGTCTACAACAAAACAAAATGAAAGCTTATAAACTGTAAAATGTGAACAAACAAAACAAATAAAAATCTGATTCCATTCATCCATTTCACAAAAAAGGATCTACTTCCTAAGTAACCTTGAGAAGGCTGAGTTCCAGAGCCAAATTCAACTTTTAGTGATATCAGTGAAGTGTGATGTCTACACAGAGCCCAGGGGATGTTAAAAAACAACACCCACCCAGCCACTGTCTGTTAACCCTGCTGCCATCTGGCAAAAGATACCAAATTATCCACTGTTATTATACCAGACTACAGAGAAGTTTCTTTCTTCAGGCTGTGAGACTCAATTCATCATCAACACTCTACAACTGTATTAAATAATTGTTTTGTTTCTTTAAAGCTGCAGTCTGGAGTTTTGAGAAAATAGTAGACTTAGTCAGAAAATTTTAATAATACAGCTCCAAGGTACCTCCTTCTTCATCTCTGCTGTGCTGCAGCCCTGCCTTCAAATCCACTCCCAACATAGGAGCCTGCCTGGCATGAGCAGGCTTGTAACCATGGTAACAGAGACGGCACAGTCAAAATAACAACATCATAAGCCCTGATTGTTCTATTTCTTATCAATACAACTAAATTACAATGATGAGTGCCCTAATGGAGATCACTGTAGAGTAACAAACAATATTCCTTACATCGCAGTAGACAAAGATACCAGGAAATCATAACCTGGTGCAATGCCATGTTGCCTTTCTAAAGCATGAGTAACGTTATTTCTCTAAACCAATTCAACCACTTCAGAGTGTACTGAACATAAGCTAACCTTACAACTGTCCAGTCACTTGAAAGACAGGCTAACCAGTATCCATGAACACAAAGCAAAACAACGGAGTTAGCATACAAGCTAACAAGCTAGTTTCAGCAACAAGCTACGTAGCTTGACTGTAACTATAAAATAAGGTTAGCCTTTGGAAGCTCTCACTCGTCTGAACGATTGGCTGATGTAACTAATGCTGGTTAGTACAGGATTCAAACACGCTGCGGGATGTCCAGTAAAAAAGAGATGCAGTTGAAGATGCTTTTGAAAATTTTTACTGTAGAGGCTTCGTCACCATTTACAGAATATCTGCACACAATCACCCACAACAGTTTCCAAAGTGCATTAATGTGGTTAGTTTTCATGCACGCACAACACTTTCAGAAACTTTCAGCACTCCTGATGTCTGTAATGGCCGTCTGTGTCTCCGTGATTAGGATGAGAAACAGCAGCAATGGTGGGTGACAGCTAGGAGTGCAACGTGATTGGTTGACTGTAATAACTGACTGACAGCTGAATTAACAAATAGAGAACTGCTAACCAAAAATAAGGGATTATATGAGGTAGATTGGCCTTTTTAACAGCCGCCCCCAGTTTTCTTATGGAAATCTGCACCTCATCATAAAGGTCCTATAATTAGGGAAGATCCTAATCAAGCAGTGCAGGAAGGTGAATGATCTGGGCCACTTGCCCTGACTTGGTCATCTGATCCAGGGACGACTTGTGAAACCCGTCCCACCGGCCAGAGGGCTGAGGGCAACTGTGGATCTACAATCATGTACAGGGTGCCAACAAGGAGATCTGGCGCTTCTGTCTGCCATTTCTGACGTGTTTGGAGACCAGGCAGATAGTACTTCATAAAGTGTCTCCAGAAATGGTCTGGTCCAGAGTGACCCATAGAGCTTGCTTGAGGGAAGGGATCTCCCTTTCCCAGCAGCCACCAAAGTGTGGCACACCTGGGGGTTCCACACCATTTTCGACAGTCAGCACACTCTCACTGATGATGTCGTATAGCTTTTCTACCACGGATGACCCAATATTTCTGGCGAACTTCAGCAAGTACTTGCCCTGAGCCAGGTGGAAATAACTTATATCAAAGTCTTTGATGATCAACTTGGTGATCCAGTTCTGGGGTCAAGCACGATTGGATGCATAGCATCCTGATCAATAGATAGAATATAGTGTGCTGTAGCCTCCAGGAGTTTGCCAAAGGTGTTGAACTGACTAGCCTTTGGGGTGTCTTGGTCCGGCGCTGTAGTGGTGAGGCCACAGACTAGTGTTTCAGGAGCTCATCTCCTTCTACTGGTGAAGTGACTGGCTTCTTAGGCCACTGCTCAGTCTTTTGTAGGAATGATGGGCACTGGTACCACCCACTCTGCGTGCCTAGCTTGGAAAGAGTTTTCCCACGAGTTATGTCATCGGCGGGATTGCTTGAGGTGTCCACATAGCACCATGCATCACGGTTCGTTAGATCATGGATCTCCACCACCCTCATGATGACGAATACCTTGAACCTTTACAAGTCTGACTGGAGCCACGTGAGGACCATGGTGGAGTCGGACCAGAAGATGGTTTGGTGGATGTGTAGAGAGAGCTCCATCCAGAGCACCTTAGCAAACCACGCCCCAGTAAGTGCAGCACATAGCTCCAGATGTGGTATTGATTGCTGCTTCCTAAGTGCTACTCTCTACCTAGCTGCCAAGAATGCCACCTCGACCTTGCCACTAGGCTCCTCTGTTCTGAAATAGGAAACTGAACCATAAGCACTTTCCGACGCGTCGCAAAACACGTGGATATCTCTGGCGCTGGTGAGGAAATCCATGTCCCACCTGTCATTTATCACCCGTCGCAGTGGTGACTAGCAGGCTTAACTTACAGGAGGTGATGATTCATGTCCTGCTGTATATCGCCACTCATCTTTATCCGCTGTGTAGCGACTTTGTGGCTGTGGTGCTGTGTGTGGTGGTGACGAACACCTCGTCTGGTCCAGTTCACGGTGGTGGTCGACCCAGGATGGTGCAAAGGGTGTCTGTGGCTCGGTGCACACAGTAGGTTCCTCTTCGTCTGGGTAATTCAACATGTTAATCTGCAGTGAGTTTGAATCTGGATCAAAGGACCATATAAAGTACGGTTAGCCTTTGGACTTGGCACTGCGCCTGTGAGGGGCAGGGGCACTGCCTAGTACGCAATGCATAAGTGAGGAGGGCTGCCAGCAGCAGAGCACAAGAGTGATCAACACTTCTCAGACACTCTCCTTGGCTCTGATTGGTTGTGTTGATCAGGGGGCAGTAGATTCTTGCAAATCAAATTACAGCCACTGGGTGACGCCACAGACAGTGGATTTTACACAGCTGACCTGTATCTTATTCTACTGTCAGATCATAATGGCAATTTTAGCAAATATAACCAAACAATAGTTACAGACTACAGCTTGAATATAGGCACATATTTTGTGACTGAAGATGTCTGCTGCTGCTGGTGCTGCTACTGGGAACAATGTTTTTAAGTACAGAGTTTGTGAAATTGCAGAGTTGGTGATAATTCTCTGTCATAGCTATCTGTGGGTCCCATCTCTATGAGCAGCTTCTTTCACATTACACATGGTACTATGATCAATTGGTAATACAAAAGTATTTATGCTTTATGCAGCTTTAATGTATAATACATAGTTTTCAGGTATGGTTTTACGAATTCCAAAGTAGCCCATGTGTAGAGTTCATCACCAGGAAGGTTCCTGCTAAATGTCTCTCTGTTGCTTTTCTTCTAGGCTGCTGATCAAGAATGGTAACAGCATAGATGCAGCTACCCTGTATGATTCATATGAGGTGGAGTATCTACCCAATGAAGGGCTACTCAGCACATCCAGGCATCTATTCATTGAGCTGACCACAGATGCTACAGGCACATCCACTGGCATTGCTGTCAGGTACCAAGGTAACCATAAGAGTTATTATTGAGGTACAGCAAATCATAATGTGGTGTTTGTCATGATAAGGTCATGCAGGGTCTTGATTATTGATACAGAAAAAAATGGCATTAGACTTCATCAGAAATCATTAATTATGAAAACAGATCTGATATAAACAGATCTAAGCTCAGTAATTGCCCAAAGCCAACAACAGCTTTTCATCAGTGATCAACTTTGGCCTGATGTGGATTCTCAGTACATTATGGATTAAACAATACAATGAACAAAAGCTGTTCACAGTATAAAGTAAATAAAAGCCAATTGAGGAGTGAAAGACTGCAGGTGCTTTAGGTATCTGTTCTATTTATTCTGCTTGCCATGAGTGAATCAGGCAAAAAAAACACACTGCTAACCTGTGTGTTTTACGCTCAGCTCACCAACATGTAAAAGGCACTATAGGCAATATTTTTTCTTCCTCTTCAAGCACTAGTTATATAGTTTATGAAGATGCAACCAACTCTGAAATGTCTTTGTACTACAGCCTTTGCAGCGGGCCACTGCTACCAACCTTTTGTGAAGTACGGTAACCTGACCAGTAGTGACAACACTTGGGCAGTGGGATCTGTCGTGGAGTTTGCCTGTGACACTGGCTACACTCTGGAACAGGGATCTGTAACCATTGAATGCGTGGACCCCAACAATCCCCAGTGGAACGATACTGAGCCTGCCTGCAGAGGTCTGTATGTCTGTCAAAGAAGTGACCCATCTGCATTTAATTTTATCCTGTTTAAATCATTCTTTGTACATTTATTTTAAGTAATTAGCTAACTTGAGGGGCAGTGTAGTGAAAGCCATTTGCTATAATTGTAAAATAGTAGAAGGAATTGCAGTAAGGTTTTGTATAGGTCCATTTGCTATGGATATGGAAGTGTGTTTGAGCTTGGATTTTATTTATTTACTGACAGGTTAAATCTTCCTCAGGATACTAATACAAGTTTATTAGAAGGATAAGCCCCTTGAGATGAACCATCTCATTTTCAAGGGGGTCAAAACCAAATAAAACATATACACTCAAACAAACGCGGACAAAAGCTCTCCTAAGCCTAGCCACTCCCACACCTACTGATTCCCCCCAAAATGCCAAAATTACATACAGTAAATTTACATAGATGTACATAAATGTTCATATACCCATGTAGATGCATTAACATGCATCTACACATTTGAGATGGAATAATGAAGCGACGCCTGCGAGCTAGTTCAGGCAGTCAACTCGAGCTTCACTGCCATATACACACGTGATATGCTTCTCTCTCCAGACCATCCCACAAACGCACCCTCTCTATTGAGCGGGTTATTTAAACGAATGAATTTCCCTTCTCTCCCTCTGGCTCGTCAATGCTGCTGTTGCTCTGCACAAGCATCACCGCCCGCTCTTTCAGCCCACCACCACCCCAGCATCCACCTGCAGGCTCTGTCTAGGGGGAATCTAACTATGTTCTGCTTGTAATAAACATTTCAAATGTGAGTTGTCTGACTGAACTTCTATATCTCAAATATGATTAGAAGCAAGAGCAGGTTGTTTGAAGAAAAGTGAAAACAGATGTTTTAAAGAAATTAAATGAGATAATTGATCTAATTGAGCCGGGCAAGTTGTTTCAATCAGATGGAGCTTTAAATTTAAAGGCACGTCGCCCAGTTTCCTTAAAAATTCTAGGAACAAAGAAATAAAGATGGTCAGTATGCCTTAGACTATGCGATGACCTATATGGAATTAGCAATTGTTTTGGTAGGACATATAGTTAAAGAAAATACATTTAAAGATAAACTGCAACCAGTGAAAATGTCTTCTAGATTTAGGTGGTATTCTGATAGACAATATCTGCATTATCTAGTATTGGTATTATCAACTAGGAAGCAATTCTTTTCCTGACCTGTAGGGTAAAACAGTTAAAAGAACAATATAATATTCTCAGGCTGCAATTCATTTTCTTTACCACTGATTCAATATGGGTCTTAAAAGAAAGTTGAGAGTCAAGCCAGATACCCAAATATTTAAATTCCTCCACTTTCTCAAGAGGTGTCCCATCTAAAAAATAATTGACCGATTATTCAAATGCAGAGAGTTAGTTCTAGTACTAAACAACATCCGCTAAGACTTCTCCTTATTCAGATGAAGTTTGTTAGAGGAAAGCCATTTTTGGGCAGCATCAAAATCAGCCTGTGAGATGTCAGGTTTAGAGCAATAAATCACAGTATCATCTGCATATATTTTAATATGACAATCTGAACAGATTTGGGGAAGATCATTAATAAAGATGCTTTATTATCCTTTTTCCATAAGCATAAAATCTGACTGAATGCCCTGATAAGACACACTGACGTCTGTTGTGAAGGTATGAGTTGAACCAGAGTAAAGAGTTAGTGAGTGAGTGTTTTGAGAGACCAATAGCACAGAGTTTGTCAAGGAGGAGATAGTTATCAACCATGTCAAAAGCCTTAGTAAGATCTTTGAATATTGCACCTGTATGCATATTATTGTCCATTATTATTCATATTATTGATACAAGTAGACAGGTCAAAATTTCCTGGTGCCTTCGAGAAAGAGTGATGATATAAAACCTTAAATGTTACATTGGACTTTTGGAAACCTGCAAGTAAAATAGTTTGCTCTTGCTCTTAAAGTTTTAAATACTGTATCTGAATGCCAACCATTTGCTGCTGCTGACCTTTCAAAGTGCGTCAAATCAGATAACATCTGACCAAGAAGCCTGAACACCAAGAAGGCATCTCTGAGTTTCAGTGTATATGGTCTAATTTTAGTGTGTTTGGATTTTCTTCAGATTTAGGTCAACTGTTCCACTATGAATGGTATTTATTAATTGACATATTACTATGTCTCAGTAGTGACACCCCAAACCTAGCAACAAGGGGAGTTTAGACTAGGGATGTCCCGATCTGATCACATGATCAGGAATTGGACGTTACATCCCGATCAGGGATCGGATATATATATGTGTATATTTATTCTCATTCATTTTTATCAGATCTATAATATTTCAAAACAAATGGGAAAAATGTGTGTGCGCAAGGTCGGGTATTGGTAAACATAACGACTGGCCACCGCTGTCAACGTTTTTTTGTCTTCATGTCACTCCGCAAGTAGTCCATTCATTTGTCACAACGGAACTTCATTCAAAGCAGAGCTCCAACAAAGAGCCTGCAATTGTTGCAGAAGGTTATCTGATGTGTCAGTGTTTCCCCTCTATGGGTTCTGCTGCTCGATTTTGAGCGCCGCTGCAAGAAAAAAAAAGACATGATTTATGTAGGTTTAATATCATGGGCGTATGGCAAATTTATGTTGCACACAGTGAAAGCACTGCACCCTAAGTTATTTTGAAATCAATTATTATTGTCATTAGTGCCATTTGTATAATTTCTACAAGTCACCGTTTAAGTTGAGTGACTGAAATCCTCGTCATCCTATGCAAAGGCTGCAACAGGCGACTCATCGAACCGGGGTGAAGTTAGTTTTGGTTTGGATATTAAGCAGATATTCAATCGGGTTCAGCCGCGAATTAACTGAGGTTAGCCCAGTGTTAGCAGCAGGAGGACTTAGCTCACCTCCCAGAGGCTCGCACTGACCGCTAGAAACTGATTTAGGGACCATCAGTGTTTTCGATATCTTCCATGTCATGTGACCCAGTGACTCCAATCCAGCAGCAAATTGTATTAGTAAACTGGAGAAATTAGATAAAACTCTTTTTATTGTATTTCAGTGCTTCCTCTATTTTATATTAATATTAATATTCGGAAATTGTGATTTTTTTTCTCAATAGCTTCCATGTCATGTGGCCCACTGACTTCAGAAGCAAATTCTGTTTCCATAAAAAACATATAATAATATAGAAAATAATGGTAAAAAAGTTCTCCAATGCTCAAGAGGTTGGAAAATATTTCTTTCTTAGATGAAGCCAACAATGGGATAAAATAAATGTAAAGAGAGACATAGTGGAGCTGTATATTTTCCTGCTTTTTTGTCCTTTGCCGATCACACCTATGATAAGTGTTAAATGATAAAATAAGGTGAATGAAATAAAAAAATAAGGGACATCCTCGATCTGTTTCTTCGCTCTTCTTCATTTTTTTAATGTATTATAGAAGTATCGGATCGGGTCTCGGTATCGGGGCAAAAAAACCTGATCGGAACATCCATAGTTTAGACTGCATTCTTAGAAGGCATTCTTTCCTCAGCATTTATAATAAGCAAAACAATACATTTAATTGTAACAGGCACAAGATTACAAATGACCTTTCTCAAAACACTATTCCAATCATTTCATGAAACACATAACTTTCTTATATACTTCAACCATTGTTTTCTGTCTTACGTCAGCTAAGGTCAAAACATTTATACACAGAGGAGGCTTGAAAATTTCTTGCAAAAACCCATTACGAACCCACAATGCCATGTAGCACTTGTTATTACACCTCATACTTTTGAGGCATTGATATTTCTAATCAGATTGGAGAACTCATCCACTGATCAGATGGTTCTAGATCTTAATCTAAATTCTGCCAACTTTAGACCACATATTATTATTCAGGCAAAATCTCATTGCCTGCATTTAGATTGTACTCGGTATTTAAGAATGTGTGCTTTAGTCAGCATTGCCTGTAAAATACTTTATCTACACATGGTTATTTCTGAAAATTCTACCATTGTAAAAAAATAAATAAATAAACAAATGCATTTTAGAAAATATCTCCATACACACAAGATCATAAATATGATTCCAAACCAGGGGCGCCACCAGGGATGTTGGGCCCCATGAAAAGAAATGTAATTGGGCCCTTGTATAGGCCGGCAAAAAAATTTGATGCCGTTTTTATATAAAACTATGCATTTTAATGATATTTTTGACTATCATTCCCATATTCGTGAAAAGAACCTCGTAGTCCCGCATGCAGGTCTAATTTATCGCCACAATTGTAGAATCACAGGCGGTGGCATTGGAATTGGGGGTAAAAAATACATATATGAGGCTATATGATCGTTCCAATTTAATCTTCTGATTTCCAGAAAATATAAACATTTCTCTGATTGTACTGGGAGTTTTATTGAGTCACACAGTCTGCATGCACCAGAAATGTTCTCCTCTGTTCCTACTGCGAAGCAGAAAGGTAAGAGTCCCAAACGACTGACCAAACATTCTATTTAAGTGATAGATGAATTTGAACTGTATCATATATAAACATGCATATGATCTTTTTATTTAAAAACTGTTTTTAATACATGAAAATCATTCTGAAATAAATATGGATTATAGGCTATTTTTATATTATAGGGGGCTGACAGTAGATGCTGCTGCTGCTGCTGCTGATGCACTAGACGTATCTGTTTGAAGGACATGTTTATTTTAATTATACTCTGCCTCATTGATCATTATATGAGAAAATAATTTGTGTTTGAATTTCTGTCATTAATAAATATTTCCTTTTCTTTTGTGTAATGGTAAAAAGAGCAAGAGAGAGAGAAATCCCCACAGACTCCCTGCAATGATGCTAACTGGCATGTCATTGAACACAGTGTTGCTCACCTTCTTCACTGGGACAGTTATGAGGAGACTGGGCTGCTGCTGACTCATCTGTTGTTAAGTCTTCTAAAAGGGGCAGGGACAATGATTTAATATGAATATCCTGCTAAACGTTTCCCTGCACTGATTAAATGTTGATGAAATGTAGGCTAACACTAGTCTGTAGCTAGCTAGCTTATTACACTATGGACATTAAGCCAACAGGTTAATACCACACACAGACTATAGGCTACCCACCTTTCTTGGTGAAACACTGGGTCACAAATTGACACCCTGTCCTTTGTCTTTCCTCTCTCTCCTTCCTCTCTTTCCTTTTTTTAAAACCAGATTTTGATTTAGGCAACATTGTGATCACTGCAGTTCTGGTGCATATACTGACTGCAACTAAACACACCAATAAGTGCGCTATGGCAGGACCAATACTAGGTCAATATTTGGTCAATATTATTAAACTTTTTTTACCAAAAACAAGTAAAAACAAAGAGATCATTAATTTTATTATTATATTTGTAAGATATACTCCGAGATGATGGTTAAATAATTTCATATTTTTATAGGGTTCTTTTGTACCTATTTTTTGGGGCCCCTGTCAGTCAGGGGCCCTTGGAATTGTCCTAACTTTTCCCCCCTAGGCGCCCGTGTTCCAAACACTAATACAAGCACACGAGGCCAGGAGGTGGCAATAAATTCTATATCAACCATATGTCACATACCAGAGAATGCTCACTACTCATTCTGAGCTTATATTCCTTTGGCTTTAGTGACTTAACAATACAAACAATAATTGGTAATCATTGGATTTACTTATTTGTTAGTTTTTTTGCTAGTGATTTCATACGTATTTCTTCAACTATATTTATTTAAAGGTGTAATTGATAACATTCAGCCACAAAATGTGGCATCCCATCTCACCTTTCCATTGCATTCACTGATGTTTGAATAATCTCGACTGGTTGCCAGTTGCCAGGAGTGGAATGAGAATTTTGAGTTTCAAAATTCAGATAACATAGTTTATAGCATTCTTAGCATACACCATCTTGGGTAACATTAGGCTCATCATCTAACGTTAAGCAGTGGTTTAGTGAAGGATATGAGCAAGCATGCAGCGTGTACTTAATAATTGTTCAGTTCTGCATTGTGTATACCCACTTTTAAATCCCCTCTGAAGAAAATCTTCATAAAACATCATTAGAATTTACTATAACATTAGGTAACTGGACGCGACCATCAGTGCTAACGTAGATTGCCAGGGATTTAAGCTATAATATTTCTAATTCTGACAGTCTTGAAGGTGACAACACAGTAGTTAAATTTGGGAGGACTCTGGCTGTTGGTAGTTGTTAAAATAGGCTGATTTTTATTATGTTATTTTGATGTGTTATCCCCAGATAATACATACTAATGACAGTTGTCATTTATTGCCATAGCAATGGTAAATATTCATGTATCATGCAGCCTGAAAATGAATGTTACTTTTCAGCCGAAAATACTACATTAATACTGCAGAGTATTATGGATGACTGAACAGCATGGTTTGTACAGTGATCATAAACCTCCTACCCATTTTTACACTTTTCCGCAAACTCGCAGTTAACAAGACTCTTGATTGTTGACGAAACACATATAGCAACAGTGTTATAGTATTTACACAAACTATTGAATCAAATCATAATACTGTCTTCCAGGAGAAGTTGTACTTTTATTCTGCACTTTTCTACAAGCTCAGTAGATTTTCTTTTTTCTTTTAATGATTTGTGTACCAAAAATGTTAGCAATAAGACCTTTAACACATGACATACAGCCAAGCTAACCTCTTCTGGTAAAAAATATACAAATATAAATAAAACAAATATTTATATACAGTACAGCACTTAAGTAAAACTCTGTGTGTGAAGACCATGGTATAGGTGTACATGTGTATGTGTGTATGTTTCAGCTGTTTGTAGTGGGGAGATCACAGATTCTGCTGGAGTGGTGCTGTCTCCTAACTGGCCTGAAGCCTACGATAAGGGCCAGGACTGCATCTGGGGAATCCACGTTGAGGAGGACAAGAGGATCATGCTGGACATTCAGGTGTACGTTTCCACCTTCCATATATGCAGTTTGAACCACCTCCCCACACTGCTCTTTGATATGCAATAAACCATGTTACTACAAACCCCTTCCTTGGTTACTTTGAATCTAATCATCATAAAGCCCACTTTATCTACTGTGCATGCATATGCCCAGCTTAAACAGTGCCATGGAGGCAGTTTGAAGATTGCAAAGAGCTACCTCACCACGACTTGTAATACACATTAATAGCACAACACACTGCTAATGAAAGAGCGCTTGGCTTGTGAATGAGATGCGTAAGTGCCACACAGACAAAGGTTAATTAGGTGCAGGAGAGAAAACTAATTATATCAGGGACGGTTTGTTGTCCCCCCTCCCAACACACACACGTGGGCAGCACCGCCACCACCTCTCTTCGCACTCCTCCCCCAACTTCTGTAATGGTTGCTGTGTGAAGTAGAGGGTGCAAGTGTACAGCATGGGAGTGTGTGTTTTCTGTGATTGCTGTGCCAAGGTGAGGACACAGAACAACACATCCCACCGTGTCTAAGCCTGATAAGTCAGTCAGCCGTAGTAAATCATTTGCCATTTGCAAGCAAATTAAGGAGGGCTTATTTGCGTAGGTTGCATCTTATGCTCTGTTTTCTCTCTCTCTCTCTCTCTCTCTCTCTCTCTCTCTCTCTTTCACTCTCTCTCTCTCTGAACAGCACCTGTGCTCTTGGTGTACTTTAAGAAGCATTGATTAACAGTTATCTCTGGTTTTTGAAAGGAAGTCTGTCAACTTAAGTTATTGCTGCTGTTCATTTAGCATTTAGCATCTCAGTAGAAGTGAAGGTACTGCGTAAAAAATGTAGACAATACAACGGCCTAAAAGCTTGTGTAAACATGGAGCCAAAGTGATAGAGAAGACAATATGTATTTTCATCCTACGATCTTCATCTTTTTGTGAATATACAGTGCCTTTCAAAAGTATTCACCACCCTTGAACTTTTCCACATTTTGTCACATTTTAACCACAAATGTAAATGTATTTTATTGTGATATTATGTGATAGACCAGGGGTCGGCAACCCAAAATGTTCAAAGAGCCATATTGGACCAAAAAAACAAAAAACAAATCTGTCTGGAGCAACAAAAAATTAAAAGCTTTATATAAGCCTTATATGATGGCAACACAGGCTGTAAGTGTATATTAGCTATATTAGCTTACTATCAAAATGACTAAGTAGGCTACAAATACATAATGAGCATTCATGATTAAATGTTTATTTTCCCTGCAGCGCATCCTGGAGAGAATGACCACGTGACTACACTGCTGTACGATATTTGGTGCTTTAAGTTTAACTTCCATTACAATATTAATGTATTATGTTTTGTTGCATTGATACAGTAAAGAAATCAGATGTCCTCCCCCCGTGTTTGGCCTTTCAGTGGTATTAATTCGATCATTTCTTCTTGCGGCCCATCAGAGTTCACATACCTGCATAACAGCGTTGTCTGTTCGATATCGATCACATCACACGACTCATCACAGGCAATTGAGTACGCTGGAGCTGAATTAATGTCCTTGATTTGCCGATTGGTGATGTCGCCTGCCATTTTAATGGGCCTTTCTTTCACCGTCTTTGCAGAGAGAGGCATGTCTTTAATTTTCTGGATTATGTCGGTTTTGTTTTTGAAGTCTGAAAATAGGTGCTCTGATATTTTGATGAATGAATCCTTCATGTAATCACCATCCGTGAACGCTTTTCCATGCTTTATTATCTCTCGGGTTGCAACAAAACTTGCAGCAGTAGTGGGGTTTGGAGATGCAATCCACTTCTTAAATCTACCTTTGCGCTCCTCTAATTTCTCCAGAAGTACTGTAATCGCACTCTTTCTCTCACTCCCAACTGGGTAGTCGGCTGCAAATTTAGCATGCCTTCCCTGGAAATGTCTTTCCAAATTACTCTTTTTGTTGTTCGACAACTTCTCATTACAAAGCAAACATGCAGGAAATCCTTCCACATTGGCAATGAAAGCAAATGATTCGGTCCATTATTCCTTGAATCCTCTGTTCTCATCATGATTTGATCCCTTTGGGATCCATGGCCCTTGACACACCTGCCGGTTTGTTTACAACAGCCACCTGTCTGGCACGGCGCCGCGCTGAAACGTGTGTCGCAGGCTATGACGCAAATCTTCATTGACAGAAATGTTGAAATTGAATATTTATTATGCACATTTTTACAGCATTGGTAAACGTTAAGAATGTTTGTCCTCCTACAGAAACCATATTAAAACAAAAAATATATCCCCCCATCCATTTTCATACATTTTTGAAGAGGCTCCAGGGAGCCACCAGGGGGGGCGCTAAAGAGCCGCATGCGGCTCTAGAGCCGCGGGTTGCCGACCCCTGTGATAGACCAACACAAAGTGGTACATAATTGTGAAGTGGAAGGAAATTCATACATGGTTTTAATTTTTTTTTATAAATAAAAAAACGGAAAATTGTGGTGTGCAAAAGGATTCACCTTCTCTGAGTTAATACTTTGTAGAACCACTTTTCTCTGCAAAAAAAACTTGCTTCCTGTATCTGCTCGGGTGCAGATGCTTTTCTAATTGCTCTCATTTCTGCTTGCTTTCTTTTCCACTGTTATTCTTTTTCTTCACTGAGAGATTACAGGCAGCGACTCCTGGATATTTACAAACCACTGGGACAACAATCAATTGGCTGCTGCTGCCTTTTTTTCCGAACTCAGTAGCACAGGCCTAGTAGCAGCTAATGCTAACTAGTATCAAAATGCCTCCATTTACTGTGCATGACTTTTAGAAGATCCGTCAGAAAATTGCTGTGCTGGAAACCAAGATCCACCAGATAGAAGTAAATGTGGAAGTGAGTGGATTATGTGGGAACGAAACTACTCTCCCATGGAATCAAAACAGCAGACAAGAGCCTGCTAATACATAGCTAATTAGCCCCGACAATGACTCGACAAAACAGGAGTTCTGGGGACTGGATAAAAAACCCAGGAACATTCTTCCTTGCTGGAATACTCTTGGCGCAAAGGCTAAAGATAAATTATTTTTTGGAGAACGAGTAACAGGCAGAGTCCAGTGCCCTGAGATCTGTGATGCAACTGGTTGGCCTGGACTGTCCTCTGAAAAGAGTGCCGCCTTAAAACCCGTACCAAAGAGGAAAAAAAACGTGGACAACAGTGAAAACAAAAAGTAAGAGCAAACCTACCCAAATAACAAAAATACAAGTGGAGAACAGTTTTGCTCCACTTGATCAAGACCTTGCAAGCTCTCCGTCAACGAACAAGAAGAGATATGAGACCAAATCCCAAAGTAAAAGACCACAGAAAGTGCTTATGACTGGACCACAAACACTGATTGTGGGTAATGTTGCTGTGAAGGAGTTAAACCCATTTTGCAGCAAGAAGAACACCAAAGTACTCTGTTTCACCAACGATATGGTCTCTGACATCTCAGAAAAAATTCTGGACATTGTTACTGATCATCCAACAGTGAAATCTCTCATCTTACACACAGAGGTGTTTGTCAGTGGCCCTCTTTCGACTGTCTGAAGAGGCGATGAGAGATTCAGCAGGTTGTTGATGTTGAACAAATGGCTCAAAGCTACAAGTGCCGCTCAATCGGTGAACTTTATTGACAATTTTAACATTTTCTGGGAACGCAGACACCTCTTAAAGGCAGATGGACTCTGCCTTAACAAGTCAGGAGTAAGTCTGTTCACCTCCAACATATTCTACTTAGTGCTCCACACACCAGTTCCTCCTTCCAAGGACAGCAGGCAAGACAAACCAAAACAACTGATAAGACATTGGAAGGAGAAATACTTGTGCCTGAGATAAGCTTCGAACAGACAAGTCAGCTGTCTATAATTTACAACCTACAAGAAATGGGTTTTATGAAATATGTTTTATAAAAAAGGAAGCCCGAAGCCCGACCCGACCCGGCTCATTTGCGTATTTTTTCAGCCCGAACCCGGCCCAAACCTGCGGGTCCAGTCGGGTTTGTCGGGCCGACCCGTTGAGAACTCTAGACCAGAACACCTTCCTCCACATGTTTGTTGTGCCCCCTGCATGGCTTGTGGCATACTGCATGGCTTTGTTTCAACAATGGCTCTCTTCTTGCCACTCTTCCATAAAGGCCCCATTTGTGGAGTGCATGACTAATAGTTGTCCTGTGGACAGATTCTCCCACCTGAGCTGTGGATCTCTGCAGCTCCTCAAGAGTTACCATGGGCCTCTTGGATGCTTCTCTGATCAATGCTCTCCTTGCCCAGCCTGACAGTTTAGGTGGACAGTACCATGTCTTGGTAGGTTTGCATTTGTGCCATACGCTTTCCATTTTCAGGTGATGGATTGAACAGTGCTCTGTGAGAGCTTGGGATATTTTTTCATATCCTAATCATGCTTTTAACTTCTCCACAACTTTATCCCTGACATGTCTGGTGTGCTCCTTGGGCTTCATGATGCTGTTTGTTCACTAATATTTTCTAGCAAACCTCTGAGGCCTTCACAGAACAGCTGTATTTACACTAAGATTAGATCACACACAGGCAGACTCCATTTACTAATTAGGTGACTTCTGAAGGCGACTGGTAGCACTGGAATTTAATTAGGGGTATCAGTGTAAAGGGGGGTGAATACTTTTGCACACCACACTGTTTTTTTTTTGTAAAAAAAATAATTAAAACCATGTATCATTTCCCATCCACTTCACAATTATGCACCACTTTGTGTTGGTCTATCACATAAAATCCCAATATAATACATTTACATTTGTGGTTAAAACGTGACAAAATGTGGAAAAGTTCAAGGTGGTGAATACTTTTGCAAGGCACTGTAGAGTGCTGTTTCATGTGTGGGCCACACTCAGGCATTTTAAGACATTCGTGATCCCACAAGACAACTCTGCTTGAGTTGGCTGTCTCCCACAGCAGGCTGCAAGGTTATAGCATCTTTTAACATCACACACAAGGGTGTGCTTGAGACATAGTGTCCGCATTTGTCAGTCAGTGCGTTTACAGGACAACAGAACAAATAAAAATCAAGATGCGTGTATACAGCAGCAGGCTGTTGATAGTCGTTTAGTCTGACTAAAATCAGGCCGGATTGGATTTCTCAAAGTTGGATTAAAACATCTAGATCATTCGATTGATAGTTGCATTACTTGTGCATGCATACGTTCCATCAGATCGGATTGGATTTTGTGTTCTGCGCAGGCTCAAGTTTTTTTTTTCCCTAGGCTGTGAACTGGAAGTAGAAGGATGGCGGCGGTCCGTTGGTCGAGTGATTTGTTTTGTTGTGTAACTTATGTTACGCAAGTAAGTTAATTTACATAAATGACATATTTACATCACTTAGGGTATATGATATGACAGGGTTTTCCCTGCCATTATATGGCTTAGGTGTGGCGCCCAAGCATTTTTGCCTCCCGCCTAAGCAGGGTTCTCCCCAGACGCCGCTATACCGCTAGGTCAGCGCCACTATACCCCGCGCGTGACGGTGATGAGCGTCCGTCCCCCGGTTGATGGCTAGGAGCTCCCGGCTGACAACGATGAGCTGAGTTGATGACCGTCTGTCGCCCCACAGTCTGTCCTCTAATACCACTTTGTACAGCAAGAGGCTAGTTTCAGCTGTGAGGTACAATATATACTTTTCACAAGTGCTCTTAGCTTTTAGTATAATAAGTGACCAAAATAACCCCCAAAAAAGTAAAAAGTGGAAATATTCTTGCACTGTTTTCATCACCACACAGAAAAGAAACAACGCTTCTGAATTAATGTTTCACAGTTTTACTGAATTTAGATGACCTCTGTCAGTCTTGGAGGCTGGGTTCAACCCCCGTTTGGTGTCGCGCCATGTTCACTCTCAGGCTGCTTAACCCACTGCATGAGTTGAGCCCCTGCTGATCTGAGGCCCTTGCCCAAGAAATCTCTCCCACAAGGCTCACTGAGCTTTTAGTTTATTTTAGTTTATCAACCAGCTAATAAGTTAAAAGTAGCTAGCAAAGGGCAGCAGTTGCTGATTACTCTGGTGATATGCTGCCCCTATATTTTTGGAGCTGGCTTTCTTGACAAAATACACCTTTCACTAAGCTGGCCTTGTTGGCAACTTGTGTATGTGATGTAACAATCTTTTAAAGGGTGATTTGTTTCTACTTACTGCAAAATTGTACTGTACAATAGTGTACAATATAGTTAAACAACATTGTAGTTTATGGAGATGTAGGTAGTTGTATTTATTTCATTGAGTAGGTGGCCTACTAGTACATAGATGCATGCTGCCTTGTTAGCATCTTATTAAACTTTCTTAGAGGTTAATTTGCTTCACATTCCAGAAAAACTTGACAGCAAAATAAAGCAAACACCATCTTTATTTCCTACCTGATAGACCTTTTATTAGACTTTAATCATTCTAAGTTAATTAGTGGTACATGACAACTGATCACTTTTTTGGCTAGTCCACTACAGTTTTATACTTCTAGCAAACATGTCAAGTCAAAAGTAGTTTTAAAATGCATAGCAGAAATATTGGCAACAGGATATAGCATCAACTGTATGTATGTGCTGTATGTATACAGTGTGTAGCAGCTTTTCTTCAGCCTGATGGGCCATCGTCTCAGCTGCTTGCAGTGTGTAACTTCTCCTGCTTACTTCAGGTATAAGATTGTGCAGTGTCCATGAGACTAAGCTAACATCTGTTTTCATCATCTCATATGAAGGTTGACCTGCTCTGATATGGAAAGTGTTTTGTAGCTAAATCCACAAAGAGATCAGAAGCACTCATTATTAGATCTTATAAGTGTACCCTTAAGTCAGTGTTTCTCAAACTATTTTTAGAGAAAGGATCACTAAACCAATAAAAAAAAAACCTGACGGACCGCCTGCTGTTAACTTGCCAATATCCCCAAACAATTGGCCTATACTACTTCAACAGTATTATTAAAACTGATCTCTCGTGACAGCTGCAAGTTTTTTGTGTTATGAAGTCTCGTGAAGAGAGCCTAGGCTGCTCACTCATCATCAACTCTGTTGCCATCTTGATGTGAAGAATGGAGACATCAGTGTAGCAATGTCTGGCTCCAAACTGGAGAACTTGGACTGGGCTGCAAGGTATTGCTTTTGTTAAAGCACTTACGTACTTTGATGTATGAACAGTGCTATACAAGCAAGCGAAGACCCCGTTTGTGCAATGCAACTTTTGTTTTTCTGGGTTATTCCCTGCAGACTCTAGAAACTAGTTACCAGCTATGAGCTAAGTAATGGAAAATAGCCTAATTTCAGGTCTTTCAACTACAGTTCGGGGCCATGGATCTGCTGTGACTCTTTCAAGTGTGACTCCACACATGTCAGAGACATTTTACTGGTAAATAACTAAGGTATTAAACAAAAAGATCTTCTGAAAGTCTGTTCCAATCACCAGGGCTCACCAAAGGGAGGGGCTGGATCTTTACCCCAAACCAAACTTATTAAACAATAAAACTATATCTTGACTTAACAATAGCATAGAGAAATGTGGAAAAAATCAGTTTTATGAATATCTCCTACTGTTCCTTTATATATTAAAATTAAGAAGATGAGATTCTAGTTTATTGGTTATTTTCAAACTTGTCTACACTCTGGATGAGTACAGAGACCACTGTTGGATTGGAATGTCACAGATGGGGGAAACAGGTGGTGTTACCTGTTGTTAATTAAAGAAGAGGAATAATCTACTGTGGAATGTTCATTTGATGGTTTTATAGCAGTAAAAACAATGTCCTCCTTGCTCGGTGGAGGGGTGATGCAACTGCAAGGCACCTCCTCTGAAGACAGTCAGTTTGAAGGTGAAAGGGTAATTAATGACAGAAACAGGGTCTCTTTGAGATGCAGAGATGGAGGACACGTGTTCCTACAAGTATTAGGCATTTAAAGATGTAGTCTGTGTAGGATACTATGGTGTGCGGTCCTGACATGGGCAGCACCATAAATATATGATGTAGGAGACACTGCTCACACACTACTTTGATATATATATGATTATTTATCACTAGCAATTAATATTACACTCGTTAAAGGGGGCACCACCTCCGTGTTTAGTTATTGGAATAATCCGGAGGACATTATTCCAAACACCTAACTGTACAAGTTGGCTTGGACAGTTAGAGTCCATTCAAAATCAATTTATTCAATATCAATCAATATTCAGTCTCAATATTCTGAAGTAGTGAATTCTTTGCACGTATCCATCGGTTTTCCACATCAAAATTAAGTTCCAGACAAAGACAAACGATTATATGTTTATTGACTAAATAATTTGGGTAAAATAAAAGACATGACAATTTTAGACGAACAACAGATAACAGAAAATGTAAAGACTGTAATAAGGAAAGTAATAAAGTTGTGTGACCGTCGGTAGATGGTAAAGTTAAAGGGTCGGGTTTTTATATATTAAATATTACGGGAGTAATCTTTTAATACTAACGAGACCCTACCTCAACTTTCTCAAGTTCATAGGATAGAGGTTAGAACTTTAGACAGAAGTCAGAACTTTAGACAGAAGTCAGAACTTTAGACACCACTCATTCTCACGTGTGTGGATCCAGCTGTATGAAGACGTTCAGCCTGTTTTGTCTGGGCGTCAGGAGGCACTGAAGCTTGGTCTCTTTGAGAGTTCTGGGTTGGACCACGGCACGGCGCGTCGGTCCAGTAGCCAGAGGGAAGGCCGGTACTCTGTTGAGGGACTCTTGATCCGGAGGCCCAGCGGGTTTTCCGCCTTGGGAGCGCTGGGGGCAGAGTCGGTCTTGGCTGGGAGCACACAAAGTCTCTTTCGTTGGACTCTTTGCAAGGCTTTCAACGTTCTTCATCAGATGATCACAGTCTTGAAAAAGACTTTTGTTGGTGGTTTCAAATAGTGGTACTCAAGTTCTGATCCTTTCACTAATTCAACTTCTTCTGGATCAGGCGGTGATACTTTAACAGTATAAAATCAAAAAGAAAAGAATTTGTTCTATTAAAGACTTGGATAAAAGTAGAGTACTTAAAGTAGTTATTCAATTCGCTTTCTTAGAGCTTGTTGCAAAAATAAAAGTAAAGATTACTTTAAAAATAAAAATAAAAATAAAAATGAAAAACAAAGAAGTGAAGAGAAAAGAAGAGGGAGAAGAAGCAGGGGGAGAAGAGGACAGGGGGAGAGCGTGTCCGGAGAAGAAGAGGAGAGTAAAAAGCGCATGAGAAGGGGAGAGTGTCTGTTTTTATGACCTGTAGCAGGGGCTGGCTGACAGTGTCACACCTCCTGTGATCTGAGTTGAGGCTCCCAAAAGTTAATCTAACTATACTATTGTATTTAACATTTTGAAATCGTGTTTTAACCTTCCCAAAACTTCACCATCTTAAAAGTCTAATTTTTGCCTTCGTGAAAAGATGCAACATGATAATAATCATTTGTCGTTCAAAAGAATTATAACCTGATTAAGACATGAAGCACTTAAGTATACAACATATGACAATAAAGTATACAACACACAGTAGAACCAAGGACTTATACATATTCCTTGTAGTTCTATCTTTAACAAAACATATCAGACATTTAACTGGTAAATAATACAAGTATTACACAAGGAATGATGATCTTCAAATCTCTCCTCCATTGACAAAGGGGAGGGGGTTTCTGTTGACCTCAAACTTATTGAGTAATAAACTTCATTTGGGCTTCACAATAACATAAGAAAGATCTGTTGAATGACAGATTTTTCTATTTCGGGATCCGTTAAATTTAAGAAATTGAGATGTAGTTTATTTGTTATTTAGGACTTTTGGGTGAGAACAGAAGACTGAAAGGGGGGACTGGTATGTCAGACCCAGGAACAACAACGGTCGTAAATAACAGTTGTACATGTGAGGAGAAGAACACACAGATTAGGTTTCCCATTAAGCCTTCCCCCACTGGAGAATGTTCCAGAGGAAGAGACACGTAGATTAGAAAAACATCTTAAATCACCACATCTATGTTAGAAACCAGTCCTTCTTCCTTTTGGTGTGACCAAAGAAAACTCTATCGGGCTTGACCTTGTTTGACCTGAGGAACAGGGGTTCATCTTCTTTGGAGGAAGAGGAACAGACCAGATGTGCTTTAGTCGTTGTAAATTACAAAGAAGATCTCTGGTGATCTGTTTATTGCAAGAAAAACAACATCTTCCCACTCTGTGGAGAGGAGAGGAATTTGCCAGGCCAGGATATGGGCTTTCAGTCCCAAATGCTGGAAAAAGGAGTTGATTTGGGTTAAAGGTAATCATGGCCAAAATGAGACCACTTTAAGATGCAGAGACAACGGCTTGTGTTCCTACATCTGTAACTATGTTTTGGTTATATTTACTTAAATTGTCATTATGATCTGACAGTAGAATAATTTACAGGTCAGCTGTGTAAAAATCCACTGTCTGTGGCTCCACACAGTGGCTGTAATTTGATTTGCAAGAATCTACTACTCCCAGCAAAAATCAGAGCCAAGGAGAGTGTCTGAGAAGTGTCAATCACTCTCGTGCATACGCTGCTGTCAGCCCCCCTCCCTCACACAGCACTTACTGGGCAGTGCCCCTCCCCCACACAGGCACAGTGCCTGCTCATACCCGGTCAGATACGTTGAAGCCCAAACTGTAAATAATGGCGGAGAACAGACAACAACAACAGAGCCAAAAAATGCCCCACCGTTGCCCTTGTCATAGAGAATAAATAGGAAGACTAAACTAAATAGGAAGAAGTTGTTATTTTATAATTTGGTGGCCTGCTCCTGCTGGCATTAAATAATGTACGCTAAAGACAGGAAGAACTCCCTGCAATCTACATAAAGAACAAAGGTTTGGATGGATGGATGGAGAAAGTCTGAATGTACAATGAAAAGTGAAGGCAGTCAAGCTGTTCTTTCGTCATTTATCAATAAAAGCACCACCTGTTGGCCGATTTATACAGAATTTTGCACAAACCCTCATTGTACCATGGAACACGATTAGCAAAGGTTTTGTGGTAATTGGACTGTATTTCATCCAGTGTTAATTTCGTTGAGGAAGACTTTGACGAAAAAATAGTCGTCAACAAACCTTTTTCACGGACGAAAACTAACTGAAAACAAAAGAAAAGTCCGATATAATGACGAAGACTGTGACGAAATATAACTGACACTTTAGTCAACGAATAAAAACTAGACAAAAATGTTAGGGTGGGACGAATGGAGAAGAGATCCAATCAGAGCGAATCTCTTGAGGGTAGGTTGACCGATGCAGATTACAGCAGAGCCATTCTAAAAAGCCGTGGCAAGCTAAACAGGCAGCAGCATTTACACAGAAGGAGAGCAAAGACGAGTATGCAGAACTTCGCACAGTTTTGTGGACATTTTCACAAGAGTTAGGTTGTTTACATGATATTTTTATCTTAATCCGACTAACCGATTTGGAGATATAAAATACTTACATTTAAAGAGAACCACTGAGTGGTCATCGCCCCAAATTTTGCACAGAGCCTTAGGGGATCATGGACTTAGACATGCAGCTCAGCTCAGCCCAGCCCAGGGGAGCCAGGACTTGACCATCCGATCACTAGCCGACCCGCTCTACCTGCTGAGCTACAGCCACCCAGTGAACCATAATGTGTTTGCCAAATAAAATAGCATATTCATCAATGTTCAGCCAGTGAAAAATGCGATCATTTGGGACAAAGAAAAAAAAAAAATCTAAAAACAATAGGGACGTCGCAGGTTTCCCTGCTCGGGCCCTAACTGTCAGAGCATCATTTCATAGGTGGAGGGAGCTGCAGGATTTATCAAGAGCGACGCAGAGTTAGTTGCTTTTCTGCCAGACAAGTAAGGACCCCTGCTTGATATATGTTTAATTCTATGTTTTGACCACAAGTCTATGGTGGTGGCGGTTACAGTAATACTCACAATAGCTCATATGGCCGTACAATGTTGCAGTCGAGCTACGTAACTTGCTAAATCTAGCTTGTTAGCTTGTATACTAACTCTCGTGTTTGTGACAAGAATCCTGCTTGCAGCTTGGTATGACAATTTCAGTGCATTAATTTTTGTTGCTCTTACCTCTGAATTTTGAGTAAATGTCTTTTTAAAATTCCAATGCTTCGTCTCATAATGCGGTTTCAAATTGTAAATCTTCATCACAGCTACTGACCAGAAATAGAACAATCGGGGCTTATGTAGGTGTTGTTATTTTGAATGCACCATGTAAGTTATCTGGCATCCTTTGTTACCATAATACAAGCCTGCTCGTGCATGGCAGGCTCCTCTGTGGGGAGGGCTGCAGCACAGCAGAGACGAAGGAGGGACCTGGGAGCTGTGCTTATTCCAATATTTTGTTCCAGCCATTTTCCTCCAGGGATTCATACCTTGGGAGAAATGAAAACAGCAGTTCATCAAATGAATAGTTGGGGTAAAATGTGTTGACACCTGGTCCCAGGCCAAACAGCCTTGTTTTTTTCGAATTGAACTAAATCAAATTAGTGCCAGGGAATGGAGTCTGTGATTGATTTTTCTATACACATGCACTGCAGAGCCCTGCAAAGCCTTGTTTAGCTTAATCACAACAAATTTGACACTAGTTGAGAATTAGTTAGCAATCAAATAAACACAGAACACCATGAGTTTAGAAGACAGCTTACTCCATTTACTATACCCAGTGATGGACCGGGAACAAAAAACGGCCCTGGCATTTTCACCCACCAGCGGCCCACCAGCAGCAGGTGGGGGGGCACACGCAACTTTTGACACACGTAAAGAACACGCACTTTTGATAGCCCCAGTGATGGTGAACGTAACTCTGCTATAACCACTGCACCAGAACAATGCACAACCCCAATGCATAAAACAAATCTATAAATCATCAGAGCCAGCCGCTTCATAATAAAAACGTGTCTTACCGTCACGCAGTTATCCATGTCTACCTCTTCATTCTCCTCCTGCTCATATTCCACTGTTCTGTCTTTCTCCCTGGTGTGCTGGCTCAGCTGTGTCGTTAACATTAGTGCTAGCAGTATTAGCGCTCGTGCTAGTTAAAGCTGCACTTGATTTTAAAAACAAATCAGTCAGTTTGCAGCATTTTTCACCGTCAGCCAACAGTGCCCTCTGAGATTTCTCTCTTTTTCTCCACTCCCCCCTAGATGCCTTGATTCATTTTTTTGCTAGCTTTATCACAGTCAACTTCCAACAACCACGCAGTCTACTTTATTCAGTCTTGAAATTCCCAGAAGGCATTGCTTCATTTTAACTTTTGCAAACAAATAATCAAATAAAAAAATGCAGGTAGATTTGTTTTATTTCAAACCATGCATGTTTTTGAACATCTGAATAAGACATTTCACTACAAAACAATGCAGATTGATATAAAAGTTTGTGAATGTAGAAGGTACCCATGATTGTCACATAGAGCCTCGTATGTGTCATATAAATCCAGATTAGATAACTGTAGTGTTTAGGGTGAGGGAATTGGAGAAATTTGGTTTTTATTTAACGTATGAACTTTATTGATGCATGAAAGGGGGCCAAGAAAACCAATCTTGGGGCCGCCCAAAAGCTTTATCAAGGTTAGGCCACCTTTCAAGAGTAGGATGATGTTAACCTAATGTGTTTACTGTGTCGGCAAAATGTATTTCAGGATGATTCTTTAAAGACTTCAGAGAGTTAGGATTTTCAAAGAATATATTTATTACGTGACAACACTGCACTGACATTTAAAGAGGGAATATTTTTAGACTCCGAGGTGGAAATGAGAGTTATTTATAAACTCAATTTCACCCCCCGCGACAAGAACAAACCCAATCTACCTCCTTCTACCTCCCTTTAGCACCTTAACCCTCTGAGGTCGATTGACGTGCCGGCGCATCAAAATCACGTGACTAATTTAAGATGATGTAGCAGCGAGACGGAGCCTCTGTGAGTCTCTCTTCTGACTCTATATGTTAGAGCAACCTTCGAACTGTATGCCAGTTTTTAAATTGTGTTGATAGGCCAAATAAAACCGGATTTACGATGTATTATGTACGCCACACTTTTTCGCGTTTGGTGCAGGAAGAGACGGTAAAGAGATCGGGCTTTCCTCACGAACGTGTCCGCAAGCAGGAAGTGCAAGCAAAAAAACACTTTCCTATCGGTGGAAAAAGGCACCACACCAGCCTATCACAAAATTACATGGCAAACCACGTGATTTGGTTGCTGAGGGCGGGGGGGAACATTTGGAAGGGACGGGGCGGAAAAGTGAAAGCAGCAGTGCCAGTCACAAAGACAGCGACAGAGATCGCGAGTTTTGAGAGTTGGGAGATTTGTGACATTTAGCATGTTTGGAAAGTATAGCAGGCAGTGCAGCTTTTCATTGAGCTGGAGGAGCTCAGGCAGACCTGAGCCTGAGGCGTTGCCTGCATTTAAATGTAAATAGTTACATATAACTTTGTAAATTTCAAAAACGTATGCACAAATTTAGCAAACAACAATTTATATTTGCATTATAAGTGATAAAAATGGTTCGCTGAGCATATTTGTGGTTTTCACAGTAAAAAAACTAACTTTTTCCTACTCGGATTTTATGTTTTTTTGTGATTTTAGGTCCATTGTGTTAATACAGTATTTCAAAATGAAAAAATAACTGTACAGTCACACATGTGAGGTTGTGGTGAAAATAATGAAACCAAACAAGGCAAGGTAAATTGTTTTTAAGGTGAAATATAATGGTAAAATCAAAAATATTCAAAAACGGCCAGTTATACCCCAGACCCCAGAGGGTTAAAGGGCTATATATGTATAATTTATTTATATTACTATTTGTTCTATGTGTTGTTTATTTATTTGTTAATGCTGGATCACCCTCAATTTCATTGTACTCTCCTGTACAATGACAATAAAGACTATTATATATATATCAGGGTTCTCCCCAGACTGTGGAACTGCAACGCTATACTGCTAGCTCAGCGCCACTATACTCATTTCAGTCAGACAACTCACGTTTGAAATGTTTATTACAAGCAGAACATAGTTAGATTTTGGCGTCTAGGCTCTGACCTCACCACTCCCCGCCGATATGTTTACATGAGATATTGGGGAGTGATGATTAAATATATTTCCCCCAAAACTGCACGGATTAGGAGCCCGACGCTTCTGACATGAGGATCAACTATGTGTGGGCCTGGCACCACCGCCGTGTGGCCATTCCCCATGAGCACCTCGGCTACAAGGGGAATATACTATCTGGTGAAGCTACTATGTGTGGGCCTGGCACCGCCGCCGTGTGGCCATTCCCCATGAGCACCTCGGCTACGAGGGGAATATACTATCTGGTGAAGCTACTATGTGTGGGCCTGGCACCGCCGCCGTGTGGCCATTCCCCATGAGCACCTCGGCTACGAGGGGAATATACTATCTGGTGAAGCTACTATGTGTGGGCCTGGCACCGCCGCCGTGTGGCCATTCCCCATGAGCACCTCGGCTACGAGTGGAATATACTATCTGGTGAAGCTACTATGTGTGGGCCTGGCACCGCCGCCGTGTGGCCATTCCCCATGAGCACCTCGGCTACGAGGGGAATATACTATCTGGTGAAGCTACTATGTGTGGGCCTGGCACCGCTGCCGTGTGGCCATTCCCCATGAGCACCTCGGCCATGAATGGAATATTCTATCTAGTAATCAGCAATGCGATTAGTCGTTCACCAATATTATGCGATAATAGAATTAAACAGCGAGGTAGCTGCCAAATTTTATTGATGCATTTAGAGGGTACAGGAGCTCATGAGCTTTTGTGCAGACAAGATCTCCTTCTTGTGGAGCCTGATGTAGCGTTGGAAGGCTGAGGATGACCAGCAGCCCAGGGCTTTTAGCGTCGATGTAGGCAGAAGGAGAGCTGCAGAAGGAGAGCTGCAGTTGTAGCTGCGCTGATTCTCAGGGAGTGAGGGGAATAGTGTTCTGGGGAAAGACCGCAGCTCAGGAAGAGGTCGCGCAACTTTGAGGAGAACCAAGACCTCGTCATGGGTTTGCAACCATCAGTGATGAACAGCGGTGCCGACCGAGGGGTCGGAGAGCGATGTTGCAGGAATTTCATCATGGAGGAGAAGGGACAA
The DNA here is from genome assembly GCF_900880675.1 of Sparus aurata. Taxonomy (NCBI): domain Eukaryota; kingdom Metazoa; phylum Chordata; class Actinopteri; order Spariformes; family Sparidae; genus Sparus; species Sparus aurata. Next base: position 35,004,025 of record NC_044188.1, read on the forward strand.
AAAGAAGTGTTAGTCTTACCAATGATAATTTGGGGGCCTTGGCGAGATCTATCAGACTTTGAGTGTTTCAGAAATATAGAGTACATGTGATCTTCTATGGTTAAATCAGAGAGAGTGAGATCGTGCTGAGGATTAAAGGAGAGAGATCTGGTCGTATATTCACCACACCTAAGAAACCCAAAGAAGGCCATTAGCAGAACCGCTTCCAACAGAACATCAATGTAAGGTGAAAAACACCCTTGTCTTAATCTTGACACCAACTTATGCACCAATGAAATGGTGAGAGGCAGTCTTTTATCATTGCCTGGAGGACGTGCCTTTTTGAGGCCGTTGAGGAGCAGCTGGATGGAAGGATTCCCAAGAAGGCTCTGGGATGCTGGATCATGGCATCGTAAGTGGAACTGAATCCCTGCTAGCATGGCTTTTATACTTTGCATTTGAAGATTGCGGGACTCAAATGAAAATACAATAAATGCACAAACTACTGAGATATCTACTGGTATAGGACTAAGGATGAGGTTGGCACAGAAGGAAGAGAAGAAATACCAAGCTGAATCATATGCTTTAATAGTACTTTTTGCTAAACCAAGTCTCATGTATTTGGAGGCAGAGCACAAGAGATCATGCAGAGGCTTGGACGTACTTATTCTAGAGTCATCTGACTGAATGGCGGGCATGGCGTGCTGGAGGGCTTGGCCTGATTGATTATTTGTACTGTAGCAGCATTGTCACAAAACACCATAATTTGTTTCCTGGTCCATCTACTGCTCCATAGCGAACAAGCAACAATGATAGGGTAAAGCTTATAAAGAGTAGTGGATTTGGATTTGTCACAAAGGGACTGCATGTCAGGTGGCCAGACGTCTGCGAACCATTCGTTAATGTAAAACCCCCCAAAACCAACGGAAGGGGCTGCATCAGTGAAAAACTGGAGGGAATCTGAAAGAGCGGGCGGTGATGCTTGTGCAGAGCAACAGCAGCATTGACGAGCCAGAGGGAGATTCACTAACAAAGACCACGGCAAAAGCTGTATGGAATGAAAACAGGAATTTATTACACGTAATGACACATGTTAGATGCTGGGAAGGAAAGGGTCGAGGGATGGAAGGATGAAGGGATGATGGGGTAGGGGTCGAGGGATGGGGGAAGGGGTCGAGGGTCGAGGGATGAGGGGGTTTAGGAAGGACGGGTGAGGGTTGACAGGAAGGGAAAGAAGCTGGTGGGATGAGAGGATGGAAGGGGAGGTTTGGCGAGAGGAACGGAGTGGGTGTGGAGACGCTGAGTGGGGGAGCCGCCTCCGATCTCTTCGTTAGCCCCCTGGTTCCTGATTGTGGATGAGAGAGAGAAAACACAAGGAAAGAAGGGGAATGGGAGGGAGGGATGTAGAGAATCAGTCAAAGAGGGAGTGAACGGATGGGGTGTGCTTAAATATATTTCGGGCGGAAATGAGATGAGTTCGAGGCGTGGTCTTTGTTCCCGAACCTAGTTATAAAACTTCATTTCACTAACAAAGACCACGCCAAAAGCTGTATGGAATGAAAACAGGAATTTATTACACGTAATGACACATGTTAGATGCTGGGAAGGAAAGGGTCGAGGGATGGAAGGATGAAGGGATGATGGGGTAGGGGTCGAGGGATGGGGGAAGGGGTCGAGGTTCGAGGGATGAGGGGGTTTAGGAAGGACGGTTGAGGGTTGACAGGAAGGGAAAGAAGCTGGTGGGATGAGAGGATGGAAGGGGAGGTTTGGCGAGAGGAACAGGAGGAACGTAGTGGGTGTGGAGACGCTGAGTGGGGGAGCCGCCTCCGATCTCTTCGTTAGCCCCCAAAGAAACTTCAGTGAGACAGGTGTGTGTGAGCGTTTCTGATGTCATTTATATCGTTGCGGATGTATGTGTGGTAAGCGGGGGAAGACCATCGGCCGAGGATTTTGATGACGTGGTCGGGGACCCCCTGCTTGGAGGCGGAGGAGGCGGCTCCGATGCGGAAGGAGTGCCCTGAGTACAGATCTGGGGATATTCCTGATCGAGACAGGATTTGGCGGAGGTGACGGTGGAACCAGTGGCGTGTGGCTATTTTTCCTATTTCCGTGACGAGCAGAGGGTCCTGGGGGGAAGCTCTGCTCGCTAGCCTAGAGTTGATGTATTCTTGTAACGGTTCGAAAGGGCTGATGTACGAGTCTAGGCGGAAGAGATAGATGGGTTGAGGTGGACCGGACTGGTTGGTCTTGCTGCATTTAAGGTTGTAAATAAGGGTGTCGGTGGATGGATTGGAAATGTCGGAAATGGATGCGTGGCAAGATGGGTTGTATTTAGAGGTAGAAGCCGCGAATTCAGAGCAGCGCAGAAAGCCGAAGAATGCTAGAAGGAACATGGATTCCAGGACCTTGTCGATGTACGGGGATGAATAGCCTGAGCGGAGGGTTCTGATGCATCGGATGAGGAGATCTGAGGTTAGGGGCGAGCGTTTTGGTGGAGTATGGACTTCTGTCTTGTGGAGACCTTTGATTAGCATCGTTATGTGAGAATGGGAAGTGGCTTGGCATGGAGCCCCGGAGGTTAGTCTGGTGAAGAAGTTGATGCCGCTTATGTAGGCCTGGATGGTGGTGGATTTCATCTTCAGGATGGAATGGGCGAATGAGATGAAGCTCGACAGGGTCAAGACGTCGAGCGAAGGAAACGGAAGATTATGAGAGGCGTGGAATGTTTTAAAACAATTCCATCCAGTCATGCATGATGCGAGTGTACGGGGAGCGAGACTGTTCAGGATGGCGTCTTGGGAAATGGAAACCAGGTTTTGAAGCTCGGGAGTCAATTGAAGATGGTGGCAGAAAACGGTGGGACTGATTAAGGAAATCCGGTGTACTTTTTCTGTTGGCAGGGATGCTTGGAGTGACACGGAGTTAAGGGTAATGCTGAGGAATTCCAGGGATGTGCTGGGGCCCTCGGTTTTCTCCGGGGAGAGAGGGACTCCGAGCTCATTAAAGGCGGAGATCAGTGTGTTGAGACCGTGTGACGGGGGAGAAGAGGATGGCGTGACTGTAAGGAAGTCATCTAGGAGGTGAACGATGTAAGGTAATCTGTGTTTGTTCAGCAGGATCCAGCAGAGTGCTTCAGATAAGGAATCAAATATTTTTGGGCTGCTTTTGCACCCAAAGGTGAGGCGTACAGCAAAGTAGTATGCACCCCTCCACTGAACGCCAAAGAGATGCCAGAAGTCTGGGTGGATGGGAATGACTTTGAATGCACTGGTGATGTCTGCTTTAGCCAACCAAGCTCCTTGGCCGGCTGTACTGATGAGGGAGATGGCATGATCTATAGTTGCAAAGTGCATTGAAAAGTCTGGGCTAGGGATTAGGCTGTTGATGCTTGGGACTGGGGAGCTGTGGGGGGATGAGAGGTCTATGATGAGTCTCTTTTTTCCTGAGTATTTCCTGGTGGCGATGCCGATTGGACTGACTCTGAATGGACTGAATGGTGGTTTGGGGAATGGACCGGTCATGAATCTGTCTTTGATTTCTTGGTCCAAGAGTTTGTCGACTATGTCGGGCTGGGAGGTGGCAGATTGTAGGTTGTGGCATGTATAGGAAGAATCTGGTGTGACTACTAGACCTGGGTGAAATCCGTCTTTGAATCCTTGGATGAGGTAATTAACAAACTTGCGGTCGGGGTGACATTATAAAGCATCGGAGAGAGCGTGGATGTTGATGGGTGTGTTCAGATACTTACACAGGCCGTGTTTGGTGGGGTTATGTGGACAGGTGGATCTGGCATGGGCTCCGCCGCAGAAGGAGCAGGTATGAAGGAAGCGGCAGCTTGAGACTTTGCAACCGAGGTCGTTGAAGTTGTTGCATACCATCCTCCCGCCCTGATATAATACTGGTCTGCCTCTTTTGTCAACTCCTTTAGGGAGAGGGCCGAGAGCGATCGGTTGGATGTTGACTGGTTTGGGTGTGATGGATGGAGGAGGGGCTGTTGGGGGCATGTTGTGGAAAACGGCCGGCTTCTGGTTAGTTTGAAAGGTGGTAGGGGGTAGAGAAGCGGTGAGGGTGCAAGTTGTGGTGGGATGTGATGGGGCGCCGCACATGTCGCAATTAAGCGAAGCGCGGGCCGAAAAGACGCGGCAATAAAGCTCTGTGTCCAGCGTACCCCAGTACGTTCCTTGGTTGAACTGATGAAGGCGGCCAGCAGCTTGGGAAGCAAACAGAATGTGGTATGTATAAAAACCGTTGCCTCCAAACCGCAAGGCCAGGTCGAGGACCAGAGACAAGTAGTCGTCCAGCTCTTGCCTGCGTTCGGGGAAAGATGAGCAAATGATGTCACGGTACAGGGAGAAAGAGAGGGTGAATTCTACGGCGGTGAGTTCTTTTGAGCGGGTGGACAGGGGTTGCTTGAGCGCGATTGGACCGAGTACAGTTTGTAGTTCTCTGGGTACATGGGGGTTGCAAGTGGACGGATGTATAAGGTGGGTGAGGTCGACGTAGTTACCCGCGAGAATCTGTTGGCGGAGAGTGGCTGACACAGGAGATGGGCGAGAGGAAGCGACTGGGCGTGCTGGAGGAAGTGCTGTGGCTAGAGTGAAGTTATTGTGAGTGGGGGGATAGGTGGGGAAAATCCAGGATCCTGTTGTGGGGGGAGCTGTGAAAAAAGCAGGTGGGTTAGTTGGAGGACAAGGAACATGAGTCACATATGGGTGATGGGGAAGGTAGGGGTAGGGTTGTGGGGGGGGGGGGGGGAGGGGGAAAGGAAGAGACAGGAGGAAAGTGAGGGTTTTGGCTGGTGGTGCCGCCGAGGACCGTTGTAGTGGGTGCGCTCTGTGCGGCTGAAGCGGTTGAAGTTGGAATGTGGGGGGTGGTGGTAGCCGGAGGAGGTAGGACAGGAAAGTTAGGAATGAGAGAAGAGCTGGGATAGGAGACGGGAGGAAAGTAAGGGTTTTGGCTGACCGTGTTGCCTTGAGCACGCTCTGTGTGGCTGAGGCGGTATGACTGGGTATCATAGCCGAAACAGGAGGGACAGGGAAGTTAGGAAAAAGAGAAGAGGAAAGGATGCTGGGATGGAGGGATGCATGTGCTCGGGTTGTTTGTGAAGCGTGAGATAAGGAAGAAGAAGAGTTAGGAGCAAGAGATGCAGGCTGTGGGTTTAGTACGACCTGGCCCTCTGGGAGGGCTGTTGAGTGAGGTTGGGCTGGGTGCGTGATGACGTCATCGGCGCTGCGGTGGGAGCGAGGCCGTGAACCCGGAAGTGGCCGCGGAGTTCTGCGGTGTGGAATGCTGCTCTGCTGGGAGTTGGTGAGAAGTTGGAATAACTTCGCCTTGTTGTCGGTGCGGTGGAAAGTTATGTTCCGCTCTGTGAGGGTGCGCTTAAGACGAACGACCGTCCACTTCGAAATGTTTGGAGCCGCGGGACGATCGGGTCGCGGAGGCTTTGTCCGGAGCGGCTGGAGGAAGGAGTGTCGGTCGGACGCCGGGTGCGAGATCGTCCCCTGGAGCGGTGGGGGGGAGACGGGCGGATGGTGCTGGAACCGCCGGTGGACGGAGGCTGGGAGGGTTCTGACGGTGTCTGACGGGTTCAGTGAGAGTTCGTTCTCCATGGTTTTATGGTACTGCTTTCTTTCTTGTTTTTCTTTCGGTTCTGACGATGTAGAGAATCAGTCAAAGAGGGAGTGAACGGATGGGGTGTGCTTAAATATATTTCGGGCGGAAATGAGATGAGTTCGAGGCGTGGTCTTTGTTCCCGAACCTAGTTATAAAACTTCATGAAGGGAATTTCATGCGTTTAAATAACCCGCTCAATAGAGAGGGTGCGTTTGTGAGATGGTCTGGAGAGAGAAGCATATCACGTGTGTATATGGCAGTGAAGCTCGAGTTGACTGCCTGAACTAGCTCGCAGGCGTCGCTTCATTTTCAAATTAAGGGTGTTTATTTCCTATTTTTCCCGATTATTTTGCTAAAATCCTGATGATTTTGCTCAAATCTATCGAAATTCGTCGGTTTGCAGGCCCGCACATCACTTTTCCATTGTTCTCATGAAGGGGCCGTCTAGGCAAGAACGCTCTTTTGCGAAATGCACATGTATTGCATCGTTTTGGCTGACCGTCCACGCGGATCCTGAAAACGCAGCGCCCGAAAACACACTTTATTGAAAACGGGTATCAGGGTGGTAAAATCCAAAAACGCAGCCCTTCTGTTTCCGTATGGACGGCGAATCTGCATACTTTACAAAACGATGATGCCATCGCCGCACCCCTTGACCTCTAGCCTTCGACCTCTTAACCCCGCGACGTTTCATAACAACAACAACAACAACAATGGCGGACTACATGCTCGTGCAGCAGAAGATATTGAGCCTTTATTGCAACTTACTCGCCTTGTAGTTGAGTGCAGCAGCAGCAGTTCAACCTCATTAATTGTCCACGCGAACAATTCTGGTTTCCTTGTACTAGCCATTTTCATCTTCATCTTGTTGTGTTTGGTTTCTCCGTCTACTGTCTGTTTGTTTACAGCGTGCATACTTAATGCACATGCTTCGTCTCTTCCTCTCTGTTTTTGGTGAATTTCAAGCGCCACCTATAGGCCTGGAATATGAACTACAGCGTTTTCGGTCGTTTTCACTGGATCCGTATGGACGCAAATATTCTTGAAACGATGCCAAGAAAGATGGAGGAAAAAAAGATTGTTTTCGTCCATGGGGACGGCCCTGAAGTCTCGTGGAGTGGCGATGTTTTACCGCGTGACTTGCCTCTTATTGGTCGGATATACTCTGACACAGTAAAATCAAGAAATCTTATTGGTGGAATTAGACCGCACGCAAAGGTTTAAAGGGATATTTTCGCGGGGAATTTTCACATACACTTCCTGTTTACATCGAAACGACATGAACCATGACAAAACGCAAGCGTTACAAGAAGCCTAATGATCAGAAGACGATCTCGGCATTTTTTGGTGCATCTTTGGCGGTGACTAGCGCCTGTGTAGCCGAGGAAGAGCCGCCAGAAAAACGCCCCAACGTGCAGGGCGCTGCAATCAACGGTCCATCTGGGGAGGGGGGCGCTCTGGCGCATAGCGACATGGAGGCCGAGACCGAGATACTGCGAAATCGATCAGATCGGAGGCTAACAACAATGCAACGCCCCCTGTGACAGTGAACAGGGAAGCCTTCATGAAGAAAACAGCGGAACAAAAATCAAACTTTTTGAGGTACTGAGACATACTTTCATTCTTTGAAATTTTGGTACTAGACTGGATAGTGGCTTGCATATTTAATTGTATTTCCTTTCTTCTGTTCTGTACTTGTTTGTAGCTTCTTTTTTCCCAGATCTAAATCTTAATTTTGGTGGTTATTGGTTTAGTGGTTTTCTGTTCTTCTTGCTAAAAAGAAGGCATAAGTACTTTTTTAATCTGTGTAAATTGGTTTCAGTATTAATTTTAGTTATTTCTTACGTTCGATGAGCACTAGCAGAATACAGCAGGTTACTTGCAGGCTCCACCTATTTCAGTCTGCAGGTGGACGAGACGACGGATATTATAGCGACGAAAGAATTGGTGATGCTCAGTAGGTCTTAAGTTTTTATGTTGACTAACATTAAGTAAACGATGTAAGCCTACCAACGTTGATTGAAACTAGTTAAGAAAAATGTTTGCTTTATTGTGATGCTTTTTTTTCCAGGTTGTTCACAGGAGGGGAAATCATCAACCGTTTTACTGGGATGGTGGAGGTGGCAAAGCTAACACCATCAGTTCTGCCATTCAGGCCTGGATACAGAAGAAGGGCCTGGATGTGCAGAAACTGATGGGGTTTGGCAGTGATGGCGCGCCTGTGATGACAGGACGTGCTGGACATCATCAGAACAACGATGAAGAACAAACATGAATATTGCACAGGTTTACCTAAGGCTGGCCACAATAAAAGGCCACTCTGAAATGTGCAGTTTTGCTTTATGGGGGGCGTCTGGGGGGATCAGAAAACCAGTCAGTATCTGGTGTGACCAGCATTTGCCTCACATCTCCTTCGCATAGAGTTGATCAGGTTGTCGATTGTTGGCTGTGGAATGTTGGTCCACTCCTCTTCAATGGCTGTGTGAAGATGCTGGATATTGGCAGGAACTGGAACATGCTGTTGTATTCGTATCGTATCCAGAGCATCCCAAACATGCTCAATGGGTGACAGGTCTGGCAGGGACGTGCACATGATTATAGAGGGGCAGGGGCTCAAAGTCAGAAAAGGGCAGTATATGCATTTTTTTCGGAGCCCTCCGGAACAGCTACGCAGGACTTCTATATGTCTGGCGGATGCCGGAGCACGACGCAGCAATTCAGCTGAATTTCGCACTGAGCAGACAGGAAGTCAAGCGACAAAATAAAAACGTAACATCCGGTTACTTTTTTTTCAAAATAAAACACTCTGTGTTGACACCTGTTGGGTTTAAATCTGTTAAGAAATGAGACACGGACACGGAGATTGTCTTTCTAGGCAAAGGGGAAGAGCAGAAGTCAGCACACAAAGTCTGAGCTTCCGAGTTCCAATGAGCTGCTCTCCCCAAGCATCTTTTATTCACCTACAATAGGGCGTAAGCGTATATGATTGGCTCTTTGACAGTACATATGAGTCATACAGTTGTTATGCATGATGGAGAAGTACACGTACACACTTTCGGACCTACGGCCTTCAGCATATATCCTTCACACAAACATTCTTATGATGTCCACCAAATGTTATTCACACAAGATGCCATTCGAGGCCTTGTGGTCCCGCTGGAGGGTGAGTGTGTTTCTTCACAGTACTTTTCCAGGAGCTCGGTACACTTCCACAAACATATAAAGGAAGACAAGCAGGTTATATCAATGCAATGCAAGAACGTTGGGTTTACCATGGACCCGGTCAGAAATGGGGAAAGACCAAAAAACTCTGGCAGCGGTCAGCATGAAACCATTTTGATAATCAGGTGATTGTATGCAGAATGCTGCAACTCATACAGTGGTTTATACAGATAAATAAATAAATATTATCAGCTTAATAGTATTTCAATACGGGGGGGCGCGAAAAAAATTTCTGTCCTCTAGGGGGGGCATGACAAAAAATAATTGAGAACCACTGGTTTAGGGTGACATAACTTTGTCACTTTCCAGGATGTTTGGCCAGTCAGGATCTTAATCACAACACAATATAACATCACCCATATGATTATTAACAGTCAGCAGGTACAATTTTTCAGAGAAAAGGTTTAAATTTACAAGAGGGCACCGGGTGAAACACGTTGGAAAAAACACACAGGCATCATCATCATGAGCTGTACCGTCACACCACTTTCGGATCCGCAGCGCCGGCTTGAATTGATAGTCTGGTGCGGTATATTACTGTATTACTGTATACTGTATATTACTGGTTGTTGTAAGTAACCTGAATGATTCATTCTTTACTATTCCTGGTACTGTATAGTTAATAATGTACATGCTGTTCTAATAACTGTTCTCTTGGTCTCTGTTACAGGACTCTGTTACAGAACCACACACACACACACCTCTATACATCTTTCACACACATTTCACCCCCATAGACACTCATCTGTCATACTCACACCCTCAACCATTCTTAATCAACAATAAAGAAACTAAAGGGAACATCTGTACTTGTGTATTCTAACCAATACCCCCCAGTGGCTACAAGTGATTCAATCCAGTTTAGTATAGATTCCTTACAATAAACCTGCACAATGGTAACATTTTATAAAACCTACAGGGACCAGTTCAAGGCCGGATTACCCAATGGGCTTTATGGGCACAGGCCCAGGGGCCCACGTGCACCTGGGGCCCACGAGCCAGCACTTCCAAAAAATAAAAAAAAGACATGATTTCTGTCGGTTTAATATCATGGGGGGGGAATGGCACACAGTGAAAGAACTACACCATAAGTTATTTTAAAACCGATTATTATTGTCATTACTGCTATTTGTATAATTTCTACAAGTCACATTTAAATTGAGTGACAGCGACCATCCCGCCCGGACCTCGCCGCTTCCCGGGGCCGTGGCCTGGCGGTGGAGGGACGGGGTCCCCTCGCTCCCAGCGCGACTGTCGAGCCTGTGTCGCGTCACGTAAAATGCGCCAGGGGTCTGCGGTGATGTTGGCAACCCACGCGTCATCCCATTCAAAGGCTGCAACAGGCGACTCATCGAACTGGGGTAAAGTTAGTCTCAGGTTGGGTGTTCGGCAGATATTCACTCGGGTCCAGCCGTGACTTTACTGAGGTTCACCCAGCAGGAGGACGGTCATCTCACCTCACAGAGCCGCGCTGAATCCCTGACAACTGATTTAGGGACCGTCATTAAATTACTTCGCAAATATATATTAATACAAAATAATTGCAGTTTTTTCAATATCTTCCATGTCATGTGACCCAGTGACAGTGGCAGCAATTTCTATAAGTTAAATGAGACACAGCTCTAATTATTGTACTTTAGTGCTTCAATGTCAGGTGACCCACTGACTTCTCAAACAGATTCTGTTTCCATTAAAAATCTAAGAAAATAATGGAAAAGTGTTCTGTAATGCTCAAGAGGTTAACACATTTTAAAGCAGCAATGTCAACTTCTACACTATTTTGTCTCATGTCTTAGATTCTGATTCTGAAATTCTTTTTTGATTGATTTTTTTTTCAAAAATCTCTCCAGTACTCACCATTTAAAGGGTTATTGTTCAAAATATTCCCCCGGAACCCCCTAGTGTTGCTATGTTACCAACCCAGAGCACTGCTGCTAAAAAAAAAATCTAGGGGAAACAGTCAGTGTGTTTACATGCACAGCTTAGTCAGATTACAGCCATAGTTCGACTATGCTGCTCAATTGGACAACTGCAATTATCCGAGTATACATGCCGGTGAGAAAATTGAATTACTGCCGAAAGCATGTCATACCCCGGTACGCTAGGTGGCGCTGTGCCCATTTCAACTAGTGTTAACGGGTCCACCTCCAGCCGACCTCTTTACGTCACCAGCTGCCTCAGCATTCAAGAAAGATGGCGTACGAAGAGCGAGACGAAGCTACATCTTTGTACACTTCGTATATGGTGTACATGATAATTACACAAACTAGATGCACAATGGCGCTCTTTCTTGCGGTGATTCCGGAGGAAAGACGCCGCCGCCGTCCATCTACTTCCGGCTCACGGACACGGGGAAAAATCTTGCGCCTGCGCAGAACGCAAAATCCGATCCGATCCGCTGGAAACGTATACATGCAGGAGTTAATGCGACTTTCAATCGAATAATCTACGTGGGGTAATTTGACTATGAGAAATCCGATCCGGTCCGATTTTAGTCAGACTACGGTGTATACATGCATCTTAAAAATCCGATCATAGTCAGACTAACGCAGTAATTAAGTTTTCTTGAGTGTCATGTAAACGCACTGACTGTCTCCAGTTTACTAATACAATCTGCTTACTCTACAAACCAGCAGCAGGACACCGCCGCAGAAAGGTAAAACACTGGTGTGTGTGCGTGTTTGTATGCGTTGGCCATCCAAGAATTGTGCCCAGGGGCCCCTGCACTCTTGATCCAGGCCTGGACCAGTTGTTTCAGAAACTCAGTCTATTTTGACACTTATAATCTTTGAGTAGGATATCATGGGAAATTATTTCATAATAAGAAAAATATATTATAACACAAGACTAATCCTTCAAGTAACCTGTTGCTAGCAATTACTATCATAGTTTGTGCTGAATGAATACAACATACAGGACTGATGAAAAGAAATTGCATTAACAAATTATTTTGATTTGTATGCTATAAAAAAAGATTTTTTTATCAGTCTGAATCAGGGCATAAGGCTAATCTTCCTGGAACAATAGATATAATAAACAATAGATAATAGACACAAATCTTTCCTGGATACATCCAGTGCAAAAGGTGTTTTTGTATGGCTACAGTATGTATGACTACTGTTTAGCAAATGACTATAATAGAGCATGTCTTCTCATGCGTTCTTTCAAGCTTGTGTCAGCACTATCTGTAGTTGCTGGCTGGCTAGGCCTACTTGGTGCCGGATGTAAGAAATGGGTGGTGTGTTAAAATAAAAAAAGACAAAGTGAACTGTATCGAGGTGGGTCGCCAATTTTGTTCCTGAAAACACTGCTCTGTAAACAACGTATCTGAGTCAAAGTCAGCAGGAGGAGAACTAGTTAGTTGTTAGGTGGGAAGCAGAGTCCTATGATGTGTTTCGCTAGCAGAGCTAACAGCTAATGGCAATAAACACAGCAGGAGTTTCTGGTCAGGAAAATAAAGTGTTACAAGTTTTTTTGTACTGCTTTTAATTTTAAATGGCAGTTGGCAGTTGGCAAACCAGCTCATAGGTGCATTACTGCCATTTACTAGACTGGAGGGAAGCTCTGCAGTAAACTGGCAGAATAAACATTTAAAAAATGTTAGGTATCAGTTAGTACTTTGTTGATGTACTTTATAGCAATTATTATTTAGGAATGATAATGATAAAAGCCCTTCTTTATTTATCATACCTGTTTCAATCTATATGTACATATTTGACTGTTCACAGTTTATTAGTGTCTGTGCATAGTACAGTAGGATGCTTGTCCTTAAATGCAACACTTTAAATGACTGTCAATAAAAAAGGTTTAACCAACAAATATTGATGATAAAACAAAGTACAGAAACAAGATTTTGATTTGGGACAGTTTGCGCTCAGTTAGAATTGTTTTTCGGGATGGTTCTGTTCTGTTACGGTGGTGAAAAACAGAAAGTGTGGAGCCCTGGTCTGAATGTATGTGGATGCTATTATAATGTAGTACCTACTTGGATCACCTGAGGACAGCTCTGCAGATCTCCATGAAATCCTGCTGTATAGTGTCTTGCAAAAGTATACCCCCCATTCTCAGTTGGAATGAGGTCTGGGCTTTGACATTTCACTGTTTCTCCTTAAACCACTGAAGTGATGCTTTAGCAGTGTGCTTAGGGTCATTGTCTTGCTGAAAGGTGAACCTCCCAGTCCCAGTCTCAAAATTCTGGCAAACTGAAACAGGTTTCCCTGAAGAATTTATCTGTATTTAGCATCATCCATTTTTCCTTCAATTCTCACCAGTTTCCCAGTCTCTTCCAAGGAAAAACATCCCCACAGCGTGATGCTGCCACCACCATGTTTTACTGTGGGGATGGTATTATTAGCGTGATGACAGGTGTTAAGTTTGCGCCAGACATAGCGTTGTCCTAGATGGCCAAAAAGTTAAATTTTAATCACATCTGACCAGAGTACCGTCTTCCATGGGTTTTGGAAGTCTCCAATATGCCTTCTGGTGAAGTCCAAATGCGCTGCCTTGTTTTCCTCTTTTTTTGGCCACTCTTCCATAAAGCCCAGCCCTTTGGAGTGTACAGTTAAAGTTGTCCTATGGACAGATACTCCAATCTCTGTAGTAGAGCTGCCCAGCTCCTTCAGGGTCATCTTTGGCCTCTTGGTTGCTTCTCTGATTAATGCCTTCCTTGCCTGGTCTGGTAGTTTTGGTGGGTGGCCCTCTCTTGGCAGGTTTGTGGTTGTGGCATAATTTTCTAATAATGGATTTAATGGTGATAAATGGGTTGTTCAGAGTCTGGGATATTTTTTTATAACACTGATCTGTACTTCTCCACACTCTAACCTGTCTGGGGCCGGTCAGAACAGGGGTATATATACTGAGATCATGCGACACATTGCCCACAATGGATCTTATTGAACTAATTATGTGGCTTCTGAAGTATTTTTATCAAAATCCATTTAAATTGCAGGTTGTAAGGCAACACAATAGAAATTATGCCAAGGGGGGTGAATACTTCCGCAAGGCGCTCTACATGATGGATTTCTGCAGCTAAAGAATTTGGAATGTTTTTATTCCTGAGGCTGGTCCAGATATTTCAGTCAGAACTTTGGACCAAAAATTGAAAACTTATGAAAATTGTTCCTTGACTACATTTGGATCAGGTTATGGTCAGGTCTGATTGTTACAGTTAGAATTCAATAATCAATTTGTTCAGTGGAATGTCTTTATAAATTTATGAATAAAAGTGTGAGTGTGTGTGTGAGGCTAAATGAGTGTCTACAGCTGAAGAAGAAAGAGTTCTTCATTTTCTTCAGTTTCTGTAAAAAAAAAAAAAAAAAAATCCAGAATAAACATTTCTGTCAGGCTTTGCCATGTGTCAATTCAATCCACACCTCCTGAACCTTTGATTTTCCAGCATACCCATAATGATTAATAGTTCAATTCCAGGCTTGCTAATGAGTATTATCAGGAGCCGCTAGTGATTAATTAGCGACAGCAAAGAGCATGTCACTGCTTTATTATGGCTAAACCATTTTTTCCATGCTCCAAATCTTTTCTCTACAAAGAGATAGCTCAGCCCCAGGTGACATTTTAAAGAGCTTTGAGGTTTTTAAGAGTTTCAGCTGTTTAGGCTATGGGCTAATCATAACAAGTTGTAATTAATGTTTTTTCTTGTAAGTTTGAATCCGTCAACTGTGAACCTCATATCAAAATGATTCAATAGTTCAACTCCCAAACGACATCTGTTAACAAAACAACATGACCAATGCTGCATACACAGGGTTGGGAGGGTTAATTTAAAAATGTAGTCCGATACAGTTACTAATTACCTGTTAAAAAATGTAGTCAGTAACGTAATCCAAGTACCACAATATTAAAGTAATATAACTTGATTACTTTAAGTTACTTTTGGATTACCTCAATGCACATGCAATTAAAGACTTCCTCTAAGGAACACATAAAGCAAATTAAATATTTAATTAATTGTAGGGTATGTTAGATTTATTCAGTTTTATTCATTGACTACTAACTATTCAGCTGTATTCAAGAATTACATGACATATTACAATAATAACAATAATAATAATAATAATAATGGTAACAGTTATTATTAGTGTTATTGTAACTACTAGGCCTATTTCTAGTAATAGCAGTAGTAAAACACCCCCACATATAGGATGTGTGTCACTTATTTGTCCCCCAAAATTACCCATACAATTTCCTAATATAATCATGCTATTTTAATACCTTGTTGTGATCTAAAGTGTTAGTGACCCATTTCAGTCACTGCAGGTGTTTCAGGCAATTTTGTAACGTACAAGCCTCACAAGGTGGCAGTAGCTACATTTCAAGTGTCTATGGGGCCCTCGCAAGTCAACAAGATTTCCACGATGAAGTCCGTGCAAATGTTTCACAATAAAAGCCTACTAAGCTATTTATGCTGGAGGACTTTAAATTTGAGACGGACACAGGAAGTGTTGAGTTTGTATTAACAATGTAATGTCTTAATTTTAACAGGGCAAACGGGAGCGAACCAAAACGAGACTTCAAAACTACCAAAAAACCTAAACACGTACCATCCCGGTCACCAGCAGCAGCACCACCCACAGACCCAGTAGTAGTACCTAGTAGCAGCAGCAGCAGCAGTAGTAGAAACAATGATAGTCCGAGTCTGGTTAACAGGCTAACTAATGTTAACTTTAGCTAACAGAATTTCTGTGTAGCTAGCTAACGTTCGCAGTTTCGCTTACCATTAAATGTTTCTTTAAATTAGATGTGGAGTCCTTGGACGATGGCAGTGTGTGCACAGCTGGGAGACATAGCTTGCACTGTGCAGTGATGTTGTTCCCTCTTACTTCTTTAGAAACAAAGTAATGGCGAAATTTCCACGCAGTGAAAGCATTTTTTTCTCTAGCGCTCGAGTCCATAATGAGCCGTCTGGCTTCACTTGAGAGCAGAGCGTCGTTGTGACTGACTTGTCTGAAGTGTAGTAATGTGTGCACGCGTGCATATGGCATTGCCGCATTGGCAAGTGTTAGATTCATTCATTCACATTTATTCATCATTTATTATCATATATTTTAATTGTAATCCAACTAATAATCCCAATTTTTTTCCAAATGTATCTGTAATCTGATTACGTCTTTTTTTTCTGTAACTGTAACGGAATACAGTTACTGTTTTTTTGTATCCTAATTATGTAACCTGTGCATACAGTTGTACCAGACCTTTGTCTTACACTTGTAGCGTGGTTAGGTTCAGGCTACAAAACTAGTTTGGGAAAAAAGATGTGGTTTGCGTTAAAATGTGTTTGATTATGTTGTGTACAGTACTGTATATGTATGTGTGTTACTATTTTCAGTACCAGTGTCAGAGCTGAGAGCTACACTGTGAGCTGTAGTTTCCCTTCCAGTTAACACATTAATTGGTTGTCACAGCTGCAGTGTCTCTAGGCTAATTTGATTAGGCAGTCAGGCTGACTGAGAAAGCAGCAGCAGCAGGACAGCTGGCCTGTCTGCTCTAAATAACGAGCCAAGAGACATTCTTACAATGAAGAGCGCCTCCAGAGGATGAGTGACCCTGACAGGAGCAGCAGATGATCAGGTTTTTGTGCTTCAAGCGTTGTTGATTAGGCTACATAGTTAATTCATTTAGTTATTTGTCTGTTGTAAGTGTAGATGGTATAAGGCCATGATGGGCCAGGTGGAAACTGGAGTCGATGTAAAGAGGGTGGAGTGTCACTGCATTTCAAACACTTACGAAAAGAGACTGCAATTGTGTGAGCTAATAGCACAAGAAATGCAACCAACAAAGCCAACCAATCACAGGCAGTGTAGGGTGTGGCCCATAGAGTGCTGAAGTCACGTCCCTTCCAGTGGACCCCATGGGACCTTATTTTGGAAAAATTTTGTGTGAGTGTGAGTGGTGAAAGATAAATCCTTTTTTTTTTATCCCACTTGAATTGTGTTGTGAACTACACATGATGATTGTCAATTTAAAAGATAATTTTTAAGTCAAAAAAGTCACAGTTGATTGTGATCTATGCTGTCCAAACAGAACAGTACAATGACAAGGAGAGACATAGTAGAATGCATTTATACTGATTTCCATTGGCATATCTGGGACTTTGACTTTCTACACAAAAATAAAGAGTAAAATGCTAACATGGTCACTTTCAGTTGTGGACAAACTCCATAATTTTCCATAAATCAACACAGAAGCACAAGATCTCACCTTGTCTATAGTCTCATTATTATCATGACAATGATCTCATCAGTAGCGGGGAAATAGGGATTCTGCACATGAATGGTGTATAGCTTTTCTCAGTAATAAATCACCTTGATTTGACCTGGAGTCATGTGGCCCACTTTTTACAATTATGGTCATTTTAAAAATGCAAAAACACCTTGTGAGGTGGTTCTTTCAGGCACCTCTCCTCGGCAAAACTTTTATGTATTCATGTGCAGTATTTGTATAGAGGTGGTGTTTGACCTATAGGTCGTATTACATCATTCACTGCAGGACAGTTTAAAGGTGAGAGCATGGAGTGAAATGCATTTCTATGCACTTTTTTCATGCATATGGAAGAAGCTATTTTAAAAAATACATTTAAAGGAACAGAACAGTTCACCCAAAAATGAAATTTTGTCATTATCTACTTAACCCCCATGGAAAGTCAACATGGGGCTGAGTAGTCAACACACCATTTCTGGAGTTTTACAGCAAAACAGGTTGGCAGCTTTCTACTTAACTTCTTTTAGAATGTAGAACAATAACACGAAAACTAAAAAATAAAATGGCTCTATACAGATCGAACAGTGTAATCCAATTCGACAGAAGACCCAAAATCCCAAATTTATTTGAAATGACTTCATTTACACTCTCAATGCTTTGAGCTTATCAGCTAAGATGTAAACTTTGCCTTTAAAGAGGGAGTAAATAACGTCTTTTCAAATCAATTTGGTATCCTAGGGGTTCCAGATTACTCAATGTTTCACTTGACTTTCTATCTGCATGGGGGTGAGTAAATAATGACTGGATTTTCATTTTTGGTCGAACTGTTCCTTTAAGTACCACCAAATTCTAATGCTGGCTGAGCTGAAAAATAAATGCAAACATGATTCTGTGTGTGTCTCATATTTCAGGTTGAACATTGGAAAGAATGACCTGGTGACGTTTTATGATGGAGATGACCTCACAGCTAAAGTACTGGGTCAGTATTGGGGATCGAAGTCTCAATTTAAGCTCTACACCTCAAATGCAGATGTCACCATCCAGTTCCAGTCTGACCCAGCCACCAACATCTACGGCTACTGCAACGGCTTCATATTTCGCTTCTTTGGTAAGCCATTTGCTTAACCACACAGAGATTCAAACCTCAGGACTCATCAGGGAGCTCTGCCACCTACTGTTTAGCGGATGTTGAAATTTTAAGGCAAGTAGCTGCTTAGTTTAAATTAATCAAACTGTTAATGGTAGCTGAATATCGAGTTGTGCTCAACTTGACTATTTTCATGTCAAGTGTTCAGTATTCAGAGATGTTAAGGCACAGATGATGTAAGGTGCCACTTCAATCATGCGAGCATAAAGCAGTAGATGTAAGTGCATGGACATGAACTCTCTGATCACACATGCTTTTTTGATCCAAAAGTGTGACAGTGCTGGGCAAATGGAATATAAAGTAGATCACAGAGTGTGGTTATCAATACATAAACCCTCAGGCCATCACATGCCTGCTCTCAACGGTCAAAAATAGCTAGGCCAATGCAGTAAAGCATGAGAATATTCAAAACACAGTACCACAAAACTGCTGTCTGAGGGTTTTTACCAGTGTTGTGTAAAGTACCCAAAAGACATACTTGAGTAAAGGTAAAGATATAGTGTAACCCATACAAATAGTATTTGAGTAGTAGTTTCTGATATTAAAATGATCAAAAGTAATTTCTTGCCGATAGATGTGATTTGTTTTTTAGTACTTAGTATTCACTTAAGATTAACTCATCTAATATGTGTAGAGGTGTGTCTGGTTATTTTGTTGTAGCCTGGCAGTGTGTCATGGCTCTGCCCTCTGAAATGGCACTTCTCAGATCAGAGGCAGCAGATTTTATTCACGTGTCCCGAGATATAGTGAACAGAAGGATAAACCCTTTGTACAGAAGAAAGCAGATGTGGACAGCAGATACTTGAGGAATCACTTCTCATTTACAGATCAATGCAGATTTTGGATTTATGGACTTTCCTGTTTTGCAAATATTCAGTGTTATCTTTTAAGCTGAATCACACACAATTACAAGTTGGAGAGTGTTAAGTATATATTTTTGAGTATCATTCAATTATGCCTCATCTGAATGGACACTGCCTGATAAAATAATCATTGATAACATTAGCTACATGTTTCAATATCCTAACTTAACCATAATATGTGTGCCACACCCTTCATCCTTCCCTGATCTTAACCATTCTGGGGTACAGTATAATTTTAAGAATGTTAACCTGCTGTCAATAAATCTAAACACCTTTGAAGGTTTACAGGGCAGTAGTTTAGCATCTACATGTAGTAATAAAATTTTTTGTGAATCCTAAAAGAAAAAAGCACTAATAGATGTGGTTCTAAATGTACTCATTTACAATAGATTAGTATAATATGCATTTAGAAATTCCATTATATTCATATACATATTTACAAAGTTTAGTTTCTACTTTCTAAGGCCTTGTCCACATGGACCAAAACGATATTTTTTTCCTCCCTCTTCCTTAGCATTAATAGGTGTTTTGCCCAAAACACCTATTAATTGACAGCGCTGAATAGAGTTTATTGACAGAGGAGACAGCTTGTGTCAGGGAGGGAAATTACCAACCGCCACCCACCAAGTGTGGGTGAATTTGTGTGCTGGAGGGTGAATTGAATCAGTTTACCAGCCACTGTGGCAGGTTCAGGCCAGTCAAATCTGATCCAATTAATCTTAATGGTCGATATCTTGGTTAAGGCATAACAGTGCACTTTCCACAACCCTAGAGTCAGATCTGGTCAAATTAACAATTAATAGTAACTTATTTGATTATGAAACATTTAATTTTAAAACTTCATAATATATAATAACAAAATAAAAAAAATGGAAAAAGCTGGAAACGAGCTGATCTAAAAAAATTTTTTTTAAAAAAGCCATTTTGATCACTGGTCACAGTCTACACAGATTACCTCGGCTCTCCTCGCACAGTTACCACACACGGGCTTGTGGCATTTCAAGGGTCCGACGTTTTGTTCCGTTTGCAGCTCTTTAGGACCGGCACTGCCTCTGGTTCTGTGTCTGCTGCTGCTGCGGTGGTTGCTTTCCGCTACTGCCCACATTGTGTTGACTGCAGCGGCCCCTTTCCCCTCCATGTATTCTGCCCTCAGCTTCTCTGCCAGTTGCTGCAGGACTTTCCTCCGGGCTCTCCTGCTGCTGGTGCACTCCTTGAATAAGGTGTGGGCATTGATCCCAGCCAGGTTGAGGATGTTATAGAAGACCGCCACTGGCCATCTTCGCGTACCACCTTTGAAGGAGTACGCCCTGGCATCTGGTCCGGGACGTCCTCGCCGTACTTGGTGTTGTTGTAGTACACCACAGACTCTGGTTTTGCCTTTTCCCCACTAAAGGTGCACACACCTGTGTGCACGGTGCTCAGGTTGCAGACATTCTACCTCGGCTTTTCCTGGTACACAGTCAGAGTCGCATCACTTCAGTACCTTTGTGTTGAACAGCTCCGCTTGCTGTTTCAGGGAGGTGGGAACTCCCATTTTTGCTTGCCCTTGGTTCCAACCAGGCTATATAATACAACTATTCATTAATTAACTTACAAGTAAATTTGCAAAGAAGCACAAAAAATGCAACAATTAAACCCCACGAAATTGTGTGCGGTCAATATGACCGCTTATGGCCGAAATAGGTAAAACATATCATATTTCCTTTTCCTTTTGTGTAATTTATATAAAAACTATTCTAAATGAAAATACAGACACTTTCAGGAAATGTCATGTAACAGCGGTATTGCATTTTTTTCATTTAACAAAGTTATTAAACATAGAAATTTGAAAATGCACAAAATGACCGTCTTGGCAGTTCTAGTGCTAGCAAGCCTTCATTTGGACTCTTCACTGCTACTAATTATTAGGAAACCTCAAGAGTGCAACTCTGATCCATTGTGTGATAGCGGAGCGGAGAGTCAGCAGCTGGATTTTCACCCACGGTCATTAGTATTAGCAGGTGTATAGGCAAACAAACAAACAACAACGAACATTTTTCATTGCATTATTACATTTGTGGGAAGTTATTACAATAAAGATTTTCACTCCCCCACAAACATAATAAATCCCTGCAAACGTAATAGTTATTAAATTTGTGGGAAAAAGCATGTTACGTTTGTAATAGGCAGCGGCTATTACGTTTGTGGAAAATGTATTACATTTGTGGGTTTATTACATTAAATGCTGCAGATTTGTATTACGTTTGTGGGGTTATTACGTTTGTGGACATTATTACATTGGTAGGAGTTACACACCAGCATACATTCACACAACACCACACCCCACTACACCGGCCTTCCTGCACACACCTACATCCAATCAGCCGGCATACCAACCAGGAAAATACAATCCCACACCAACACGCAGCCCAGAGAATGAGAACAACTTTTTATTTAGAAGAGCCCTGCTGCGAAATGATGTGGAGTGACTGCACTGTGCTAAACAGTTGCACAGTTACGGACATTTATGGTGTCTTTGTATATAGTGTGTGCGTGTGTGTATGTGTGTGTGTGTGTGTATGTGTCTGTCTGTCTCCTGACAGGACAGTCATATGTTAAATTTGCACCAGGATCTTTGTTACATTCACACATTTAAATATATATGTTTTTTAATAAAAACAAAAGCTTTCTGAAAGTGATTGCAGCCACTTGTTTATTTTCACTAAATACAAATTGTTCACAACACTTTCAAAATGACAATAAGTAAACTATTCACAGTCTTGGCCAGTCTTTTGTTAAGGGTCAAGGTACTTTGTGAGCACTCTTCTCACTCTCTTTTCCTCCCCCTCGTTACAGTCCATGGTGTGGTTGTTGCGTTGTATAGACGGCTGCAAGTGGTTATCACATTGTTTTCAGGGCTCTAAATTAACTTCTTTGATTACAGAATTTCCACTAGCCAAATTTTTTCTCATGGTCCTTTACAGCCTTGACTTTAAAATTATTAGTTCCCACCACAAAATCGTTTGTTTTGTTTTTTTCTTTTGCGTACATGCAGCAGTCCTCACAAAACATGACGACATTTTCGTGATCAAACACAAGCCATTCACGACCCATCAGCCATTTGGCATTGAACTTTCTTGTTTTCGTTTCGCACGCATTGTTGTTGATATTCTCAATCTCATCCCCTGCCTCCTTCCTCTTCTTGCCCCCAGACGTCTGTCCAACCAACCACTGCCGCATTTAGTTTAAGTTTAGGCTACTTTTTAATTTATTTTAACTAGCTCCCTCCCTTCTTTTAACAGTTTCTGCTCCGTTCATTCATTCTTTTTCTTCTTCTTCTTCTTCTTCTTCTTTGTGTTTTCTGTTTCCATGGTTTCTCGCGCTGGTTGGTTGCACTGCCTGCGCGCAGCCAATGGGCGTCTTATACGTCATCACGTAGCATCACAGCAGTGTGCATGGGAAATATAGTCAGTACTGCCTAGCAGGGTGGGAATTTCGTCATTTTAGGGGCAAGGCCATTTGGCCTTCACTTTTTCTTTTTTTTTTCAGGGGCACCAAGGCCACATGACAGGGCACAAAGGCCATTGAGTAAAATTTGTTGATTTACCTTTCAGACTGATACCATAACATCCTAATTTGTAATAAGACATGGATTATGTATTAAAATATTTTTTTATACTAATATCAAGTTAATGTTACATTAGAAAAAAGTTTTTAAGAAGGGTTAGGGTTAGGTGATTTTTGTGATACTACACTGAATATTAGTGTTATTGAATATTTCTCCCAATAGACATTCCCCAAAATTATGGCAAAGCACATTTTTTCCAACCCCCCAAAAATTGTAGAATAACAGCAGGAGATCATTGGTGTGTGGGGTGATTTGGGTGACACTACACTGAATAATAGTGAAGTTATTGAATATTTTTTGTAGTTTCTCTTTTCAGTGTTGCACTTTGTGGACGGTCCCTGCACCGTCGTCTAATAGACGGCTGACCATAGAGACAAATGTTAATGTCCAGCCCGGAGGAGCACTCGTTTTGATGAAAATACGGTTGTAGGTCGTTGTCTACCTTACTACGGTAGGAAAGACCTGCCATTTGTGTTTTAACAAGGGTTTACTTATGAGTTATTGATCCAGGAAGTTCGAATCTGTGAATATATTTCCAACTTTACTGAACTAAATCCTACCACATAAGTCAGTTATGTATCATATCAAAACCGGCTGAGCTCGCTTGCTGTGCTGTAAGTGTCGTTCTTCAGTTTTGAGAAACTGCTGCTGTTTGAGAGGCTTTCACGTGAAATCATCGTAATGATGAGACTCCACCTGTGCGCACTGCGAACTCACTGAAGTTACTATGAGTGAGTACTGTGCACTCGGGGGGCTGTAATTCACAATAGAACATTACGCTGTCCGAGCTAGGGGCACAAAGGCCACTGTGGCCGTACGATGATTTTTTTTTTCACGGGGCATCAAGGCCAAAGTGCAGGCCGCCGTGAAATTCCCACGCTGATGCCCAGGGAGCGAGCTCAGTAGTAGAGCGGCTCTGACTGACATGATTGCCTCATGCATCCCCGGCCAAACTGGCAAGTAAGTTTTTATTAACACCCACCAAAATGATTTTTAATCCACATTTGGTGGGATGGCGGGTGTTAATTTAGAACCCTGATTGTATTGTTCCCAACACAGAGTGATCAGCCACAGTCTCCTTACTGTCTTCACAAAGGTTATGGAGAACAAAGCAAGCGTAAATGACATGGGGAAGATCCTGCAGATTGATGTCCATAGGCCTTTTCAGTGCAGCTTTGAGGCGACCAAAAGCACACTCGATGACCATGCGTGCCCTACACAAACATTGACCAAAGTATTGTTCTTGAGGTGTGGAGCCACAACTGGAATATTCCTTCATCAGGTAAGGCAGCAGAGGGTAGGCTGGGCCACCAAGAAGGAAAATTGGTAAGGAGGAGTGGAGGAGGAGTGAGGAGTGATCTATCCATAAGTATGAGTTGAGCTTTGAATTAGCAAAAACTTGTGCATCGTGTACACTCCCAGGCCACTTTATCAAGACATCCATGAATCTGAACTTGTAGTCACAGACAGCCTGTATATTAAGGGAAAGGGAATTGCCTTTCCTGTTGATGTAGTCCATGGAGTTGGTAGATGGCTGCTTTATTTCGATGTGGGTGCCACCGACTGCTCCCAAACACTGTGACATGTCATGAGCACGATGGAAGCCCAAACCAGATATTCTGCCTCGGACTCTGTAAAGGGCAGCTTAATGTATTTTGGACCGAGATGGATAGCGATCGCTTTAACGACGGACACAGCCCACCGCGACACGCCAAATAGGTTAGCAGTCTTCCGCAGCTGCCCTTCGTTGCTAAAGTCGTAGAGCGTCAACACAACCCTTTTTACCGTCTCAATTGGTGCCCTCAAGACTGTTGTTTGCCCTTCGATGTACGGACAGAGTTCTTTGCTCAGGGCAACGAGAGATGCTCTAGACATGCGGAAGTTCTCCTTCCATTCATCGTCCACAACAGCGCCATTGAGGAAGTTGTCCCACCAACTGCTGGTTCAACCTGGTCTAACCCAAAATCTTCTCCTGGTTGCCCTCCTGGTAGCCCTTCGCGGTGGATCTAAAATGATGTGGGGTATGCGGTTGTTCAAAATCCTTTGTTGCTCAGCTGGTGGCTGAGCAGCATATTAGTTTGCCCTAGTAACCCTAATATGCCATTTCAAGTGGCAGCCAGTCACAGCCATTTCCATGTGTTTTTGTGTGGTTTTTTGGTGTCTTTTTCTCCGTGAGTCTCAGTCCGAAGTGTGCACCTATGGATGTACAACTCCCGAGACTATGCATTTGTTTATTTCTCTTTCTACAACCAATTAAATAAGCATCAACGGACCCTTTCAGCCATGGCTCCATTGTTTACTCTCGGGAGCAACTGTTATCACTGTGCAACATGAAGGTACTCCCCGTGGAAAGACCGGAGATCCCCGAGGAATTAAGGAGAAGGAGAAGGAGCTGCAGTGCTGGAACGAAGCTCCGGGAGAAGAAAAGATGGTATAAACCCTGTATACCATCTGTCATTATGGGGAACATAAGATCTCTCAATAATAAAATCGAGGAGCTAACGGCGCCAACCAGGCTGCAGAGGGAATATCGGGAGTGTAGCCTCATGTGCTTCACAGGGACTTGGCTGAATGAACTATCACTGGACTCACAGGCCACTTTGGATGGATTTCAACACGTGAGAGTGGACAGAAAAGCTAAGCAGAGCGGTAAGAGGAAAGGAGGGGGTATAGCGATGTTTGTGAAGAACAGATGGTGTAACCCAGGACACATCAGGGTGAAGGATCAGTACTGTAGCAGAGACATTGAACTGCTAGCGGTTAGCATTTGGCCATATTACCTCCCATGGGAATTCTCACATGTTATCGCGATAACTGTGTACATCCCCCCATCGGCTGATGCAGCTGCAGCCTGTAAGACCTTACACACTGTTGTATCTCAGCTTCAGAGATCGCACCCCCAGTCTCTCCTCCTCACCTGTGACTTCAATCATGCTTCCCTGTCTTCCACTCTCCTTAACTTCACACAGTATGTGAAATGCCACACCAGAGACAATAGAACTTTGGATCTCATGTATGTGAAGTACCAATACTTCCCCCCTCTTGGCCGTTCTGACCACTACCTGGTTCATCTGTCCTCTGCTTACATACCTATGGTGAACAAACAACCACTCACCAAAAAGAATGTCAGGAGCTGGTCTGAGGAGACCAGTATTTCACTGAGGGACTGTTTCCACACCACAGACTGGGATGTGTTGTGTAAACCTCACGGGGATGACATTGACAGCCTGACAACTTGCATCACGGACTACATTAACATCTCTGTGGAAAACACTGTGCCCACCAGGAAGGTACAGTGTTTTCCTAACAATAAACCCTGGGTGACCCCAGAGCTAAAAGCCCTGCTTAATGAGAAGAAGAGGGTTTTCAAATCTGGGAACAAGGAGGAGCTGAGGAGGGTGCAGAAGGAACTGAAAAGGGGGATAAGGAGAGGCAAAGACAGTTACTGCACAGGTCACTTTCTCACCTGGAGAGCACCAGGAGCACTGTGAGAGTCATTTTTTTTTACTTCTACATCACAAACCGCAACTGTGTGTCTGATGTGGTAGTCTGCAGCACGGGGGCTCCACAGTGTACAGTGCTCTCTCCTTTTCTTTTCACACTCTACACATCTGTAATCTGGATTACAGGAAGGTCATCAACAACTTTGTCGCCTGGTGTGAACTGAACCACCTGTGCATCAACTCCAGCAAGACAAAGGAGGTGGTGAACAATGTGAGATTGTAGGCACTGGTAATAATGCCACCTGGTCACCTTTCTTTTGATATTCTCAATTTGTCCTGGAAAAGTAGAGACTAGGACAAATGGACATCAGGGAAGGGGACAGTCATGTCAGTGAATCCCATATCCCTATATCATTCAAAAAATGTTTTGCTATACTTGGATGTTCTCACCAATTTAAAGGTAGGCCTACTAGGCCTATGTGTAAGAATCAGAATGACACTGATGGCCATTAAGGCAACTGAAGACAACGACCTGTTGCATGGGAGCGAGCAGCCAATGGCCAGACAGCATGGATCTGGCATTAGTTGCTTTGTAGCTGATAAAGTACTTTGCAAATGGCAACCTATCCAAATTATCAGCCCTGGGACAGCTGGGAGACTGGATGGATTAGCGACATCTTTGTGGTGTGTTTGGTCCTGTCTTGGATTGCATTGGCTTTTCTGAGGTAACTTAGCCTGCTTCCCTGGAGCTGGCATGGGCTTTTGACATTTTTATAAAAAAGTTCTGTCATATGTTATCTAAGGCCTTAAAAACATCTGGAATACATTTTCCAAGTGTTGCCTGCAGAATGTTTTTCCTTTGTTATCATAAAACATTGTGGTAATGTTTTAAGGAAGAACATTCTATATATGTTAATTCAACAACATCACCAAAACATTCTCAGAATGTTGCAAACAAAGTGTTCTGCCTGTCACGATCATATGGCTGCAGTGTATGTGTGTGGGTGTTTTTCTGTGCTTGTGTGTTTGTTTTTCTGCAGAGGTGCATAGGAGAGCTGGGCGGAGCTGCAGCCTCCAGACCATAACACGCACCGGCAGCAGATCTGCAATCAGCGCCCGCTTATATGCCCTTGTCATCGCGCCGCCTGCTGCCAGATGATTTTGTGAACCTCACGTGGTACATGGCTCTGTCCCTGAATAACGTTGATGATCCCAGTGTTTCCTGTGTCTCAACTAAATCTCGATCTGTCTCCAGTGTCCTTAGTGCCCGACTGCCCGCCACTCCGCGCCAGCGAACCGCCGCACCTCTGCAGCACCGCACCTGTTCAGCGCTCCTCTGAGCCACCGGCCTCTGCGCGTCTTGCCAGCCCGGCTGCGGCGCCTCCAGCCCCGCTGCCTGCGCTCCACACTGCTCTCCAGCCACATCCAGCTCGCTCCCTCATCTGTCTGCTCATCGGTTTCAATAAAGAACCTTACTAACTGCCCTCGCCTCGAGTCTGCTTTTGGGTCCCACCCGATTCTCCAGCGTAACACTACCTTTGTAAACATATCACATTACAGGATTGTTGTAGAAAAAATATTTTGTGAACTGAGGCCTTAATAACATCCCAAAAACATTTTCCAAGTGTTGCTTACAGAATGTTTTACCTTTGTTATCATATAACATTGTTTAAATGTTTTATAAAAAACGTGATATAATCTGTTCTTCCTTTGCTATTTTGTAACATCATGGGAATGTTTTATAGAAGAACATTCTATAATCTGTTACTTTAACAACATCACCAAAACATCCTCAGAATGTTGCACCTAAAACATTCTTCCTTTCTTAACATTTAACGTTATAGGAACATTATTTGAAATGATAAACATCCTTAAAATGTTCTTTGAACATTAGATAAAAATGTATTTAACAAAAATGTTTTTTAAAACAAGAACTTGTAGGGAATGTTAGCCAACGTTGTGGGAACATTTCCTGTTATCTGGGTTACAGAGAATCAACTGAATTGCTTTGTCTAACTGATGCGTCTTAATGACATCTTTTGCTTGCTGGGTTCCCTTTAAAGTCAATGGATCTACTGATGGGAAAAAAAAACATTTAAAAAAGGGGACAATTTAGTGCAAAAAAAATGAAATCATCTGATTTTGAACAGATTTCTAGAAAGATCTCTTGTCATGAACCAAAGTATTTGGCAATGACATCATGATGTTTCTGACTAAACTACACATCACCCTTCTAAGCTCAGATCTCACATCACTTTTCCTGATTTTCTGTTTTGCTGTCTTTCTTACTGCCTCTTGCAGAAGTAGCTCGTAACGACACCTGCCCTGAGCTCCCAGAGATCTCTAATGGCTGGAAGAGTACGTCTCACCCTGAGCTGGTTCAGGGCACTGTGGTGACTTACCAGTGCTACCCTGGCTATCAGGTGGTGGGGGCAGAGCTGCTCACGTGCCAGTGGGACCTCACCTGGAGTGGTGACCTACCAAGCTGTGAGAGAGGCAAGTACAAAGATATTGCAATTGCTACTGCATTACCCAGTTGAGGTGGGAAAGATGATAGATACAAGCTTAGTGCCAGAAAGTGTCTACATAAATGTTAGCACCATGTGGGAAATAATATTGGGAGAATATTTCATATAAATCCAATCTAAAAATTTAAATTCAGTTTAAATTTTATTTTAACCTTTTTGTTAACCCTTTCAGTATGGAAGCGAATTTGTACCATAATTCAAATTAAAATGCATTTACAGAAATGCTTTTTCATTTTAAGAATGTAGCTGCATTTTTTTGACTCATAAATAAAATGAGTAATAAATCATCCAAATTGCTTTTTCATTTTCTTCTTCAAGACTGCTCATTTTGTAACTTAATTCAAATGATAAAGAAAAGGACATTTAAGATTTAATATTCAAAAGATGGCCCAGCAAATAGGTACCAAAATTCAATTTGAAATGTCAAATTTGAAAATTAAAATGCATTAGCAGAAATGCTTTTTCATTTCAAAGTCAGAGATGCATTTTTTGACTCATAAATAAAATTAGTAATAAATCATCCAAATTGCATTTTCATTTTCTTCTTCAAGACTGCTTATTATGTAACTTAATTCAAATGATAAGGAAAAGGACATTTAAGATACAATTTTCAAAAGATGGCCCAGCAAATAGGTACCAAAATTCAATTTGAAATGTCAAATTTGAAAATTTAAATGCATTAGCCGAAATGCTTTCTCATTTCAAAGTCAGAGCTGCATTTTTGACTCATAAATAAAATTAGTAATAAATCATCCAGATTGCATTTTCATTTTCTTCTTCAAAACTGCTCATTTTGTTACACAAAGACAAAGAAAACTGCTTTTTCGTTTTGAAGCCCTCCCCCCGCAAAAAAAGGTCCAAAATTCAATTTGAATTCGCAATCCCAAGCGGCGCAGGAGAGTGACGTCAGCGGCCTCTCTTCTTCTTCAGCCCCCAGTCTGACCGACCGTGCTACGCATCTACGTTAGGGGGCGGCGGTGTGCTTATTCGACACTGGAGCAAGAGAAGGGACATGGGGAGAGTGTGAAGGCTGTGTTGGTAGCATAGACTGTGGTACATGTTTTCAGAAACAGCGGGGAAATCACCACCATGTCCAGTTCTGTACTGCGGTCAAGCCAGCCATGGTTCGCGTTTGCTTGGTTAAATCAGCCGCACATTTTTTTTCCAGTGCGAAATTCTCTAACATTTATGGTGATCATAATGAAGCCGCTCTGAAGAGCTGCTGGCAGTGACGGTGGGTCAGACTGCAGACTCACAGTCAGACCCATGAAACACACACGGTACTTTACAGTCAGTATTCCCGGTAATAAACTGAAGGTTATCAGCTGGACCGTACGTCGACGTCGCCCCCATATTGGATGTGGCAGCTCAGCCCCGTGAACTAATACAAGTCAATGGAGTGAACTTTATAAAGCTCCCTCTACAAAGTGCTATAATGTCTCTCTCTCTCCCACACCCCACGCACCTGCAGCGGGTCACAAAATCACCGGCCGCTTTATAGCCTGGAGCCCCGCCTTTCCGAAACCCCGCTGTTCCGAACATAGACTTCAATTCATCGTAATGGCGGGGTTTCCCTTTTTTTCAAAGACCCCGCTATTCCGAAAAGTCTATTGGGGAAACCCCTCCATTCCGAAAACCCCCCATTCCGAACGGACACAATCAGAAAGGAAACGGAGGCTGCACATTTATCCTTTTTTATTTTGTGGGTTAAAACGGATCATGTGGCTGATTAACCGCAAAACAAGCCTACTTCATCTTATTGACATAACGCTCATTATGCTTCAGCTGGACAAATGGCTGTGTTGAATTGAAATTATTTTATCATGCTAAATATCCGAAATTGTATGAAAATTGCTCCAATGCATTATACCGATCTTCGGACATATTCAGACACAGCCTGATATGGGTTCTGAGCAAAGGAATGTCTGTTTTCTCCCCCGGTCTGTTGTCAGCAGGAGCGGGGGCTGCAGGCTCGCGCCTGGGTGAAGTGGGCTCAAGCCAGAGTTCAGCCGAGAGAGAAAAATTGTGTATTTCTTTTGCTCTGTGGGAGATCTCCCACAACAGAGTGGATGAGAAACCAAGGGGGACAGATCTGCCCAGCAAACATCAGAACGCAGAGTGCAGCCTTTGTCTGTCACCTGGTTCAGCACCCTGGACAGCTGCCTGCGTAACTAGATGTGGGAATTTGATGCATTTGAAGCCGCGACATTTGGTCAGAAACGTCATATATAATAACATTGTTTCGAGTCGTAAACAGTTCTGTAAGTGGAAGAAATAACAATCAATTAGGCTATTAGTGTTAATCCTTCCTCATATAAAGTTGCGTTACGTTGCACAGCTGGAGACCGCTAACAAAGTTAGAGACAAGAGAGACAATGTATGACATCCCGCGAAATGATGTGCGGTCAATATGACCGCTTATGGCTGAAATAGGTAAAACAAATCACATTTTCTTTTCCTTTTGTGTAATTTATATAAAAAACTATTCTCAATTAAAATACAGACACTTTTAGAAAATGGTTAGAAGTCTGTAATGTTTGCATTTTCTTCACATCGCAGATTGATAACTTAATTGTGATAATGTTCAAAGTTATTATTATTATTATTTCACATAAACACACACACAGCAAGTATAATGGTACTGTGCTAGGTATTTTCGTGGTTCTTGGTGCTTGGAGCAATGTTGTTGTTGTGGCATTCATGCCAATAAAGCGAATTTGAAATGAATTGAATTAATAAACCTTTATATTCTTGCCTATAGACTGATAAGTGTTGTGTTTACAAATGAGCAATACATCCAGATTTCTTGAGATTTGTATTGTCAATGGGAATTAAAATTTAAATGTCAGGCGATGTTTTCTTCATGGAAATTATTTTTCGGGCAAACAATTATATGAGAGAGAGGGAGCGCGGACGGGGGATCCGTTGTGTGACAGCGGAGCGGAGGGTCAGCAGCTGGATTTTGCACGCACGATCAGTAGTATTAGTAGGTGTTTAAGGTTTATTACGTTTGCGGACATTATTACATTCAATGTAATAATGTAACAGCCTTTGCGTGCGCACAGTTTGCGTGTGTAGGCCCGTGGTCATGATAATCCGTCTATGGCTATAAGAGATGGATACACAATCAATTTCATGTAGTTTTTATTGAATCAAAAATACATAGGTAGCCTATGTCTTCTCCTCTGCTTTTTTTTTTTTTTTTTTCCAAAGACAAACTGAGCAGCACTGCTCAATCCACTCAATCCGCTCCAGCTCCACCCACCCGGCGCTCCTCCGAGTGCCGACAGGACTGCCAGCTCTGCGGCGCCCCGGAGCGTGGCTTCCCCGTGAACACCCCCTCCTACTCTGACTTTGTCCGTGTTACAATAAACACTCCATGCATCCAGCTACAGCCTCCTGTCCGCTTCTGGGTCTCACCTTTGCTAAAGACACCTAACATTAACAGATCAAAACAGAGTAAACGGCAGCTATCCGACATCAGATCCACGCTCCTGCCTGCCCCAGCCAGCCCCCACACACCGGCCTGTCGCCTGCGCAGCCGCGCGGGAGGGGACAGGAGAGACCCCGGCGCTGCTGCAGAGGAGCCGTGGACTGCGATGACTCTGAGCAGCATGTGAATTACAATATAATCTATTTCTCGCCTTTCCCCCGATGATCTGAATAAGTCGCTAAATTTGTCGCTAGTCGCTTTTTCGAAATAATGTCGTTTAGAGGGTCTGAAAAGTCGCTAGGTCTAGCGAGACAGTCGCCATGTTGGCAACACTGATGAAGCGAGGCCGCTGACGTCACTCTCCTGCGCCGCTTGGGATTGCGAATTCAAATTGAATTTTGGACCTTTTTTTGCGGGGGGAGGGCTTCAAAACGAAAAAGCAGTTTTCTTTGTCTTTGTGTAACAAAATTAGCAGTCTTGAAGAAGAAAATGAAAATGCAATCTGGATGATTTATTACTAATTTTATTTATGAGTCAAAAATGCAGCTCTGACTTTGAAATGAGAAAGCATTTCGGCTAATGCATTTTAATTTTCAAATTTGACATTTCAAATTGAATTTTGGTACCTATTTGCTGGGCCATCTTTTGAAAATTATATCTTAAATGTCCTTTTCCTTATCATTTGAATTAAGTTACATAATAAGCAGTCTTGAAGAAGAAAATGAAAATGCAATTTGGATGATTTATTACTAATTTTATTTATGAGTCAAAAAATGTAGCTTTGACTTTGAAATGAAAAAGCATTTCTGCTAATGCATTTTAATTTTCAAATTTGACATTTCAAATTGAATTTTGGTACCTATTTGCTGGGCCATCTTTTGAATATTAAATCTTAAATGTCCTTTTCTTTATCATTTGAATTAAGTTACAAAATGAGCAGTCTTGAAGAAGAAAATGAAAATGCAATTTGGATGATTTATTAATAATTTTATTTATGAGTCAAAAAATGCAGCTACATTCTTAAAATGAAAAAGCATTTCTGTAAATGCATTTTAATTTGAATTATGGTACAAATTAGCTTCCATATTTCAGGACATGTCAGTTAGCCTCAACATGAAACAATTTCACAACACCATTATATTGGCCAAAATAATTCACAAATACAACATTAAAGATGCAGTCTCAGTCTCATCTGTGATCTCCGTTGACAGAGAGGGCTTGCTAGCTGGTGACTGCATGTTCTTATTTTTTCTGTGAAATGGCTAATGGGAACCAGCATTAAGGTGGATTACTGTCGAACACTGCGACAAAGCGAGAATGGAAATAATTGAAATTGCTTAAAAGGATTATTTACATATTATCATATGTGTTTTATTAACACAATATCAATATTTAACTTATAAATATGATTAAATCACAATTATTGTCAATATCAGTATATCTTGATGGCCTTACTTGACACTGACCTAAGATTCCAAGTGTTCTTTAAATAATCAGACATGGAGAAGATGCTCATTAGGTCTGTCACCTTACAAGTAATTATATCAATTCAGAGTTGCCTGATCTCAATCAAGTAGTTTTAAAGGTAAAAAGTAGAATGGGACTATGTAGAGTGTATACCTCCCCTGTGGCCCAACAGTCCCCTTTAATTCAATCAAGCCTAATCCAATATCAAACTAGATAGGCCTATAAAACCATCATTTAAATTGCCATCTGTGACCACAAGCCATGACAAGGCCCACATTGTGAGGTGTTAAATTACACTACCCTTTAATACTGAAACCCACGAAAAGACCACAGATTATTTATGACAATACATGTGACAGTGAATGATGGACTGAAACAAGACATCATCAAAACAACATCTTTTTAAAAAAAAATAAAAGCAGAAAATGTATTAACTTGTCAATTAAAATGGTAAAAACAGAATGTGTTGGGCCTTGTGCCCTCATGCACATGTCTCAGACAAAGAGACCAAGAGAGGCTTGTAGTTGAAGCCAGCAGCCTAACTACCAGGACCTCAGCCACGAGGAGCTGCGGGACAAAGAACAGGGCAAAAGGGCCCACAAGGTGTGAAAGCTGCGTCACAAGTTGACCTACCCGAGGACGCATGTGACCTGCAGACGGGATGGCTGCATAGCGCGGTTGCTCTTGCCCTTTCCCCCAACTTTTACATATTATCCATCCACCTCGCATTGTTTAACTTGAAGGCACTTTCTCCCTAGTCTCATAGAATCCCGTGTATACCATGGCTGAAGGTTTGAGAAGCAAAGCCAGGTCTGACTCTCTGAAAGATAACGAAAAGCTTGAGTCATTTAAGCTAGCTGTATCATCCATACTAGCTACAGCGATGAAAGAGCAGCAAATCTTCATTGAGAAACAGTTTGCGAAGTTTGAAGAACGTCTGGACAACATTAAAACGGAGGTAACAAAGAACTCGAATGAAATTAAGAAGCTGAAACGGATCACAAGGGGCTTTCCACCCAGCTGGCTAAATCCGAGCAGTCTCTCCATACAACATGCTGCAAACTCGAAGCAAACACTGCGGAACTAGAGGACAGGTCCCGCAGGGATAATGTTCACATTATCAACCTGCCGGCAAAAGTTGAGAACGGCAACGCAGCGGACTATGTTTCATCCTCGCTCACTAAATGGTTTCCCACTTTTGCCAGTGGAAAGATGGAGGTGATGCGGGCGCATTGTATAGGACCAGAGCATAACACCAGATCCCGCACCTTGATCTGCAAGATGCTACGTTACACAGACCGGGACCGCATCTTGAGGGCAGCCAGGGGCTCTCGGATTGAAGTAAATGGCAGAGAGGTCCGCGTCGCCGCGAACTACAGCAACTACACCATCAAACGGCGCCGCTCATTTTCCCAGCAATGGAGACAGCGAGGAAATTTAAGGTTATTTACATAACCCCGGTTCTCTGAGTAATATGAGTGAGATGTCTCACTATGGGATGCACGCCCCTGCTGCAGCCCTCAGAAGCATTAATCTCATTAC
Organism: Sparus aurata; assembly: GCF_900880675.1. Classification (NCBI taxonomy): domain Eukaryota; kingdom Metazoa; phylum Chordata; class Actinopteri; order Spariformes; family Sparidae; genus Sparus; species Sparus aurata. Next base: position 35,039,083 of record NC_044188.1, read on the forward strand.
GCCAATCCTGATTGGCTGGTGAAACGTGTCCGTCCGCCTCAGGTAGTCCCGTCTACCTTAAGTAGCGCAGGCGGACGAGAGCACGCCATTCAAGATAAGCACCTCTTCTCACTCGCCCAAGCAAGAAGGGTTGTCTGGTGAGACATCTCACTCATATTACTCAGAGAACCGGGGTTATGTAAATAACCTTAAGTTCTCTTTCATAATATTTCGCTCGATGTCTCACTATGGGATGTGGTAGCTCCCGTATTGCCAGACAAGCTTATCTCGCGTCCACCAACCTACAGGGAAAAAATTACTCTGTTTCTATCTGGACTGCAAAACCGCGCGTGCCACGCACGGGGCGGAGACGTCCAGCATATAGAAACGGACAAAAGTGAGAGGCGAGGACCAACTCGCCGCAGCACAGATGTCCTGAACAGAGACTCCCCTGAATAAGGCCCAGGATACGGCCAAACCCCGAGTCGAGTGCGCTCGCAGGCCCACAGGTGGCTGCAAACCCTGACTCGTATAAGCCAAAGCAATCGCCTCCACTACCCAGTGGGATAAGCGCTGCTTTGTGATAGGTTTCCCCTTATGAGGATTAGCCCAGGAGACGAACAGCTGATCGCTCCTCCTGAAACCATTCGTTCTGTCCATATAAGTGCGCACCGCACGTACTGGACACAACGCATGCGACCGCTGCTCCCCTGGTGAAGCAGCAAAAGCCACAAGATCAATAGGAGAACATGAGCCCACTACCTTAGGCACAAAAGCCGGGTTGGGCTTCAAAATCATCCTTACATCCCCGGGGAAGAGCTGAGCGCATGAAGGATGAACCGAAAGCGCGTGGATGTCACTAACCCGAAGCCAGAGCCAGTAACAACACTGTTTTGAGAGACAAGTGTTTCAAGTCTACTCCCTCCAGTGGCTCAAAGGGAGGGCCTTTAAGCCCCTCCAGAACCACAGCCAGATCCCATGGTGGTACCAGTGGTCTGGACACGGGGAGAAGCCTGCGTGCTCCCTTCATGAAACGGCAAACCAGCGGGTGCTGGCTCGCAGTTTGCTTTCCAAACCCCACATGACAGGCGGCAATTGCTGCCAAGTACACTTTAACTGTGGAGAAGGCTTTACGTTTGTCAATCAGATCCTGCAAGAATGACAAAATCACTCCTACTGGACACTGAAAGGGAATGTGGCCGTTTCTGTGACACCACCCCTCAAACACTCTCCACTTACAGTCATACAGAGACCTAGTGGAGGAGGCTCGAGCACTTTGTATGGTGGAAATCACACGCTGTGAGAGTCCCACAGCTGACAGGTTGAGCCACTCAGGGGCCAAGCCCACAACGCCATGCGTTCTGGGTGCGGGTGGAAAAACGTCCCTCCCCCCTGTGATAGCAGGTCCCGCCGCAGCGGGAGCTGCCAGGGCTGAGCGCACAGGAGCCGATATATCTCCGCCAGCCAGTGCATAGCGGGCCAATGCGGAGCTATCAGAATCAGAGCGTGGCCGTGTTCCCTCACTCTGGACAGAGTTGGGGGTATCAGGGCCAGGGGAGGGAATGCGTAAAGAAGCTCGTGCGGCCAGGCATGCGCTAGTGCGTCTACGCCGAGGGGAGCATCCATGCTGCGCAGAGAGTAAAACAGCGCGCACTGTGCGTTTTCTCTCGACGCGAACAGATCCACTGCGGCCCGACCGTAACGGGCCCATATCTGTTCCACAATCTCCGAGTGTAGGGTCCATTCCCCGTATACTGGCGCCCCCCTGGACAACAGGTCCGCGCCTGTGTTCAGGGCTCCTGGGACGTTCGTCGCTCTCAGGGAGAGAAGACGACCGCAGCTCCACAGGATCAGTTTGCGTGCCAGCATGTGCAACTGACGGGAGCGTAATCCCCCTTGACGGTTGATATACGCCACCGTCGTTGTGTTGTCCGTCCTCACCAGGACATGATGGCCCATGAGAGACGGGAGGAAATGCTTCAGGGAGAGGAACACCGCTGACAGCTCCAGAAAATTTATGTGAGACCGCTGGAGGTCCACACTCCAGTAGCCCCTCACAGACCGGCCCTCGTGAATTCCGCCCCAGCCCGTCAGGCTGGCGTCCGTAGTGACCACCTTCCTGGACAGGACGGAGCCCATGGGCACCCCGTGTGTCAGAAATGACGGGACTCGCCAGTGGCGTAGCGCCCTGGCGCAGCCCGGTGTGACCAGCACTCTCTGTGTGCCATGACGCACGGGATCCAGCCCGCATGAGGCCACCCAAAGCTGGAATTCCCTCATGTGGAGCCGGCCGAGATGGACTACGAGGATGGCAGACGCCATCAGCCCGAGTAACCGAAGACACAATCTGAATTGAACAGACTTGCCTGGTTGAAAAAGCGCGAGACATGCCCTGAAAGTTTTCACTCGTTCCGCCGAGAGGCGCGCTGTGAAAGTCACCGAGTCCAGGGATAATCCCAGAAAGATTATACCCTGCGCCGGAGACAGCATGCTCTTCTCCGCGTTTATCACGAAACCTAGATCGAATAGGTGTCGCATGAGAATACGCGTGTGCGCTCTGGCCTCCCGCTCCGACTGTGCCAGCAGCAGCCAGTCGTCCAGATATGTGGCCAAGCGGATGCCCCGCCGTCTCAGCGGGGCTATTGCCGCTTCCGTGCACCGCACAAACACCCTCGGGCTCAGAGACAGGCCGAAAGGGAGCATGCGGTACTCGTAACAAATTCCCTGGAAAGCGAATCTCAGATACTTTCTGTGGGGAGGATATATCGGGATGTGGAAATACGCGTCTTTCAGATCGACAGAAGTAAACCAGTCGTTCTGTCGCACAAGGCGCAGCAGCGATGCGTGCGTAAGCATCCTGAACTTGTATTTCCTGAGATATTTGTTCAGAGCACGTAGATCCAGGATAGGGCGAATACCGCTCCCTCCCCGTTTGGGAACCAGAAAATACCTGGAGTAAAAACCGCTCTGACACTGTGCGGGAGGGACGACACAAATTGCTCCTTTGTTTAACAGTGAGAGAATTTTCTCCTGTAAAACGCGAGCTGACTCTCCCTGAGCCTGGGAGTGTATTATACCGGCGAATCGCGGAGGAACAGCGGCAAACTGCAGCCTGTATCCTCTCGAGATCGTCCGTAACACCCAGGGTGGAGCTGCGAGCGCAGCCCATCTCTCCCGTCTGAGGGAGAGAGTGGACACACACTGCAGCTCCTCCACCGTGAGAGGCCCCAGCCGCGGTGCGGTGGCGCCCTCTCCTGGCGGAGCAGTGAAAACCCCCCCGGGTGGTGCGTTGCATTCCCGCCCCAGAGGACAGCGCGGCGGCGGGGACTTCACCGCCCCCGACCCGGGGAAGGCCGCGACCTTCCGCCGAGGGGGGACAGCGCGTGTCGCCACCGCGCTGCTTATTTTGATCGTTTTGGCTTTTTTTATTAGCTGCGCCCTCGGCACTCGGCCTGGATGCGGCAGCGGGACACAGTTTATTTTCTTTATGAAAACATGTGTGTGTGTGCGTGCTTGTGGACATGAGAGAGGGGCAACCGCTGAACCCTCTGCTGTCAAATGTCCGTCTCTTCCGGCTTGCTCTGGCACGGTCCGCGGCAGCTGGGAGATGGGGGCGTGGGGGGCCCTCAGGTGCACGCTTGAAAGCCGAACAGGTGGAGCTGGAGAACGGGGAACTTCCAGCTGCATCACCAATAGCGAGAGGCGCGGTCAGGCGGCTCTCTTCTTCTTCCTGGCCTGGGCAGCTTGCGCGGGCTGTGCCGGCGGAGCTGCAGCCGAGGCCGAGGGCTTCTTAGACCAGCCGACCCGTCCGGGCAGGGGAGGTGGGGCGGGCTGAGGCTTCGGCAGTTTAGGTGTCTTAAACTGCAAGGCTTGAGAAGCGGCCTGCGCGAAGGTTTTTCGCTCTGCAGGCGGAGAAGGAGCTGGGGGCTTCTGAGGGAGACAGAGCTGGAGAGCCTCGTCTTCCTTCTTTTTGGCTTCACACCACCGTTGCATCGAGGCCAACGCGGAACCAAAAATTCCCTCCGGGATGATGGGCATATCCAGGACATCGTCCTTCTCTCTGTCTGACAGGTTGGCGAGGTTGAGCTACCGCGCTCGTTCCTGCAGAACCATAGTCCCCAGCGCTCTTCCTGTGGCCTGGACCGCGCAGCGTTGGACACGGAGACACAGGTCGTTGATGACCGGTATCTCCTCCCACGTGGCTGGGTCCTGAGTTTGCTCAAAATCCTCACATAACTCCGCCTGGTACGCCGTGAGCAGGGAGAGGACATTGAGCACTCTGGCCGAAAGCGCCGCCGCTTTGTACGCCTTTTCAGTCAAAGCTGACTGAAAACGGTCGGACTTGGATGGCAGGCTGGGGCTCCGGGAGGACACCGCTGACAGCCGCGGGTGAAGGTGCGCTGCAACGAGTGGCTCCATCGGAGGCATGCGGAGCAGACCCAGGCTCTCCATCGCTTCACAGTCGAGGGACGAGGCTCCGGGAATCGGACTCCTGCTGCTGTAAGGGCGGTCTCGCCATGAGCGCGCTACCTCATCAAGCAGCTCCGGGAAGACGGGGAGAAGTTGCTTCGTCGCACTCTTGGCCAAGGGCAATTTCTTCCCCTCGTAGCGGGATCTGGTGGTCTCAGCTACGACAGCGGGCCAGGGGATGGCCAGCCGGGCAGCGGCGCGTTTGCACACGTCGAGCATGTCCGAGCTGTGGATGGGAGAAGCTGGTGTGCTACTCTCATCTTCATCCCGAGAGGCGGCGGAGGCCGCGGGCTGCGCAGCCCGGGCCGGAGTGATGAATATGTCGTCCTCTTCTTCATCCTCTGATATGAGGAGTTCCGAGGCACAATCATCATCGTCCCCATAGTCCAGTTCCAGGACGTCTTCCTCCAGCGGGGGATCCGCGGCTAGGTCGAGCTGGGAGCCCCAGCTGGCGCTAGCCTCCGGCATCGCCACCGCAACGACCCTCGTCTCCTCTCCGGCTTCGACGGCGGCGCCGTCGGAAGGGAGATATGGGTCATGTCCAGACAAGCTAGCCTGGCGGGCTAGCCGTCTGCGGAGACTCTTGATAGTGAACACCGCACAGTGTTGACAAGAGCCGGGGACATCGATAGCCAGCCGGGCGTGTTCCAGCCCCAGGCAGCTCGAGTAGACCTGGTGTGGATCCTTGCTCGATATCTTATTCCCGCAACGACAGAGCCGGGCTCCAGAGTCTCCGTGCCCTCTGGCGTGAGGGGTTCTAGCCTCCATTCCTCGCAAGCTGGAGTGCAGGCAGGGAATATCGGCAGTTAGCTGGTGTGCTAACTGTGAAGAAGTCGAGAGATTAGCTGGTGTGCTAATTCTCGGTGCTCGAACTGCCGTGGTGGGGCGTCGAGGACAGTGCTAACCAAGCCGTGGAGAGCTAGGAAGCACTTGGCCCGATCTGGTGTGACCGACGAAGCAAAAAGAAAATATCCAAAGCTAGTAGCGTCCAGCGACGGAAGCTGAATAAGATCCGTCTGTGGACAGTTTAGCTAGCTAGCCCTGGACGCGAGATATGCTCCGAGTGAGAAGAGGTGTTTGAATGGCGTGCTCTCGTCCGCCTGCGCTACTTAAGGTAGACGGGACTACCTGAGGCGGACGGACACGTTTCACCAGCCAATCAGGATTGGCGTAATGAGATTAATGCTTCTGAGGGCTGCAGCAGGGGCGTGCATCCCCTAGTGAGACATCGAGCGAAATATTATGAAAGAGAACTCGGTTTCATTCCGTTCCTGATTTATCCCGCTAAACTAAAGCTATCCCGCGGGTCAGAAGTGCACCTCTTTGAGACCCAAGCAGAGGCTGAGGATTTCCTTGGTGCTCAGTCCCGGCCGGCGGACTAACAAAGGACTCTTATGTCTGGTGTACTGATCTACTAACATGGGATCTCTAGACAAGTAAAGTATTATCCCATATAATAATAATAATAATCTATCTATAAAAGCACGGAATCTCTGTCTGTCTGTCTGTGTGTGTATGTGTGTGTTCCTCAAATATCTCTGCGGATCAGGATCAGACTGACGTGAGAGTTTCAACATGGCTGCTGCGTGGTTCAAGGGTGTGCTATTTCGCATTTGTTTGGACTGCAATGATACCGTTAATAAATTATTTAATAGATGCTTTACAAATTCCACGAGCATTGTCCACCGGAGCCACTACAGTCACGTGCGCACCAGAGCCAATCACTGCACACCGTGGCCACGCACGCACCAGAGCCAAACACTGCAGAGCCCACCGCAAGAAACAAGCAGATTTATACCTGCAGCGGCGCGAGCTGGACCGGGATTTTGCCGGCGGTTCGGTCCCGTTCTGTTCTGTTCTGTGCATCTAAACTGACTGTTGTGGATTAATGAGATTAAACGAGTCCGGACCCAGTCTGTTCGGGTCTGAGGAGATCCGGAAACGCGCGGACAACAAAGTGGAATCAGAATCTGTGGATGTTCGTGTGAAGCTAGCTGCTAGCTACACGGCCCACCTCCCGAGGCGACGGACCGGCATGTCCAAAACCGGACCTAGGATAAATAATGTCCGCCACGCTTTTTCGCGAATATCGCCGTCACGTTTGCTTTGAGTCTGGTGCAGGAAGAAACGGTAAAAACGGGCTTTTGTCACGAAAGTGTCCAAGCAGCAAGTTTGGTTGTTGAGGAACAGGAAGTTGTGGGAGGGACCTAGGCGGATGATTGACATGCAACGACGGTCGGTGTGTGTGAGAGTTGAGAGATTTGTGACATTTAGCGTTAGAGATGCACCGATCAATAAAATAATAAATAATAATAATAATAATGGGAATAAATGAATAATAATAATAAAATGAATAATAATAATAAAATAATTTCCCAGTCTGAGATCATTAAAGTAATTCTATCTATCAGGATTTTTGGGGCCGATCACCGATCACCGATCACCAAAAGCAGTATCTGCCGATCCCGATATTGCCGATCACCGATCACAGCGTCAAATCCATAAATTCTTCTATATTGTTGTCTTGTGTAACTTTCATATATTTAATTAATGATTCTTCTTACACAACATTGACATTGTATTATTAAGTATAAAAATTAGGAGATGAGAAAGCATCATGAATTGACCACCGTTTTATTGCAGGCTGAGGCAATGTGCAATATTTCACACTCTAGAGACTCTTAGAGACAACTTGGACTCAGTTTACATAGAGTAACTGTAGCTTACTAGTGGGAATGCATGCAGTCAGGGTGGGAATTTTGTCATTTTAGGGGCAAGTCCATTTGGCCTTCACTTTTTTTTCAGGGGCACCAAGGCCTCATGACAGGGCACAAAGGCCACTGGGTAAAATGTGTTGATTTACCTTTCAGACTGATACCATAACATCCTAATTTATAATAAGACATGGATTGTGTATTAAAACGTTTTTTAATACCAAAATCAAGTTAAAGTTACATTAGAAAGTAGTTTTTGTTAAGTAGGGTTAGGGTGAGGTGAGTTTTGTGACACCACACTGAATATTAGTGTTATTGAATATTTCTCCCAATAGAAATTCCCCAAAATTATGGCAAAGCATATTTTTCCAAACAAAAAATTGTAGAATAACCAGCAGGAGACCACTGATGTGTGGAGTGATTTTGGTGGCACTACACTCTGAATAATAGTGAAGATATTGAATTTTTTGTAGTTTCTCTTTTCAGTGTTGCACTTTGTAGACGGTCCCTGCGCCCTTGTCTCACAGACGGCTGACCATACAGACCAGAGTTAATGTCCAGATGCTCGTTTTTATTAACATACGGTTGTTGCTCGTTGTCTTCCTTACTACGGTAGAAAAGAGCCATCGTTTGTGTTTTAACAAGGTTTCACTTATGAGTTAATGATCCGGGAAGTCCGAATCTGTGAATATATTTCCAACCGGACTAAATCCTACCACATAAGTCAGTTACGTATCATGTCAATACCGGCTGCGCTCGCTCGCTGTGCTTTAAGTTTCGTTCTTCTGTTTTGAGACGCTGCTGCTGTTTGAGAGGCTTTTACGTGAGATCATCGTGATGATAAGACTCTACCTGCGCGAACCGCGGACTCACTGAAGTTACTGTGAGTGACTACTGTGCACTCAGGTGGCTGTAATTAAAGGCAAGCCCGCTATGCTGACCGGGCCAGGGGCACAGAGGCCACTGTGGCCGTATGATGAGTTTTTTTTTTCACGGGGCATCAAGGCCAAAGTGCGGGGCAACGGCAGCCATGAAATTCCCTCCCTGCATGCAGTTAATGCACTGTCTTTATACTTAAACGTCATCTGATCGGCCTGATGTGATCTATTTTGAGAACTCCGATCAAAACCGATAGGGGCATTATCGGCCGATTGCGATCGGTTGCCGATCGATCGGTGCATCTCTATTTAGCGTGTTTGGAGTGTGTAGTTAGTGTGTTATGTAGTGTTTGGTGTAGTGTGTTTAGTGAGTAGTGGAGTCGTTTTTTTGTTTAATGAGTCAGAATAATGAGGAGAAGCTGAATGTGGAGCAGGCAGTGCAGCTATTTATTCAGCTGGAAGGAGCACAGGCAGACCTGAGCATTGCCTGCATTTAAATGTAAATAGTTACATATAACTTTGTACATTTTTTAATGTATGCACAAATTCAGTTAAACAACAATTTATATTTGCATTATAAGTAAAAAAAAAAAAAAAAAAAAAAAAAATGGTTTGTTAGACATATTTGTGGTTTTCACAGTAAAACAATCTAACTTTTTCTACTCGGATTTCATGTTTTTTTTTGTGATTTTAGATCCATTGTGTTAATACAGTATGTCAAAATAAAAAAAATAACTGTACAGTCACACATGTGAGGTTGTGCTGAAAATAATGACACCAAGTAAATAGCTTTTAAGATGAAATATAATGGCAAAATCAAAATTATAACTGCTGCGCAGCGATGGGTCTGGTCCGGGCTGTTTTTTGGCAAAATTAGGCAATTGTGAGCAACAAACAGGAGAATAGGAAGACAAGACAGTTGACAACAACGTTCACGTTGGACAACTTGAGGCTTGAACTCACAACTTCTGGAACCAAAGACTGTCATCTATCACTCTGAGCTAATTGGCAAGTGGCGTTATAACAGTGGCTTGACAAATAGATTAAGCCATTCACTGTTGTGCAGGCAGATTTGAAACCACTGTAAAAAATTCAGTTATCAAGACAAAAATCTGAAAATACACATATTGCAGCATGGAGATGTTGGTAATTTGTTTTTGATTAATTTGCTCCATAAGTGAATAACTAATGTTTAAAAATGCTGCTTGCATTGACTGCAATTATTCACATGAGAGCAGAATTCAAAATGTTCTCAAAAATTCAGTTTTTTAGGTAAAATTCTGATATTTGTCAAACATCATCTACCATGACTCTAAAAAATGTTTAATTTTTTCATGAACATTGAAAATGTATTTATCTATCTATTTATTTGCAGGTAGGCTATATGTTTACAGTAGTGTTCACAGTCAAACATTTTCATGCACTGTAGGCAAAAATTGTGGGAGGTCTTCATACGTTTTACAGTTTTAAAAAAAACAGAGTGATGGACTTCATAATTTTTAATAGGTTTAAATGTACAAAAGTTTCTTTAGTACTGGGGCTACAGTTTGGTGAAAGTGTGAAGTTCTAGCAGGTTGATTTGTTATGAATTTTCAAAGTTTTAACTTTAGACGCTTGCTGTAGCGCAGCCATCAGGACTATTGGCTTGGGTTTACAGCTGAAGTAATCTGGCATGAGACTGGACCTTTATGCAAAATTCGGTTAGCTTTCACCCATGGTCCAGTCCAAGCTATTTGTTTTTATTTAATCTAGAGGCTTGCTGTGATGCCACCATCAGGACACCAGACACCATTGTCTTGTGTTTCATATTGAGGACATCTGACATTTTGATCTGTCATCATCACCCTTGCTGGGTCTCGAACACACAACCCTTGACACCAGCTCCTAACTCGCTGAGCTAATTGACTGGAAGTGAGACCAGCTGTGTAGCTGCATTTGTCTACTCAGGGACTCACTGTCCAGACAGCTGTTGTCAAGGAAGATTTCAAAAATGATCAAAATTCTGTTACCTAAACAAAAATCTGATATTACATAAATTGCATCTTGACAGCATGGAAATGTTGGCGATTTGTTTTTAACTCTAAGTGCTTTGCTTCATAAGAGAAAATCTGATGTTTAAAATGCCAGTCTTACATTGACTCCAGTTGTTCCCATGAGAGCAGAATTCAAAATGTTCTCAAAAATTCAGTTTTTGAGATAAAATTCTTCATCAACCATGACTCCAAAATATTCTCAATTTTTTTTCAGGAAGATTGAAAATGTATTTAGCAAGAATTTGATAGTATATGTTTACAGTACTGTTTACGGTCAAACATTTTGATGCACTGTAGGCTTAATTTTTGATAAATCAAAAATCCGAGGAACAAGTTTTGTGGAGGGTGGTCTGAAGATGCTCTCTAGCAAGTTTGGTGAAAATTGAGCAAAAATTGTGGGAGGAGATAGGTTTTATAAGTTTTAAAGGTTTTGAAAAAAACTGAGTGATTGACCTCGTAATTTGTAATGAGTTTAAGTGGACTAAAGTTTCAGCAGTATTGGGGCTACAGTTTGGTGAAAGTTTCAAAACTGTAGCATGTAAATTTTTTAAATTTAAATGCTTATCCAGGCAGCTTAGCTGCCTGGACCCTAAATAGTCAAAAACAGCCAATTATACCTGGAATATCGGATTTCACAACAAACCTAAATATCCCTGACGTCCCACCTTCAAACACAGCCTCATTTGGCCATTCATGAAAAAGCTCCTTAACCTCCCACTTTTTTATAGGAATACACTTTTCTTACGGGCACTGCACTAGTAGATTTAATTTATTAAAGCACCTTTCAGGGTACCCAAGGACACTTAACAAAGTGGAACAAACATAAATGAAAACAAACAAAACAAATGGAGCGCCTGTCAGTCAGTACGGAGGGAACAGCCGCACAGACGTCAATACCGCCATCTGCACCGCAGGTAACAGCACCCTCCGTCTGGATGTGAACTTGCGTCTGGAGGCTCCGTGCACAAAGCGGGGGGCGATGCAGGAGACCCACAGATCCAGTCCCAGCGACGGAGACCTGGGCGAAGCAACCGCAGAAGTCCAGGAGCTCCCGCACTTAACACCCGCAGACCCCACCAGCAACGGCGGAGCAGCGACCATCCAACATCGCCGCGAGCCGAAGGAGACCACAGCAGCAGAGGAGAGTAACAATGGAGCCAGGTGGTGAATAACCCCAAGGTTGTGGTGGAGGGAGGACCAGCGGAGCAGCGATGGACAACCCACAGAACATCGAGTATGTCTGCTTATAAGTTAGCGTTGTTATGCTAACAGCTGATCGGTGAGGCTAACAGCTGATCAGCTGAGAAAGTGAGTCCATGGAGCCAGTTCTTCAGGTGGAGGCTTCGAAGGTAGTAGCACAGCCTCAGAGCTTGTAAAGACAACTTGGCTGTCTTCTTTTAACAGAAAAAAGCAGTTTTGTCACGGATCGAGAAGCGGCGATATTCATGCCAGCGTCCTGTCGCATCCGGGTTGCCACTAATCACTTGTAGAGTTCTTTGGCACAATTAGCAAGACTTTATGTGACCTGCAGGACTTTTCAGTTATTACTGCCGCTGACATGAACGCTGTCCTTGATCCCTTACTCGACAGATCCAGTGCTCCATCTCAACATATTCCTCCTTCTACAGTTGCCTTCCAAGATTTTGTTGATGATTTCAGTCTCACAGATCTATTTATTTTTTTTGTTGTTTTTTTTGTTTTGTTTTTTTTCCCTTTTGATCGCAGTGTAACTGTACTGTTTTCGGACTGCTGTACTTGCTTACATTTAAAAACAATAAAAAAGTTGTTCACAAAAAAAAAAAAACAGTTGACCTACCCCCAAGAGGTTCACCCGGTCCCTATTGGCTGTGAGCTTGGCTTGAGCTAACTTCAGTTCCCTCCTCACTGGACGAGAAAATACAGTTTTTGTTTTACTGTCGTTTTTGTTCAGACATTTGTCCTTATTGTTTGGATTCAGAAACACTGCACAACCCAGTCGTTTCCTCACCACCTGCAGAAGGAAGAAATAATCTTCAGAAGGAGCAAAAAAAAGGCCCCTCCATCGAATCGACATTAACGCTCTGAACACGCTGTGAACGCACTGTGGCACGCGCAACACATAAATAACACGCACTTTTGATAGCCCCGGTGATGGTGAACGTAACTCCCCATGCTATAAACAACTGCAACAGAACAATGCATAAAACAAATCTATAAATCATCAGAGCCAGCCGCTCCTTAATAAAAATGTGTCTTCCCTTTTTCTTTGGCGACATGGGGTTGTATATTTGGATCTCCACATTTCTGACTAATTTGTATGCAAGAACTAAAAATGTACAGTCCTCTCCGTAATAATGATTATGCTACACATAGCTAGCTGAAAAAAATGGTCTTAATGCCCCCATTAAGCGCTCAATGTGTCTTTATTGGCTTAAAAGACACATGATAGACGTGGCCTTCATATAAGAGGCACATTTTAAACACGCTGACAAACAACGCTTGTCGAACCGTTATTACTATACTTTAGCTGCGGCTACTTTCAACTCTAAAGCTGTGGCTACTTTCAGCTCTAAAGGCCACGGGGCCCTGGTGGTGTTGAGACACAGCCTATCCTTAACAATAATTGGAAGCTATGGAAGTGAGGACGGTCGAATTGCTCACATTAAAACGAATATAAATGGTCAGAAAGTTGCATTTCTATGTATATATGCCACTAATCACTTGTAGAGTTCTTTGGCACAATTAGCAAGACTTTATGTGATCTGCAGGACTTTTCAGTTATTATTGGCGCTGACATGAACGCTATCCTTGATCCCTTACTCGACAGATCCAGTGCACCATCTCAACATATTCCTCCTTCTACAGTCGCCTTCCAAGGTTTAGTTGATGATTTCAGTCTCACAGATCTATTTTCTTTTTTGTTATTGTTGTTTTTTTGTTTGTTTGTTTGTTTTTTCCCTTTTGATCGCAGTGTACCTGTACTGTTTTCGGACTGCTGTACTTGCCTACATTTAAAAACAATAAAAAAGTTGTTCGCAAAAACAAAAAACAGTTGACCTACCCCCCCAAGAGGTTTACCCGGTCCCTATTGGCTGTTAGCCCGGAAGCTCCGCCAGGATCACAATGACGTCACTCCCACCTTAAAAGGTCATGGATCATTCCTGCCCTTCGTATTTCCCTGGGAGCTTATGTCACTGCATGAAAAGTGGGATTTTCGTCAGTATGCGGCACTGTAGATTGACGTGGAATTTCAGGTTTGCAACTGCACGCGGCAATTTGCAGGCAACACCGAAAACTGACGTAAATTGTCGGAAATTGACGTGGGCCTTGCTTGGCAGTTGTCCCCCAATGACCCCCCTCCCCCTGATTCTAGGGGAGGCTTTAACATGTAAATGAAAATGCTGTGAGCTATACAAATGCAAATCAGGGTAGCAGGGGGAGTTTTACCCCAGGTGACCTTTTTCTAAAAGGTGTTAACTTCATTTCAAGAAAATCTCTGGTATGAATAGATGAGGCTCAGTATAGCCTAATTATAGACCCTTATATTTTAGCTTGAATTGATTTATTTAATGAAAGTATGCTAGATTGATTACTGTGTATGTCATTAGCAATGGCCAATGTTATGTAAAAAAAGATTATTTATTCTTTTCTCTCTCTCTCTCTTTCCTGGGAACAAGTTAAAGATAAAACGCCAGTTGTTAAGAAGTTAAAATTTGCATGAAATATTTTGAGATAACCAAGATATTAAAATGTAAAAAAAAAACAAGTATTTCTATAATTTCATGGGTTCTGAATGTTTTAAAAGCAGTTGAAAAGTAATTCTTATTGCGTGTGAGAGTTCATGACCTGTAAGAGTTTTTACACTTCCGGGTAGACCGGAGCGTGAGTGATGAGGAAGAAGGAGTGGAGAGTTAATGGTGTCGAGCAGTTAACAGGGGACTGTGTGTTTCGTCAGTGTCGTGTTTTATCACTAACAGACTGTGAACTGTTGTCAGACGACGTGTGAGTGTGAGTGTGTGATGTCCGGCCCCATCGCAGTCGCAGTGTTTGTGTTTTAATGGACACGTAGCAAGTTCGGCTAAGCTACCTAGCAGGAGCTAGGCTAGTGGCCCGGCCATTGTCGAGAGGACGTCTGCGCGGACGGGAGAAGCTTTGCCAGGTCGGCACGAAGAATGTCGCCGACGGACGGAGCTTCGCTGCCGCAGAGGGACACGGAGGTTTATCGCTGCGAGCATTTTGTTTTCACAGACTAACCTCGCCACATATCAAGGCCGCGACTTCCTGTTAGCTCGGAGCCACGTCTGGAAGTCCAGATTTACACGATGCCGATAATGACGCCATTGTGTGTAAGTAACTGTTACTGTTTTCTCCCTCGTTTAATTTTACTGTGACTTACGTTTCTCTATTCATACCACTCTCTTTAAATTTTTTTCCAGCTGCCTGTAAGACATTACGAGACAGTACACAGGACAACAAACAACCAGATCTTGCATCGCAGGCGGACACTGTGAGGAGTTCAGCTCGGAGTCGATCGAGGACAAAGAGGGTAAGATTTATTAGATTAGATCCGTTTTTGGTCAATGTGACTATTATTCTATTAAATAATAGATGTGTTGTATCCATACGCAGTGCATCGCGCAGTACTGATCGTCTTTATTGATTGTTTTTACAGCTGCTGGAAGCGAGACAGAGTGCTAGCTGAGGATGAGGTAGACCTTTCGAAGTGCGCCGCCATGGAATTGATGTCTGAGGAGGAAGACGGCACAAGATGGCGGGTGTCTGGATGAATTGTGCGACCTCCGTCCTCTCGCAGCCGGGAGCTCACCGAGCTCTGCGCCACACTGCTGTCACATGAGAGGCGATTCCGAAGTACAAAGCAGCACACCACAGACATCTGCAAAAACAGACACTTCGCGGTGCTGTAGGATTTTGGGCCTCTTGTGAGCTTCCTGTTTGTTGTGTGGGCAGATTATGCTTTGTACATGCTGTGTGTTTGTGTTTGTGCTAATAAAACTCTTTCTTTGAATAAACAACACCTTCCTGGCAAATCCTCCTTTCCTCAGTTAATTCATTCATGTCCTTGATGATATCATAGATATAAATTAATGAATAATTAATATAAATAAATAAAATGTTTATATTCTCACTGGGGTTTACATTTATAATGACCCAGGGTGACCAATCACGAGTGATTTTGCTTGTTTATGAGTAGTGGTTTCATCCAATACTGAGTGAGGATATTCAAGCCAGCCCACACATTCTCTGGCAAGGCTGGTTTCGCTGCTATTCATATGCAAATTAGAGCCGTTCGCACCTCCGGGAGCTCCACTGACGTCATCGTTCGTTTCCAACAATTTTCGGCACAGACAAATGCCACGTTCACAACCTGTCAATTGTCATTAACTGCCGAAAATTAGGGAGATTTCCGGGCGTTTACGGGGCCGAAAATCCCACTTTTCATGCAGTGTGTTGTGAAGAGACTTCAGTTTCACGCAACTGCTGCCATAAGGGTACAACTTTGAGAAATGTTTTTCACTTAGCTTGAGCTAACTTCAGTTCCCTCCTCACTGGACGAGAAAATACCGTTTTTGTTTTACTTTCATTTTTGTTCGGACATTTGTCCTTACTGTTTGGATCCAGAAATGCTGCACAACCCAGCTGTTTCCTCACCACCTGCAGAAGGAAGAAATAATCTTCAGAAGTAGCAAAAAAAAGGCCCCTCCATTGAGTTGACATAAGGCTGTGAACACGCTGTGAACGCACTGTGGCATGCGCTGTGGCATGCACAACACGCAAATAACACGCACTTTTGATAGCCCCGGTGATGGTGAAGGTAATTCCCCATGCTATAAACAACTGCAACAGAACAATGCACAACCCCAATGCATAAAACAAATCTATAAATCATCAGAGCCAGCCGCTCCATAATAAAAATGTGTCTTACCATCACGCAGTTATCCATGTCTACCTCTTCATCCTCCTCCTGCTCATATTCCACTGTCCTGTCTTTCTCCCTGGTGTGCTGGCTCAGCTGTGTCGTTAACATTAGTGCTAGCAGTATTAGCGCTAGTGCTAGTTGAAGCTGCACTTGAGTTTAAAAACACATCAGTCAGTTTGCATCATTTTTCACCATCAGCCAGCAGTGCCCTCTGAGATTTCTCTCTTTTTCCCCCTTGTGTCGCTTGATGCCTTAATTCATTTTTTTGCTAGCTTAATCTCAGTCAACTTCCAACTTCCAACAACCACACAGACAGTCTACTCGATTCAGTCTTGAAATTCCCAGAAGGCATTCCTTCATTTTGACTTTTGCAAACAACTATTCAAATAAAAAAATAGATTTGGTAGATTCAGGTAGATTTGTTTTATTTCAAACCATGCATGTTTTTGAACACCTGAATAAGATATTTCACCACAAAACAAGGCAGACTGATATAAAAGTTTGTTAATGTAGAAGGTAACCATGACTGTGATATAGAGACTCGTATGTGGCATATAAATCCTGATTAGATAGCTGTAGTGTTTAGGGTGAAGGAATTGGAGAAATTTGGTTTTCATTTAGCGTAGGAACTTTATTGACGCATGAAAGGGGGCTGAGAGAAACGGTCTTGGGGCCGCTCTCTGATTGGCCGGCCGGCTGGCCCAAACAACCCTTGAGGACCGGCGGCCCCTCTGGCAATTGCCCAAATTCCAGATTACCAGTCTGTCCCTGGTGCTAACTGTGTTTGCTATGCTCGTTAAGAACTCAATCAGGCTAATCCAGCCCGCACAGTCTTGCCGCCGTGTGTGACCACAGTACGTCGTATTCCGGCTCGATCAGCGGATGATAAACGAACCTCGATTCGCTTGACGGCCACTGTTTGAGGGAGAGACGACCGCTGTGCACCACATGGTTGTTATGTTTGTTTCTTTGTTGTCTGTGTAGGAGACTTTCACTTGATAGAAAAAGGGTTAATTAATTACTGGTAATTGTTCACAGTTTTATACAGGGCACCACCTTCGTTTGTTAAACTAGTTTGAATAATCCGAAGGACATTATTCAAATTCAACTGTACAAGTTTGGCTTAAACAGTTGAAATCAATTTAATCAGTCTCTTATTCTGAAGCAGTGACTCCTTTCCACGTCTCCATCGATTTTCCACTTCAAATTAAACATGCACAGACAACGACATAGGGTTAAATATGTTTATTAACTAAATAAATGCAGAGTAAATGATATGAGATAATAATTCAAACGAGTAATAACAAATAACAGAAAAGGTGAAGATTGTGGGAGTGAGTTATTGAACAACTGACTTCTAAACGATGGTGGATTTGAGTGTATCACACCGTTCATTCATAAAATCACGGGAGTAATTCCTATCCTAACAGTACGATATGCGAAATTATCTTTGAGTTTATGAAGTAGAAGTCGAAGCTTTATAGACACCAACTCTGATCTTTGTGATTCCTGCTGTGTGCAGAGATTTCAGCCTAATTGTTAGTAGAAGGAGAGGTCTGCGGGGTGTCCCTCTGATCCTCTCTCGTCTTGGCTGCAAAGGCAACAGCTGTTTGGCCGCAGGCCGATGACGCGGGGCTTCCCCGTGACGTTGTTCTTCTGCCCAACGGGATTCCGTTTGAGTGCGCAGCGGGCGGTCGGGCTCGGCTGGATGTCGACTTCTGTGGTCAGCTGGATGTGCTGTTCCGGCTTCTTGAACAGTTCAATTTCTGTACCGGACTTTTGATGTGTGATCAGCGTCTTAGTCAGAGTCTCTTTGGAGTGGTGAAGATTTAGCTTTGACTTATTAACGGATTTAACTTCTTGTTTAAAATTAACTAAAGGATGAAACGTTGGCCGGCAAATCTTCCCTAGTCACTAAATACAAGAATAGGCAAAGATGGCTTCTTCTGAATTTGAACACGATACTTTAGTAATATATAAAAGCAAAAGAAAGTAATTTCGCCCTTGCTTACGTTTTCTGAAAAAACAAGGGAAAAACACGAGCGTAAAAACAAGAAAGCAAGAGAGCAAGAGTGAGCAAGAGAAGTGAGAGACACGATGTGTCCGTCTTTTAAGGCTTAGTAGTAGGCGGGTCCGAGGAGCGGCTTGGCCAGTCGCATCCTCCGGTGATGTCACAGATCGAATTGCGGACTTATCAATTATTGCTGAATTAAACTATCCTTACGAAAGTTTTAAGATCGCGGTTGACTGTTCACCTAAATCCACCATGGTTTTTACATAAACCTTTTGGTTACATGATCATCTTTGACACACGGCTCTTGTACTTCTAACTGGAAAATGGGTAAAGGGATATTTAGTCCACAGATAGGCTTTTGTTGGGAAGTCACAGTTTATAATATAAGAGATGATTTTGTCATGAGGTTGAGAGGGGAGAGAAGGGGAAAAGGGAAGCAGACCCTCGTGATAAAGGACACAAAAGGGCTCACGAGGAGGGGGGAGGTCACGCAGACCCACAGCCGGGCCTCCTGCGAGGAGAACAGCATGGGCCGGGTTCCTACATCTGCCAAGCCCCCGCTTAGCCTCTTACCTCTTTCACTAACACACACACACACACACACACGGAGATACACATAATCTTATGGGCGATCTGTTGTAAACGTTTAGTTAATAACCCCGCTATAACACGAGACATGTGTCCAGCATATCCCTTTTTCCTCGATTTTTTTTGGCATAGACACCTTTATTAAGCAGTAGACAGATAGGAAATATGGGAGAGAGGGGGGGATGTGACATGCAGCAAAGGACCTCCGGCCGGAAGCGAACCGGGGTCGGCTGCGTTTATGGCATGCGCTCTAACCACTTGACCACCTGCGTGCCAAGCATATCCCCTTTATAGGCTTTAAAGATGGACTCCTCTTGGGACTGTGGATATTATCCCTGTTAATTCACCTCTTGTGTGACCAAACCGCAGACAAGATCAAAGACGGCGCAACCGCCGCCTTTGTTCAAACCTCGTGCGCACTTATAGTGACCCCCTTTGGTCGATACAGTCACTGTCGCCATTTTTGAATTCCAGGTATATGAACCAGTGAATCAAAATTCACCATCTTGGAATCCGCGCTCTTACGTGACACAAAGTAACGTCCGGTGTTTCCTGTAGTCTCTCCGACGAGACTTCCTAAGTCACATTTAGCCATCTTTGTAGTCTTTATTCCACCCAGTTATCTGTTTGAAACAGGTACCCCCTTCCTCTTATATCGTCCGTATTTGAACTGTTACAAGATGCTTAGTATTTAACTAAGCTACATTTTTGTAATGCCTATCACCAGGTCAGAATAAGAGAGGGGAATGAGTGGAAGACTGCTTTTAACAGTCCTAGTGGACATTATGGATAACTTGTGATGCCTTTTGGGCTCACCAATGCCCCAGCTGTGTTCCAGTAATCTAGTTAATGATGTTCTTCAGGATATATTTGGATGATATACTCAACTTTTCTTCTGATGAGCAGACTCATTCAGCATGTGCGCCAGGTTTTGCAACGTCTCCTCGACCATCAGCTCTTTGTTAAACCTGAGAAATGTGAGTTCCATGTCCCCACAGTTTCATTTTTGGGTTTTGTGATTTCTGGCGATAGCATTCAGATGGACTCTGCCAAGGTCAGTGCTTTCATGGATTGGCTTACTCCTACTACTGCAAGCTAGTCCAACGTTTCCTGGGGTTTGCAAACTTTTTACAGAAGCTTTATAAGAAATTTCAGCATCATTGCTGGCCCTCTGCATGCACCTCTTCCCATGTCAAGTTTCAGTGGACCCCCCAGGCTTATCTTGCCTTCCGGATGCTGAGGGAGAGCTTCATCTTGGCACCCATTCCCATCCTCGACATATGTTGATGTAGCTAGCGTCGGGCTAATGCCGGGCTAATGCTTAATGTCATCTGCCCACTCTGTGAGAACTGACGGGTGAGGCACTGTAAGAACTGTCCTCACGACTTATTAAAACATCTGTACTGTGTATCCACCTCCGATTTTTATCCATTCTGTCGCTTTCTTTGTGTTAAAAGCCGGTTTTTAGAGCGAGCATGACAGCTACGTTAGCGTAAACACCGAGGTCAGCCAGTTCAACCGGGAGAGCATAACTGAATACCGCTATGAACCATGGCTAAACTCACAAAGTCAGGAATAAGGTGGATATGCCCGCGCTCTCACCAGCAATACTCGCATCGTTACTAGGCAACGAAGCAGGTCGACTTGCGTTGCGCTGCACAGAGGCGCTCCTAATGTAAATGATTATTGATTTATAAATAAATTGATAGGTGGCTTATTTTTTGCATATTGATTGTTTTTTCGGCCTGGCGGCAGGTCTCCTTGGCCTGGCGACCCGCCAGGCCTGTACAATGGTAGGGGAAACACTGACTTCTTACCTAAACTCTGTGTCAAAGTCGTGCTTTTAAGTCCCTAAAATTTTTTCCAGTTAACGAAGTGAGTAAAGATGAAATGACCCCACTTTGTAAAAAACGGCCACCCTTAAGCTACAGGTGTGGTTTGAGTTAGGCAAAAAAGAACACTTTTTCAACTGATTTCACCATTGACACTTAATCTTGGAAAAAATTTAAACATGTCAAGAGAGAAAACAGTAGGCTACTTCTTTGGTGTCTTCTACCTTTAAAAAAATCAGTAAATGATGTGAGTTGTCGAGTCAGGAGGAACTTAATAAACTTTGTGAAACGCTGCCTCTCAGAAATTTGTAATTATTTTGGTCTTCTTGCAAATTCAACAAATGCTATGTTTGCCTCAACAGCAGCCACATGTTACAATTATTAGTTGAAGGTAAATACTAATGTAGTAGAGATCAGCAATCATGATATCAAACTGACCCTACATTGTCCATTATACAGCAGTATCAATCTAAATGTTAGCCACAACAAGATACTAGTTATACCAGACCAAGTAGCCCGTAGCGGCAAAATGATATAGCTTTACTGTTCCCAAATGTTAAGTGTCATGTAAATATGGTTTAAATATTACTGTGCGTATCGTCTGAATGTTTGTATTTACTACAAATATTTTTTTGTGTTATGAAAATGCCATCTCATTTTCATAATTTCTGTCTTTTAGCCTGTACCTGGATAATCCTCAATTTATTTGTTCAGATTTCATACTTTCATGCTATATTCACAATTGACTTGCTTTCTGATGTTGAGTTCATGTAATGTCTTCTTGTTTAGGTGAGACAAAGGGAGACAGAAGACCTGGAAGACAGAAAAAGTACAGTGCCTTGCAAAAGTACTCGCCCCCCTTGAACTTTTCCACATTTTGTCACGTTTTAACCACAAATGTAGATGTATTTTATTGGGATTTTATGTGATAGACCAACACAAAGTGGTGCATAATTGTGAAGTGGAAGGAAATTGATTCATGGTTTTAATTTATTTTTTTTACAAATAAAAAACAGAAAATTGTGGTGTGCAAAAAGTATTCAACCCAATGAGTCAATACTTTGTAGAACCACCTTTCGCTGCAATGAAAGCTGCAAGTCATTTGGGGTAAGTCTCTACCAGCAATGCACATATTGAGACTGAAATATTTGCCCATTCTTCCTTGCAAAATAGCTTAAACTTAGTCTGATTGGATGGAGAGTGTCTGTGAACAGCAATTTTCAAGTCTTGCCAGAGATTCTCAATTGGATTTAGGTCTGGACTTTGACTGGGCAATTCTAACACATGAATATGCTTTGATCTAAACCATTCCACAGATTTTCCCACCTGAGCTGTGGATCTCTGCGGCTCCTCCAGAGTTATCATGGGCCTCTTGGCTGCTTCTCTGATCAATGCTCTCCTTGCCTGGCCTGTCAGTTAAGGTGGACGGCCATGTCTTGCTAGGTTTGCAGTTGTGCCATACTCTTTCTTTTTTCAGGTGATGGATCGAACAGTGCTCTGTGAGATGATCAAAGCTTGGGAGATTTTTTCATATCCTAATCATGCTTTAAACTTCTCCACAACTTCATCCCTGACATGTCTGGTGTGTTCCTTGGGCTTCATGATGCTGTTTGTTCACTTATATTCTCTAACAAACCTCTGAGGCCTTCAAAGAACAGCTGTATTTATACTGAGAATAGATTACACACAGGTGGACTCCATTTACTAATTAGGTGACTTCTGAAGGCAACTGGTTGCACTGGATTTTATTTAAGGGTATCAGAGTAAAGGGGGGTGAATTCTTTTGCACAGCACACTTTCTTGATTTATATTTGTAAAAAAAAATTAAAACCATGTATTATTTTCCTTCCACTTCACAATTATGCACCACTTTGTGTTGGTCTATCACATAAAATCCAAATATGTGGTTAAAACGTGACAAAATGTGGAAAAGTTCAAGGGGGTGAATACTTTTGCAAGGCACTGTATATTGACGATGACCAACCTGTTTTTTTGTTGTATGTCCATCCAGTGGTGTCCTGTGCTGATCCTGGAAAGGTGGAGCACAGCAGGCGGGTGCTGTCAGGCCCCCATTTCACTGTGGGTTCAACCATCCAATACATCTGCAGCAAGGGCTTCACTTTGTCTGGAAACAGCCTGCTGACCTGCTTCGACCGAGGATCCACGGGCCCCAAGTGGAACCAAAAGCTGCCTAGATGCCTGCGTATGTACGACTTAAATTGTCTCTCAAGGACTACATAGTTACAGCAGACAATGCCTTTATTTCACGAGACAGCAACATTCCACTTAATAGAATGCCCTAGGAATGAGTTGCTCTCTTTTTCTGGTTTTCTCTTTTTCCTTCTCTCTTTTAATAAAACAGGTTCTAAATGCATCCAGAATAGGCAGACAAATTACTTATGAATAGTCTTCAAAAGGGAGGCAGGTTAGGGCACAAATTAAGCTTTTTCATATAGAGTTTTTTCTTTAACTTTTGACTTAATGATTACAGAGGCTGCTTCCAGTTTCTTTAATGTGACCATTTGTTCAGTAATGTCACTGCAGCAAATGGCAGATTAAAACAGCAAAACTTAAAGCTGTAGTTATAAGCTTGGAAGGCCAGAGCAAATTCAGACGAAATGTTATTAAACTATTAGCTTCAAAAACAATGAATGGTGGAAAACAGGAGGATGGACCTGAACTGTGAGTGACTATTGGATGTGTGGCATAACATGAATAAACATTAGATTCTGGCAGAGCCCTTATGACAGCTGTATGAAGCCAAAAAAAGCTTGACTTCCCAGATATAAATTACCCAGATCCTCTGTATTTTATTATATTGCATTTGGTCTAGAGACTTCCGTCAACCAAGCCGGCTAACTATTTAGGCGGTGGAGTAAATGCTGCAAATCTTAATCTATTAAAATTCTGTGCACAGTCAAATTTGCCCTGAGGCACTTGATCCAGAGCAAAGAAGAACTTCTTAACTTAGCTGCCCGTTATAGTATTTGAAATTTGTATTCGCAATGGAGACTTGGCTTACCATTGGTGATCCCACCTGACTGTGCCCACATACAGTGCCTGTGAAAAGTATTCACCCTTAATTATTTTTCTCTTTTATTTCTTTTATAATGGAATCATGGTCAATATACAAAAAAAAGCTATTTTATGTCAAAATGAAAACAAAGTAATGTTAGTTCATTTAAAATATATAATGTAAAATAAGTAATTGCATAAGTATTCCCCCTTCAAGTCAGTATTTAGTAGATGAACATTTGGCTTCAATCACAGCACTGAGTCTGTGTGGGTATGTCTCATTCAGGCTTGGAAACTGCAATTTTACTCCATTCTTCTTTGCAAAACTATTCAGGCTGTCAGGTTACACAGGGATCGGGTGTGAGCAGCCCTTTTCAAGTCCAGCCACAAATTCTCTTTTGGATTGAGGTCTGCAGTGTTGAGAAAGTTCTAGTTCAACGTTCAGTTCACAAATTTTAAAATGAACTAGTTCAGTTCATAGTTCATAATTTAAAATGTTGAACTAAGTTCGCAGTTCCAAAAATGAACTAGTTCATAGTTCTTTTTTTTCCCAATATGTTGCTGCGAGCTATTATTTTTCAAAATTATTGCCACAGCCCATATAGAACCACAGACAGCAATTATTTCATCAGTTTTATCACTGAAACTATGTGTCAGATTTCATCTTCGTACCAATTTTGAATCCTTATCCAGACAGGGTTTACATTAGCATTGAGCAGACAGCCCTCAGAATGTTGGCATTTCCCCATTGTTGTTTTCACATTTTGTTGCCGCCAATTCAGTCCATACTGGAAGCCAGCTGCAGCCTTTACCCCTACAGTATACTCTCAAAAACATGAGGAAAAACTTGCTGCTTGAATGGTCTTTTTCAATGAGGAATTATTAAAAAAAAAAAAAACAGAACAGTAGTCCTTAAGGTGCAAATGTTTTTCCATTTCAATAATTTTCCAAACCTGGAAACAATTCACATCAGATTTCATTTCAGTCCATACTAAAAAGGAAACTAAAGAAAGCAATACTGGAAAAATATACCAGGCAGGTGTAGCAACTAATAATGTAATAACGGCTCATAATGTAATAATTTCAATGTAATAAAAGTTCATAATGTAATAATCGGCTCATAATGTAATAAAATCACGGACGCATAAGGTAATAATAAGGGCTTTGCGTATAATGTAATAATGTAATAACTTATTACATTAAGAGCCTTATTATACCACTCATAATGTAATAACAGCTCATATTGTAATAATAGCTCATATAGTGAGAAGTGTTGTATTATCATCATTGTTACTTCTGCCATCCTTGCATCCTGGAAGGAAACACTTTCACCTGTGTCTGTCTGTCAGCAAGAACAAACATTTCTGCAAACATGGTGGAGCATCAGCCAACCTAGGTGCCATATACTGTACCTCCAATCCCAGTAAGCGGGAGGCCTAATAAAAAGGAAGAGAAGCCTAATTGTTTAACACATCATCCTCCATAGGTCAAATCCATTGTATAAAGGCCACAACTGCACACGCTGACATCTAGAATGCACTTATTGGCAGAGGTCTGTTTTTGTGTTTGACTATGATTTGTACAAAGGTGGCGCTACAGTAACCAACTCAAAAGCTGGCAGGACGAGAGGTTGGATTAGGGAAAAAGGAGGGGGACTGTAGTTCATGTAGTTTAAAAGAGCATTTTCTTTGCTACAATAACTAATAATACATTTTGCAATAAAAACACATTTAAAATTGTTCTTTTCAAATAAGTAAGTCAACACTCTTTCCTTCCACAAAACCTGATGAAGAACTTTTAGTCAAAATGTTCCCGTTTTTTATTGCTGGTCTTTAATACCAATTTTATAAAGGCTTTGAAACATTAAATTCCTACTACTTACGTTAAATACATGATACAAGCAGCATAACTTTCCAACGTCTAGACTGATCAATTAGTCACATATATAGTATAGTCACAGTCATGCGGTGACAATGTAGTTATTATCTTATAAGCTAAGAATAGCATTACTTCCGTTTTGCATTTACACTTCAAAATTCATTAACGTTGTGTTAATTTGTGAATATTATCTTTCTGATCAAAATGTGTTACTTGTGAAACTTGTGTATGCTACGGATCTTATTTTCTGCAATAATAAAAACCAAATTCTCAATTTTCTCAATATTTTCTCCAAATTCTATTGGCTTTTTGTGCACCTCTACTCAGAAATGTGATTCTGAAATGGATCTTCCGAAATTCAGTTAAACGCCTGAAATAAGGTCTATGGCTTACACAAGAGATTTTCACATTTTGTTCTACAACATAAATATTCAAATATTTATTTATTCAAATATAAATATTCAAGAACATTTGTATGATTTAAAACTCGTTTTTTTTTAAATGCTGACAAAACTAAAGAAATGCTGTTCTAATCTGCCCTCAATCCTCTCTTCTCAGGGTTTAAAGATTGACTATGTTTCCAATTACAGATAACTTGGTATATTAATTGATGAATCCCTCTCCTTCGCAAATCATATTCGGCCGCTGGTAAAAAGATTGAAACTGAAACTGGGTTTTCATTTTAGGATCAGATTCTGCCTTCCTTGTAAATCAAAAAAGAGAGTGGTTGCTGGCACTTTCACGCCTGTTCTGGACTATGGTGATGTTGTTTATATGCAAGTCTCATCTCAAAGCTTACTTGCTCTTGACACTGTATCATGGAGCTCTGAGGTTCATCACTGTACACTGTATGAATGGGTTGGATGGTCCTCCATATCAATACACAGACTGAAACACCTGCATATTCTCATTTACAAGGAAATCGTAGGGTTTCTTCCTTCTTACCTTTTGTCCTACATTAACCGAAGTAATGCAGGGACGTACAATCTTCAGTCTCAGGATTTGCTGTTGCTGTCTGTCCCAAAAGTCAGAACTGAACTGGGAAAGAAAGCATTCAGGTTTGCTGCTCTCTCTGCCTGGAACATGCTACAAAAAACTTTGAAATAGAATGAGTTGGTCTCATTGAACACTTTTAAGGGGAAATTGGATGACCTGGAGGCAGAAACATCTGTTAGTAGATGTTTTGCCTGAGGCTTTTATTACTGTAGCTGACCTTCAAATGTGGCTGTTTTGGATGCTATGTGTCTTTAATGTTTGTGTCCACCTTGTGTTTGTGTGTATGTATGATTATGCTGCTGCATGTCTTGGCCAGGACATTCTTGTAAAAGAGATTTTCAATTGTAATGAGTCTTTTTTTCCAGGTTAAATAAAGGTTAAATAATTTTTTTTTTAAAAGTCAGTTTATACTTCACCTTTGAATATAAAAGCATTTACTCGTCTTTAAAATATGGTGGTTGCTAACAAGTGGCTAAATGAGACATTGATGCCAATTATGCCAAACATAGACTCATCTTCTCACTACTTTGCGGACATTAGTTGTAAACTAATATAACTAACTTTTTCCAACTTCTAGACTGATCAATTGATACTAAAGTGTGTTAAGTATAGTCACACAGAGGTAAAATGATGATAATGCAACACTTGGCTATTATTACATTATGAGTTGTTATTACATATGAGCAGTATCACTAAGGCTCTTAATGTAATAAATTATTACATTATTACATTATGCACAAAGCAATATGCAGCCCGAATGAATAAGTAAAAAACTAAACAAAACAAAAAAAACAATAACTTAAAAAGAGTCAAGGCCATGGACAGTGCAACGACTTTCTGTCCAGTGAGTGAAAATAACATAACTGAATGAAGATCTGTCACTGGTTATAGTCCACATAAATAACTTAATTGATAATAATAATTAATGAGAAAAAGTAAAGTCCAAAAGTGTGCAGGGACAAGGACAGTGTTACTTTCTGTCCAGCCTGAAACCCCCTTGTCTGAATCCTGTCACTGGTGAATCAATGTCACTGGTGACAGTGATCTCTCCCTGGTGGATCTGCTGTTTCTTGCCTTCTGTAAAAACAAGATATGCTCTGTTATTTTTACCTGCACACCAATATACTCATCTCCATTGGCAATACATACTTGCAATATGTACTTCTATAGCCCAATAAACAGGTCACAAAAATATTTAATATACCTTTTGTCGGCATTCAAGATCAGCTGCTTCTCAAAGTTAGCATCTCCCAGTAGGTTTCTCCTGGGCCTGAATGAGATGAAACAGAAAACGTGGCTGTAATAGCTCAGTCTGTAGGGACTTGGCTTGGGGACTTTAGGGTCACTGGTTCAAGTCCCACTTGGGGACTGGCAGCATGATTGCGGCGAAAGAGGCACTCATCGAAGGTTACACAAAATTTTGACTCATATTCAATCATAAATAAAGCCTCGTTGCTTTCTGGTGAGAGTTTCACTTAAGTTTTTTTGAGAAACCTGAGGTTTTCTTTTAAATCTGAAGAATTAAATTGCAGGATGTTTCCCGTCTCTTTCACCACTGGACTGGGCTTGACCTGAGTCTCTTGCAGCTGAGTCATCAGAGTTGAGGGTTTTAAATTCTCTTTTTAGCATTAACTGTACTGAAAATGTTTCTCCTCATCTTGATCCCAGTCTAGTTTAAATCTTGGCACCAGCATAGCAGAGAGTATGTGCTCCCTCTTCTTCAGAAGATCTGCCAGCCTTGTGCTCAGTGACTGATAGATGCTCTTTATGAGGGGACGGCATGTGATGAGACCCTCTGCAGCAGTGGGCTTTATCCTCTCATCCAACAGATCATTCATATGGCATTGCAGTTGCACAATGGCTGGCACCAGGTAGCCAAGAAAGATGTTATTCTCTGCTTGGAGGATGTTTAGTGCAAGTGCTAAACATGTGTCATAAAAGTGGAAGGCCTCATCACATCCACAAACTTGTATGAAGTTGACTTCATGTGGAGAGAATCAACGAAAGCCAAGAGCATCACTCACAGTGTGCAGAATCAGCTCGTCATGTAAAGGAGTGGCATCATTTGCAGGGGTGAGCTCAGCCACATTAATTTCTTTTATGTAAGATTTTTTTAGGCATAGACACTTTTATTTAGACAGTGGATAGATTTTTGAAATGGGAGAGAGGGGGGTGTGACATGCAGCAAAGGTCCACTGGCTGGGATTCGAACTAGGGTCCGCTGCATTATGTGGCATGCACTCTAACCACTCAACTACCTGTGTGCCCAGCCACATTCATTTCTGCCTTGGTAATTAGTGTTGTTATGCGAAACGGTTGCTCCATGGCGAGAAATACACAGTTCTTTTAGTACAACAAAGCCAATCCCAAGCTTTTCCTCCTCAGTGTCAGAAGCTTTTGGACTTCGCTTAACCCAGTTCCACAGAGCAGATGCTTTTGCCAAAACAACCCTCGACATTGTTTGTAGCATTGTTCAGTTACCTTTTCCATATCTTTTGCCACTAGATTCAAGGTATGAGCCATGCACCTTCTTTTAGGGGAGGGAGAGGGATGATCAAGACCTGAGGGAGGCTCAGGCTCCTTCTGGTCATCATCATCTGTGCTCTCATTCGTGGCAGCAAAGGCTGACTCTGGTTCATTGTCATCTTCACTTTCAGTTTTAATCAAAGTGGAACATTGTCTCTGGCTCTTCAGGATCAATAGCAACATCCATCCCAAAACAGTTGAACGCCTTGACAAAATTTGCAGTGTTGTCTGTTATTGTACACACAACCTTGTAATGGATTTTGGATTATTTGTTAGCCTCTGACAATAATTTTGCCAATTATGTGCTCCTTTAATCCGCCGGCCTGCCAGTACTGCAGAGTATCTCTTGGAAACATCAGTTTTGTTTAGCCAGTGGAAAGTGATGCCCATAAATGCCTTGTTCACAGCTGACCAGCAATCTGCTGTTGTGCACACAGCATCAACCTTAGAGAGTTCAGTTTTAAGTTCACATTTTCTTTTTTCTTCAAATTTCTTGTTTAGCAGTGTCTGTTTTTTTTTTTCTTTGGTGGCACCTTTTTGCATGGCTGCAACCTCATGATTAAGTTTATGAAAGCTGGGCTTTCCACTTTACTCAAAAGCTGCAGGTCTCCGACAATATACTGCAAAACCAGGTTCTCCAGCTGCGGCTGGGAGATAATGACAATGGAGCCACTACTATAGGCTGTTAATAAGATTTGGGTGGTAGAGGATCTGTTTTTGCTCGCCACTGCTGTGTCTTTTTATTTTTTATTCAAGCACACATACTTTGAAAGGCTCATCTGGTGCTTTAGTTCAATGTGCCATTTCAGGTTTGCTGTTGACTTTGTTGATGTACGGAGCTGCTTCTTGAAACCCGGCGGGCAAAGTTTACACAAAAAGGTAAGATTTTTCCCACCTGGATCATCACTGACATTTTCATAAAACTGTTCTAAGTAATCATACGAAGATGCTGTATTAATGGTGGAGGCAGAGTCTGAGGTAGTGCTGCTGCATTCATTTGTTTTTGCCTCCGCTTCGCATTTTGATGGTGCATGCGGCGGTGCGACTCTGTGTTGGCTGGTGTTGGGTGTTTTTTTCCACAATATATTAAGGCCTGTTTACGGTGTTTTTTAGCTGTTTTTTTGCCTTGAAGTCTCTATGGAAATATGGCAGTCTCTTGAACGAAGTTAAACTGTGAGAGAGCACCATACACAAAGGCCAGAATTAACTGACTTTCAGTAACATTTTCACAGAGTTGCTGGAGTGGTTTTTGTCTTCATGTTGTAATTGTAGCCAAGAATACTGATTGGACCAGAGATGCTAACAAGTCACTTTTTGCAACTCCAAGTCAAGTCTCAAGTGTCTTCTGGTTGTAATGAGCATTCTGTCATCTGCTGCATGCAGTCCATTCTGCTAAGAACACTGCATAGTTACATCTAAGGAATTCAAAACATGTACGACATTATCAACCCTCCTTTATCCATTAGTATAGAGTATTATCAACATTGATTAGTTGTTTGGTATCTGATCACTTAAAAAAGGGCTATTGCAATGCAATATGACAACAAACACACAATGAAAGTTTTTTCTTTAAAATGAATAACTTTATTTTGTTTTGCAATATAAATACACATCTACTGTAGCTAAGTAATAAACACCATTGCAACCAAATTATCTGAAATATACTGCAAGTCCATAAACTGCTGATATAGTTAAACACAAACAGTTTTGTTCAAAAAGAGCTATCTGCCATTAGTTATAATTGGCATCTTTCTAAAATATAATAAAATAATTTCTTAATATATAATTTATGAATACAAAACTCATGATGAATGAATGAATGAATGATCCTGAGGACAAAACACCCAGGCATAATATAGGCATAATATAGTTTATGCTGTTCAATGCAGCCAGGACTGCACATATTTGTGCGTTGGGGAGACAAAACAACCTCTCCATAAACAAATGGCACAACACAGGAGGGCCAAGTCCTCAGTTCAAGACTCAGCTGACCACTTACATCTGAGGGAAAAAAATCATTAATTTGAAGACAACAATGTAAACATCTTGGCCAGAGAAGACAGATGGTTTGAAAGAGTAGTAAAATAATCTATCAATGTCAAACTGGAATGACCATCTTCGAACAGAGGAGGTGGCCTACAACATTAGTTCCACACAAAGTACGAAGTAAAGCACTTTTACAAGGCATTTGCCGCCCATTGATTGGATGCAAGACTCCAGTTTCCTTCACAGATGTTTATTCACACCAGAGAACAAAAAGTTCAACTAGACAAATAAAAGACAACATCAGCTATTGCAATCGCTACAGAAATAGCATTGCTTAGCACTGTAGCTAATACCAATAAAAATACATAGGGTAATACTGACCACTTTAGCCTGCTCCTCAACTAACGGCAGAAACACCCACCAGAGGCAATCCTAACAGCCAAAAAAATAATAAGAAACTTCAACATAGACTCCTCACAATACAACATTCACACAGCCACAGCAACACCACAAAGCATGGTGTGACAAAAAAGGAAACAAATCAACGAGGTTACATCACTGCTACAGGAAGCTTACAGAGCTAACAGCCACCGCTTTCGGTTTGTGTCATTTCAAAATAAAAACACATATTTCAGAATTAATTCAAAATGGCTGCAATTACAAGGCACGTGATAAATCAAGAAAAAAGCAACAACAATAATAATGACAATTAAAACTGCAAGCAGTCATGAACGGGCCCTCGCAGTTCGCGAACGTCGGGCTGCGGCGTTGTCTATCTGCGCACTCACCTGTTACAAGCATGTCATGACGGGGAGAAAACAAGCAGTGAACGTCATGTCAATCGGATGATGTTTGTCTGACTTCCTGTGTCCAGTGGGTGGCGCTATGGATCTGACACAGTATTGATGCACAGATCTATTCATGGCGACTCCCTCTAGATTTCTGAGAGATTTGGCCGAAATAGGAAATTGTATGAAGAAGTTATTAGGACTCGATGCTTCATGACGAAGGATTTTTATGGCGGGCATTGCCACGGCCAGAAGGTATGACGTAGGACAAAGATTTTCCTAGCTTGTCTTTGGCATGGTCCGAGGAGTATTTATTTATTTATTTATTTATTTATTTATTTATTTATTTATTTATGTTGTTTATTTCGGGCATGTCAATTCATAAACATCACATTTTATTATTGTTCAAATAATACAATACACATGGCCGAAAGGGAAAAGCAGGAGAAGCCAAAGCTTATCAAGTCCCGCCCCCATTACCCACAGGATAAAATCTTCATCCTGATCTTTTCTTGTCATTTGCATTTTACATTTTCTTTTCTCTTTTTTTTTTTTTTTTTCAACTTCTTTTGTTATGACCTTTGACAAAACATATTACAGCAGTAGCATACAGAGCTGAATTCAAGCTCTAGACAGTACATACAGATTACATGTGTGTCTACTGTTGTGTGCCGATTTACAGGGCTAGTTGAGTTCTTCACAGCTCAGAAGAACTTCTGATAACTCACAGTAGTGTCACAGTGTTCGTACCTAAGTTATCTCACATTGTTGATACACATTATAACAACATCCTGCTATGTACAACTGGCATTGGCCTTGGACCATACAATTTTCTCAGGTTCAACTTATTGTTTGGGTACAGAATGGTATTTGTTATGCTCACATGCCGTCTCAACACAGTGTCTGCACAGTGTCTGTTGATTCGTGCCTCTGACCTTTATCAACCCTCCTGTATTGATCTGTACTGATCAACGATTGAATGTACATACTTTTTACAAGATTATATCCATCCAGGAAAAAATCTGTGCCTTTGTCTTCATTAATCCATGTTTCCGACACTGCAATGATGGTGAAAGGGGTTTTGAAGTGATTTAGGTATTCCTTGATGTGGCCGAAGTTGGTATATAGACTCCTGCTGTTAAAGTGAATTAGAGACAGTTTCCCGTCCATCTCAGCGCTGTCTCTGTATTGAACTTCAGTATAATACTTGCAATTCCCAGTCATGTTGAAACAGAAGTGATTATCCGGGTCAATTCCTTCGTTCGGGTCAGATAAGGTATGATTCACATGTTGATTTGTAATGAAGTCCACACTTTCTAGCTCAGCAATCCTTTCAGATATTCCCATCATACTTTCAGTCCGTGTAAGAACCGTTGAACTTTGCTGTGCTGTAGTTATGGAGTGTTCGTGAGCCATACCTTAGTTATTGTATTTCTCCAACTCATCCTTGCTCCTGATCTGGATTATTTTGACTTCTTCAGCTGATGCTCCATTTGTTTTGATGTAGATTCTGCAGTTAGCCGTCCAGGTGTGTTGTATCTTACCATCCTTTTTCAGTTGGCGAGCTGTTCTGGCGATGTCTGCATTCTTTCTGGTGAGATTCTCATTGATGTAGACATTCCAGCCTTTGAGCTTCTTGCCCTGCTTCAGCAGTGCAGTCTTGTATTTTCTGTTGATGAATTTCAGGATGACAGCTCGAGTTGCTGACTCTTTCCCTCGAGGTAAGAGGTAACATACTTCCACGTTGCCGAAATTCACCTCGATGCCTTTACCATTCAGGAACTCAGACACCTGCTTCTCCACAGATTTCATCTCAGATTCACCAGGCTCATGGGCTGAATTCCCAGCTGCAACCGCCGCTGCGTAGGTTGGAGGCTTGATTATGAGGCCAGTCACAATCACATCATTGAGCTTTCCCTGTTGATCCAGCTCCTCCACTTTGTTTCCCAGCTCCTTTATCAGCTGATCTTTTTTCTCATTCTCCTGCCGGAGTTGTTTAATTTCAGCCATTGCCTTGTTGAGAGGTTCTATCTGTTTCTTCATCTCTCTCAACTCCGCCATCAGATCTTTCCCAAGTTCATCGGTCACAATCCGATGTTGTTTCTTCAATTCCATCAGGCTTTCATTCAATTGATCCCACTTAAGGTCTGACTTAGGAGGCATTGTCTCACTTTTCCGTGCAGTCAGGCTCTTCTTTGGCTTCTTCTTGTTCAACACGGAGCAACACGGAGCACGTCCGTCCTCTTCAGCTCCTCACACTAACAATGATATAGTATAGTGACTGACTGTGAAGTCTGTGCTGTCCAATCTGTAGGAGAAAGAAGTGAAAGCATGATGTACGGCAATATTTCATAATGGCAGCCAAATTCAAAATGGCCGACTTTGAATGAATGTGTAGATGTAGTCAGGGCAAGACTGTCTACATTTATGAGGAATTTTGTGGAGATGGGGCATTGTATGTTGAAGTTATAAGGACTTGATGCTTGACAGCAAAGGAAAAAAATGGCGTCCACCGTCACGCCTACCAGGTATGACACAGCTGAATGATTTCCATAACTTTTGTTCTTCAAGGCATGAAGATGCAGTGTTGTGCCTGAACGCGTTCAATGAACGATCGTTCATGAACTTGTTCATTTTTTGGGCAACGTGAAATGAACGCACTGTATTTCTGCCTGATGAACGTTATAGTGAACGCGTTCTTTCTGGCGTTTGTGAACGGCGCGTTCTCACAGTTTAACTTCGTTCAAGAGAGTGCCAGAACCGGCTAAAACACACCGTGAACAGGCTTTGATGTAGCGGAAAAACACCCTATCTGGCTGTTATGTCTAGAAAGGATGCTGGACGAGAGGTTTGTGTAACTCGCTTTACTTTCAATCAAAACGAAACTTAACTATTTCAGACAGAAACAGCTGCATACCAAACATGCAGTGAGGCATTACCAAACGAACACAGATTAATTCATCCTGAACGGACACAACACTGGCAACACAAGCCACCACAGAGTCGCACTGCCGCATGCGTCATCAATGTGCTAAGCATGGAGGCAAAAACAAATAAAGGCTTCACATCTGTTTTTTTATTGTGATATATCTCAAAAGTTTTGGAGTGATGTTGAATTTAATTTTTTTAATGCTGCTCTCTGTCCATTCTCTTACCCTTAAACATGTTATTTGCTATGTTAACCACTAAAAGATAATGCTCTTGAACACACGACGAACTTTGTTATCCTATGCAAAATGTTTTATTCACAAACAAAAATGAGCAAAATTACTACCTAAATTGGCTCCTTTTCTCCTGGAACTGAGCTCTGTTAAGTAACAAAAAAACAAAAAAAGTAATACCTTACTGATTCATTATGAAAAGTTTTTCCCTGAAGCCACTGTCTGAACTATCTATTTATTTGTTATTTTATTTTTCCCTTTCTTCTTCTTCTTTTTTAAAATTATTTACTTATTTACTTATTTATGTATTTTATTTTTAATTTAAACTCTAAAGCACCCGGCGAGCCTTTCAAGGTATGTGCAAGTGAATAAAAAATCAAAAGACACGGCAACGGCGAGCCAAAACAGATCCTCTACCACCCAAATTGCATTAACGGTGTACCGTAGCGGCTCCATTGTCTTCATCTCCCAGCCGCAGCTGGACAACCTGGTTCTGCAGAATATTGTGGGAGAGCTGCAGTTTCAATGTTAAAACTGATAGAATAATAGCCATCTGTGGTTCTATATGGGCTGTGGCAATAATTTTGAAAAATAATAGCTCGCATCAACATGTTGAAAAAAAAACAAACTATAAACTAGTTCATTTTTGGAACTGTGAACTTAGTTCAAAATTTTGAATTATGAACTATGAACTGAGCTAGTTCATTTTAAAATTTGTGAACTGAACTTTGAACAAGTTTGTGTAGAAAGTGAACGTTCCCAACACTGTGAAGATGATAACTGAGTGAATGTGAAGACTGTGGTGTATAAGCTGTAGGACCAAGATAGTTTTCAAAGTAGGCATGAATTTGTCAAAAACGCCGCCACACATCAAAATGGCTGACTTCCTGTTGGACTGAGAGTATGGGTCCAAATGGGTTTTTTGTGCGTCTGGTCATAATGAATGTGCGTACCAAATTTCGTCCCGTGTATGTGCAAGTAGGAGGCAGGGCATCACAATAGGGGCGCTACAGAGCCCACAGGTCACGACCACGCCCCATGACAACACAGATCTTTTCAGGGAGACTCCTTCTGCATGCCTGAGAGATTTGGCCGAGATAGGAAATTGTATGAAGGGTCAGAGGATGATACTGAGTGACTGTGAAGTCACTGGTGTTACGTCTGTAGGAGGAGATCATTTAAGTACGAAGATTGGCAATATTTCAAAATGGCGGCCAAAATCAAAATGGCCGACTAAATATTGATGCAGAGATTTATTCGGGGAGACAAACTCTACATTTATGAGCAGTTTGGTGTGGATAGGAAATTGTATGTTGAAGTTATAAATCCTTGATGCATGACGGCGAGGGGAAAAAATTGTTTCCACCATCCCACCCACCAGGGCTGGACTGGGACAAAAAATCGGCCCTGGCCTTTTTGGCTTAGACCGGCCCCTCATAATTAGTGGAGCACAACCGAAAAAAAAACCCCATAACTTTTTGCCTTTAGGCTTATTAGAAAGTTACAGTTTATTATTACTTTAGAAGTCTATCAAATAACCATGGTGGAAAGCAAATAAGTACATTTACTCAACACATAGTTGAGTAAAGGTATATTCTATATCAAACACAATGTATCATCCGCATCCTAGATCTCAGAAGTTTAGCATCTGTTGTTAACTCTACCACTTTGTCTGCTCTGTGTAGTTCAATTGATTATTTTATCCTTTTTATCGAAATAATCTCTAATGTGTATTTTCTGAATTTCCCTGATATAGCAGCTCAATTCTAGTTCTTCAGGTTAAAAGGTGCTCCCTTTAAAAAGCTATAAAATTGTTATATCAGGCTAAAAACGGGGCTGCTTTATGAACCCATGCAAAGCAACTTGTCTTAAAAGCATTTGACAGTCCTACTCTTGTTGAATGTGGGCAAACCTTTTGCTAATAATACTTTTTTTTACACTTACTTTAGTCATGCTTAAATTGCAAAGCTTTTACTTCTCATTTAGCAGTTTTAAAATCAGTTTTTTTAAAACATGTTTAACCACAGCATAGGGTTGCTACACATTCAAATTACTATGCAGCCTTTCAACACACCTTTAACCTAAATATCTAATGCTATGATGGAGCCTAAAATAGACACTTAATGCTCACTTAACTTCTCAGCATTGACCGTTTGCTGTTTTAATAGAATAAGGTGCCGTGGCTGCCAGATTTTGAGAAGTATGCAACACCAATTAATATCGATACTAATCAATCGCCATTGCTCAACATTATCATGTAATTAGAGTTCTCAACGGGCCTGAAAATTAGAGTCCGAACCCGACACAGCGCTACACACCCGCATTAATTGTCTTCCGCCCCCCACGTTAACTCGGCCAGAGCCCTCGGGTCCGGTCGGGTTTGTCGGGCCGGCCCGACCCGTTGAGAGCTCTTCATGTAATAGAGCTAACATTCCCTCCATCACTGTCCCTGTCAGTCAGCATCATCTCTGGCTGCTCCTCTCCTGCCCGCTGCTGTTGTCTTCACCTTCAACCTGCTGTTACTGGAGCATTGCATGCTGTCTCAGAGGACGTGGAGGCTAAAGCAGCCCCTCCAGCGAACACGTCTGTGATTTTAGCACATTTTGCAGCATCTACAGTGAGATTCTTCACTTAGCACGCAACTTCTCTGCACACAATTTCTTTCTCTTTAATTGCTCCATGTTGTCACTCCTCGTGCTCAACACTTTGAAACTAGCAGAAGTTACAGGAGACAGCGCAGGGAGGGGTGGGGCCGCCTTCGTACTATAACCTGATTGGCTCAGTTCACTGTCTATATTGAAGACGGACCAATGGACTGCCCCCTCTAAATTGTGCACTTAGAAAAGAAAAAAAGAGGAGGGCTGAGAGAGATTGGATTAGTCCCATGTCCTTCAAGAAGATCAACCAATGGGCCATTGCGGTCGATAAAAATTATTTATAAAAAAACTTTTGGATTAAATTATGAAAGCCCGGCCCATAAATGTGCGTCGGCCCACCGGGCATTGCCCGGTATGCCAGATGGCCATTCCATGCATGCCACCCACTAGAGTATGATGCAGCTGAAAGATTTTAATAACTTTTGTTCTTCAAGGCATGAAGATGATAACTGAGTTAATGTGAAGACTGTGGTGTTTAAGCTTTAGGATAAGATAGTTTTCAAAGTGGGCATGAATTGGACAAAAATGCTGCCACACATCAAAATGGCTGACTTCCTGTTGGACTGAGAGTATGGGCCCCCCAGACTTTTTTGTGCGTCTGCTCATGATGAATCTGCGTACCGAATTTCATTCGTCTATGCGCATGTGGAAGGCAGGAAAGAACATTAGGGGGCGCTACAGAGCCTGCAGGTCACAACCACGCCCAGTGACAATGCAGGATTGTAATTTTTGCCGGATGTGACGTATATTCCAAATTTGATGAGTTTTTAGGTATGTTCAGGCATCCAAAACTGCAGTCAAACTTGGAGAAGAAAATTTCTTTCCTTTCAATTACAATAGGGACCTCGCAGGTCTACCTGCTCGGGCCCTAATAATTATATGAAGGTATAATTGATGTAAAAGGTTTGAGCACCTGTAACAGTGGAATTTGTAGTTGTGACAGTGATTGTGTATGTGTATCAGTAAATTTGAGGTCACATACTCTATGAGTTGTTTACTTGTAGATTTTTTTTCTCTCCACAAATACAACACTTACACATTCACAAATTCTTAATTACAGGTGCACAAATCCTATTTTACAAGTCACAGACTAGAAAACTGACACGATCACACACTGTAGGGGTTCATTTTAACAACGATTCAATTCGTATCACGATTCATGGTTGCTGATACAATTCAAGGACAATCTTGGTTCATTTAAAACAATACGATCCAATATGATTCAGTGACTTGAAATCGATTCAGTAACTTATTAGCCAAAAATTCAACCAGTGTGACTGTGAAATAAATACCTGGATACTGGACAGTACAGGTGAAGTTTCCTAGATCCCTGTTGTTTCTTGTAAGGGAATCAGGTTTAAATTAATTATCGATATAAACAAGTAAACAACAAGTAATGGCAGATATATTAACCTTTTATTTGAATGAAGCACAACCAGGAGGTTAACCTTTTCTGCTCTCATTTTCAATATAAAAAGAGTAAAGAAGGTGCAACCAACATTTCTTCAGGTTGAATTAACAGTAGGTGTACCTGCTACTTCTGCTGTTGTTAAAAAGAGTACAATAGTAATACCAAAAACGGAGTGCAATCGACATTCTGCAGAGTTGACGTTACCTTGCGCGGCTGCTGCAGCAGCAATGCTGCAAGAGGTGCCTGGACGGTCGGCGTTGTGTGAAATCCCATGGCGCCTTAGTAGCTGGTTGGAGAGATTAGTCGTGTGCCGTGTTTTTTTACTTGGCTTCTACATATTCTACAAACAGCGAGCGACTTAATTAGAACATCTCCGTCTTTGCACACACACTTGCCGTCTCCTCTGCCATCCTGCGTTTTGTTGTTGTTCTAAGATTCGCGCTGCTGCCGGCACGTGCCAATGACATCACAGACAGGCAGACTGAATTGAGTAACAGAACATTTAACATTAAACATGTCTTTATTGTTAAAAGTGCCAAAAAAACACACATCCACATCCACGTCATCCAGTTTGACGTGCTTAAATTCATTGTGCAATTTCCTTGCATCAAAATAATCGATTTGTTACCATTTCACACGATTTTTAATCGATATATGTCGCCTGGAAGGCCAACTTGCCGAGAACAGATCGATGTAGTTGGATCGAAAGGAATATAAATCAATTCATCGATGTAGTAGATAAATCGTTACACCCCTAACAACTGTAAATTCTAATTTGCTCACTCAACTTAAAAATTTATTGGAAACAGCTTGCACTCAAAACTTTTAGTTTAGTACAGTGCAGTAACATGAAAGTTTTGAGTACACCAGACACTAAATAACTGTGTCACATGACCCTTGTCTGACTGGACATTTATGTCAGTTGAACAGAACTTTTTTTAATCACACAACAAAATAATTTATGTTTTGTGAGCATTTAATTCTATGTCATATTAACAGGAAATATATGTTATATGACATATTTTTTTCATGTTTATTAAGTGTAAACAAAATAGTGTGTCATAACTTTGTCATTTTATGTATAAACAACAGTTATATATTGTAATTTTAAAGTCGAATTAACATTTTTCATTATTCAGCTAAATCCCAATTAGCTCACTCTACTCCAACATTTAGTGGAAACAGCTCGCACATTAAACTTTTCAGTACAGTAACATGAAAGTTATGGGTACACCTAACTCAAAATAAATGTGTCACATGACCCCGATTTATGTCAGTTTAACATAATATTTTCAATCAATTGATAAAATAATTTGTGTTTTGATAACATAGAAGTTTATGTCATATTAAGTGGGAATATCTATATGATACACAATTATTGAGTTGTTAAATGTATATATCAATGGTTTTTCAACACGAACACAATGATGTGACTAAACTAAATTATTTTGTGTACAGTTAACTAATTGAAGTCTTATAGTCAACTCAACATCAAGTTATTCATTTTCCAACCAGTTTGGAAAATGTGCAATTAACGAAAATCTTTTAAAATACGGTGACACATTTGTAATTGTACATTTGAACTATATATTCTGTTGTTTAAACCTATTAATTTTCTTTTACAAAACGTGTGTCATTGTGTGAATTAAGCATAAAATATTTAGGTTTTAAAACGTTATTAAACCAGTGTTCTACTCATACAAAACAATTCTGTCAAAATATCTACATTTGTCATGCTAAATGTGCTATAAAAGTTAACTTCACACATTTTTGTTATACTTACATATTGATTTTTTCTGTCATATTTACCCATGTTTTTTGTTGGGTAACATCAACACATTTCTCTAGTAGAAATAATCAATTATGCCATGTCTCGGAACATTTTACTGTTCATACAAACTCCCATGGTGTCTCAACATTCTTACTGCTAATACACGGTTATGTAAGAAAAACTCTGAACCAGTGACGGACTGGGAACAAAAAACGGCCCTGGCATTTTCACCCACCAGCGGCCCACGGAAGGGGGGTGCCCGCGCAATTTTTAACGCACGTAAAGAACAAGTCAAGTCAAGTCAAATTTATTTATATAGCACATTTCATACGGCAAGCGTAAACTCAATGTGCTTCAAGAAATTAAAACAAAGATACATTGTAGAACATAAAATAGCATATAGGATAAAAAAAATAAAATAAAATAAAATAGAATAAAAATATTTCATGCATAAAAAAAAACAAAAAAACATTTAGGACATTATACAATCACACAAGAATGTATTATTATCATCATTTAAAAAGGGAGATGATAAAAAATTCTTAAAACAAACGAGACAGAAATGAAATACACTCTTTAAACTTAACTAAAAGCTTGCGAAAAAAGATATGTTTTTAGTTTACTTTTAAAAGAAGACACTGTTGTAGCAGACCGTATTTCATGTGGAAGAGAATTCCAGAGAGTGGGACCATAGTGGCTGAAAGCGCCATGAGCTGATTCGGAGTTGATTCTGGGTGTGGTGAGGAGCTCTTTATCTGATGATCTGAGGGATCTCCCTGGTATGTATTTGGTGAGCATTTCAGCAACGTAAGAGGGAGCCAAGCCATTACAACATTTAAAAACAATAACAAGTATTTTAAAATCAATTCTTTGTTTTACTGGGAGCCAATGAAGAGATGATAAAATAGGAGTGATGTGCTCAAACCTTTTGGTTTTTGTTAGTACTCTGGCTGCAGCGTTTTGAATACGCTGGAGTTTATGTAAATTCTGCTTTTTCAGTCCAGCAAAAAGAGCATTGCAGTAGTCCAGTCTACTGGAAATAAAGGCATGAACCAGCATTTCAGAGTCTGACTGAGACAGGAAACATCTAACTTTTGATATGTTTCTAAGATGATAAAAAGCAGTCTTAGAAATATTAGAGATATGCCTTTGGAAGGTGAGATCAGCATCTAAAATCACACCCAAGTTATTGACATGCTCACATGGTTTTACAGACAGGGGAGTTAACAAGGATTGAATATTTTGCCTCAGAGCCTTAGGACCTACCAAAAGAATCTCTGTTTTGTCCTCATTTAGTTGTAAAAAATGTTTGACCATCCAGCATCTGATGTCT
This sequence comes from Sparus aurata, assembly GCF_900880675.1. NCBI lineage: Eukaryota > Metazoa > Chordata > Actinopteri > Spariformes > Sparidae > Sparus > Sparus aurata. The sequence continues at coordinate 35,081,030 of NC_044188.1, forward strand.
GTGATGCACTGGATGAGATCATTTATTGGGTTTAGATTATTGATAGAAACAGAAATGTATAACTGTGTGTCGTCGGCATATGATTGATATGAAATATGATATGATGGACCCAAGTGGAAGCATGTACAAGTTGAACAACAAAGGACCGAGAATTGACCCCTGAGGGACTCCATATGAAATGCCAACCTCATCAGATTCATAATTACCAATGGACACAGAGAAAGATCTTCCAGTAAGATATGAAGAAAACCAGTGAAGAACTGTGCCTTTAAGGCCCAGACAGTGTTCAAGGCGCTGAAGAAGAATTTCATGATCGACAGTATCAAATGCTGCACTGAGGTCAAGAAGAACTAGAATAGAAACTGATCAGGGCAGTTTCGGTACTGTGGTTAACTCTAAAACCGGACTGGTAGACATCAAACAAATTGTGGTTTGACAGATACCTATATAATTGTTGGTGAACAACTTTTTCAAGAATTTTCCCCAGAAATGGAAGGTTTGATATTGGTCTGTAATTTTTGAATACAAGTGGATCAAGATTACCCTTTTTTAACAGTGGTTTTACAATAGCATGTTTGAGACATGAGGGGAAGATTCCAGAATGTAGGGAGGTTTTTACAATCTCAAGGACATCCTCTATTAAACAGCTAAAAACATTTTTGAGCAATTTTGTAGGCATTAGATCAAGAGAGCATGTTGCAGAGCTGAGCTGCTGCACCACATCTTGAAGCTCACTAGACTGAATCAGTGTGAAGCTGGAAAGAGTGAGAACAGGTACTTTTGATAGCCTCGGTGATAGTAAACGTAAATTCCCAAGCTATAAACAACTACACCCCAATACATAAAACACATTAATGAATCATCAGAGCCAGCCGCTCCATAATACAAACATGTCTTACCGTCACGCAGTCATCCATGTATACCTCTTCATCCTCCTCCTGCTCATATTCCTCACTGTCTTGTCTTTTTCCCTGGTGTGCTGGTGCTAGCAGTATTAGCGCTAGTGTTAGCGGAAGCTGCACTTGATTTTAAAAACAAATCAGTCGGTTTGCAGCATTTTTCACCGTCAACCAACAGTGCTCTCTGAGATTTCTCTCTTTTTCTCCGCTCCCACCTTGTGTCGCTTGATACCTCGATTCATTTTTTTGCTAGCTTAAACTCAGTCAACTTCCAACTTCTAACCTCCAACTTCCAACAACCACACTCAGACGGTCCACTCGATTCAGTCTTGAAATTCCCAGAAAGCATTGCTTCATTTTAACTTTTGCAAACAACTATTCAAATAAAAAAATGCAGGTAGATTTGTTTTATTTCAAACCATGCACGTTTTTGAACATCTGAATAAGACATTTCGCTACAAAACAATGCAGAGTGATATAAAAGTTTATGACTGTAGAAGGTAACCATGACTGTGATATAGAGACTCGTATGTGGCATATAAATAGTGATTAGATTGTTTGCTAATTAGTATATTGGATTAGGGGAGATTTGGTTTCCCTTTGGCTTAAAAACTTTGTTGATGCTCGAAACTGGCGGGAGAAACGAGTTTGGGACCGCTCTGTGGTATGTCAGCCGGCCCGAATGGCCCATGAGCGTTGCTGGCCATTTATTCATTCATTTATTAATTTGCGGCCGCCTTTTGACGCAGCCGCCCCGCTATATTTATTTAGCTTATTTATTCATTTGCGGCCGCGGCCGCCTATTGATGCAGCCGCTCCGCTATATATTTATTCATTTATTTATTTATTTGTGATGCGGCCGCTCAGTGGCATTTGCCCACATTGCCCAATGGCCAGTCCGTCCCTGTTGGCGAGCATTACATGCTGCCTACCAGAGATCCAATCCTCAGCAACATCATACATAACACAGTGCTAACAATTAATAATACAGTTTATAAAGATTAGCCCTTACCGCTTGGCGCAAACTCTGGTGTAAATGGATTCCGCATCTATTGTGTCAGTTCTGTAATGTCTAAAAATACATTGTCAGTCTCCTTTTCCCTCTCACATCACACATAATGAGGTTTGCGAGGTATTCTTCACTGCTGTCTTTAACTCCATCTCTTGCCTCTGTCAGCTCATCCTGTATCATGGTTACCCTGGGCCCGGCTGTTGGCTGGCTTTCACCAGCAGCAGTCCCTGCAGGTGCAGCAGTGGTGTCAGTCCGCATGCTATCATCTGATGAATAACTCGCCTCTTGCTACTCCTCAGAGTCTTTCGTCTTCGATTTCTTTTTAAATCTGAAATTTGCAAGTAGATTTCTCTGTTGTCTTCTAGACATGACTGCAAAACATGGCAGTAAATACGATTCATCACCGAAATTGAGCGGGTCCAGCATCTCCAGCGCGGTCTCTTTTTTTGTTTCTGATGTCTGATTCAAAGTATAGCGCCCCCACGCTTCAGTGGTGAGGACAAGAACTGCATGCAGGCCGGCATCTTTATTAAAGTGAAATAGTGATGCGCAAATCATACATTAAAAATAGCTTAATTTTACACATGATCAATGATTATGACAATACAAAAAAAACCAAAAAAAACCCCAAAGTGCTCAGTTTTAAATAAGTTAAGATTTAAACGAATACATTTTTATTTATTTATGAATTTATTTATATACAATGCCTTCGTGAAGGACCTGCAGGGAGAACCTGATCTCTACCAAACATGCAGGAGCAGCTGGCCTTGGCAGAGAAGACGAGCCATTGTATTAAAAGGGAAACGACATGAAGAGAGTAGGGAGAGTAGAAAAAGAGAGAGAGAAAGAGACCCACCACAACCACCTCAGCAGAAGCCTGGTTGTTCAATAAATTAATTTCAAATTGCATTACTTGTTTTCCCTTGTTGGCCAATTTACCTAAATGTGAAAGCATTATATATACTGGATGTTTTTACTGGCTTACAGCCTACGAAATTAACCGTTTAGTGTTAGCCAAATTTTGGTTCCGCTTGTGTGTTTCCAGTGAAACGCGGACCACTACCCGCATTTTCGCTTGGGTGTTAATTTTGGACTATATTCTTAAATTTGATTCTTTTTTCTCCAAGTACTCTATAATAATTTAATACTCTGTTTAGAATGCTTGACATTTGAAAGGTTTCCTTGCTGAAAATCGGCGATGAACGCTGGTTTTTATTGACTGTATGTCTTTTTAACTGTTTTTTACAGTTCGGCATTACTCTCGAACTTAGTGGGCCAGATTCTGGCAGTTTAAGCCGCTGACTATCATTCTGGACTATGCACTGTGTAGCACGTTCATGCACCATTCTGCTGTGTGTGTTTCAGTTCAGTGAGTGGGACTACATCGGATCTTCGGTCAAGCACTTCAAGATTTGGTGAACAAATCTTTTGAATGAACGGATTCTAGTGATTCAGGACACTAAAAGAAATGGTTTGCACATCACTAGGCCTACTGTGGACAATGGACAGAGTGTCTCAGTTTTTCCCCCTATATGCACCTAGCAGCGGCGGACCGCCACTGCTGAAATATGACAGCCGCTGCTGAGAGAGGAGAGGTGAAGAGTGGGCTCAGTCTTGTCTCTTTAGAAACTATTATCATTTTGCGCTATGGACGCTTCATATCCAGTTCAATCACACACCTGTTTGAAACAATTTATAAAAATAGATCACGAACCACAGTGGGCCACCTATAGAGATTATGAAGCCTGTTACGCTATTTCTTACAGCTGTTAGAATAACTAGTGCAGTGCCTATAAGAAAAGTGTATTCCTATAAAAAAGTGGGAGGTTAGGGAGCTTTTTCATGGATGGCCAAATGAGGCTGTGTTTGAAGGTGGGACGTCAGGGATATTTAGGTTTGTTGTGAAATCCGATATTCCAGGGTATAATTGGCTGTTTTTTACTATTTAGGGTCCGGGCAGCTAAGCTGCCAGGACACTATTGTATTCCTAGGAATTCTTTCTTTCTTTCTTTCTTCCGAGGAAGTCATACTTCCCAAGGGCGAAAACTCACCAAACTTTACAGGAATGTCCGGCCCTATGCCAGATTGACTTAATTCCAAGGACATGTCAATATTCCTCCTGGGGGGGGGCACAATAAGCGTTTAAATTTCGAAAATTTAAAAATACCTACAAAATCAACAGTACATGCTACAGTTTTGAAACTTTCACCAAACTGTAGCCCCAATACTGCTGAAACTTTAGTCCACTTAAACTCATTACAAATTATGAAGTCAATCACTCAGTTTTTTTTTAAAAAACCTGTAAAACTTATAAAACCTATCTCCTCCCACAATTTTTTCTCAATTGTCACCAAACTTGCTAGAGAGCATCTTCAGACCGTCCTCCACAAAACTTTTTTCTCTGATTTTTGATTTATCAAAAATTAAGCCTACAGTGCATCAAAATGTTTGACCGTAAACAGTACTGTAAACATATACTATCAAATTCTTGCTAAATACATTTTCAATCTTCCTGAAAAAAATTGAGAATATTTTGGAGTCATGGTTGATGAAGTTTGGCAAATATCAGAATTTTATCTCAAAAACTGAATTTTTGAGAACATTTAGAATTCTGCTCTCATGGGAACAACTGGAGTCAATGTAAGAGTGGCATTTTTAAACATCAGATTTTCTCTTATGAAGCAAAACACTTAGAGTTAAAAACAAATCGCCAACATTTCCATGCTGTCAAGATGCAAGTTATGTATTATCAGATTTTTGTTTAGGTAACAGAATTTCTGACATTTTGACCATTTTTGAAATCTTCCTTGACAACAGCTGCCTGGACAGTGACTCCCTGAGTCGACAAATGCAGCTACACAGCAGGTCTCACTTCCAGTCAATTAGCTCAGTGAGTTAGGAGCTGGTTCTTAGTGTCAAGGGTTGTGTGTTCGAGACCCAGCAAGGGTGATTTAAACCTATTAAAAATTATGAAGTCCATCACTCTGTTTTTTTTTTAACTGTAAAACGTATGAAGACCTCCCACAATTTTTGCCTACAGTGCATGAAAATGTTTGACTGTGAACACTACTGTAAACATATAGCCTACCTGCAAATAAATAGATAGATAAATAAATTTTCAATGTTCATGAAAAAATTTAACATTTTTTAGAGTCATGGTAGATGATGTTTGACAAATATCAGAATTTTACCTAAAAAACTGAATTTTTGAGAACATTTTGAATTCTGCTCTCATGTGAATAATTGCAGTCAATGCAAGCAGCATTTTTAAACATTAGTTATTCACTTATGGAGCAAATTAATCATTTTTAAAAACAAATTACCAACATCTCCATGCTGCAATATGTGTATTTTCAGATTTTTGTCTTGATAACTGAATTTTTTATAGTGGTTTCAAATCTGCCTGCACAACAGTGAATGGCTTAATCAATTTGTCAAGCCACTGTTATAATGCCACTTGCCAATTAGCTCAGAGCGATAGATGACAGTCTTTGGTTCCAAAAGTTGTGAGTTCAAGCCTCAAGTTGTCCAAAGTGAACATTGCTGTCAACTGTCTTGTCTTCCTATTCTCCTGTTTGTTGCTCAGAATTGCCTAATTTTGCCAAAAAAATAGCCCGGACTAGACCCCTCGCTGCGCAGCAGCTATAATTTTGATTTTGCCATTATATTTCATCTTAAAAGCTATTTACTTGGTGTCATTATTTTCAGCAACCTCAAATGTGTGACTTTACAGTTATTTTTTTTATTTTGACATACTGTATTAACACAATGGACCTAAAATAAAAAAAAAAAAATACATGAAATCCGAGTAGAAAAAGTTAGATTTTCTTACTGTGAAAACCACAAATATGTTTAACAAACCATTTTTTTTTTTTTTTTTTTTTTACTTATAATGCAAATATAAATTGTTGTTTATCTAAATTTGTGCATACATTTAAAAAATTTACAAAGTTATATGTAAGTATTTACATTTATAGCCCCTGTACAGACTTTTCATTTAGTGTTGATTTTGGCGGCCCCGGTGGACGAAAGCGGTGGTGTTTTGCCGGAATAAAGACTGCATTTCCCATGAGCCCTAGCGCCCACTGTCGTGAAGACGTTTGTCTGGCCGGCACGTGTAGATTTGTTTTGGAAACGTCGGAGAGAAGACAAGACTTGCTTTGAAAACTTTTTTTTTTTTTAGCAGCTATCTACAGCATGTATATGGATGAGGTAATGTATCTATTTGTATTTCTATGTAATATAATATGCCGCCGGTGAAACAAAGTAATGTTAAAACTTGTATCTAAGTTCTGTCTATGTAATTGGATCATGCCTTTTGACATGGACAAATGAGAATTTACACAGACATACATCTAAGTTCTAAGTTCTAAGTTCGTAACTACAAAAACTGCAGTAGCATCATTGCCAACATAATATGTTACGTTGTAAGCTAACTGTATTACCGTGATGTCTGTGACATAGGCTTAACATGCAAAGACTGCACTATTGTCACTGTGTGTAATGCTGCTGTTGCACTGCAATTTCCCAGCCATATATATTACCCACAGTGCTACAGAGCTAGCGTTACAGCAAAGTCACAGTGATTGTGATGGATGTTTTGTTCTAAGTAAGAAACTGAATCATTTATAATGACAGAGGATATTAACGATGCATCGTTGCAGGTTGGCTGGGCAGAGGCATACACACAGCTGAAATGGATGCGTGATCTAAGACGTTTGTTGTCGTTTTTACGAGTGTAGTATCTAGAGCTAATCTAGTGGTAACGTTAGCCAGCTTTGTTGTAACAACATAAATTAATGTATTGCTGTAAACTACGTCCCGCAATACATTTCATAAATGAAATAAAGTTTACATACCTGTCTAGGAGGAATCATGCAAATTCTGGATCTGACTTGAATCCCTTCAAGCCCCGCAACTCTCTCCATCTCTCGAAGGAATCGCCAATGTTTATCCGTGTTTTAGCCCTAGCTCGATCGGATTCCCTCTTGGCCTTTCGTTGGTCTTCGGTTCGAATTCTTTTTCTTTTCTTTGTCTCATTATCAGCCGTGACAAAAGTTTTAGCTCGGTTAGCACTGGCTAGCGTAGCAACAAAACAGATATGCTGAGTGTCGTCAGTTCCGGTCTGACTGCCGTAAATCATTTCGTCAGTGGTCCGACCCGACCAAGGCCTTTCAGAGGTATAGAATTAGACTACTTAGAAATAGCGTATCTTCACACTGATGGGCTCATTTGCTGTTGTAGGTAACAGAGACACATCAGCAGAAACCAGAGACTTTTGCATATCCAGTTAAAAACTCCGTACAGGGGCTTTAAATGCAGGCAATGTTCAGGTCTGCCTGTGCTCCTTCCAGCTGAATGAAGAGCTGCACTGCCTGCTCCACATTCAGCTTCTCCTCATTATTCTGACTCATCAAACAAAAAAGCTTGACAAGCTTCAGCTGCTAGATAACACGTTAATAATTAGAATCAGGTGTGTTAGAGAGGGAAGATAAACAACATTATTGTCATTTTAAGACCATTTTATGCTACTGATATGATGATAAGAATTAATGGGTAATTGCTCTTTGAAAGGGTGTACTTGCATATATAATGCTATTATAAGTGTATTTGGACATTCATTCATTCCTTAACAGGCAATATACTGCCATCCAGTTTCTTGTGAGCTGTTTTGGTTTAAGGTAACTAAATAATGTGGTTCATGTTGCTTGGTTTGAATTAGTTTATAGAAGAAATGTTAAAACATACTATTTATGTTGTTTACAGTAAATAAGTGAGAAAGGTTTTAACCTGCTAATGGTAATTATTAATATTACTATGGACAGTGTGTGTGTTTTTTAACAAATAAATACATTCCTGTTGTTCATAGGGATGTAAAAAAAAATGGCGGTATGAAAACGCCACGCTTACCTTGTAATGTGGTGTGTGTGTTAAGCCTAAAGCCGCTTCTCTGTCCACTGCGACTCCACTCTGTCTCTCACAGAAGGGCGACAGAAGCCCTTTTTAGATAGAAAAGGCGACACATTTGTTCCAAGGTAAGGACGGCAACGTGCCGGCCTGTCTTTCTAAAACGGAGGCTATTATTCCTCCTTTTCCAAAAGCCGCCTCTGAGGTAGATGTAAACATGTGACGTGGCATGAAGCTCGAAGTTGGGCAGTGAACAATTACAATGAATTTGTCTTCAAAATAAGAGCTTTACATTGCACCTCATTGGAGTTTAGAACTGGGTTCTTAGCGGGGGGCTTTTAATTTGAAAGTAGCGACTGTTCTTAGCCTGCCGACACAACATCAAGCTAACACAACCAAACAGCTACAGAGACTGAGGAGACTATCTCCTGGATCTCAGCGGCTGTCCAGTTGCTCATCTTTATGTCCGCGGATGAAATGATTGACTGACTGCTGTGATCAGCTGTTTCCTGTTTTTAAAACTCCCTGGCTGTGGGTCGCACAACAGTGCAGGTCATCGTCACCTCCGCCCACCTCAGGCAGAGGCCGGCACATTGCCGCCTCGTTTTTAGATAGCAGGCGAGGCGGAAATAAGTGCACCCTCCGAGGCGGAAAATTGGCGGACCAAAACAGACCCCCAATGTGCTGGCCTCTGTCTAAAACCGCGGACCGAGCCGCCAAAAGTACGGGCAAATTGGTGGCTTGGTGCCCTGTCTAAAAGAGACAGAGAGCGAGAGAGAGAGATAGAGGGAGAGAGAGGGAGGAAGAGCGATAGAGATAGAGGGAGAGAGAGGGAGGAAGAGCGATAGAGAGAGAGGGAGAGAGAGGGAGGAAGAGCGATAGAGAGAGAGGGAGAGAGAGGGAGGAAGAGCGATAGAGAGAGAGAGAGAGAGAGGGAGGAAGAGCGATAGAGAGAGAGAGAGAGAGGGAGGAAGAGCGATAGAGAGAGAGTGAGAGAGAGGGAGGAAGAGCGATAGAGAGAGAGTGAGAGAGAGGGAGGAAGAGCGATAGAGAGAGAGTGAGAGAGAGGGAGGAAGAGCGATAGAGAGAGAGAGAGAGGGAGGGAAGAGAGAGAGGTAGTGCGAGAGAGAGGAGAGGAGGAGAGCGAGAGAGAGAGAGGGACGGAGAGCAAAAGAGAGAGAGAGAATTTTCTAATAATGGATTTAATGGTGCTATGTTCCATTATAGTGGATATTCAGAGTTTGGGATATTTTTTTATAGAATAACCCTGATCTGTACTTCTCCACAACTTTGTGTCTAACCTGTTTGGAGTGCACCTGTGTCTTCATAGTGTCGCTTGCTTGGTAGTAGCCCTTACTTAGTGGTGTTGCACTGGTGTTGACTCTGGGGCCGGTCAGAACAGGGGAATATATACTAAGATCACGTGACACTTAGATTGGCCACAAGTGGATTTACTGAACTAATTATGTGGCTTCTAAATGTAAGGGATTGGGCTTCAATGCAAAGGGGGTGAATACATTGCACGCACCACTTTTCAGTTTTTAATTTTTTTGAATTATTGAAAACAAGTTGTATTTTTATTTCCCATGAACAATTTGGAGTATTTTTGTGTAGGTACATTACATAAAATCAGAATTCATTTAAATACCAGGTTGTAAAGCAACAAAATAGAAAGATTGCCAAGGGGAGTGAATTCTTTCACAAGGCACTGTATGTTAAATGGAATAATGACAGGAGGAGGTACCACCAGATTTGTCAGTTGGAATGTCAAAATGGCATTTTTTGAATGGCCCCTTTAAAAAAGCTTGGGTATTCGCTCACCTGAAAAAACTTAAAGCCAAAATAATTTTCCTACAAGAGACACATCTATCCTCAAATCAATTGATATTGGGTCGGTCAAATTTTTCACTTAGTAATAGGTAATAGTAAATCTAGGGGGGTGGCCATTCTTCTCCATAAAAAAGCCAAATTTGCTGCTGCAGACATTATCTCAGATCCAAATGGTTGTTATATTTCAATCTCAGGTAGACTCTTTCATACACCAGTGATACTTGTTAATGTTTATGTTCCTAACTGGGATGATTTAAACTTGATCTCCAACATTCCTACTCTAAACTCTTATTTACTATATGGAGGAGATCTGAATTGCTTAATCAATCCCAGTTTCTGCAATAGTAGAATCTGACCATGCTCCATTTAATTGAGATCTATAATTTAATCTCTTACAGACATCGAGCCCCTAATTAGGGTTCAACACTATTCTGCTTGGGGATAAAAGCTTTTGTGATTTGATAATTAGAGTAAGGGATGAGTTCCTCATTAACAATCAAAAAGACAACGTAGACAAGGGGGGAAATTATAGCTGTTTCTTCTTTACAAAATAATCTACACAGAAAAAAAATCAGCTTGTAAAATAGATCAAAGATTTAGATTTACAAAACTCAATGACACCATCTCTAGAAGTTTCCAAACATAGATTTAATTTACAAAATGATCTTCTGTCAACAGGCAAAGTTGAGAACAACTACTGTAGGCTTATGGATTTCGTTATGAATATGGTAAGAATGCAGTAAGGTTGTTAAGCATACTTGATAATTTGAGTAGCAAAGCCATGTGAAATAGCCTACTCAGTGGTGTTATATTTCAGCTTGTGCCAGTGTGCACTGGAATGCCATTTTCTCAGCATGCGCAAAATAAAAGGTCAGTGAGTTCCCAGACCAAAGAGACGACGGAGGTCTGTCATTTTTCTCCTGTGAATATTAGCATCTTTGAGAGCGCTGTATAAATAAAATGTATTATTATTATTATTATTATTATTATTATTATTATGATTATTATTATATGAGAAGGTGCTAGCTAACCACTTTAGTGACTGTGATAATGATAGACTGCTGCAGAAATGTCTAACGCTATAAAGGTTACCAGCTCACCATGTAAGTCTGCCTCTCAGCATATACCATAAATTAAAAAAATTTCTAAGGAAATGTCTCCGTTAATTCTATCTGGAATTAATAATACCTTCAAAGACTTTTACTCTTACTTATGTCAGTCAGAAAGTCCACCCAATAACACAGACATGGAAAAGTTCCTTTAGGGTCTTACATTCCCTAAATATTAATAATGACCAAGAACGGAAACTAGACCAGCCATCAAATGTATGCAAGATACTGGGACCAATTAAAGCTATGCAAAGCGGTAGAGCACCTGGGCAAGAAGGTTTCCCAGGATTTTTTTCAAGCATTTCAGATAAACTATTATCACTTTTACTTAATATGTTTAATGACTCTTTAACCTCTCCGAGGTTCCCTGCCACAAACCCTTACAAATGCATCTATTACTCTATTGTTAAAACCTTGAAAGGATGCAAATGAATGTAAAGCTTATCGACCAATATCTCTCCTTATGTAGACTATAAAATACTGGCAAAGGTCCTAGCTATGCGTCTTGACACAGTTATTCATCAGATAATATCTGATGACCAAACTGGTTCCATAAGGGATCGCCATTCCTTAGTAATATCCGTCACCCGTTGAATGTTATCTACTCCCCTGTATCTGGAGAGGTTCCAGAGATGGTTATCTCGCTAAAAGGCATTTGACGGGGTGGAATAGCCATACCTATTTAGGATTTTGGACAAGTTTGGCTTTGGTCCTAAATTTGTGTCATGGGTAAAACTTCTTTACTTCTAACCTAGTGCCTCATTAGCAATAGATCAAACTCAGAATACTTTTAATTTATACAGAGGAACCCGTCAAGGCTGTCCTTTAAGCCCCTTATTATGTGCCTTAGCTACTGAACCGTTATCCATTGGTCTTAAAGCATCCCCTACCATTAAAGGAACTCACAGATGCTGACGATAAATTAATTACATTTCTGGACCAGTGATATCTGTTCCTGCATTAATGGGAACCCTTCAGCAATTCGGGACATTCTCAGTATATAAGTTACATTTTTCCAAAGGCAAATGTTTTCTTTTAAACAATTTGGCAACAACTCAGAAAATGCAACTGCTTTTTTCACAAGTGGAATTCTGAATTTAATTACCTAGGTAAATATATAACTCATAAACTGGAAAGCTTGTTTGATATATTTTTTTTTTACATTGTTTAATAAGATGAAGACAGACTTTGATAGGTGGAAAACCATCATTGTTTCATTACCAGGCAGAGTTAACTCTATTAAGATGAACGTTTTACTACGTTTCTTATGTTTGTTTCAATGTCTGCCTGTGTAATTGTCTAAGCTCTTTTTTTACTGCTTTAGATAAACGTATAACAGCTATTTTATCGGGTGATAAACAACCAAGGATAAGTAAAGTAATGCTTCAAAATCACCAATCTAAAGGTGGAACCTCTCCCCTCTTCTTACCTTCTAGTGTTGGTGACTTCTAACCATGTAGTAATGATAACATTAAAGATTCTGGCACAGTTTCGTTCAGCACTTGATTCACAAATTTATCTGCCCTTACTCCTATTCATGATAATCACCTTTTCCATGACCCAGACTAGATTCTGCATTCTCTATATGGCTAAAAACAACATTGGTCATTCATACATTGGTGGGGTTTTTGGAAGTTCTGGGGATATATTTGAGAGATATAACATCCCTCAATCCCACCTGTTCCGCTATTTCTAAATACAACATTTTGCTAAATCCTACAACCCCAATTTTCCTAATTTAAACAAATGGAAAATAACATGTACAGTGTATGACTGAAATCTCTGTGTTTTTGAGAATAAACATAATATACTGAAAACAAAAAAAGAATACAGCAATTCAAAACAGATGACAGACAGCCAAAACAAAAACTTAATGGAACACATTAAACATGGACAAGGGACAATAGAAACACAATACAAATCCAATATAGATACAGCTTTTGCACTCATCAGTTAGAGTTTTTCGTCAGAGTTTTCAACTATCCCAGAAAGACAAAATGATTAAGATGAAGTGTGCCATGAAGGTTATTCCATTACCAGGGCACACAATAGGAGAAAGCTGCTCAACCAAGCTCTGAACAAATCCTTGGAGGAATATATTTCTTAAGCAATGTTTGTAGAACATTATCATAATTTATGCCAAAACATCAACATAGTTTGCAAAGGATAATATTTCTTAAAGTCTGTCTGAACTGTTTCTCCTCCTTACTCCAGCTGAGACATTCGAGCCCTGCAGTCATCCAGGAACCCCCACCTATGGGATCCCCAGCTCCGCCAAGCTCCACTTCCAGGCTGGAGAGACCCTGCACTATGCCTGTCTGAGTGGCCACCAGCTGCTGGGTGAGCCTGTTCTCCACTGTGTACCTGGACACCCATCCCAGTGGAGTGGGCTGCCACCTGTCTGCAAGGGTAAGAAACTGAAGCCTTAAGCCCCCACACACACAAATATATTCATACATTTAACATGATTTAAAGGATGAAACACATTAAAATACATAAAATAACTACATAAAAATACAAGTACATAAATATGCCACAAAAGTAACACTTTAAAATGACCGTTTTATTTTATTTATTTATTTAAAAAAGAATTACAGTTAATTAAACTATTAACAATAAAGGTTATAAAGGTAAAGGTTTGTCAATAACTATCAATATCAGTTGCAACTTTATAATGGCCATTCAAATAATGTTTATAGATGTTTATAGAACTACACAGTATTTATTAACCATTTAGAAAGTATTATAAACAAAAATGTATGTAAAACTGAAACATGTTCAGCTGCCTATGATACAGCACATAGAATTACCATGACCTGGTGACTTAGATTTTTCATCAACATATTAAAATGACCTTCTCAGGGGAAAACCTGACCCTAAACCACATAAAGTCAGAAAGATAGTTTACAAAGTTTAAATTTATAGAAAAATCAGTGCTATTCAAATTTCAATGTTGAGATTTTAGCTTCAGTTATAAAGTATTTTAACCAATATAGTATGTCAAAACAAATCAATTTCATTTATATAGCCCAAAATCACAATCACATTGCCTAAATGGGCTTTACAATCTGTGCAGTGAACAACATCCTCTGTGCTTAGACCCTCGATTAGAATGAGGAAAAACTTCACATGTTGATGGAAAAGAAAAAACGTTGGAACAAACGTCAGGAATAGTGGTGCCCGAGCCACACAACATCCTCTCAACCATGGTGACCTGGAAGAGGGTAAGGCACACAAGATAGTTAGTAATGGACAGAGAGATCAGAGTGAAGAGGCTCAAACTTTACAGAAATAAAGATATAAGGAGATAGTGAAACAGAGGGGAGCAATAATATAGTGGAGCCCAGGGTATGATGATCCAGATCCATCAATCGTGAGGCAGCAGGAGCCAGGAGAGGTAGATGGACACAGAGGCTCATGGTCCATCAGAAGGGAGCCTGAATGAAAAGAGAGGAGGGGGAGGAGGAGGAAGAAGAGGAGCAGGAGGAGCAGGAAGGCAGGCAGGGTCAGCAACAGAAAATCAGTGTGGAGCACAGTGCTGGAGGGTCTTGAATGGTGGTGAAGAAGAATCAATGAGGTCAGTGAGGCTGGGGTATATATACTAGGTTACTGGTGATCAGGAGCAGCTGTGAAAACAAGTTAGAGGAGATGGCTTGATTCCATTTACATTTTAGGGCATTTAGCAGACACTCTTGTCCAGAGTGACTGGCAGTAATTCATAGGGGCAATGGCTGCCATGCAAAGTATGGAGGACCAAACCTGACATAAGTATAAATAAATAAATAAATAAATGCATAAATGCATAAATAAATACATAAATAAATGCATAAATAAATACATAAATAAATAAATAAATGCTGAAATAAATGTATAAATAAATAAATGCATAAATAAATACATGCATAAATAAATGAATAAATACATAAATGCTGAAATAAATGTATAAATAAATAAATAAAAGTATAAATAAAAGAATAAATGCTTTTTATTTATTTATACATTTCTGTTCACCTACATTTATTTATTTCTGTATTTCTGTTCACCTACATATATTTATTTCTGTATTTCTGTGTCCATATGTAAATGAGGAGGTAGGAGGTCCTAACCTCAGTCAAGAGCATGATTGGTCAAATCGGAGAGCCAGACAAAAGCAAACGATTCCTGATCTCAAGCCTCCCTCTCTGTAACATTGTAAACAGCTCCAGTTAGCTTAATGGCCTCGACCAGTGTGACAGGTTAACTGGCGTTCATTTTAACTTGCGAGGGTCCCAGATGTGCTGGTGGTGTGGTTTGAGAATCCTGTCTGGAGAGCCATGTCCACTAACCAGGAAAAACATTCTGCTCATCGCTCCAAGTCATGTATATGTGTATTCGTTTTGACGTGGCTTGAACACTTCTATCCACACGGAGAAGCCGGGGCTGCGACTTGCAAACCACTGCTAGACGAGCGCTACAGAGCACAAATCGTCCAAAAGTGCATGTTGTCGGTCTCATATCTTTGTCTTGAATCTCTGTACTCTTAAACAACTCATGTGTGGAACAGTATTAAGCATTTGTTCACGCCGAGCGGCTCGAGAGCGGCGTGGACACCGCTGTTAGCAGTTAGCTGCTAGTTAGCTTTTAGCTGCTCGCTGTAGCGCTAAAAGCGTAGCGTCCAGGTTAACTGTTGAGACATGTTACCACCGAGAGTGAGATACATGTCTGGGCTTTCCTATGAACCATTGTCGCTACTGGTGTTTGTATCACAGGTTGATCTGGACGTCTCACGATTTGCCACAGCTGATTGACCTCACGCTGAGCTCGGGCTGGATGTCAAAGTACTCTGCAGACTGTTTGACCAGCAGGCTGTATGACAGTGTACAGTTTTCACACTGACTTAGCTTCAGCTTAATAACGATGTATGCGGCTCGGAACGATGGCTTTAAGCGACCATTTGAACAGTGCGGAATGAAAAATACCTGATGGTAACCTGTGTCACAAGGTAGCCTGGACGCTGCGCTACAGCGAGCAGCTAACAGCTAACATAAGAGCTAAAAGGGGTCTCCACTCCGCTCTCGAGCCGCTCGGCGTGAACAAATGCCTCAGCCTGTTCCACCCATGAGTTATTTGAGAGTACCGACATTCACGACAAAGATATGAGACCGACAACATGCACTTTTGGACGATCTGTGCTCTGTAAGCGCTCGTCTAGATACACATATACATGACTTGGAGCGATGAGCAGAATGTTTTTCCTGGTTAGCGGACATGGCTGAGGATCCCTCTCTCTCCAGACGGGATTCTCAAACCACACCACCAGCACACCTGGGACCCTCGCAAGTTAAAATGAACGCCAGTCAAATTCATAACTATACCATAGCTACATGAACAAATGTTAACAACTGCAGCTAACAGTTAGCTGAGCGGGCTTGCTGGTAGCCAGCAACATTCCTGTACAGTGTACAGGAATCAGCGCTGCTAGTAAGGCAGAAGTAGTAGACCCTCATCGAGCACACTCCTGTAACCAATCATGCTCTTGACTGAGGTTAGGACCTCCTACCTCCTCATTTACATATGGACACAGAAATACAGAAATAAATATATGTAGGTGAACAGAAATACAGAAATACAGAAATAAATAAATGTAGGTGAACAGAAATACAGAAATAAATAAATGTAGGTGAACAGAAATGTATAAATAAATAAAAAGCATTTATTCTTTTATTTATACTTTTATTTATTTATCTATACATTTATTGCAGCATTTATTTATTTATTCATTTATTTATGCATGTATTTATTTATGCATTTATTTATTTATACATTTATTTCAGCATTTATTTATTTATTTATGCATTTATGCATTTATTTATGTATTTATTTATGCATTTATTTATTTATTTATGCATTTATACTTATGTCAGGTTTGGTCCTCCATAGAAAAGTGCCGACCAGCACATCAGGAGCAGTTGGGGTACAGTATTTTGCCCAAGGACACTTAGGCAAAATACAGTTTGAAAGACAATTTTAGCAAAAGAAACAAGCTATACAAAGAAGACCATTAATGTTTCAAAAGGACATGAAAAACACATCAGTCAAATTAAAAGCAGGAGAGGGAAAAGGCTTTGGATTTTGCTGTCCTGGCAGTTTGATGAACATTGTTCTAGTCCAGAGGCTTAAATAACAAAAGAGTGGCCTTTAGTTTGAGCCTGCACCCTGATCACAGTACCTAAGTGAGACGGGGTGCTGTAAGGACACATTAAACAGCCAGGCTGGAGGAAACGTTGCTCAGGGTGCTGGTGAAAATATGTCTTTGTAATTCCTACAGTCCAACAGCTGTCAGCTTGCAAAGTGCAGTCACGATTAAGACATTAATACAATTTGATATTCACCTGGTTTACTGAAAAAAAACACAAAAATGCACAATACTTAGTTTTACATTTTGCTTCATCCAGGTTATAAATGAGTCTAGGACATTAAGTTTGGTGAATGTTCATCAGTACAAACAGTCTAGATAGAATAGGCTCTAAAATAAATATTTGTAACAAAGCAATATTTACTTACTTTCTATTTATGTTTGTTGTGTTTTTTTTTGTTAGTTTTTTTTACTTCTGTAAGCTCTTTTCCTTTATGTTTATGTGACATTGCTCCTGTGTTCTCCACAGCGCAACCAGCGGACTTTGATGAGCACAGATTAGATGGTAAGTTTTGCAATTAACTTAATTCTACCTGCGCACCAGGAGTCTGCTTTACATAGAACATGGTGCGAACAATATTTTTCTATTGTAGCTGAAAGAGAACCTCAATTAAGAGTCCGAAACACATCAGGGTATGAACAATTACAAAAATCTATTAATTATTGTGCCCATTTCAAGGCAGCTGATTGGTTAATGAGCCATGGTACACACATAGGGAAGACTAGTATTCTAAACGACAGAAATATTAATATTGTCCCCTCTCTTTCTCCAATAGTGTCTACAGCAGACCTAAGAATGGAGGGGGCCCAAGTAGCATTTGCTATCTTCATCCCCATCATTCTCCTCCTCATCATCATCATTGGGATCTACCTCTGCTTCTCAAAGTAGGTTCAATGGCCAGTGCCGAGCAGGAAAAATGGAAATTTTCATATAAATGGAATTTAATCTCAGCTCCTCTGTCACTGATATAATACAATAAGTCATGATTTTATCAACCATGTTATGATGTCTACAGATGCCTTTAGGCAGAAGATAACTTTATTTATTCCCTGGGGGAAATGACACAGCAACAGTATACAAACAAATCATTTTATTACAATATTAGTGCAAAAAGAATGTCAAACAAAATATGTAATCAAAACAGAAGAATAAAAGTATGCACATTTAATTCAAAGTTTAACTTTAAAAGTAAGAAAAAATATTATTATAATAAGCAACTCTTTGCTAATATGTCAGCAGAAGAATTTTAAGTGGTCATAACAGCAACACGTTCTCACTCCCAACTCATCAGATACAGCAGCTTGCTCAGTGGCCTTGAATTTCAAAGTATGGCACTCCATCTCCCCCTTTAGTGTCTGACAAACACTTCACTTATTATGACATGTCTTTTTTTGTGTTATTAAGGTTGTGAAACAGTCATTGTTTGGTTAGGTTTGGGCAAAAAATCTCCTTGGTTAGGTTGAGGAAAAGATCTTACTTTGTTTTAAAATAACATTCACGTAACTTACGTAAAGTAAGAAGTGTGAGTCATATCATGTAATGTTACAGTAGTGCAACAGTATATGCATCATACATGTTTTCAGATGTTGCTAGTACAAGTGTCATCTCAAATGATAACTAGAAGACCTGCATTTAAAAAAATGTTGGATTGCAGCACAAAACAAACAAAACAATAAACAATAATTGTTCAACTTTTGGGTGGGCTCATCTTAAGGTGGTCTGTGCCAAAATGTGGTATTTATTTCTTCTACTCCCTACAGTTCCTGAGTTATAATACAAAATGTATCATGCTTAGTAAATGACCACCTGATGACCTATTTGAGTTCATGCTGTAGAATGTATATCTCCATAGGGTACCTGTGTGCTCAGTATGATTACTTTGGCATGTTTACTTTATGAGATACTGATGCATATATATTTATTTATCATCATTATTTTTTAGGATATTTTTCAGACGCTTTTGTACAAAGCCACTTGCAGTAATTCTTACATACATTCATACACTGATGGTGGCTGCCAAGCAAGGTGCCGACCAGCACATCAGGAGCCGTTTGCGGTTCAGTATCTTGCCCAAGGACACTTCAGCATGCAAATGGCCGGTGAAAATATTCCCTCAAATTAATGATTAATTCTCACTCCATCTGTTCAGAGCGTCAGGAGTATTCTGCATCAGCCATCCAAACCATTATTGGTCATTTTGGCAAATAAATTACAAGTGAGGACGAGTCGGCAACAACTACAGCCCCGCTCATCTGCCACTTGTGCGCAACGAGACGCCATGGCTGTAATGACAGCGCTTTGCAGTTATGGAGGCCAGCCTGCGAAGTTCTCATCAGAGATTTCAGCGAAATCTACCCTGAGTGGACAAAACTGGCCAAGATAGCCTGCATGATCTCCGTCTCCAGTGTGCAGAACCGCATCAAAACAGCACAGCGAAGTCACCTGGGGGAGAACAAGGTGACAAGACTGATGCACATTGCACGTTGCGGAGAGACACTGCACACTTTTGATTTTACTTCAACTGCTGCACACTTCACTGCAGCGAAAATGCGTAAAAAGTAAAAAAACAAAACAAAAAAAAAAAGCCTGACACATGTCAAGGGATTTTGTTTATATTGAGTTTTTATTGCATATGTATTTCAAAAGCATATCGCAAACTGCCTTTTTTTAATTCAAGTTGCACACTGCATTATTAAAATGGTATGAGCCAGTCCAGATGTGTTTTTTTAGGGCTGTCAAATGATGAATTTTTTTTATCACGATTGATCGCATTTTGTCCATAGCTAACTCGCGATTAATCACAAATTAATCGCAATTTTTTTGGCAGATTTTTTTCTGTTCTAAATATACCTTAATGTATTTTTTTATGTTCTTAATACTTTTAACAACATAATGTGATGGGAAAAACAGTGTTTCCTCATGTTAATTAGGCTGCTGGCTCTTATTTTATTATTTCATCTTATTCTACTGCCTCTAGTGTCTCCTCAGTGAAATATATCAATGATAGCGTTTCCTCAGTTCCGCAATACCTGTTGTTAATGCCTTGTTTTATTTATTACCCTTTATTCATTTATTATTACTCCCTCTTTTACTTCACTTACTGTGTTTAAGTAGCTGGATACGTGTGTGTGTGTGTGTGTGTGTAGGTGGGAGTATGTGTTTGCGTATGTATGTGGGGGGGCATTGAAATTGTTACTGTTTTAATTCTGTAAAGCACTTTGTGCTACATTACGATGTATGAAAAGTGCTCTATAAATAAAGTCTGATTGATTGATTGATTAAACACACCCTGGTGTTCAGGCCAACTCCTCTGCCCAACCCCTTCCTGATTAGTCTGAGGGCATTTAAGGCACCTGTGGCCTCACTGCTGTCTTTGTCTCTCCCTGGTTATTGTGTGGGCTCCTCTCTGTCTGAGCAGCTCTCTCCCTCCTGCCTGGTCGTACTGGTGTCCGCATCAACTAGTGAATGAAGTTCGCCTGCAATGTTGTGGACGCCTGTACACCTTTTTATAAAGGTCATTATCAGCTGCTGTTTTGCTTTACTTTAGTTTTGCCTTCATTGATTTGTTTTTGTTGTACATTTTAGGCTGGACCAACTGGTTTGTTTTTAATTGTTTGTAGTAATATTTATTTTGCCCTTTTTTTCTTTTTAGTGGCATTAGTCGGCTTATAGAGGAGGATAGGCACATTAGAGTGGTTCCCTGACTGTTTGTAGTGTTAAAGTTCACCGGGACACAGTTTGCAGTGATGCACAGTTTGGATTGATTGCCGACTGCAGTGAGCATGCGTGGTGGGCAGTGTTGGGAAGATTACTTTGGAAATGTAATTGGTTACAATTACAAGTTACCCTGTTGAAAATGTAATAGTAGTGTAACTATTTCAATTACTTTCTCAAAGTAATGTAACTAATTACATTTGATTACATTTTGATTACTTTTCTTAATTTAGAATTTTCACATCTTAAGACCTATAGTGTGATAAACCTTTCAGTTCAAAGGTTGAACCATATATTATGAGTCTGACCTTCGGCCTGTACTGAAGGAGGCTCACTTCCTCGCTAAATGGAGCGACAACGGGCTGATTTCAGCCAAGAGGAGCAGGTTGTTTTAATGGAGAGAGTATGAGCGATACAAAAAAGCCTGATCACAGCCTGAAGCAACAGTGTTGCTGCAAATATGACAAGAGGAGGCTGATTTTAATTTCTGACAGCTCTACACTGAGCTGCTTTTAAATATGAAGCTTTAGAGCAACAACAACTGTTGTTTTAAACTGTGTTTTAGATTGTTTTCATATATTTCACTGATCGCAATTATAAAATGCCAGTGTGTGTTTTATTGAAAGCGAGGCTGGGTGTGCATATGAAAATAGGTTACAGTGGGTTTTTTAGGTGCTGTAGCTACAAGCAAATCTCATGTTGTCTCTGTACAAAGACCTTTTTAAATGTGAGAAAACACAGTAGCCCTACTCAAGATTTACTGCGTTTGGGCAACACAGAACAGGCGAAACTATTCATTTATTCATGGCCACAACATCTATCTGAACAAGGATGCTGCTCCTTCTGCCGGTTTTGGGGGTTTCTACAATGGAAGATGGTTTGCAGCAGAATGGCCCACAAAGCTCGCAAATAAATGCCAAAAGTTCAGCAGCTTGGCACCTCACACAGATACCTTCCTTATGCCGGTTCCTCCATATTCGGCACTGACATTCAACTTGTAAATCCTGCGCTAATACCCCTGATAGGCGACTTCCAGAGCTGCATCATCAACAGCCTATCACCTTCAACCCTCTCTTCCTACTGGACAGCTTGGAAAAGCTTCACGACCCATATGACATAACCTTTCTGTCGTCTAATCACCTTGACTTCTTTCATTACTTACGCTCATTCCATCATGGTAATTAAAACACACACACCATCAATGCTTACCTTAGCGGTATCAGCTTATTTTCCAAGCCAATAACCTGCAGTTCGATAACTTCCCTTTTTAAAGGACTCCTATGTCAAAAACCAGCTTAAAGCCCTCGCCGTCTTCCTCTTACTGCCGACTTGATGTTAATCTGCCTCCTAACCATCCGTTCCGGGTACGTTGCCCAAACCCTGGAAGCCATGTGCTTGCTTGCCTTTTCGGTTACCTCAGATGCTCCGAATTCAACACCCAACCATTCATCCCGTCTTCTACTCCAAGGTCTAATCACCACTGAGTTCTTTTGAAACCCTTGCTAACTTCTTGCAATTCCACAAATCTCGGAGCATAACCATGATGGATACTCTCTTCATCTCCGAATCTGGACAAGTGGCTACTCGAATCTGGTTCCACCATTACTTTCGCCACATGCTCTCATTGTCTGGAATTTTACCTGTCAACTACTCTGGACACTCCTTCAGGATCGAAGCTGCAACTTCATCCCCCGTAATGGCATCCCAGAACACTTCATATGACTCATAGACCGCTGGACTTCTCAAACGTATCACCCACAATGCTAGGAGGGTGTCAACATGACTTTTGTAACAGAGTCCTAATCCATGGGGAAAAAATCAAAAGAAGCTGGCAGATGTACTCAAACAGAAATGATAGCTTGCACTGCTTCTGCTGCTAAATGTTTCCTTCAAAAGAATACAGACTTAATAAGGAAGGACTAAAGGACTGGAAAAATACAAACCACTTGCTGAAGGTTCATGAAGATGGCCAGGAGCACAATACCCACATGGCAACATGGAAGGAGTCGGAGGTCGTTTTGCAAAGCAGCTGACATTTGATAAGTGAGAGATGGCACTCTGAGGCTGAGGGATAATATGTTTGCACAATGCCTTATTTATATTGTATTTGATCACTTGTTTCTTTCTTCAGTTTTGTATTTGGTGTGATATTTTTGACTTACAAGAAATAAAATCTGAATACATACATGCAGTTTCTGTGTGAGTGTATGAAAATGTATTGTGAAATTGACTGTGATGCAAGAGGGCGCTGGCTAAGATCTTGCCTAGGGCACCAAATTACTCAGGTGAAGCATCACAGGTAAAGTCAATAATGTGTATATCCAATATTTATTTCATAAAATTGTACTATTTAAAATAATATACAGTTTATGGACTTCCAGACTTACTGCTTTAGCTTGCAAGCTAAATTGACATCTGTCTGAAATCTGTCTATCGTATAAGTCCAGTTTCTTTTCCTCTTTGGTAACCCTCCTCTCAGTCATGTGCATTTGTCTACAATGAATCTGGCGGGAAATCAATCAGTGGATCGATGGATTATCATACACACATTATGACGTGTATATTTGTGTAGTCCTATCTGTCATAAACAAGAGATTACGGGTTACAGAGCACGTTTGTGTTGCGGTGCCACAGAGACGAGAGCTGGGGCACCGGGTCGGTGGCTCCATTCTCCATGTTACAAGTTACAATTAATTTATTTAACCAGCACTATTACTCTGAAGCTGTTTAATTAAGGTAAAAATTAACCATAAGGCAAATATCCTGCATAGTTAATTTTAAGCCTCTTTCCATCTGTGCTCCTCTGATCAGAACGGCGTCCATAGCAACGGTCTAATACAGAAATTGACACAATTTTAAATCAATGAAAGTCATATTTTGATCAACATTATGTCTCAAATTAGTTATTTCATATTTTGCAGGTCAGTGCTAACAGTGCACAAGCCAACTTCTAATGTTCGTAATACTAGCACTAACTTAGCGTCACAGGCATGTCGTTAGCAAGCAAGCTAAAGCAGTAAGTCTGTAAGTCAATGATCTGTCTATTATTTTAAATAGTACAACTTTATGAAATAGATATTGGATATACACGTTATTGACTGTACCTGTGATGCTTCACTTGAGCTGGCAGCTTCACCCGGTCCACTGCTGTCAGCCATCTTTGGCTTTGGCGCATGCGCGTTTGGAGTAATCCGGGTTCGATTATTTTTCCCTGTGACCTACGTGACGTCATTTCAACACTTTTCTACTCGTACCCAAAAACTTGAATTCGCATTCACAGTATAGACTTCGTAGTCGTAGAAATTAGAGTTGTTCTCACAAGATCCCTGCTGACGATGCGGAAGGGTTCCAACAATGTGGATGCTTAGAGGAGTTCCATCGTGGAAGAAGATCTGCATCATCATAGTTAGTGTAGTTCCTAGTTGTAGCTCGTGGCAAAGCATCTTTGATGTTTGCTTCACCTTACTGTCGAGACCATGGGGAGAGGCCCATTGGCGGTGGGGGAAGACCCATGACATCCGTGAAAGAGTGGACGACAGCCCAGAAAGATAGTGTCAGGGCTAGCACCCCGAAACACTGCACAAATGCTACGAGTTCTGAACAAAGAGAATACCCCCAGGCGGACCGAGGAGGGGGGGAGGATAATCTGCCATCGGACGGATTTTTGGTTACAGACCCGGACAATGGAAAAAGGACTACGAGAACGGATGAGGAAAGACAGAAGGCCGAAGCCAAAAGAAGATGCAACATCTGCGGAGGGCTTTTCAAGAACGAGCGTGGCGTCAAAATCCACCAAGGCAAGTCCAAGTGCAAAGAGCAGCGCCAGCAACGCAGAGCACCTGAGCTTACGCAGAGTAACCTCTCTGAGTTTGTCAGGGATGTTCGTCAGTCGGTGGAGGAGGACCAGGGCCAGGAGGCAAACCACAGCGCCCCAGACCTCCCTGCTCAACCTGCTCAGAGCATAGGAGGCATCAGCGAACCAGAAAGTCCAAAAGACTTTGCGAGGAAACCACGCTTGAACTTACCACCAACAGCAGACCGCAGATGGGCTCAACTGGACAACGATCTGAATACCATCCCGGAAGACACCTTGAAAGGAGATGCAGCCAAGAAGATCAAGACTATGGTCAGTCTTGTGTATCAGGCGTGCTACGACACCTTTGGCGCCAAAGAAGGCAAGAAACCTAGGCCACCAGTAGGGCCAAGCAGGAGACAGCGGCAGATCAAAGAGTTGCGTGGAAAATTGCAGACGCTCAAGAAAAGATGGCGGGAAGCAAGTGGCGATGAAAGAGAGGCCCTGGATGAAATCAGCACAGAGACGCGGAAAAGGCTAATCCAGCTTCGGAGAGCTGAGACCGCACGGGAGAAGCAGAAGGAGAAGCGCCGTAAGAGGAAAGCCTTCTTCAACAATCCTTTCCAGTTCACAGCAGACCTACTAGGAAAGCCCAAGGGTGGGACCCTGTCTTGTTCAAAGAAGGAAATGGAGAACAGTGTGGCTGCTGCCCATGGCAACTCCTCCCGAGGCATTCCCCTGGGTGAATGCCCTTTCCAACTGCCGACTCTATCACCACACACCCCTTTTAACATGGCAGACTTTACCATGGATGAAGTGAGGGCAGTGGTGACAAAAGCACGGGCGGCATCAGCCGCAGGACCATCAGGCACCACCTATAAGATCTACAAATGCTGCCCACTTCTCCTGAAGAGGCTCTTGAAGCTCTTATCGACACTGTGGAAGAAGAAGCTGGAACCCGGGCTCTGGACTCTTGCTGAGGGCTGCTTCATGCCAAAAGAGCTCAATTCCACAAGACTCAACCAGTTCCGGGAGATCTCCCTCCTGGATGTAGAGGGGAAAATCTTTTGGTCCATCATCGCCAAAAGACTAACAACATACCTGCTCACCAATGAGTTCATCAATCCCATTGTCCAAAAAGGAGGAGTGCCAGGATATTCTGGCTGCCTAGAAGCATACAGCAGTGATTAGCCAGCTCATCAATGAAGCCAAGAGACATAACAACACCCTCTCTGTCGTTTGGCTGGATCTTGCCAAAGCCTATCCAAGCGTCCCTCACCAGCTGATCCGAAAGGCATTGGATCAATACCAAGTTCCATCAGAGGTAATCGAGCTTGTGATGGCACACATGGGAGCTTTGCGGATGAGATTCACCGCGGAACGTGTCACCACCAAATGGCAAAGGCTTGAGAAGGGCATCATGGCTGGATGCACAATTTCCGTGGCCCTGTTCATAGCAGCGATGAATCTGTTGCTAAAGGCAGGAGCAATGCAGTACAGAGGCCCGAAAGCGGACGACGACACAAGACACCCCGCCTGTCGAACTTTTATGGACGACGTGACCATAATGACTCCATGTATCCAGGGTACACAGTGGATCCTGAGCACACTGGAAAAGATGGCGACATGGTCACGCCTGCAGTTCAAACCGGAAAAGTCAAGGAGCCTCAGTATCTTGAAGGGAAAGCTAACGGGAAACACCAAGGCGCGGAGATCCCCACAATTCAAGACCAAAGGATCCAATGCCTTGGAAAGCAATACGATAGCTCCCTAAATGACAGCGACAACCTTGCTAGCACCAAAGCCCAGCTGAACACCTGGCTCAAGGCAGTCGAACACAACCAACTGCTCGGAAGGTTTAAAGTCTGGTGCTTTCAGTATGGCATCATACCACGGCTGCAATGGCCCTTCCTACTTTATGAATTTCCCATGTCCCAAGTGGAAGGAATGAAAAGACTGTGCAGCAAGTTCTTGCGGAAATGGCTGGGAGTCCCCCCATCCTTCAGCACAATCAACCTGTACAGCAAGACCTCGAAGCATTCCTTTGCCAGTCTCATCGGTGGTGGAGGAGTTCAAAGCCAACAAGGCAAGGGCAGTCAGTACACTAATTTCGTCTGAGAACGGGAAAGTAAGACACCCAAGCAAGACCATCAAATGCGGCAGAAAGTGGAAGCCCCAACAAGCCGTAGGGGAAGCAGAATCTTCCTGGAGGCACCAGGAAATCATGGGCGTGGTATGTAAGGGACGACTGGGCCTGGGACACTACAGTGAGAAGAGGTGGAGCAGGACTGATGCCAGAGCCAAAAGAGGCCTTGTGGTGCAGAGAGTCCGAGAGGCAGTAGAGGAGGAGCGCCAGGTGAAAGCTATTGGACTCGCCTCCCAGGGCCAATGGATGCAGTGGGACGAGGCACAGGAGCGACTGCTGTCTTGGAAGGAGTTGTGGCAGACAGACCAAGGAAAGTTGAGCTTTCTCTTGCGTTCTGTGGCTGACCTGCTGCCAACCCCAAGAAACTTGAAGATCTGGGGCAAAGAGGAAGATCCATCTTGCAAGCAGTGTGACGCAGCCTTATGCACATTGAACCACATCCTGACCGGCTGTCCAAAGGCATTGGCAGAAGGGCGGTATAGATGGAGGCATGACAAGGTCCTCACGGAAATCGCTAAATGGGTGGAACAGCAGCGAGTCAAGGCCAACAACATGCAAGTCCAACATTGTGATTTTATGCTTTTATCCTATGTAAGGTGACCTTGGGTGACTTGAAAGGCGCCATCAAACAAATAAAATTTATTATTATTATCATTATTATTACAAAGCCATAACCTTTGTGAGAGAAGGAGACAAAACTCGTAAGGCCGGCACAGTGGCCAAGATCCCACCCTTTAGCTTGCAAGGAGCCTCAGACTGGGAGTTGAGAGTGGACCTGCAGAGGAAACTTGTCTTCCCACAGGATGTGGCAGTGACCTCCCTTCGACCAGATATGGTCTTGTTATCCAGGAGCACAAAAACCATCATTGTTGCCGAGCTCACGGTACCCTGGGAAGAGAGGCTGGCCACATCCCACCAACTGAAAAAAGCCAAATACCAGGACATGGTCGACGAAGCTGTTTTGAAGGGGTGGCATTCAACCAGCTACCCCATTGAAGTGGGCTGCCGTGGGTTTCCAGCAAAATCAGTGAGCTACTTCCTGCAGAGGGTGGGGCTGGAACCCAAGCAGTTGAAGAAAGACACCAGGGACATAGCCACAGCAGCCGAGTTCAGCTCAAGATGGCTGTGGCTGAAGAGAGCCCACAGTTGGAACCCTTCTGCAGGTAAAGGCTAGTCAGTCTTTGCTGCCCAACTCAGGCGAGGTGTTCAGGTTAAGGGGCGAAACACCGGAGACCCTGAGATCCCTGCTGACGATGCGGAAGGGTTCCAACAATGTGGATGCTTAGAGGAGTTCCATCGTGGAAGAAGATCTGCATCATCATAGTTAGTGTAGTTCCTAGTTGTAGCTTGTGGCAAAGCATCTTTGATGTCTGCTTCACCCTCACAGCTTTTAGATTCATACTCGCATAAAAACAATCCGAACCCAAACAATTTCTCAGACTCGCGTATATGACAGTAGAATTTTATGTACAACAATTGTATTGATATACAAATGTTTAACATTACGAATAGGAATGGTTAGAATCATGCACATGTCTTTTTGATAGCTATCTTAATTCCATAGTGTTCAGGGTGATAGTTTTCTGCCACACATAGCATTAGGCCAAAAACATCAATTTTGGTCTCATCTGACCAGAGCACCTTCCTTCATGTGTTTGTTGTGCCCCCCACATGGCATGTTGCAAACTGCATGGCTTTGTTTCAACAATGGCTCTCTTCTTGCCACTTTCAATAAAAGCCCGAGTTGTGGAGTGCATGACTAATAGCTGTCCTGTGGACAGATTCTCCCACCTGAGCTGGGGATCTCTGCAGCTCCTCCAGAGTTACCATGGGCCTCTTGGCTGCTTCTCTCATCAATGCTCTCCTTGCCCAGCCTGTCAGTTTAGGTGGACGGCCATGTCTTGGCAGGTTTGCAGTTGTGCCATACACTTTCCATTTTCAGGTGATGGATTGAACAGTGCTCTGTGAGATGTTCAAATCTTGGGATATTTTTTCATATCCTAACCATGCTTTAAACTTCTCCACAACTTTATCCCTGACCTGTCTGGTGTGTTCCTTGGGCTTCATAATGCTGTTTGTTCACTAATGTTCTCTATCAAACTTCTTAGGCCTTCACAGAACAGCTGTATTTACACTAAGATTAGATTACACACAGATGGACTCCATTTACTAATTAGGTGACTTCTGAAGGCAAGTGGTTGCACTGGATTTTATTTAAGGGTATCAGAGTAAAGGGGGGTGAATAGTTTTGCACACCACACTTTTCTGTTTTTTTTTTGTAAAAAAAAATAAAATAAAACCATGTATCATTTTCCGGCCACTTCACAATTATCCACCACCTAGAGTTGGTCTATCATATAAAATCCCAATAAAATACATTTACAATTGTGCTTAAAACATAACAAAATGTGGAAAAGTTCAAAGGGGGTGATAATTTTGCAAGGCGCTGTACCATACTAAGATGAGCCTGAACAAAACTTATGCATTTATTTTTTACCATTTGTCTGTAATTGGTTATCTAAGTTTGAGGGCAACACACTTTCTTCAGAAAATGCAGGTTTCCTAGTTTATCTCTTTTTACATGAATCTCTTTTCTATCTGTGCTCAGGGTTCAGAGGAAGCCATTACTGCTCTCCCTGTCCTCCAACTTACCATATGAAAACATCATTGGAGAGTCTACGTTTGACAACTCTGTTTGCAAGACAACGGTGAGTCAGCAAGCAAAAGACTGTGAAATGGTTGGTAGTCATTTGCATATATGTGTTTTTCATTGGGTCTGGTGTAGGTTCTTCTGTCTGCTGCAAGCTCTTGGAGAAGATGGCTCTATTAGTCAGGTTCACTATATACTTTTGTGGGAATTTTTGGGGGGATTTGTTAAACTATATATTTTTGGAAAGTTTATTGTATAAGGATTCAGAAAATCAATGTTTGAGTTTGCCCCGATGTCTATGTGGCGGCCATTTTAAATTTTTAAAAATGGCCACCGTAAAACTTTAATTTGTAATATCTCGGCTTCTGAATAAGCTGGAATGTTGATTTTAACTGCTAAACCCACATTTTCAGGGTCAGGGAATCCAAATGTGCTAGTTAGAAAGCTACAAAATGTTACCATATTAACCCATAGATGCATAAGTGGGTCAAAAATGACCCGGTGTGGTTGTTTTCTTGCAATATCGTTGTAATGAAAAGTTGTTCACATTTAATATTCCATGTTCCTCAAAAAAACATGGGTTTTTTTAATCATCCCATTGAAATACCCTGAACAAAAATATAAATGCAACACTTTTGTTTTTGCTCCCATTTTTCAAGAGCTGGACTCAAAGATCTAAAACGTTTTCTGTATACACACGCGTCATAGCCAGAGCATCCCAAACATGCTCAATGGGTGACATGTCCGGTGAGTATGCTGGCCATGCAGAACTGGGATGTTTTCAGCTTCCAGGAATTGTGTATAGATCCTTGCAACATGGGGCCGTTATCATGCTGCAACATGAGGTGATGGTCGTGGATGAATGGCACAACAATGGGCCTCAGGATCTCGTCACGGTATCTCTGTGCATTCAAAATGGCATCAATAAAATGCACCTGTGTTTGTTGTCCATAACATACACCTGCCCATACCATAACCCCACTGCCACCATGACCCACTCGATCCACAACGTTGACATCAGCAAACCACTCACCCACTCGACGCTACACACGCTGTCTGCCATCAGCCCTGAACAGTGAAAACCGTGATTCATCTGTGAAGAGAACAACTCTCCAACGTGCCAGCTGCCATCGAATGTGAGCATTTGCCCACTCAAGTCAGTTACGACGATGAACTGCAGTCAGGTCAAGACCCCGATGAGGACGACAAGCATGCAGATGAGCTTCCCTGAGACGGTTTCTGACAGTTTGTGCAGAAATTCTTTGGCTATGCAGCTGTCTGGGTGGCTGGTCTCAGATGATCTTGGAGGATCCACATGCTGGATGTGGAGATCCTGGGCTGGTGTGGTTACACATGGTCTGCGGTTGTGAGGCCGGTTGGATGTAGTGGCAAATTGTCAGAAACGCCTTTGGAGACAGCTTATGGTAGAGAAGTGAACATTCAATTCACGGGCAACAGCTCTGGTGGACATTCCTGCAGTCAGCATGCCAATTGCACGCTCCCTCAAAACTTGCGACATCTGTGGCATTGTGCTGTGTGATAAAACTGCACATTTCAGAGTGGCCTTTTATTGTGGCCAGCGTAAGGCCTTGTCCACACGTACCAAAACGATGATTTTTTTCTCTGTCTTTCCTTGGTATCGTTTCAAGAATATTTGCGTCCAGACGGATTCACTGAAAACGACTCAAAACGCTGTAGTTCATATTCAAGGTCTACAGGTGGCACTTGAAATTCACCCAAAACGGAGAAGAAGAGTTGGAGTGTGTGCATAAAGCTTGTGCGCAAACAGACAGTAGACGGTGAATTCCAACACAACAAGAAGAAGACGAAAATGGGGTTCAGAGGTCGAAGGGTGGGGCAATGGCGTCATCGTTTCGGAAAGTATGCAGATTCGCTGTCTACATGAGAACGCGAGGGCTGCGTTTTCGGATGATCGGCCAATGCGATGCAATATTTAATTACAGTAAAGAGCGTTTTCGTCTGGACGGCCCCATAGGCACACCTGTGCAATATTCATGCCATCTAATCAGCATCTTGATATGCCACACCTGTGAGGTGGGATGGATTATCTCGGCAAAGGAGAAGTGCTCACTAACACAGATTTAGACAGATTTGTGAACAATATTTGAGAGAAATTGATCTTTTGTGTATATAGAAAAAGTTGTAGATCTTTGAGTTCAGCTCATGAAAAATGGGGGCAAAAACAAAAGTGTTGCGTTTATATTTTTGTTCAGTGTATATCCACAATATGGGTAAAAGAAACTACACATCACAAGCAGTTTGTCAGATAACTCAGAGTTCCTTTTATTGAAGAGTTTTTTCTTTGAGTTTACAATTAGCTAATGTAAAACTTGGACGTTCTGGAACTATCGACATGCACATTTAGACCACAGTATGATGAAGCAACCTTTTTAATTAGACAGTGTCTATACATCATCATAATCATCGTCCCCGTCATGGTCATCATCATTGTCATCATCATCGTTCATCACTGGCTGCTGCACTGACACATGTCAGTACAGGCTAAGTCCTTAGCTCTGCAGGAGCACCTCCCAGAAGAGCTGTCAGATTTACACTTGCATTGGACAAATGGCCTTTGGGGCTGGGAGGACCTCTGTGGTCACTGGTTTGAGCATGCCATCCAAGTATTTGAAGTATCCTTTTTGCAGAGGATCCAGCTGTGGATCCTGCAGAGCAATGGCTGCCTGTGCCCATACTCTTGTTTGTACATGGACTCTCAAGATGTGCTACTTCAGATCTCAAAGTATTGGAGGGAGCTTGTCACTTTCTGCCCTATATTTGCGGAAGAGATGCCATCACAGTTGAGGGATTGCCTTGATGTTGATCCCCTTGGTGAGTAAGCTGCACATACACTAAATTTCCAGAGGTATTCACTCACCCATCCAAATAATTGAAATCAGGTGTTCCAATCACTTCCATGGCCACAGGTGTATAAAAGCAAGCACCTAGGCATGCAGACTGTTTCTACAAACAGTTGTGAAAGAATGTGTCACTCTCAGGAGCTCAGTGAATCCCAGCATGGGAGCATAAATATTCCACAGTCAACTGTCAGTGGTGTTATAATAAAGTGGAAGTGATTGGGAACGACAGCAACTCAGCCACTAAGTGGTAGGTCACGTAAACTGAAGGAGCGGGGTCAACGGATGCTGAGGCGCATAGTGCCCAGAGGTTGCTTTCTGCAACTTTCTGCAGAGTCAATCACTACAGACCTCCAAACTTCATGTGGCCTTCAGATTTGCTAAGAAGAATAGTGCGTAGGGAGCTTCATAGAATGGGTTTCCATGGCCGAACAGCTGCATCCAAGCCATACATCAACAAGTGCAATGCAAAGCGTCGGATGCAGTGGTGTAAAGCACGCCACCACTGAACTCTAGAGCAGTGGAGAGATGTACTCTGGAGTGATGAATCTCGCTTCTCCATCTGGCAATCTGATGGACGAGTCTGGGTTTGGCGGTTGCCAGGAGAACGGTACTTGTCTGACTGCATTGTGCCAAGTGTAAAGTTTGGTGGAGGGGGGATTATGGTGTGGGGTTGTTCTTCAGGAGCTGAGCTTGGCCCCTTAGTTCCAGTGAAAGGAACTCTGAATGCTTCAGCATACCAAGAGATGTTGGATAATTCCAGCTCCCAACTTTGTCGGAACAGTTTGGGATTGACCCTTCCTGTTCCAACATGACTGTGCACCAGTGCACAAAGCAGGTCCATAAAGACATGGAGGAGAGAGTTTGGTGTGGATGAACTTGACTGGCCTGCACAGAGTCCTGACCTCAACCCAACAGAACACCTTTGGGATGAATTAGAGCAGACGCTGAGAGCCAGGCCTTTCTGTCCAACATCAGTGTGTGACCTCACAAATGTGCTTCTGGAAGAATGGTCAAAAATTCCCATAAACACTCCCAAACCATGTGGAAAGCCTTCCCAGAAGAGTTGAAGCTGTTATAGCTGTCATGGAGTTATTCTGCCCAGCTCTGTCACAGCTGCTCGGAGCTGCTCAGAGCTGAATGTTTGGCGTGTTCCGATCATCGTGTGTGACTGGACATATACTTTTTATGCGCTTGGCTGACATCGGAGCAGTGAATTAAATATCTGAACAACAGAAACAACAGAGAGAGTGAGGAAAAGCTTCTGTCCGCGATACTTTTGTCAAGGAAGGATGGGAGAGGACGGGAAGCGTGACTCAGCGTTGTTCACTCCAAAACAAAACCCGAAGAAATGGGACCAAAAAAGATTCCCACAACTGAAGAAGTGCTATAGATAATCTTATGGAGTGTATCACTGTGGAAATGGATATTGAGAAATTGAAAAAAATGACTATAAGCTGTGTATATAGAACACCAGGATCATGCATTGATACCTTCAGGGAAAAGCTATTGGAATTGTATGCTGATACAAATAATAAGAAAATGCTTTTTGTTTGTGGAGATTTCAATATTGATCTGTTTAACCCATTTGAAAATAATTCAACTGCAGAATTCATAAACGCAATGTATACTATGAGTTTATATCCCTCAATCACTAGACCTACTAGAAATACAAAACATAGTGCTACACTAATTGTTGAATTGATAACATATTTACCAATGTAATTGACAGAAAAATAGTATATGGGCTACTTATAAATGATATAAGCGATCATCTGCCAGTTTTTACAACTCTCCAAAGCAGTACTAGGACTAAGAGAGATTGTAAAACTACTATATTAACTAGACACAAAACAGAAGCTGCAATTAATTCTCTCAGAAATGATCTAACACATCAAAACTGGAACAAAGTTTATGTGGAAGAAGTTGATGAAACATATGAGTCATTCTTGTCCACAATAACTGTTCTCTATGAAAAAAATTGTCCTCTAATAAAGAAAGTAGCAAAGCAAACATTTGTTGAGAAACCATGGTTAACTAAGGGAATACAGAAGGCATGTAAGAAGAAAAATCAGTTATATAAAGATTTTTTAAAGAAAAGAACAACTGAAGCAGAGAATATCTATAAGACTTATAAAAACAAACTGACAAGAATTATGAGGAGCAGCAAAAGGGATTACTACAGTAAATTATTGGAGGATAACAAGCGTGATATTAAACAAACATGGAAGGTACTGAATGAGATAATCAAACAAAAAACTGCAAAACCAGAATACCCAAATTATTTCTTGGTAAAGAACAATAGATTCACTGACATGAATTTAGTTGCAAATGGATTTGATGATTTTTTTGTTGGTGTTGGTCCTGGTCTGGCTAATGAAATTGTAAGGAATGATAGTAGGGATGATCTTGGAAGTGGTGACTTAACTGTAAATGAATCGATGTTTATAAGGGGAACAAATGAAAATGAAATTATTGAAATTGTAAAGTCATTTAAGAGTAAGAGGTCCACAGATTCGAATGATATCGATATGTTTATTATTAAAAATATTATTGAGCGTGTGGTGAAACCTCTGACGCATATTTGCAATCAATCTTTAAAAAAGGGAATATTTCCTAAAAAAATGAAAATAGCAAAGGTCATACCAAGATATTAGACTGGAAATAGACATGAACTGTCAAATTACAGACCTGTCTCTTTACTGCCACAATTTTCAAAAATACTAGAAAAAATCATGTATAGCAGATTAAATGATTTCATCACAAAACATAACATACTGAGTGATCAGCAATATGGATTTAGGGCTAACAGGACAACTTCACTTGCATTAATGGAATTTGTCGAAGAAATAACATCTGCAATTGAGAACAAAGAATATGCAATAGGAATATTCCTAGATCTAAAAAAGGCATTTGATACTGTCGACCATGATCTCTTGTTAAAGAAAATGCATATGTATGGAGTCAGAGTGGTGGCACTATCTTGGTTTGGCAGTTATCTGGAGAATAGGCATCAGTACGTACAAATGAATAATAACTTCAAATCTCAACTTCAGAAGGTCAGTTGTGGGGTTCCCCAGGGTTCAGTACTGGGACCAATGTTGTTTATTTTATATATAAACAGCATATGTAAGGTCTCTAAGTTATTGAAAAGGATTGTGTTTGCAGACGATACAAATCTTCTCTGTTGTGGCAATAACTTGGAACAACTCATGGCTACAGTTGAGATGGAGTTTAAAAAACTAAAGAGATGGTTCGATTACAACAAGCTAACATTGAACCTAAATAAAACAAAATGTATAATTTTTGGAAATCGACCAATAAATTCAAATAAGAAACTCATGATAAACAATGTTGTCATTGAAAGAGTGTCTGAAATCAAATTTCTTGGAATAATAATTGATAATAAATTGTGCTGGAAGCCACATATAAACTATATCAAAACTAAAATATCAAAGTCAATTGCAGTATTACACAAAGTTAAAGATTTTCTAAACCAAGTATCACTATACACCTTGTACTGCTCCTTCATACTTCCATATATAAGCTACTGTGTGGAGGTGTGGGGTAACACGTACAATACAAATACTAAACCAATCTTTATCCTTCAAAAAAGAGCCATAAGAATTGTAAATAAAACCACTTACAGAGAAACAACGAATCCATTGTTTAGCAAGTTAAAAGCTCTAAAATTTAACGATTTGGTCGATTTCAAAACAGTTCAAATTATGTATAAAGCCAAAAACAAATTATTACCCAGTACTATACAAGAGTTGTTTCAATTTAAAGAAAATCATTACAGCCTGAGGGGAAACGATATATTCAAGAAACAATTAGTAAGAACAAACACAAAATATCACTGTATTACAGTCAAAGGAGTTACATTATGGAATAATTGTAACAAGGAACTGAAAACATGTACATCTTTAAATAAGTTCAAACGAATGTTCAAAGATAATATACTGAATGGATACCGGATGGAATAGGAGGCATAGGTTGTTTTGTTACTTAAGTACATTTTATTTATTATTTATGTGATCTGAATTTTTGAAAAGAATTTTTGGCACGAAAATAAAATGTGGAATGGCTGCACAAAACAAGAAGAAAACTGCAAGAAAACAACCACACAGGTCATTTTGACCCACTTATGCATCTATGGGTTAATATGCTAACATCTTGTAGCTTTGTAACTAGCAAAATCTGATTCCCTGACCCTGAAAATGTGGGTTTAGCAGTTAAAATCAACATTCCAGCTTATTCAGAAGCAGAGATATTACAAATTAAAGTTTTAAGGCAGCCATTTTTAAAAATTCAATATGGCCGCCACATAGACATCTGGGCAAATGCAAACATTGATTTTCTGACTCCTTATACAATAACCTTTCCAAAAATGTATAATTTGGCAAATCCCCCCAAAAAATCCCACAAAGGTTAAAATCTAAATATAATGAACCTGACTATATGTCTATCTTCTGTTTTCCCTTTTGTTCAGGGAAGGTGTCTCACCTCTGCTGGATCCTGGGTAAAATTACTTATTTGGCCCCTATAAGCCATCCATTCCTCTGACTCTCCATTTTAAAGGTTATACAGTGGGCATACACTGTGTGATCTTAGAAATGGTGTTGTGATTTCCAACTCAAACTGTACGAGTAAATTGCTATGATGTAATGCCACGATCAAGTGAACAGTATGGCTTGTCCATTTTGCAGAGAGAACTGAAGGTAAGCTAGCTACTTTAACTGTTGTTAACTTGGTAGCCAACATTAGCTTTGCTAACGTTTCTTTTGGTGCAGTTGCTACTAGTCATAAACTGCCATTCCTACTGCTTGTTGCTACAGACCCACCAACCTGGCCTCATTATTTTCTCTCCATTGTTGTGTTTGCAACTTCACACCGACACAGTGAGAACAAAAAGGCAGTAGCACTGGGGAATCAACTCATGGCTCTGCTTCAGCTTTGCAAGAGCCTGCATCAGCCAACCAAAATTTAGGACTTGTCAGAAATTCATCCGACTGTCTGATGGCCTTTTGGGAGCAGATGATCAAAATGTTGCCAACAGTGTTCAATTGAACACTGTTAATTCGCGGTAATGATGTTTCATTTTTCGCCTGTCTAGTTGCTATAACTTCTGGGGAAACACATTGAACATCAGATGATATGAAGTTCAATCAACTAGTCACTCTTTTGTTTAGT
The DNA here is from genome assembly GCF_900880675.1 of Sparus aurata. Taxonomy (NCBI): domain Eukaryota; kingdom Metazoa; phylum Chordata; class Actinopteri; order Spariformes; family Sparidae; genus Sparus; species Sparus aurata. The sequence goes on from NC_044188.1 coordinate 35,118,338, forward strand.
TTTATTTTTGTTGCTTACTCGTGACTATTGTTATTCATCAGCAGTGGTGGTTGTTTAAAGCAGCATTATGTGAGCATTGGTATGTTTTTTTAATTTAGTGCCCCTACAGTTTTACATTATTTGAGGCTAAAAAACAAGTAAATAACACAGCTAAATATCAAGCAAGTGCAACAAGACATACTATTTCTAATACCAGCCTAGCCTTTAATTACTGAGTAAGCTTTTGGCTAAAAGCCAATCTAAAATGTACTCTTCTCTCAGTTACTGTCTCTTTTTCTCTTCTTAGTTTCCACCATCAACATCCTTTTCTGTCTCTTGCCTCTGTCATTATGTCAATCAAGGATTCTAAGCCTAGATCCTTCTTCTGGTGCCCCTTTCAGCACCACTCCACCCATCAGGCCAGAAAACCATGGCCTGCTGATGGTCAAAAGTTCATGTGCTAGCAGTGCAAAAACTAACAATACTGTGGGACTCTAAGCTCCCACTTTGATCCAGGCAGAGTCGGATAGCTCTATGGCTAGCTAAGCTACAGCAATTAGCAATTAATTAAGAACAAGTAGATCTACCTGTCCATCAGGAAACTGTGTGACTCATAGAGAGTTGAGGCAGAGCATTATACCAAGATCATATCCGCTCACTGAAGTTCCGTAGTGCAAGAACAGGTGTGCAAGCTTCAGAGTGGAAAAGACAGAGGCACCATTCTCCTTACGACAAGTCAGTGTACCATCCAATTGATGTTGAAGCTGTTTTTTCTTTTCTTTTTTTGAAGGGGCAGTTTGTTAAATTTGACCAGAAAAAAAATGTACTAAGATTATTGAGAAATCTCAAGGCATCTAAATCTGACATCATGAATTATCATCCATCCATCCATCCATTTTTGTCCGCTTATCCGGAGCCGGGTCGCGGGGGCAGCTGCCTGAGCAGGGACACCCAGAACTCCCTCTCCCCGGACACTTCCTCGAGCTATTCCGGGAGGATCCCAAGGCGTTCCCAGGCCAGCTGAGTGACATAGTCACACCAGCGTGTCCTGGGTCTTCCTCAGGGTCTCCTCCCTGCGGAACATGCCAGGAACACCTCCCGAGGGAGGCGTCCCGGGGGCATCCGAAACAGATGCCCGAGCCACCTCAGCTGGCTTCTCTCAATGTGGAGGAGCAGCGGATCTACGCCGAGCTCCTCCCGGGTGACAGAGCTCCTCACCCTATCTCTAAGGGAGTACCCTGCCATCCTGCGGGGGAAACTCATTTCAGCCGCTTGTATCCGGGATCTTATTTTTTCGGTCATGACCCAAAGTTCATGGCCATAGGTGAGGGTAGGAACGTAGATTGACCGGTAAATCGAGAGCTTCGCCTTTCGACTCAGCTCTCTCTTCACCACGACAGACCGATACAACGACCGCATTACTGCGGCCGCTGCACCGATCCACCTGTCAATCTCACGTTCCATCCTTCCTTCACTCGTGAACAAGACCCCAAGATACTTAAACTCCTCCACTTGAGGCAGGAACTCTACCCCAACCCGGAGGGAGCAAGCCACGTTTTTCCGGTCGAGAACCATGGCCTCGGATTTGCAGGTGCTGATTCTCATCCCAGCCGCTTCACACTCGGCTGCAAACTGCCCCAGAACATGCTGGAGGTCCTGGCTCGAAGGAGCCAACAAGACCACATCATCCGCGAAAAGCAGAGATGAAATCCAGTGGCTTCCGAACCAGACCCCCTCCGGCCCGTGGCTGCGCCTAGAAATTCTGTCCATAAAAATAATGAACAGAACCGGTGACAAAGAGTCTAACGTGCACCGGGAACAGGTCTGACTTACTGCCGGCAATGCAAACCAAGCTCCTGCTCCGGTCGTACAAGGACTGTACAGCCCTTAACAGAGGGCCTCTGACCCTGTACTCCCGGAGCACCTCCCACAGAATGCCACGAGGGACACGGTAGAATGCTTTCTCCAAGTCCACAAAACACATGTGGACTGGTTGGGCAAACTCCCATGAACCCTCGAGCATCCTGTGGAGGGTATAGAGCTGGTCCAGTGTTCTGCGGCCTAGATGAAAACCGCATTGTTCCTCCTGAATCCGAGGTTCGACTATCAACCGAATTCTCCTCTCCAGTACCCTGGAATAGACTTTCCCAGGGAGGCTGAGGAGTGTGATCCCCCGATAGTTGGAACACACCCTCCGGTCCCCCTTTTTGAATAGGGGGACCACCGACCCGGTCTGCCAGTCCAGAGGCACTGTCCCCGACTGCCACGTGATGCTGCAGAGACGTGTCAGCCAAGACAGCCCCACAACATCCAGAGACTTAAGGTACTCAGGGCAGATCTCATCCACCCCCGGTGCTTTGCCACTGAGGAGCTTCCGGACTACCTCAGTGACTTCGGCTTGGGTGATGAATGGGTCAACCTCTGAGTCCCCAGCCTCTGCTCCCTCTATGGAAGGCGTGTCAGTGGGATTGAGGAGATCCTCGAAGTATTCCTTCAACTGCCCGACGATGTCCCCAGTCGAGGTCAACAGCTTCCCACCTCCACTGTAAACGGTGTTGGTGGAGAACTGCTTCCCCCTCCTGAGGCGCCGGATGGTTTGCCAGAATTTCTTCGGGGCCGACCGGTAGTCCTCCTACAGGCCTCCCCGAACTTTTCCCAGACCCGAGTTTTTGCTTCCGCGACTGCCCGTGCTGCCGCACACCTGGCCTGCCGGTACCCGTCAGCTGCCTCAGGAGTCCCCCGGGCCAACCAAGCTCGATAGGGCTCCTTCTTCGGCTTGACAGCATCCCTTACTTCCAGGTTCCACCACTGGATTCGGCGATTGCCACCACGACAGGCACCGGAGACCTTACGGCCACAGCTCCGGACAGCCGCGTCAACAATGGAAGTGGAGAACATGGTCCATTCGGACTCAATGTCCCCAACCTCCCTCGGGATCTGGTCAAAGCTCTCCCGGAGGTGGGAGTTAAAGATCTCCCTGACAGAAGGTTCCGCCAGACGTTCCCAGCAGACCCTCACAATACGTTTGGGTCTGCCAGGTCTGTCCAGCTTCCTCCCCTGCCAGCGGATCTGACTCACCACTAGGTGGTGATCAGTTGACAGCTCAGCCCCTCTCTTCACCCGAGTGTCCAAGACATATGGCCGGAGGTCAGATGACACGACCACAAAGTCGATCATTGACCTCCGGCCTAGGGTGTCCAGGTGCCAAGTGCACATATGGACACCCTTATGCTTGAACATGGTGTTTGTTATGGACAAACTGTGACTAGCACAGAAGTCCAGTAACAAAACACCACTCGGGTTCAGATCGGGGAGGCCGTTCCTCCCAATCACACCCCTCCAGGTAACACTGTCGCTGCCCACGTGGGCGTTGAAGTCCCCCAGTAGAACGACGGAGTCCCTGGTTGGAGCACTCTCCAGTACCCCTCCCAGGGACTCCAAGAAGGCCGGGTACTCTGCACTGCTGTTCGGCCCATAAGCCGATACAACGGTGAGAGTCCTATCCCTGACCCAAAGGCGCAGGGAAGCGACCCTCTTGTTTACCGGGGTAAACTCCAACACATGGCGGCTGAGCTGAGGAGCTATAAGCAAGCCCACACCAGCTCGCCGTCTCTCACCATGGGCAACTCCAGAGAAGAAGAGAGTCCAGCCTCTCTCAAGGAGTTGGGTTCCAGAGCCCAGACTGTGCATGGAGGTGAGCCTGACTATTTCTAGCCGGTACCGCTCAACCTCCCATACCAGCTCAGGCTCTTTCCCCCCCAGCGAGGTGACATTCCATGTCCCCATGGCTAGAGTCACCATCCGGGGATTGGGTCGCCGGGGCCCCTGCCCATGACTGCCACCCATATCCCACTGCACCGGCCCCTTCTGAACCCTTCTGCGAATGGTGAGCCCACTGGAGGGCGGGCCCAAATCGCTCGTTCGGGCTGCGCCTGGCCGGGTCCCGTGGGCAAAAGCCCGGCCACCAGGCGCTCGCCTGTGAGCCCCAACCCCAGGCCTGGCTCCAGGGTGGGGCCCCGGTAACGCCAATCTGGGCGACGTGAACTTCCTCGGTGTTTTGTCTTTCCTTAGGGGCTTTTGAACCAATCTTAGTCTGACCCGTCACCTAGGACCTGTTTGACTTGGGAGACCCTACCAGGGGCATTTAGCCCCGGACAACATATCATGAACCCCTCAATTTGATAAAATGTGCTCCTTCTGCTTTAACTCAATACAAAGAAAGGTAGCAGTCATACACATAAAGACATCTCATTTGTGCATAACAATTCAAAATTTACAATAACCCAATCACCATTGCATTTATCTATAGCACAAGGGTGTAAGTTTGCATATGGACAAGTCACAACCAAAGTTTGGGAAAGAGTTGTCCCTACCGATATTTTGATATATATATTTACATAATGCATTGAGTATAATATTTTTTGCTAACTCATTTGGAGTATTAAGCATATGTAGAGAACTATTTTTCCAACGTGCCCTCTCACTGCAATCTTCAGTGTAGGCAACACGTTTATATATGCTGCCATTAGATTGGCTGGAGGGTTGTCAAGTTCTCAGCACATAAATGTATGACCAGTGTTGCCAACTTGGCGACTCTCTCGCTAGATTTAGCAACTTTTCAGACCCTCTTAGTGACTTCATTTCTAAAAAGCGACTAGCTACAAATTTAGCGACTTATTCAGATCATCAGGGGAAATGCGAGAAAGATATTACATTGCAATTCACATGCTGCTCAGATTCATCGCAGTCCATGGCTCCACTGCAGCAGTGCTGGGGTCTCTCCCGTCCATTGTCGCACGGCTGCACAGGCAGCAGGCCAGTGTGTGTGGAGCAGAGCGGATGCCGTGGCCTCTCGCTCTGTGGATTTGAGACCGGATAGCTGCCGTTTAATCTGTTTTGATCTGGTAATTCTCTGACTTTTTAGTCTTTCGCGGTTCCACTGGTACTTAACCAGTGATAACCTTAAACTGCTGAGTCTAAATCACATTTGATCTTAGATAGATAGATAGATAGATAGATATACTTTATTGATCCCAAGCTGGGAAATTACGGTGTAGCAGCAGCATTACACAGAGACAAGAACAGTACAATGAAATAAGAGGAACACTTAGACATATTAAATAGCAATAGAAACAAAAAAGTAATATATACAAAATAATGTACAAAATGTAAAAATGTACAGAATGTAAGAAATGTACAAGAAATATTTACAAATGTAAATGTACAATTAGTATTTACAAATGTATAAATAGGCAGAGTGACTGTAGTGCAAGATAAAATATAAGGTGCGGTGAAATGAGTGTGTAAAAACCACAGTGCACAGACAATATGTGTAATGACCAGAGTTTTAGCTGTTATTATTGTACAGTGTGATGGCGTGTGGCAGGAAAGATTTCCTGTATCTGTCCCTTCGACAGCGGAGCTGCAGCAGTCTGCGAGAAAAGGAGCTCCGCTGTCTGTCTACTGTGTGATGGAGAGGGTGCTGATCATTGTCCATGATGGATAACAGTTTGTTCAGCGTTCTCCTCTCCACCACGGTCTCAAAAGACTCCAACCTGAGACCAAGTACAGAGCCAGCCTTCTTGATGATTTTATCAAGTCTGTTGGTGTCGCTGGCTCTGATGCTGCTGCCCCAACACACAGCAGCAAAGAAAATGATGCTGGCAACAACAGACTGGTGAAAGATCTCCAACATCTTGCTGCATACGTTGAAGGATCTAAGCTTCCTCAGGAAATAGAGTCTGCTCATACCCTTCTTGTACACAGCTTCGGTATTAGATTTCCAGTCCAGTCTGTTGTCGATCACCACTCCCAGGTATTTGTAGTCCTCCACCTCTTCCACCACCTCCCCTCTGATCCGTAGTGGCTGTGAAGGCATCTTCTTGTTCCTCCTGAAGTCGATCACCCTCTCTCAGGTCTTGTCGACATTCAGCCTCAGATGATTCTGTTCGGACCACTCTACAAAGCCGTCTACTAGTGTCCTGTACTCACCCTCCTCTCCTCCCCTTATACACCCGACAACAGCTGAGTCGTCAGAAAATTTCTGCAGGTGACATGACTCAGAGTTGTGCTGAAAGTCTGCGGTATATAAGGTGAAGAGGAAGGGCGAAAGCACAGTCCCCTGTGGAGCTCCTGTATCACTGATCACCACTTCAGACAGAACACTGCCCATACGGGCAAACTGTGGCCTGCCTGTCAGGTAGTCAGTAATCCAGGAGATCATTGTGTCATCAACTCCCATCACCTGCAGCTTCTCACCCAGTAGCAGAGGCTGGATGGTGTTGAAAGCACTGGAGAAATCAAAGAATGTGATCCTCACAGTGCCTCCTCCACCATCCAGATGCATATGGGCTCGTTGCAGCAGGTAGATGACAGCGTCATCGACTCCTAAATGGGGCTGATAGGCAAATTGCAAAGGGTCCAGAAACGTCCTCACCTGTGGCCTCAGCTGGGCTAAGACCAGTCTCTCCAGGACCTTCATCACATGAGATGTGAGAGCGACCGGTCTGTAGTCTGCTGGGTCCGATGGCCTCGACTTCTTGGGGACTGGAACCAAGCAGGACTTTTTCCACAGCATCGGGACCTTCTCCTGACTCAGACTCAGGTTGTACAGATATCCCAGTACAGGAGACAGCTGGCTGGCACAGGTCTTTAGGATCCTGGGTGTGATGCCATCAGGGCCTGCAGCCTTTGCTGGTGAAGTCTTTCCAGCTGCCTCTTACCTGGCCGGGGGGGGGGGGGGGGGGGGGGTGAGGGGCAGAGGGAGGGGGGGGGGGCAGATAGGGAGATGCTGCACAGGAGAGTGCTGGGGGGAGGGTCGAGCCATTTGGGACAGTGTGGGTGTGTGGGGGGCTGGGGGTGTCTGGGGGGTGGCAGGAGGTGAGCTAAACCTGTTAAAAAACTGGTTGAACTGGTTAGCTCTGTCCAGGCTCCCTGATGTCTGCCTGTGATGTCTTCCCTCTCACCCTTTCTCCAGATTAGGATGTTCTTCTTCTATTGTAAAAAATGTACATAGTTTGTTTGATCTTCTCCTTCGCTTTACTGTTTTTACTTAAAATATATTCGTCCCTGTAGTGAGTTTGTGATTATTTGGTAAAGATTTCTCTATCAACCTTTTGTATATATGGCTTAAAATAATCTCCCCCTCACTGCAACAGACACAACAAGGAGGCTCCTAGCCTAACATTAGTTCGGAAAAGAACAGTGTTATTAAGGTGTTTGTCTAGTGAACGTAGGCTAGTAGCTTCCAGTAGCTCCCAGCTACTCTATAGGTGACCCACTCATAGCCTGCCATTTAGCTTAGCACTTCTATCCAATCCTTAAAAGTGGACAAAGTGGGAGATTTCCAGTGGCGTAGAGTTATCCTGCACCCTGTTATCATAGCTAAAAGACACCATAATTTTTGGCGATTTGACATTTAAACATCATCTGGTAATAATCCCAAAAGACGTAATGCAGGGTTTTAGATCAAATGTGTGCCCAACATCTTATTCAAGAACATAATTATTGCCTTCCACATGTCAATAGTTTTTCACACTCATATAACATATGCACCAGAGTTCCCACCTTTCTATTACATCTCCAGCATATATCACTGTTTCTGAGTTTTAATCTTGCTAATTTGGTAGGAGTCTAGTAGGATCTATTTAATATCTTATAAGAAATGAGTTGTGACTGTGCTTCACGTGAGTAACAGTACCGTGATGCACATAGTTTTTTCCAATCATTTCCGGTATCTCCTGGGCCAGGTCCCTATCCCAACACACTTTTAGACCATCCATTGGAACTTGTGTACTCCTAATAAGTTCACAGAATTTTGATGCTCCTCTGTTTTTATCTCCTACCTTATGTGATATTTCCTGAATTTCAATTTTAGCATGCTGAATATGTTCTTTGAGAGAATGCAATGTTTGATTTGTAGAAATCTCCAGAATTCTGAAGTAAGCAGATTATATTTATTTTTAATCTCGTCAAAGGATCTGAATCCAACATCTCCCATCACGTCCTCAAGAATATGAATACCAGACCTAATCTATTTATCCTAAAAGAAGCTCTTCTTTTCTATTAACAGTTTCTTGTTATACCATATGGAGGATCTGCTTGATAGGTATGGATTGGCTTTTGTCATTTGATGTGCAATTTTCCACGACTCCCTGGCAAAAGCCAGTACCAGGTCTTGGGAGGGAACCGGTCTATCTGATTGTGAAAGGAAGCCCTCCACAGAGAAAGGATACACTAGTTGCTCTTCTATCCTGACCCACAGAGGGACCCTTGTAGGCGGTAGATGAATTTTAGATAGCTGAGATAAAGAAAATGACAAATGATACCAATCTATTCGTGATAGTGCTAATCCCCCATTGTCTTTTGCAGAATATAGCTTGGTCCGATTAAACATCTATCATTCCGTTATATGTTTTAAGTAGTGAGGAAGGAAGATGTATCGGTAACATGGAAGTGATGTAATTGATCTTGGGAGTCAAAATCATTTTTGCCAAATTGAGTCTGCCTATCAGGGAAATATACAACTTATCCCAATTCTGTAACAGAATTTGGGTGTTCTGAATGACTGGGGATATGTTGGCTTCCATTATTTCCAGACCTGGCGTTAATTTGATGCCCAAGTATGTTAATCCTTCAGGCATCCATCTGAATTTCGAATTCTTTTTGATATCTTGGGGGCAAATTTTCGATAATGGCATGGCTTCTGATTTTGACCAGTTAACAGTATATCCTGACCTGCCTGCACACCCCATATATTTGAATTAGCCCGTAAGGCTATAGCCAGGGGTTCAAGGAATATGGCAAAGATTAGAGATGACAGAGGCGATCCTTGTCGAACGCCACGATTTAGCTTGATTTGCGGTGACATAATCCCATTAATTAAAATTGTGGTTGATGGATCAGTATACATTAGCTCTACCCACTTCCTAAATATTGGCCCAAATCCAAATTGTTCTACAGTATAAAACAAAAAAGGGAACTCCACTTTATCAAACGCCTTTTCAGTGTCTAATAAAAAGGCCACAGTTGGTGTGTCATAGTTTCTTGTCATCCACATAATGTGTAACAGTCTATGAAGGTTGTCTGCAGAGCTCCTGCCTGCATAAACCCCACCTGATCCTGATGAATGAGTAGTGGGACCACTACCCCCAAACTAGTTGCTAAGATTTTGGCGAGGATTTTTTCATCCACATTAATTAAAGATATAGGGTGATAATTTGCACACAGCTGTGGATCTCTTCCCTTTTTATGCGTTTCCGGGGGCTTTTCCTATCCTGAGGCCTCTGATTGCTTTTTTGACTTAATCTACGGAAATATCATCCTCCAAAAGTCCTGTGTTAAAGCTGGGATTTCCATTGAGGAAAAAAAAAAACTTTCTAATTTGTTTTTGTCTATCCCACCCTGAGATGTATACAATTCTTGATAAAACTCCCTAAATAGTCTACTGGAAATTTCTTGGACCCAGAAATTATGTTTCCTATAAATTTTTATGATTGAAATGTAATCTATAGGCCCAGTGGATGAAATTCAACTTAGTTGCTAAGAGTTGCATGTTGGGCAATTTGAGTAATTAGCATAATTAGCGAATTAAGGGGACACTACAGGTGATGAATAGGGACATTTTTTTAACTAATGTGTATCACCATGACACTTCCCCAGTTGATTACTTACATTAAGACAATTTTTTATGTATTATGAGTTTTCTGAAATTGTATGTTCAAATATGCAAATGAGGGATTATCTAATCAAATATGCGCCAATTTGCATACATTTCCAGAACATAAATCTAAACATTGGATGAAGCCAGGATCAAAATTCCTGTTTCATTTTGTTGACATATTATAGCCAAAGGTTTTTTATAGAGGGAATTTTGGATATCTCTTTTTATCACTCCATAAATCAGAAAATACTGTTAACAGCCATAAAAAAAAAAAAAAATTTCGCACTGTTTTTAGGAAAAATTTTTTATGTAAATCAGGCTATGAATGATATATGAACAAACCCCTCTGTTAAAACCTTCAGAATATATAGATAGGAATAAAACTGTATATAAGTGCTACTGAAGTGGAGATTTTTGGTTCAGAGTATGAGAAAAAACTCATTTTGAGAAAACAAAAATAAAAAAGTATTTTTTGTTTACGGTTGTATAAATGTGAGAATGAAATTTGGGAACTGTTATTGGACCAACCTGCTGTCAATCTTGTATTCTGGTAGCTGATTGGTAAGGAAGGACGTCCTCCCTTAGCGCGTCATTTTACATGTCTTAGCCAATCATAGATCAGCATGAAAAAATCCTAAATGCAATGAGTGAATGGAAGGAGATCCCTCCCACGGAGGACAGAAGCCCTCCGTCCTCCTCTAGCCCCCACCTTCCTGCTCCCTGCTCCTCTCACAGACTGCTCTGTCTCCTCCGTCTGCAGCTGTCGCGGTTGAACTGTTTTAAGTGGATTTTCTTCCAAAGAAGAAACATTTTTATGATATATATATATATATATAATATTTTATAAATGATACTGTGATTTGGTAATTATTTATTTCAACCAGTTACTCTTTCTTAAAAAAAAAACTTGATCTTCCTCTTGCCTCTCAAAACTAGAGGAGGACCAACCTCCTCTGCCTCTATGGACGAGCCTCCTCTGCTTTAAAGATATGTATTGTATAAGAAATCTATAGAAGGGTGGACGAGGGGGGTTAAGAAACATTCAGCGCTTTGGGATTTCTGGATATCACAAACATGGACTTAGAATCTTAGATAACATGTCGTCTTTCAGACTAGTGGAAAGAAAACATCCAAAATACACATTAAGGTGTTCATTTTACTTCACTTTGTCCATTTCCTTCAGTAGATTTCTTAGACAGTACATATGTTTAAAGGCCATTTTCTCAAAATGAGTTTTTTCTCATACTCTGAGCCAAAAATCTCCACTTCAGTAGCACTTGTATACACCAAACGTTCCAGTTTTATTCCTGTCTATATTCTGAAGGTTTTAAAAGAGGGGTTTGTTCAAAAATCATTCATAGCCTGATTTATATAACATTTTATTCCTAAAAACAGGGCAAAAATGTTAATTTTTTTATGGCTGTTGACAGTATTTTCTGATTTACGGAGTAATAAAAAGAGATATCCAAAATTCCCTCTGTAAAAATATGTCAACAAAATGAAACAAGAATTTTGAACATGGCTTTATCCAGTGTTTAGATTTAGGTTCTGGGAATGTATGCAATTTAGCACACATTTAATTGGATAATGCCTCATTTGCATATTTAAACATACCATTTCAGAAAACTCATAATACAAACAGTAACTGTCTTAATGTAAGTAATCAACTAGGGAAGTTTCATGGTGATACACATTAGTTAAAAAAATGGCCCTATTCTTCACCTGTAGTGTCTCCCCCTAATAAGCTCATTATGCTAATTACGCAAATTGCCCAACATGCAACTTTTAGCAACCAAGCTTAATCTTATCTGCTAAACCTATAGATCATTGGTTCCCAACCTTTTTTCCTTGAAGCCCCCCTTGCCTGTGTCGAATACAAGCCAGGCCCCCCCAACCCCAACCCGCATACACTGAAAGAATAAAGTGATTAATTACAAACTTTTATTTGCAAAAATAAACAACAGTTATAGGTTTTTGCTCTCATTCTCCTTGTTTTACAATGTATATCAAGGGAGTAGGTTTGATTTTGAGATTGGTGGGGACACAAAAGTGCTCCAAGGCAGCACTCCTGAAAGTTGAACTTTTTTTACATTAGCAATCATAATTTCATGTCATGCAGATGTTATAGGTTAAAGAAACCAATGAAAGACAAGGAGGCAACTTCGAAGAGTTTTAAAGCCACATGGGTGAAGCATTGCTATTCAGATCATCATCACACTAACATTTGTCACAGTGCTGAATCTCATGACTAACATATCCATCATAAATTTTAACTTCACCTGTGAATTTCCAGCCTCTCTTTCAGCTTCTCCTCCTACATCTCCTCCAGCATCTCCTCCTCTATCTCCTCCAGCCTCTCCTCCTTCATCTGCTCCAGCCTCTCCTTCTCTACCTCCTCCTGCCTCTCTTCCTCTACCTTCTTTGGCCTCTCCTCCCCCATCTCCTCCAGCCTCTCTGCTGTCTGTCACCTTACAAAAATATGTTGATGCATTACATATGAACAGATACATTAGAGATACAATGATCATAGAGCTTGATGGTACAGTTATTGCCTGAGCAAAAAGGCTTTTACTAAATATTAATATTACTAAATATTAATTAATTACATTTTATAATTATAAAATCACATGATCATCTAGAATGTGAGGTTTTATTGAATTTCCACCACAAAGTTTCTTCATTTGTGTTTTTAAACCGTTGCTCACTTCTACACAAATACATGAAAATAAGAATTAAAAATAACTTTAAAAAAGTGTATCTCTTTGGCATTAAATATTCTCTTTTATTCAACTAGTGCAGTGCCCGTAAGAAAAATGTATTCCTATAGAAAAGTGGGAGGTTAAGTAGCTTTTTCATGGATGGCCAAATAGATAGATAGATAGATAGATAGATAGATAGATAGAATTACTTTAATGATCCCAGACTGGGAAATTATTTTGTTACAGCAGTAGTGGGTCCGCAAATAAAACACTTTGTACATAACATAAATAGAATCCAATATATACATAGTGTATATATACAGTGCACAGTGTGCTATAAACAATTAACAATAATAATATATACAACAAAACAAAATATGCTAAATATACTATAACAATAACAATATATACAACAAAACAGTAGAGAGACCAGAGTTCTCTGTCAGGCAGAGGTGAGAGAGTTGTTGTATAAAGTGATGGATTGTGGCAGGAAAGATTTCCTGTATCTATTGCTACGACAGCAAGCTGAAGCAGCCTTCCGGAGAAGGTGCTCCACTGTCTGACCAGTGTGAGTTGGAGAGGGTGGAGAGGATTATCCATGATGGATAACAGTTTTTTCAGTGTCCTCCTCTCCACCACAGCCTCCAGAGTGTCCTGTTTGCAGCCAATCACAGAGCCAGCCTTCCTGATCAGTTTGTTGAGTCTGTTGGTGTCGCTGGCTCCAATGCTGCTTCCCCAACAAACCACAGCAAAGAAAAGTACACTGGCCACCATAGACTGATAAAAGATCTCCAACATCTTGCTGCACAAGTTGAAGGATCTCAGCTTCCTCATGAAGTAAAGTCTGCTCATCCCCTTCTTGTAAACAGCTTCAGTGTTAGATCTCCAGTCCAGTCTGTGGTTGATGGTAACACCCAGGTACTTGTAATCCTCCACCGCCTCCACATCCCTTCCCAGAATGCACAGAGGTTGGAAAGCCGTCTTCCTCTTCTTCCTGAAATCTATCACCATCTCTCTGGTCTTGCTGATGTTCAGCCGCAGGTGATTCTGTCCAGTCCACTCCACAAAGTTGTCTACCAGTGCCCTGTACTCCTCCTCCTGTCCCTCACTTATACACCCAACAACAGCCGAGTCGTCAGAAAACTTTTGCAGGTGACACGACCCGGTGTTGTACTGAAAGTCAGTGGTGTATAACGTGAACAGGAAAGGAGACAGTACAGTCCCCTGTGGAGCTCCTGTATCACTAACCACCGCATCAGACAGAACACTGCCCATACGGACGAACTGTGGCCTGCCTGTCAGGTAGTCAGTAATCCAGGAGATCATTGTGTCGTCTACACCCATCACCCGCAGCTTCTCCCCCAGTAGCAGTGGCTGAATGGTGTTAAAAGCACTAGAGAAATCAAAGAATGTGATTCTCACAGAGCCTCCTCCACCATCCAGGTGCGAATGGGCTCGTTGCAGCAGGTAGATGACAGCGTCATCAACTCCCAAGTGGGGCTGGTAAGCAAATTGCAGAGGGTCTAGCAGGGCTCTCACCTGCGGCCTCAGGTTGGCCAAAACCAGTCTCTCCAGCACCTTCATGACATAAGATGTGAGGGCCACTGGTCGATAGTCATTGAGGTCTGATGGTGTCGACTTCTTTGGAACAGGAACCAGGCAGGAAGTCTTCCAAAGCACAGGTATTCTCTCCTGACCAAGGCTCAGGTTGTGTCTTCAGGATCCTGGGGCTGATACCATCAGGGCCTGCAGCCTTCTGCTGGTGGAGTCTCTCCAGCTGTCTCCTAACCTGGCCTGCAGTCACAGTCATGCAGGGGAGGCTGCTGGTATCTTCAGTGGAGGAAGAGGAGGTGGAGGAGGAGGTGAAGGTGGAGGAGGAGGAGGAGGTAGAGGAGGAGGAGGAGGAGGAGGAAGAGGTGGAGGAGGAGGAGGAGGAGGAGGAGGAGAAGAAGGAGAGGTGCTGCACAGGAGAGGGAGTGAGGGAGGAGGGGAGGAAGCATTTGGGGCAGTGGGGGTGTGTGGGGGTCTGGAGGTGTCAGGGAGACGACAGAAGGCTGTGAGCTGAACCTATTGAAGAATCTGTTCAGCTCGTTTGCCCTCTCCAGGCTGCCCGATGACTGTCTGCCGCTCACCTTATACCCAGTGATCTGCTTCATACCAGTCCACACATCCCTCACATTGTTCTGCTGGAGTTTGGCCTCCAGCTTCCTCCTGTAGGCGTCTTTACAGGCCCTCAGCATATCCCTGAGTTCATGCTGCACTCTCCTCAGTTCTTCCCTTTCTCCAGACCTGAACGCCCTCTTCTTCTTGTTAAGAAGGGCTTTCAGGTCATTGGTGATCCACGGCTTATTATTAGGGAAGCAGCGTACAGTCCGGGTTGGCATGGTGGTGTGTTCACAGAACCTGATGTATTCTGTGATGCAGTCGGTCATGCTGTCGAGATCCTCTCCATGTGGCTCAACAAGTGCATCCCAGTCTGTCGACTCAAAGCAGTCCTGTAGTGCGTCAGCAGCCTCCTGAGTCCACCTCCTCACGCTCCTAGTGTGGACAGGCTGCCGCTGAACAAGGGGGATATACTTAGGGGTCAGCAGGACCAGGTTGTGGTCAGATCTTCCAAGAGGGGGGAGGGCTATGGGACTGTATGCATCCTTAGCATTTGCATACAACAGATCCAGTGTGTTACAGTCTCTGGTGGGGCAGTCAACATACTGGTGAAATGTTGGGAGGATTTTGTCCAGTGAGACGTGATTAAAATCCCCAGTGATGACAATAAATGCGTTAGGATGCTGCGTCTGTATCTGGGCAACAGCGGAGTGGATGACATCACAGGCCAGCGCTGCATCAGCTGAAGGAGGAACGTACACACCGATAATGATGGCGGACGTGAATTCCTGGGGCAAATAATAAGGCCTCATCCCCACAGTCAACAGTTCAATGTCCAGGGTACAGAGACGTTTCTTCACGTGAACATGTCCAGGATTACACCACCTCTCACTCACATACAGTGCAATCCCTCCTCCTTTCTTCTTTCCGCTGCTTATCACGTCCCTGTCCGCCCGAACAGTGCTGAAGCTGGGAATCGCCACGCTGTGGTCCGGGATGTTTGAGTGAAGCCATGTCTCCGTGAAACACAACACACTGCACTCACGATATTCCCTCTGAGCCTTTATCAGCGCGGCGAGCTCGTCCGTCTTATTCCCCAGAGACCTCACGTTTCCCATGACGATCGCCGGTACAGCCGGTCTGTGTCTCCTCTTCTTCACCCTCCATTTCACTCCGGCTCTGCAGCCACGGCGTCTCCTCCGCAGCTCCTTCAGGACCTCAGGTCTGGCTCCGGGTATCAGTGCAGGTTTACACAGCGCAATCAGCTGGTCGCGTGTGTAAACAATGCGCTCAGTGATGCGCTCCTGACCCTCCGTTGCTAGGTTTAGCAAAAACATCACAAAAAAGTGCCGCAACAGGCTGCCACCTAGTACGGCGCCATGGCAACGTATATAATACATACACTAGCGAAATGGCATTGGTGAAATCAAAGTTATCTTATTTATAACAAGGGGAAATGGCAGGCAAATTACTAGCTAGATAGATAAAAAAGGAATCAGAGGATAGTACAATTGTTAAAATTAGAAAATAAGATGGGTCCATTACAGTGGACCATCTTCAAATTAATGGTGTCTTCAAATCATATTATACTGAACTGTATACCTCTACATCACAGTCTGAACCGGATGAGTGTAAATCCTTTTTGGATAATATTTTGCTACCTGTTTTAACACAAGTTGATAGACAAACTTTAGATAAAGATATATCTTCAGAAGAAATCCTGTCTACTATGGCAGTACTTCAAAAAAGCAAATCACCAGGTTTAGGTGGCCTGCCAATTGAGTTTTATAGTCAATTTTCAAATGATTTATTGCCTCTTGCTATGATCAATGCCTGTTTTAGGAGAGGCTGTCTCCCTCAGTCTTTATGTTTGGCATCTATAACCCTTCTCTTAAAGAAAAATAAAGATCCTCATTGTGCCTCTTATAGGCCAATTTCAGTTAATAATGTAGATTACAAAATCATTGCCAAGGTTCTAGCACTACGGCTTGAAAGGGTTTTATCTAGTATTATTCAACTAGATCAAACTGGGTTTGTTCATGGTCGAACCTCTACTGACAATTTACGCAGGTATTTTGATATTCTTTACCATAGAAATGAATTAAATTCTCAAAATGTTATTCTCTCTGTCGATGCTGAAAAAGCATTTTACAGAGTTGAATGAAAGTATCTTATGTCTGTCCTGAGAAGGTTTAATTTTGGTCCTAAGTTTCGGCACTGGGCATGAACTCTTATAGTTCTCCTATGGCTGTTGTCAAGACTAACACCAACTATTCTAAACCATTTCTGCTCTCAAGGGGCACCAGACAAAGTTGTCCAATGTCCCCTGCATTGTTTGCCATTGCTCTTAAGCCGTTAGCTGCAGTGTTCAGAGCTCATGATCATATTAAAGGTATTACGATTGGGAGGAACATCTCATATCTCTGTATGCTGATGATATTTTGTTATATCTCCATGACCCCTTAAATTCTATGCCATTTATGTTATATCTATTTGAAAAATTTGGGAAGTTATTAGGCTACAAGGTTTATTGGGATAAAACGGAGATAATGCCAAGAAGACATCTTTAATTTGAATTATCTTCTATTAGTTAATAAAATATCAGATGAATTAAAGAGAATCTGTCATCTCCAATTTCTGTAATTAGTAGAGTTAACACAGTTAAAATGTCTGTGTTGCCTAAGTTTTTATATTTATTACAGAATCTTCCGACTACTCCACCACAATCCTTTTTTTAAACAAGTACAGAATTTAGTGTCTTATATGGAACAATAAAACCCCACTAATTCGTATGTCAGTGTTATATTTGCCATATCAGTCCAGTGGCCTGAAGCTTCCCAACTTTTATTATTATTTTCTGTCATCTCAGCTTACCCAGTTTAAACAATGGTTTATAAATATTTCATTTTCATGGAAAAGAATAGAATCCTTTGATATGTATCCATACCGTTTGGAACATTAACCATACATTGAATTCAAAGTAGTGGATAAAATTACCAAGAATCCTGTTATTTTAAACAGCCTCAGCATTTGGAAATTGTATCATAAACTGGCTATAAGATTTCTCTTTTCTCCTTTTTCTCCAATTTGGAAGAACCCAAGTATTACATGCTGTATGGATGACACTTTTAAATGATGGTATGATGAAGGTATTCCAGAATTTTGTCATCTTTTTGATAATGGGACATTTCTTTCATTTGCTCAGCTGCAACAGAGATATGGATTACCTCTTTCCCATTTATTTAGATTTTTTTAAATAAAACATGCATTAAATATTGAAAATGGTTCTCTTCAAGAACCCACACCATCAGAAATTGATGCTCTATTAAACAATAAGAAGCAGGACAAGCAGAAAGTTATTTCTAAATTATATCATGTCTTTATTGATTGTTCTGTAGTAAATACTGATAATGTAAGACAAAAGTGGGAACAAGATCTTCATATGGAAATTCAGAAAGAGGATTGGTCTTACATTCGTAGGCAAGTTGCTCTTACAATTTAAGGCATAAACTAGCTTTATTTAAGATGATACATAGGATTTATTACACTCCAGAGAAACTACGTAAAATGAACAGTGAGATGTCATTTCTCTGCTGGCTTTGTAAGAAACAAAAAGGAGCATTTTTTCACATGTTTTGATCATGTGACTCACTCTCATTTTTTGTAATTCTGTTATCTAGTTGATATCTCAATGTTTACATGTATCCATTCCATTGTCACCTCGTTTATGTCTTTTGGGAACTAGTATGTCTGACAAGTGGAATAAACATCAAAGTAGGTATATAGATCTTGCTATGTTGGCAGCCAGGAAATGTATAACTTTAAAATGGAAAGAATCCGAACCCCTAGTAATAGTGCACTGGTGGAATGAACTTTCAAGCTACCTCACACTGGACAGTATATATTATAGGAGTAAAGGCAGATCCTCAGACTTTTTAAAAATCTGGCAATCTCATATAGAATTTGCCTTTATAAGTGTTCTGGGTCAATATAAGGCATAGCAAAAAATGGCATGATACGAATGTAATAATTTATGTTGTTGTTTTATTGTGGTAGTTTTTTGTTTATTGTGAGTGGGTCATTTCCCATTTTGTTTTATTTGTTTCTTATTTTTGTTGTCAGTGTCTGTTGTGTTTTGAGGATATATGTTTGGGTATTATTTTGGTTCTTTGATTGTTGTATATAAAATCTATAACAAAAAAAAAAAGAAAAAAATAAATCTGTCTAATGTTCTAACTCTGACAACCCCATAAAATGACACTAAGCATTTGTCTGACAATAAGACATTTGTGCTGTAACTTCAATGAGGCAAGCAATATCAAATGTCAGTATTCTCCTCCACCATATTCTGAATTGCTGAAAATTGTGAATTTAGTTTTGTTGGGTTTAATATAATGCCACCTTTAGACTCAAAAACATCCATAGAGGATGCATTACATATGTATTACCTTATTCACATTGAAATGAGTGACCATTTTAGAGGGTTCACACACAGGCCTCTGTTCGGGTAAATTCACAGTTGTTAATGATCAAAGTAATACAACTTTAATTTAAGTTACTTTTGGGTGCAATAACTTTTACATTGAATGTCAAGTCTGTGAATAGCAAAAAAAGTGTATGTGTCCAAAAAATACTGAGTAGGCGTTACATGACATAGGCTAAATCATTTACATCTCTGGTACCCCAAACAAAGATAAAACCTTACAGTAATCTCACAAAATCATGTATTTCTTAAGTATGTAATCATGCCAATGCAATTTAAACAAGTCCAATGGATTCATAGACCCAGAAAACATGGGGTTAGACACCAAGATTACATGGCTATAGGTCAAATAATGAAGGAGTTAGGATATTTTAAGGGCTTCCTGCCCATCTTGAACACCATCTTGAAAATTACACCTTTCTAGTGGTCAAACTTTGGTAAACTTTTAGTATGTTATTAAGGACACCCAATACTACAAAAAACAGCTGAGAAACCTTTTGTTAGAATTTTTTTCAGGGTTAGGTGTTTTTTTTTTTTCATATATGCAGCCGACTATGTAGCTTTTACAAGCAGAAGGAGTGACAGCGGGGACAGCCAATCACATGTAAGCTATCGAGAAACCGGCAGCCGATCAGGGAGCAATATTTAGGTTAGAGGCAGGACTTCTAGCTGAGACTGACATTTAACCCTTTGTGTGCCATAATCATTGACTAAACACTACGAACAGCTGTTGTATTGATAGTGACTACACAGCAGCAGCTGAATATTGGTGGGGACGTGTCTCTAGCGTCCCTACCCAATTCTACGCCCTTGATGTATGTAGATACATTTCTTCCTTTTTTGTGTCATCAGGTGTATCACACACAAACACACACACATAGTTTACCTACCTACCTGCCTACCTCATAGGGGTGTTGGTGATAAATAGCTTAATGAATTTAAATGTGGACCAAAAATACGTTCAGTTTGGATTATACAGACTTTTGATTATCCAGTTGGGTGTGTTATTGGGATTTTATACATTTAATGTGCACAAATATAATTTTGGTAACCTCACAACCTCAGAGCAGACAAAGTTTGAATAATAACTTTGAATAATGCGCAACCTCAGAAAAGATTTAAAAGCATCCCACATTACCCCATGGTCCTCTGTAGAGCCTTCATTATGCTCCCAGAATTCCTGCATTTCAGATTTAATAAAGTTGCAATTTTCATCCCTGTTCAGCACACAGTTGTTAAATCACCATCTCAAGCTTTTTTCTGCTTTAACTAGAGGACAGAAGACTTAATCTACTTGTGCATGGTCTGATAGTACTATGTTTTCAGTTGTAGAATTCAGCACCTGACTGACCAGGTTACGAGATAACAGAAAGTAATCTATCCTAGAGTAACTTGAGCGAGGATGTGAAAAAAAGCAAAGTCCTTTTCATTTGGGTGCAATAATCTCCAAATATCAACAAGACCCAACTCTTCTGAGAACACATCTATTGCCATAGTGTTAGCTTGAGTGGGTTGATAAGTTTTATCCACGATTGAATCCCTGATTTGATTAAAATCCCCCCCTTGAATTATATTATTGTTCCCCATATTTCTAATTAAGTTACAGACTTTGTGAAAAAATCCAGGTTAACAGAATTAGGAGCATAAATATAAGCAATAGTCATCCTTTGACCCCCTAAAGGGACATCCAATATAACTCATCTACCTTCCTTATGTGAGACATGTGTATGCACCTGACAGTCTATATTTTTCCTTATCATAATACTCAGTCCTCTTTTTGTAGTATGATATTCCTGTGCAACCCATTCTATTTTGAGTTTAGCTGCTTCCTCATCATTAAGATGAGTTTTTGAATGAAAGCTTTATCAGCCTTTTTTTGTTTCAGGTATGTGAGGATTTTTTTCTTTTTGACCACATTATTGCACCCTGATATATTCCAAGTTACAATTTTACACAGCTCCATATTTCTCTGCTGAGATACTATTCTACTACCATCCCAATAAGGTATCCTCCTCTGATCTTAGCAGTTTTCTGAAATACACGATTACAAATATTAAAGCTATATTTGCATTAGACACCCAGGGTTACACAAAAAACAAACAAATACAAACTTAGAAACACACTGCAGCCGCAGCCTACGAACATGTTACTCTCCAACACCAAATCTTCCGTTACATGGTACATGGTTTCCTCAGCTGTACCTTCAGGGCCAGCCAACTCTCCATTCCCCCTGGGATTTTACGTATCACTTTTATCCATTGCAATATGCTATAAGTCCGATATTAAAGCTTGACTGAACCACTACATCACAATCCACAATAAATTTGCGAAATGATTGTAAGAGAGCTTGAATTTAAATACGTATCATTCAGTGATAATTATATGGGATGTAGGGAGCTAAGATAACAAAAAAGAAAAAAACACACACACACACCTGTATGTGTGCCCCCCTACATTAAGAAAAGGAAACAAATTATATCTTACCAGAGCCTCTGACCGCACATCATATAGGTCTAATGATGATACTTTTATTTATTTTCAGGGATATTACCAGTCATCCGTGATAATAATATCTCCGCACACGTTGGCAGCTCGAAGATAAGTGTATTGTCCTCGGTCCGAACAATAACTCAAGTTAACAGCCCGAAAGAAAACACACATACAAAAAATAAAGTTTCTGTCCACCTTGGCAGTTGCTCCCTCCTCCATCCAGTACTTTTACTTAGGCCAGTATCTATGGGGTTCATTTAATCCCTTAAAATACAAAATGTCTCTGTCCACATCCATAATATGACCGCTCTCATTCAGTTCAAACTTTTACAGCATTTTTTTCTGCATCATTCCATTAGCGGTGTTCCATAGTATATTTTCATGTGTTGTCTGTGTTGCACTCTTTTCTCCTCCGCTGGTCCCCGCGGTCCCCTCACCTTCGTGACAGGCGAGGAAGGCTTTGGCATCCGCCACACATGAGAACTCATGCCGCCGGTTGTTCAGTGAGAAGGTCATTGTTGCTGGGTATCGCAAGGCATATTCCACATTACGCTTGCGGAGAATTCGTCTCACCTCCTCGTATTTGTTGCGTTTCTCTTGTATCTCCTGCACTTAGTCTTGGGGAAAAAAAACTCGTACCGTTCCAGGTGACTTGCTTCTTCTCTCTCGCAGCCTTTAACATGGCAGCCTTGGCCTTGTCCCGGAGGAACCGGACAATGATGTGTCTTGGCCTGGTGTTGTCCCCCGGTCGTGGACTGACCCACTGGATCCTGTCAACTTCATAGAAGTCATCGACATTAATATCCAATGCCTCCCATAGTAGTGTTTTCATAAAGCCATCCCAGTCGCGACCTTCCATTCCTTCTTTCACACCCGTGATGCATATGTTTTGGCGCCGGGAAAAGTCCTTCAGCAACGTTATTTTCTCCTTCAGTATGTGATTTTGTCTTGCTAGGTCGTTCACCACCAGGGCCCTTTTTACCTCTTCGTCCTCCAGTTTAGATATTCTGGATTCTGCCTCGGTAATTCTGCAGCCCAGGCTTTTCACTGTTTCATTCACTGCCTCCACTCCACTTTTCACCCCCGAGACGTCTGTCGCTAGGCTCTGGAGGATAGACTTGATGCCCTGCAGTTCAGTCATCATGGTTGTGGGGTCTTGTGGAGGTGATTCCGCCATTTTAGATGCATCCGCAGTCTCCTGGATGTTCTTGCCACGTTGGTTTTGAGGGGGGTTACAGGTAAAATAGTGGCTTTTTACCGACATATTATTTTGCAGTTACATTGAGCACTTTTGCAACTTATAATTTATAAAAGAACAGGGAAATCAGCTAAATTGGCTCGGCCCGCTTCTATTACCTCCAGAGGGAATTCTCGCACGTTATCGCAATATCTGTGTATTCCCCCCATTGGCTGATGCAGCCACAGCCTGTGAGGCCTTACACACTGTTGTGTCTCAGCTTCAGACATCACACCCCTAGTCTGTCTTCCTCATCTCCGGTGACTTCAATCACGCTTCCCTGTCCTCCACTCTCCCTACCCTCACACAGTATGTGAAATACCAGACCAGAGACACACGAACTTGTATGTGAACACCAAGGACGCATACACCTCTTCATCCCTCCCCCCACTGGGCCGTTCTTACCACAACCTGGTTCATCTGTCCCCTGCATACATACCTATGGTGAACAAATAACCACCCACCAAAAAGTATGTGAGGAGCTGGTCTGAGGAGACCAGCATTGCGCTGAGGGACTGTTTCGACACCACAGATTGGGATGTGTTGTGTGAACCTTGCGGGCATGACATCGACAGCCTGACAACCTGCATCACGGTGCCCACCAGGAAGGTACAGTGTTTCCCCAACAATAAACCCTGGGTGACCCCAGAGCTAAAAGCCCTGATTAAGGAGAAGAAGAGGGTTTTCAAATCTGGGGACAAGGAGGAGCTAAGGAGGGTTCAGAAGGAGCTAAGAAGGGGTATAAGGAGAGGCAAAGACAGTTAAAGGAGGAAGCTGGAGAAGCGCCTCACGGGGAGCAACGGCAAAGAGGTCTGGAGAGGCCTGAAAACCATCTCTGGCCTCACAAAGGACAGTGGGAGGGAGGGGCCCTAAATCTGGAGACCAGGACTGGGCTAACAAGTTGAATCTGTTTTTTAACAGATTTGACTGTGCCACATCTCCCTCCCCCACCGACCAGAGATCAGATCCTACTGTGCTATCACACCACCACCCACCTCTACCCCAAGTACACCTCTCTCATCCCCACAACACACCACCCCCCTCCACTCCCTGCCTGATCGATCCACACACCCCAGTCCCGACCTCTCTCAACGGGAGTCATACCATGGTCCCACCATCACCCCAGCCTCTACATCACCGCTGATCAAGTGAGGAGGGAGCTGAGGAGGACCAAGGCGACTGCTGAAGGACTGTGCAGATCAGCTCTGTGGAGTACCCCTGCACATTTTCAACCTGAGCCTCAGTCTGGAGAGAGTTCATCTCCTGTGGAAGACATCATGCGTGGTTCCTGTCCCAAAGACTGAGCACCCCAGGGAGCCCCACCACTTCAGGCCAGGGGCTTTGACCTCTCACCTTATGAAAACCATGGAGAGGATCGTTCTCACCCACCTTTGACACCTGGTGAACAGCGAGATGGACCCTCTGCAGTTTGCTTATCGACCTGGCATTGGTGTGGATGACGCTGTCATCTACCTGCTGCACAGGTCACTTTCTCACCTGGAGAGCACCAGGAGCACTGTGAGAGTCATGTTTTTTGACTTCTCCAGTGCTTTCAACACAATCCACCCATCACTGCTAAGGGGGGAAGCGGGAAGGAGCGGGAGTTGACTGCCACCTGGCTGCATGGACCACCGACTACCTCACAAACAGACGTATGTGAGGCTCCGCGACTGTGTGTCTGATGTGGTAGTC
Source organism: Sparus aurata (assembly GCF_900880675.1). Classification (NCBI taxonomy): domain Eukaryota; kingdom Metazoa; phylum Chordata; class Actinopteri; order Spariformes; family Sparidae; genus Sparus; species Sparus aurata. The sequence goes on from NC_044188.1 coordinate 35,142,682, forward strand.
AGGAGCACGGGAGCTCCACAGGGTACAGTGCTCTCTCCTTTTCTCTTCACACTCTACACCTCAGACTTCAGTTACAATATAGACAGCTGCCACCTCCGGAAGTTCTCCAACGACACAGCCAGCGTTGCACGTGTGAAAGAGGGGAATGATCTGGAGTACAGGAAGGTCATCACCAACTTTGTCGCCTCGTGTGAACTGAACCTACCTGTGCATCAACGCCAGCAAGACAAAGGAGGTGGTGATCGATTTCAGGAGGAAGGCTCCTCAAACTGCACCGGTGAACATCCAGGGTTTGGACATTGAGATCGTGGAGCAGTACAAATACCTGGGTGTTCATATTAACAACAAACTTTACTGGACACACAACACAGATGTCCTGTAGAAGGGCCAACGTCTCCATCTGCTGAGGAGACTGAGGTCCTTTTGTGTGTGCAGGTCACTGTTAAAAATCTTCTATGATTCTGTGGTAGCATCAGCGATCTTCTACGCTGTGGTCTGCTGGGGCTCTGGAAGCTCAGAGAGGGAAAGGAAGAGACTCAACAAGCTGGTCAAAAGGGCTGGCTCAGTCTTGGACTGTCCTCTGGACTCCATTGAAGAGGTGGGTGAGAGGAGGATGTTAGCCAAGCTGACGTCAATTATGGACAACCCCTCTCACCCCCTACATGAGACTGTGGGGGCTTTAAGCGGCTCCTTCAACAACAGACTGCTTCACCCACAGTGTAAAAAGGAACGCTACTGCAGGTCATTCATTCCAACTGCTGTAAGACTGTTCAACACCAATAACTCTTAATGTAGCATAAGCACCTACTTATCTTGCATTACCTACACTTCTACCTCTGCCATCTTGTGCAATTATCCTGTGCAATTATACCATTTTATTATTAATTTTTTGTACATATACATATTCATATTAATACACTGAGTCTGTTTATTTTTTAACACTGTATTTAAACACAATTTATTTATGCACCTAACCTCAACAAAGCAATACTCTGACACTTTATTTAAATGTATATAATGCACATTTTAGCCTCCTGTGTATATATAATGCACATAACGTATTGTCCTTTCTATATTTTATCTTTTCTCTCTTCAAATCTTTTTTTAGTATTTCTTTAGTATTCTAAGTCCTGTACTTTTTGTATGTCTGTATGTCTGTCTACCTGCTATTGTGACAAGTAAATTTCCCTGATGTGGGATAAATAAAAGTCTAAAGTCTAAATATAGTATATGTCAGTACAGTCACAAAGTTATTGTTAGAAAAGTCTAACCACTCAATTATGTGTAACTCCCAGTCCGCATAATGAGATAATGAGTGATTTAGGTCTTGGTGATTGTTGGTGATCACTCACCTGGAAGATCAACCATGCTCAAACCATCCATCAGATGGGCTATTCAATACATCATTACTTGAGGACCCTACTTTGATGAGAAAAAAGAACATCACTACCTTAGGAAACAGGGAAAGCCATATTAAGGGAAAAAATCATATCATACTCCACACACAAGAAAAATTAAGATTATGAACAGCAATTGTACTTGGAACAGAAAATGTAAACATCAGTTCAAGTAATCCCACAACACAAATTCAAAATGATCCAGAAATACAAATTACAACTGAACAAACACACACACAAAAAAGAAAAACTCAATTCCTTCTACACAGACAAGAAGCATAGTAAGATAACTGACAAATACCTGGCTAACCAAATTAAGCTAAACACATGAAAATAAACAATTCCAATTATTATGAAATTAGCTGTGAAGACCAGGCATATACCTGAAGAAATGATCCTCCACAATTACTTCTAAATCGTAGATTACAAAAATCTAAATTTATCACAGACATAAGCACAGCCGTAAAGGTCTTTTAGTAGTACCTGATAAGACCACATCTTCCCATCACCTGCTATCTCTCATCAACACAGACACAAAGCATCATTAGCAAAGCCAAAGCATTGAAACTGTCACTCCAACATTTGTTTAAAAGCATAATTACGGCGAAAGCACCACTTTTAAGATTGACTGTATTTTCGTTTTCGGGTCAAAATTATGGAGTGCGAGGGGCATTTCTATGATGGCATCAAAATCGCTATTTTTAAAAAACTAAGAATGCTTTACACATCTTGCCAGTCGATAAGTGTTGATCTCCGAATGTGATCTAACATGGAGGAGAGTTAAGATGGAACGCTACTGTCTTCTGGCAAGGACTATCCATGCGAGATTTCACGTGACTTTTCCGGCTTTTGATTTTAGTATTGTTTCTTAAATGGGGCTTCTTTTTTCAACTTCAAGGTCAATATTTTTATTCGCTAATGACAAAAAATTAATTATCTGTGCATTTATATGGAGCTAAGCTTCAGGGGTGTTCCACCTTAACTCTCTTCCATGTTAAGTCGTATTCAGAGATCGACACTGCTCGACTGGCAAGATGGCAGCAAGCATAAAACAACTGGCAACATGAGTTGTTCAAAAACTTTCTTTTTAGTAAACTCTGTGTACACAAACACAAACACAAAGTGTTCTCATGCCAGTGTTCATGCGTAGAGACCCTGGCAAAGTTTCATGTTGTGTCAAGCCTTCTTAGTGTTTTAAAAATAGCAATTTTAGAAATGCCCCTAGCGCTCCATTGAAAATGATTTTGACCCGAAAACAAAAACATGGTCAATCTTAAAAGTGGCGCTTTCATCGTAATTATGCTTTTAAATGAACATTTGACTCGGGTACATTCACAAAAAGACCCTAGGTTGCATTTTGGCGAGAGTTTCACTTTAAAACCACTTCCCTCTCTCCCTGTGCACTGATAATATCAAATATTTAGGAATTAACTTTTACCTAAGGTTGCTAGAATTAGTAAATTTCAAATTCAACCCACTCCTGAATACAGTAGATGATAATCTTCAACACTGGATGAGCTACCCATATCCCTCATATGCAGAAGAGCAACAATCAAAATGACAAGACTAATAATAATAATAATTAGTTAATTCCCCTCGGAATATTTACTGTATATAAGCATTAATAAGACACAGCATCTTTCCAATTGGTGACATTCTTATTTGTGTTGAATTAATCTTTTTCTTCTTCTTTCATGCTGACAATGCTGAAGAACAATGAGGTGAGTTAGTCCTATGCTGATTGCTGAGACATGAAAAAAGCATGCACATTAAATGCAATGCAGAATTTGCATGTGAACAATAATGAATAATAATGTGAACTAATTGTATATGCGGACCCAAATCAACAATGAATGTATTCAACAAACAAGTTTTGTGTGTGTATAGGCCCCCTGTTACCATAGAGCTCCATGATTTCCAAACACACAAGTCACACTGCTGCAATGTGTGACATTAATATTACTAATACCCAATAAATGTAGTATATCCTTCTGTTGTTTACTAAAATTACAGTTGACTGTTTTAGGGGATTTTCCGATCAAACTATATATTCACAAGTCTTTTTTAAAGATTTATATCTTCAGTAGGAGCCAATGGATTTGAACCTTAAGACACAGATGGGGCAGGAAAATCAGAAAGCATTCATATAGAGAACAAAAAAAAAAAAGACTAGTCCTATCCCACTCTCTCTCGCCCTATTTTCTTTCAGTTTACAGAGGGAATTGTGGGATACCACCTTTGCACCAAAATGTTTAGATGCAGGTAAAACAGATAAAAGCCGTAGCCATAGGCAATAAATACCTAAGGCAGGAGCAAATCCAGATTGTACACATTCACATTGCATAAAAAAGCCAGTTGTCAGCGGGTGTTAGTGGGTTTTTTGCCAATGTGAAATGGGTATAATTGTATTTAATGGTGTGTTTCATTTGCTCACCTGTCGCTATCACTTTCAGGAGAAATCAGAGAGTGAGAGAAGTGAGTCAGCAAATAAGCTGAAATCTAACATGAATAAAACTTCAAAACATCACCTCATCCTTGAACATATCAGCAGTGGTGCTTGTTTAACAATGAGAGACCAACTCCTACAATCCCATGCTACTTATGTCTTTTGTTTTGTTTGGATTTGGAGATGCCTAATGGCAGAAATGACATACTGTACTTAAATCTAAAAACAAATTAAGACTCAGTGGCTTTGGTTTGTGTTGCTGTTTGTTGCAAGAACAAATAAAACACATTTCCCAAATACTGTATATTATCTGTGTTGTACTGCAGCAGTTCACAGTTAGTTTTTTATAAATTGTTAAATCAGTGATCATTGACTATGTTCACAGTCCCCTTTTCCTGCACATCAGGATCCCTCTTTTTTACCTTTGCTGTGACGTTCCTGTATTGCTGGTGCATGCCGGTAGAGCTTGCAGTACTGATAGCTGTCCCAATACAAAAGACAGTTACAACTCCTTACAAAATGAGTAATAACTCAGTTTCAAATAACTCAACTTCCCTAGAACGTAAATTGGGTTTGTTTGTCTGATGGCACCATATTTTGGGTTGAGAGAAAATGTTTTACAACCCCTGCTTCAGAAGCAGGACAGCGATCTCATGTGTTCATTCTCTTCTCAGGAAACCAGAGAATACGAGGTTTCAATCTGAAGACGCCAGTTTATTTGTTTCAGTATGGACAGATAAAAAGCCTGCTGGCCTTCTTGAGGTCTGTCACACTCACTTTTGTTGACTCCCTTGGCGCCTCCACCCTGTTCTCTGTACATTGAATATGAGCCTCCCTTTATTTACCCAGCAGAGGACACCACACCAACCCTGGAATGGCTGAGCCACTGAATTATTTTTCTAGCTCTTCAACAGTAACGGTCCAGCAGCAGTTTGTACAGTTTTTAATCCTGTGCTTGCATCCTGAGGATTTTACCTGCAAAGCACCATCAGAGAGCATAGGGAATCAATGAGAAACTCATGCCATTAAGTGCATATGACCACAGATGTTACGTTGTCTTGTATATGTGTCCTGCCACCATTTAAAATCAATGCTTATGGATTTTATCAGTATGCCCAGAAAAGCTTCTTTTTGAACTGATGCAACCTGCTGAGAAAAGAAATCATAATGTGCCTTAAATAAAAGGCCCTTGAAGAAATATTTCTCTTTCTGAGAGTGAGATGACAACATTGATATCTTATTTCCGTATGTTAAGCACAGAGCATGATGCAATTAGCCCACCTTAGCATAAAGGCTGAAAAAGGGGGGCTGAACAGCTATCCTGACTCTGTCCAACACTCAAAACCCCACCATTCCATGCCTCTAATGCTTGCTGAAATATTGTGTCTTGATAATTTGTATTTAAGCAGAAAAATACAGAAGAAAGTTTTTGTGGTATTAGGATGTAAGTTTTTCTTGAAAAACAAGAAAATGTGATGCAAAGGAGGGTGACATTTGCTAGGATGCCCCATAGTGATTGAAAAACGTTCAAATTAAATGCAGTGCTGCAACAACACGTTTAGCCTTTACCTGGTAGAAAATATTATAGATACAAATGAAATAAAGCGCTGCTTGGTTCTGGTTGCTAATGATGAAACTACTTATAAGTTTGCTTGCAGTGAAAGGCTCACAGCAATAGGTGGGAAGGAAAAAAGCCTGAAGTGCATAATGTGTTGGCTTCCAGTGAGCCTTAACTAGTACATTTTTGTTGGCATTTTTGTTTTCACTAAACAGAGGCAGGCTTGTAGTTTCCCCTGCTTCCAGTGTTTATGCTAGGTTAGGCTAACCACGCCCTGACTCCTGCACTGTATACACAGTAATCAGTGTTCCCATTTCACTTTCAGAAAGACAGCAAAGCATAGCTTCCAGGATGTTGACAGTAGTGCTAGCATTTAAGATATAATCATTAAATCTATACACATAATAATACACATACACACTACCAGTTCCCGTAAGGATTACTTAAAGTCCGTGAAAAGCAGCAATAAATTTGTTATGAGTTTGTCATATGACAGAAACATGTGTCATTGAACACTGAGCCAAATTTGAAAGATTAAAACAATTGCTAAGTATATAAAATTAGGTCTCAAAATCATGGAAAAACAAGCACTTCTCTCTGCTGTAAAACGCTAGGGGCGTGTCAGATAGAGGCGCTGGAACCACGCCCACACACGGGAGGGGAGCCTCCTCCGTGTACTGTACAAGGATGTAATCTACAGTAACAATGGAAGCTGGCAGTGTCATCGGACAGACCCAGCACGACCTGTTTGAGCCATCAGAGCCAGAAACTGACTCTGAGTCAGACAGTAGCCCTTTTTAGATAGAAAAGGCAGCACATTTGCTCCAAGGTAAGGACAGCAATGTGCAAGCCTGTCTTTCTAAAATGGAGGCGTAATATTCCTCCTTTTCCAAAAGCCGCCTCTAAGGTAGGTGTAAACATGTGACATGACGTGAAGCTCGAAGTTTGGCTGTGAACAATGAAAACACATTTGTGTTCAAAATAAGAGCTTTACATTGCACCCCATTGGAGTTTAAAACTGGGTTCTTAGTGAGGGGCTTTTAATTTGAAAGTAACGACCGTCCTTAGCTTGCCACACAACAACAAGCTAACACAACCAAACAGCCACAGCATCTCCTGGATCTCAGCAGCTGTCCAGTTGCTCATCTTAATGTCTGTGGATGAAATGATGGACTGACTTCTGTGATCAGCTGTTTCATCCACTGTCGGCGGGGCAGGAGGATACAAGCCGGTGGCAGGCACGTAGGCCGTGATGGTGGCACCTGCTGTCGGCGGGCCCGAGAGGGTCGGTGGCGGACACATAATGCCGGTAGCTGTGATGGTGGCACCCATTGTTGGGACGGGAGGATGCAAGCCGGGAACGGGGTGGGTCCGTTCGGCCTTACTGACCAGCGTCAACGGACTCTTCAGATATCCAGACTTTACCTGGTGACAGTTGCTGTAACTATCGGGACACTGCATATGACGGGTTTTGGTGGTAATTTTGAACTCTCCACAGTAGCTCCTCTTGACAAAATCGATCCACCGTTTCCTTACATTGTCGTCCTTAGGAAACTTAAATAAGCTAACGGCGCCGTAACCCTGCACACTTTGGCATCCAGGAAAGATGCACGAGCGATGTGAAGGAGACATGACTGTTTAGCTGACTGGTTGACTGGTTAGCTAGCTGCAAACTACTGTAAGGGATGCTATCCAAGACTCGAGAGCGAGCGAAAAAACCACCAAAGCTAATGTGCTGAATGTATTTATACCGCTTCTGCAACAGGGCTGGGTTTATGCAAATCAAGTAACGCGGCCATGATTTCTGACACGCCCATTAAATCCTGAACACAGAAATTTTGAAACACAGTTTGTGTGCCTAGCTCCAAAATTAAATTCTAAAAGGTTGAATGGCTTTTTACATGTTTTAAGGAAATACATTTATGACCTATTTAATGTGTTTAGAAGAAAATGGCTGAATTTGCTTTACACGGACTTTAGTTTCTAATTTATGTTTTAAAATGACAATGCTGATTTAACAATCATATGTAACATGCAGAATTAAAGAGAAATACATCTGATTTCTATTTTGTTTGAAGTGGAACTCTCGCCAAAAAGCAACCGAGGCTTTATTTGCGATTGAATATGAGTCAAACCTTTGTGTAAAAGCATAATTACGCCGAAAGTCGCACTTTTAAGATTTACTGTAGTTGGGTATTCGGGCACATTAATTTTGAACGGGAGTGGCGCACGGCCATCATGGCAGGCAAAAAGTGTCGATCCCTGAGTGCAACCTGACAGGCATGCTTGAGGAGCGGTTCACCTTTTGGCGAGAGTTTCACTTTAACAGTATCATTAGCATTACAATTGAGTTTAAACACATTTATTGCCCACCCATGTTTTATTTTTTCTAAGAAGCAAAAGCAATGTGTACAACAACGTGCACACCAAGGTAAGCTGTTGTTCACATTGCCATTACCTGTTTGGAGATTGCATCTAAGTTTAGACCATCACTGTTGTTCAAACATACAGTATATATTGATGACCTTATATATAATGATAAGGTGTATCCATGCAAGCTGGTGTGATGACAATGATGATAATAAACCTATTTCTGATTCATTGTACATAACGCTAATAAAGCAACTTCACAAACATCTTCAATAAAACTCATTGTTCAGAAGAAAACAATGGATACTCTGGAAATGTGTCTTATTTGCTGAATCACTCATCTCTGTGTTTATATTTAAGGTGAGTGACTGGTTTGTGTCCATTTAATTGTGTGCTATATTTGCAGACATTCCAATTTTTTATGCTCATGCCGACAATGTCTACTGATATAATCCCACATTGAATTTGTAAAACAAACTGAAACAAACACGTAAATTGCAATCAATTCAGTGTTCTTGTTTTCTGAACTAAAATTCCAGAAACACATATTAATGATGACAACTTATGATTTGTAACTTTTGGGATACTTTAAGTGGCCTTTCAGGTGACAGAGAGACAGACCAAGGACTTCCTATTGTAAAAAATGATGTTGCAAAACATGTGAAAAGCACTATAGTGCCATGACTAAACATACCATATCATGTATACATAGCCATCATAATAATTACTGATGGAATCATATTTTTATGTTTAACATACATGGGGAATGTACGTTGTCTAAAAGGGCATCTATAATGCTTCATAGGTTAGTTTGACAGTACCACAGAGCAGATACACACTGTCAATTCACCGCCCTGGAGCTCGAGCTAATTCTCTGAATATTTGTTATATAGCATAGCATAACACATAGCATAGTGATTTAGCTAAATGTATGATTAGCTTGCTCATATGACTGCTGATGAATCGCAGGTTGCCTTTCATCAATGTTGTGTAAAATGTTTTTTGTTTTTTTTTATAATTTATGCTTGCTAATAATATGTTCAGGTTCATGGGTGACTGACACCCTCTGCTCAGCTGACTAGAGTGAACATGAGCTCTGTGCCTTCTACAGAATCAGCCAGCAGCAGAGAATTATCTTTCTTGCTTGGTAATGTTTTAACAGACCAGACACGCCAGGCCAAAACAATTTAGATTACAGAAGGTACTGTCTCTTCTTCTGCAGGTTTGGTCATTGTTGTCGATGTCAGAAGCTCCCATTGTTCCCAAAAAAGGGATGAAGGAATAAAAAAAATCAGTAAGCAGAATCAGCCTGTGGCATTAATTAAAGTAATCCATCATTTAAACTTTTACTGTTCTTTATGAAACTGCAATAATTGCCACAATACAGAGTTGCAATTATGTTGTGATTTAATGTAATCTCTTTACATTGCCTTACACTTCACTGAATGTTGATGAGCAGGTAGGTGTCATCTCAAAAATTCTGTTAAATAGTTTCAATTTCGATAATTATCAGTTTGGCCCTAAAATTTTCTTAGATGGTTTGCCATTTTAAGCATTCAATATTTTCAGAGAAATAACTCAGAGAGCAGTGCTGGTTGATATGGACTACATATAGTATCTCAAATCTGCTTTTTAAAGACTTCATACATGTTCAATCTAACAACAAAGTTTTATTGTTTTGCATGTTTAATAGCACAGAGAGAGACAGACAGAGAGAGAGAGAGAGAGAGAGAGAGAGAGAGAGAGAAGACAATATTGCATGGATTAATATTTTTACTTTCATTAAATATTAACACAATGAGATTTTTTTTACAAATAATTATTAGAAATGTGGATATAATGATTAAGTCGGTAAAAACAAGTGTTAGAATATGTAGAAATGTCTGGGATGTTCAGAATATGATAAGGTTAAGCCAAGGTGGCACTTTGAGATCAGATTTAGTTTTGGACAACTTTATTAATCCCCGCCGAGGGGTAATTTGTTTGAATGCTCAATGTGGACTCATTCCTAGGACCATTAAAATGTGTGTCTTCACAGCAAAGATAAACCCTGCATGTCAATGATGTGTCTTATTTCCATGTTTTGAGTTTGTTGTGATTGATGCTGGACAACATTACTACACGAAATATGGTTACGAATGCCAGTGTGCTTACGCAGTTCACATTGTAGGACACTAAACTGAGACAAATTGATTTTTGTCTGCTATGGTAACAGCAGATCAATTGCATCAACTACTCTTGCTTTAATTCTACATTTAAAATAATAAATTGTCTTAAACACTGACTTTAAGTATTTTAATTATGTACATTTAATTATGAAAATTATTCATCTAATTCCATTACATAATTTCAATTTATAGGGCCAGAGGGTCAAGTTTTGCTATCATGTTGAGTCAATGTGTATAAACAGCCAATTGTTTGTACCTTTCTTTCTTTTTTACAGGGGAGAGAATACCCAGCTTGAAATGCATTACTTTAAAACATAAATACAGTGTGTTTATGTAGAAGTTTCCCTTAATTTTATGTATAATAACTGAATAAACACTAAACGTTTTTGTGTAAACCTTAATGTTCATAAAATAAGTAATTCAATCTTACTACGTTATTTTATTTCTACACATTTACTCAACATGAAAGAAACACTTTGAATTCAATGAGAACCTTTATATTAAACGTGTGTAATAAAATTAGAAGGAAAATGTACTAGTGGGTAAAAGATTAAAAGTCACTGTTGTAGGTAAATCATCATATTGCCAATAAAGAGCTTGATTGATCAGTGTCACAATTCACAAAGCCTTTGGTAACTAAGAGTGTTGAAGAGGTAAATTGTTAAGAAATCTTTGTTATCGTAGAACTTGTGAGCATTTAAAATTCCAATTTCCAATTTAACAAACTGTAACCTTTGTCTTACTAAGTTCGAACCTGTCTGGTGAGGCTCACTGATGAGTGAAGGCTAATAACACAGGTACATAGAGGCGAAGTCCCAGCCCCTCCGTGTGTCCAATTTTTCATCTTTTGAACTGTGCCAAGAATTACACATTTTATGTTCGTGAGATAAAAGGGAATTTTGCGGGTCAAGTCACAGTTTGTGTTTAAGATAGTAAAATACCATTTATTTTTGTGTAAAACCACTCAGTGAACTACATCTCTCGCCAACAACATCTCGGTACAGAAAACATATTGAAAAGGTAAAAATCCGAACAAGTGGGGTTATATTGGCAGCTGCAGTTGTCAATAAGCCCATCCCAGATGAAGTCATGCAAGATCTACATGTAAATACCTGGAAATGAAAGCTGAAATGTTGATCTCTTGTCTCATATTCATCTTTCGGTGTCAAACATAGGCGGAAATCCCGGGGGGGACAGAGGGGACATATCCCCCCTCCAGTAAAGTTCTGGAGTTGTACACCTTTGACGGTAAAAGATATTGCTGTGTGTGTGTGTGTGTGTAAGTCAGCCAGGTCAGTTGAAATGGCAGAGAAAAGAAAATATAAAGACATCCACTCATTTTTCAGTGCACTAAAACTCTAAGTAAATGTGAAGACCTCAGTTACAACCAGGGCCGTAGGACACCGAGGTCATGTCCTCGGTATTTTTTTCCTTAAGTTTCGTTTCATTTTCCCCCTTACATTTCAGCGAGTAAAAATGTAAACATGAAGCCGAAAAACCAAATACATAAAGCCCACCTAATTATCATGACATCAACATGGTCTCGCGTGACACAGAGGTCCATATATTTGACTCATTAAAACCGAAAGTAAACACAGTTGCGACGTGACTGCAGGTCTATTTTTAGAACTGAATGAATTGAATGAATGAATGAATCAGAGCAAAGATGCAATGTAGTGGTAAGAGGCTGCATCAATCCAAGTTATATTTTGTTGCAGCAAAAAAGGCAGAGGATGATCAGTGAAAAGGAGGAGGAAAGGTGAAAATTGTAATAAGCTAAGAGAATGAGAAAAATAGTGAACTAGCCTACAGATGCAACAGATAGCCAATAGAGATGCTAACCTGTAACTCACTGTAAATGTAGCCTAGGCATAAAAATGAAAGGACATGCAATGAATCTGAATATTTTAAGGCCATGTTCAGTCACAGTATTAATTATCCATCAATAATATTATTTGGATGTTTGGATGGATAAGTTATAATGTGACTAAACATGGCATTAAAATATTAGCTCAAATTATAGTAATCATGACTCAGTAGTATACTTAAACTTTTCATTAAAAAAATTCAACAAAGGATGAGACAGGAGAGAGATGAAGAGGTTGAAGGATATGTGTTAAATGTGTATTTAATGAATTCTTTATATCATTGCAGAACAGAAGAAGCCTGAGCAGGGGGTCAGCTCAACATTACCTAGGTCAACATTGGGGGGCCCAATGTTGACCTCGGTATTTGACCTCGGTATTTCAAAAATCCTGGCTTTTGTTCATTAATGTCATGAAATTAGATCTCCTTTATAGTATTCTAAAGGCAATACTCTTGTTGTATTATGTTTTTGTAGTTGTGATAAAAGGCAGTTATCTGATTATGAGAAATCTGATAAACAAACTTAGATGTTTGCCTGATAATTAGTTTATTCATTGCATGTGTACATGTTAATTTGATTTCAATCATTTTGTTTTAAATCTAGACATGTGCAGGTGGACTCAGCCTGTGCTAAGAAAGGTCTTCTGCCTGCCTGTTGGAGAGATAGAGAGACTAAAGCATCAAATTGCAGTAAAAATGCTTTATAAAAGACAGGCTACAACTTTTATTCCTTGTCCCCCTCTGGAATTATTCTCTAAAATGTTAAGGTTTATTGTCCCCCTCAACTATGAAATTGGGTTTTCACCCCTGGTGTTAAACCCAAATGTTTTCAGTGTACAGCAAAAATTAAGGAATTGGCCATGCTGTTCCAATAGTTTTGGAGGGGACTGTATGTGAAAGCAGAGTAAGTCAGTTTCCTAACTAGCCAATATACACGTCAGGTTCTACAAGGATTCAGTTTTGGGTTCTGGTGAGGGTTAGACAAGACGATGTCACTTAGGTGATTGTCAGGTTTGTAGTTTTTATAATTACAGTCTTGTATTTTATTACTTTTGTGGTAAAAAAAAAAAAAAAAAGTGGCTTTCTCAAGTTGGAAAATTTTCTTTTAAACTGACAAATATCAAATGTGTTATTCATGGGACAATTCAAGCAGAATCAAAAACGTATTTGTTTCTCATCATTCCTCACCTGAAATAAGGTCCCACAGTAGTGTTCCACCTGATAGGGGGTGACTTTGCCCTTCTATAGTTTAAATTAAAATAAGCTAAAGACAACATTAGAGTAACGTGTCTATTTTGTATCATTCCATGTACACAATTAAATGAGCAAACTTTCCTGAAGTGATCATATTCTAACTTATATTCAATGGTCAGAATCCATTTGGTCAACTACTCAAAGACAACAGAACACTGCCTCCCTCTGCTGGCAAGAGCTTCGAGTGGTATACGAGAGAGAGAGAGAGAGAGAGAGAGAGAGAGAGAGAGAGGCAGCTGTGCCAATGCAACAGTGATTCCGAAAATGCTCATTTTAGGATCAGTAACAACGTGGTAAAAGTTCAAGCTGCAGGCAAACGTGGCAGCTATCAATAGCAGACGCAGCAGTAACTTACTGTAAGTAACTTACAGTAGTCAAACTACTGGTTCAGTAGAAGCAGCGGAATGTGACAGAAACAGGTAGGCTGTCCGTAACGCCCGTTAGCAGCAGCGCTATAGATACGAAGCGGTAGGAAGCATTACCCTCAGTAGACCGAACATCAATGTGAACACAGTAACAATGGCTAGCAGCAGAATCAGACTGTGCCACGAATGACCATATATTCGTATCATACATGCGCAATAGTGGCAGCTGAATACAAAGTACACAATCTATTCGTTCCTTTTTATGTCTCCTCGTCAATTATCTATATCCGTTCCAATGCGCATGCGCGTCCAGCGATTCGCGGTTGCGCCAACTGGTAGAGGATGTTGCTAGCAGTCAGTGTAGATGCACAGCCTTTTTCACAACAATAACACCAACCGAATTTGCATCTCCATATACCTGTTTTCAGGAATATACATTACGAACGCTGTCGGAAACCGTGCATTGGACCGCGCCACGACGAATTCCTTCAGTATTGTTTGGCTTCATCTCCTGTTGACAATGGGAGCGGAGGGGTTTTCAGATTTACAAGGATCCTTTTTGCAGGAGCAGAAACAAGAATCATGGCTGGCCAGCTAGGCCGCAGATGGATTTTGCATCTTACAGCAACGCTGTTGATATTAAATATTGTATGTACGTTTGGCGCCAGAACTTAGAAAGTGGTGCTACGAAGATAGCGTTTTAATAGCAGGACTATCGTTGATTTTGTTGTCTTTTTTGGTCCACAACACAGCTGGTGAACCCGTTAGCTTCACAACCTTGACTGCTTGACGTCTTGCTCTCGTAGTTAGCTCCTTTAGCCTGCTAACGATAGCTAGCACCGCTTGGCCAGCCATCCACTGGTCAAATTCATTTGGAAAACGACATTTATTGCGGGATTTACTCTCATTGTCTTGTGCCTGGTAGGCATTTGTATCGTTAATTCTTCTGGCAACGTCTGCTCCTGGATGAATGTGGGACAAAATGGAGACCCCGACAATTGTGTACGATTTGGATACCTCTGGGGGCTTAATGGAGGTGAGGTTGGACTGTTCCGGAGGCCCTTAATTGAGTGAAATATACTCTTATTGCCAATGCTTTGTGTTTTCTGTTGTATTATGTGCCGTTACCAGCAGACCACCGTAGCCTGCTGTCAAGCATTTCTCGGCTAGCTAACTTGATAATCTGGTTTGATAATGGACGCCACAAGGTAACGTTACCGCTCCCAAAACCTTAGCATGCATTGGCATAGCGAGCACAAAGCTGTGTATTTTCTCACTCTGTAGACAAACAAACACACACGGTAGTCGCGATCTCTTACTAAACAACTGAACAACTTTTTTTTACAGCAAATCCAAACACTGTTGGCGCCGCCGAAGTCCGAGGAAATTGAGAAGAGGAGTCGGAAGTTGGTGAGAGACGTCCGGAGGAGCGGCAGGGCCACCAACCACGACACCTGCGATAGTTGTCGGGAAGGGGGAGACTTGCTGTGCTGTGACCACTGTCCTGCAGCCTTCCACCTCCAGTGCTGGTAAGTTACAGTTATTTGGACAATAGAGGCATAGCTCACGGGGACCATTCACGTACGCATAAGTGCATGCTCGTGTAAAACAGACAGGCGATTGCACCTTTGAGTCTTCGTTACTTGCATGCACAAGTTAGATCCTGAATGCTAACCTCTGTGAAGGTTTGTTCCACCGATGAGAATGCAGTTTGCTGCTCTTGTTTTTGCAAAGATTAACACATGACCGCTCACTGAGTGTGTGTTAAATTCTGCTCCGGAGTCTTGAACGGGCGCCTGATGGAAATCAGTTTTTACTAGTCGTTATTGTTCAGCACACATCAGCCACACAGCGTGCTGCTATTTATGACACGCGTAAACATATTTATCCATCAGTGAGCTCCTTCATATGCACTCTATTCTCCCCATTAAGTGAACTGAGGAGAGCGATGGTGAGCATGTTTAGCACTTAGTAAAGTTGCTTTGACGAATTAACTTGCAGTAAAATGTTTCAAACGTATTCTCAAGTCATTTCAGTGTGTTTTTGAACTAATAAGAGTTTGGATATTAACTCTACTCAACGAACCCTTTGTTTAAAGAGAAAGGACAACAACTGCAAATTTGATTCATGTTGGTATGGAGTAAATTGGAGTGGCTAGCTGTTGTCTCTTCACTGGAGAATATGCGCTGTTAGATACGTGGTGTTTGGTTAGATAGTGTTCATTGTATAGTTTCGGAGTTTAACTTGACAGTGAGTGTAAATTGTAGATGTCAGTGAAAAGGCATGTTAATAGGGTAAACACGGGGAAAAGAAACGTGCGGATGTAGCCTTCTCTGTGTAAGTGGCTAGAATTAGCTTGCAGTCGGTCCTCCCTTGCTGTCGCGGCTGCAGCCGGTGGAGCCGCTGCTGCTAAAAATGGAGTCGAGGCTGCCTCTGTTTACAATATGGCGACCTCACTGCTCTCTTGTCTATTCCACCGCCATCTTACCAACCTTTAAAAATCGGCGTTGAGAATTAATGGTCCATAAATAACATGAACGGTATGTTTTGTTGTTTAGCATGATACAATAGCGCTATGGCAGGGTCTGTAGAGGGCAAGTTACAAAGGTATTCCAATAGTAGCATTTCTCCGATTCCGCTGTGTATGGCTCAACGTTCAACATCTGCTTGCATGATCATTTTAACTTGGGTTCATTTCAGACTGTCCCTTACAAACGTTTTGTCCATATATGGTCAGCCCTGTGAAAGGCTCATCCTGTGTGCTATCTTATATCACTGCATATTGGGAAGAAACTTTGTAGTCTCGGCCTGTCATCCAATCTGTTTTACCTGTCATAAGTCAGTCTCTGTGGCATCCCACCACAGCATTTTTATGCCCTGGCCGTTTTAGCATGTTTAACTTTTAATTACTGTAACGTTTGCTGTAGTCATCTACTGAAGAATGTGTAGTCTTGTTTTTTTAGATATAGAAAGCTAATAGAATATTTTTGAATCTTTTCACATGGATATCACTAATTCATGTACCAGCTGTTACAATGCACTATAAATCTATACACATTGGAAACTCTTGATTATTTTGCTCAGATTTTTTTTTTTTTTTTTTTATGTAACTGTCAATCCTCTAGATGGAGGCAGAGAGAGCAACTGTGCTGGTACTGCCCTATTCAGCTGAAGTCTTTTCTTGTCATTTTGACTATATTTGAGTAGAATTTTAATCATTTGAGGAGGTTGGGTAACTATGCAGAGAGGGCAATGTATATAATTTTTTCTCATTAGTACAAGATAGGTCTTTTTGTGAAACCATGGTACATAATCCAACTTCTTAAAATTAGTTTTTCATGAATTTTGTATTCTTCACTTAAAATTACGCAGCATATTTATGAAGCATATTATATGAAATTGTTAATTAATTTGCCTGCAATAATCATCAGCTTAGTCACCAATGATTGGGTTTTGTCTTTTTACCACAGCAATCCACCTCTAAGTGAAGAAATGCTTCCCCCGGGTGAATGGATGTGTCATCGCTGCAATGTTCGAAAAAAGGTAAGAAGTGACTCTTCACTTTGCTTGATCCAGTCCTTCACCAATAATACTATTATGCTGCTTTTGAAATGTAGGAAAAACATATCTGTGGGTATATGGATTGATAAATCAGTATCTTGGTCTTTGTTTGTTACGGTCAGAAGCGAGAGCAGAAGTCAGAACAGACCAACGGCCTACCAGAGAGGTCTGCGTCTAAGTGCTCTACTTCCCCAGCTGTTGAGCTGGAGCTCAATGCTGGTCCACTGCGACTCGATGGTCTGCCTCCAGGGGCTGGAGCAGCTGGGCCTGGTCTTCGCGTGGCACAGGTGCGCCTCTTGGACCGCAGGACCAACAGCAGACCAAGCAGCCGACCCGGTACGCCCACCTCCAACACCTCGTCCACCCCAACCCCCTCAGAGGAGCAAAATGATGTGGAGGAGGAGGGTGCAGACCAAGAGGATGAAATTCAGGGTGCAGAGCTTGAAGGTGCTACACTGTCCCCTCCAACACCACGCCTCCTCAAGAGGCCCTTTCAGCTGCTAATAGCAGCTGCTATGGAGAGAAACCCCACACAGTTCCAGCTGCCCAGCGAGCTCACCTGCACTACTGCACTGCCAGGTCAGTCAGTTAAAAGGAGGTCCTAAACTTTCACTGTGAAATGATACTGAATTTATTTCAACAAGGAATGCCAGTTACAGATTTTTGTCATCCGACACTGATAACCAATAATTAAGTGCTTCTCAAGGCTGGTATTGAAAGTATAAAAGATTTCACGTTTGTGTATTTGAAAAAGAAGCTCTCTAACCTACAGCTTATGCGAACGTGAGTGTAAGAAGGGCACAGATATTGTGAGCAGAGATGAGTAATTTAATATTCCATAGCTTAAACAAGATTTGTGTTAAATCTTGTAGACTTTTTTCCTGTTCTTAGAGCACTTGAAGAACATGCATTGCAAAGTTCAATCATTTCTTTCTCTGAAACTGTTAAAAAAACATCCAAACCAGTTATGACATGTTTGGTGCCTATCGCCATCTACTATATAGGAGTATGTAGATGCAGGGCTTATTAAAGGTATAGTCATTGATTCTGGGGAAAGACTGTTGATATTTGAATTAACGGTCTACAAACACACCCATCCCCTCAGTGCCCATTCAGAAACTCTGCCTCCAAATTTAAGGATGTGTGTTCTCATGTTACCTGGGCTATTTGCTGACCAAAACAATACAACATGTCAAAACAACAACATGAAACAACAGACAAAACTGTATCTGCCGAAACATAGAACACTGAAATTAACTACCGGTCAGGCAAAAAAACAGCAACCTCTCCATCCATCTTCAGCCCTTGCAACTGTAAGAGGTCTCTCCACTTGTTTTTCAGTCATCTGTACATCTTAATTACCTCATTGTCAGTCCAATTGCTTACTTAATGGCATCCCCAAATACCCCTTCTTAGTGAAAGTATGACATTCTGGAAAGCAAACTACAAGTTGAAGAGACAAGTTGTGTAAAGTAAATAAATAAAGTGCTGCACTTTGGTTACAAAATGTGTCCTGGAATGAACTGAGCATTACAGATGTTTTATTCATTACAGAATCTAGGTTGGATTGTTTCTCAAATGTTCTGTACTCGTTTGGATTTGTAGGTAGCAGTAAACGGAGGAGAAAAGAGGAACTACTAGGAAAGCCATTCAGGAGGCCTCAGCATGAACTGGATTCCAATGGTCTGGTCCCCCTACCAGTCAAAGTCTGCTTTTCATGCAACAGGTTAGAACTAGCAGATGTTTCTATATACAGATATGTACACACTAGGGATGTCCCAATCAGGTTTTTTTTAACCCCGATCTGAGTCCTTTAATATTTAGTAAATGCTGATACCGAAACTAATATTTCCCTGGATAATACAGCTGCATTCAGGAAAAAAAGTACCTGCGTCCGAGCTGTTCCTTAATAGGTTTTTTTATTTTGTTGAAAAAAAGTATATACTTTCATATGGCTCTTTCTTATCTGCATATGCTATTGCAACATTGGATTACAACCTTCCGCACATTGGCAGATGAGTCTGTGATGCTGCACTGTGACAGCAGACCCTCGTGTACAGCCAGCTAAAGTGTGGAAGTGTGTGCGCAGCACTGCCCACACTTGGTACCTCCATATCATCCATTGCTTTTTTTCATATTCCTTACATTGTCACGTAAAATGACATGAACGCGTTGCTTGTCTATTTCACACACATTCAGCATCTCCTCGATTGCCTGTTTTACATGCTCTGCTGTATGAGAGCCACGAAACTAGTGCACATACCGGCACATTGTAACTCGAAATGGAGTGAATGTAAAGTTCTCGAGATGATGAAGAAAGAAAACCCTGATCCTCTACCTTGGAGATGAGCTGGTTATCCAGAGCAATTAATTCAATTTCCTTCTCTGTAATATTTTATCGTATCGAAGTAGTATATCAGAGGAGCATTAAATTCAGCTTATTTGTTACCCCCTCATGAAACAGTTGTATTGCAGATGTTACATGTTCTCGTTGGACTGCTTTCGCCTTCTAATTTAAAATGTTTCCAAACTGCAGACATTTTATCCACAGGTTTGCCAGAGTAACGTTACATGTGCGTCTGAGTTTTACCACAAATTGTGC
Source organism: Sparus aurata (assembly GCF_900880675.1). Lineage (NCBI taxonomy): Eukaryota > Metazoa > Chordata > Actinopteri > Spariformes > Sparidae > Sparus > Sparus aurata. The sequence goes on from NC_044188.1 coordinate 35,162,269, forward strand.
TCTGATGTAAAAAAAAATTTAAAAAAAGGAACGTTGACATGGGTCCACGTTAAAAATTGCCAACCCCCGATCAGTGAAAAAATGTCCATATTGGCCCTGATCCCGATCCTGCAGATCGGCTCCGGACATCCCTAGTACACACATACACCTGTGATGTTTCACCTCATGTACTGGTTTGCTTGTATTTTCTCTCATAGGAGTTGTCGGTTGGCTCCACTGATCCAGTGTGACTATTGTCCCCTTCTGTTCCACATGGACTGTCTGGACCCTCCACTCACAGCTCTACCTGCTGGCAAATGGATGTGTCCTAATCACGTTGAGCACTTAGTGGTAAGAGGCCTGGTCCTGGCTTAGGCAGACCTAAACACTATTAATTTATGTATTTTTATTTTTGTCTCAGCTAGGACAATGTATTAGAATGATTAGTTTTCCTTTTCAAATGATTTTTTTTCTGCTGTCCAGTTGAATCAGAGGACTCTGAGCTTGTCCAGCCGCTGTCAGCTCTTTGACCAGTTCCAGGACAGGATGTCCCAGCACGCTGTCAAGTTGGACTTCCTGCGCAGAGTCCATCGGCAGAACCTACCCAACCGGCGCACCACCCACCAGCACAACAAGAAGACCATCAAGGTAGACTGGCTGGGCTAGGGGAAAACCGATTCCCAATTTATAAACTACGATTTTTCTGTTTTACAATTTCTTCTTGTGCATTTACCTTGTGATGACTTATTTTTGTTAAATATTGATGCTAAACAAAACATAAAAGATGCATCAATAGGCAATTCTAAACTTAATTCTTCAACAACTCATTCACTAATGTGTTGACAAAGAATACCCTCCAATATAAATCTTCTTTGGCAGGGTAACCAAACCAAAGGTTTTTGGAGTTTGCAGAAAAAGCCCGTCAGCATTGTGTGAACAGTTCAAAGACACAGTCCGAGAGCTTGCCAGTGCCACACAGACACCTGAAAGATTTTGAAAGAGGCCAACTATCTGCACATATCATGGAATGGATCAGGGAGCCAAGCAGTTGGCTACAGCAAATGAGAACAGACACTCCTCTGCTGTCATCAGCACTAATCATCTGAACCCTGTCTTATGCATATATTTGTATGTAGTATGTATCAGAATATGGTGGCATGCACACAAGCTTTTCAGTATTTAATACCAATTCAACCTTGCTGAAACACAGCAGGCAGCAATGCTTTTTTATTGCAGAAATATTTACAGTCAGATCAGATAGTTCTTGCTGCCTTTGTACACCAATCCGTTCACTCTTCTATATTATTTTCTTCCATGTTGATTTATTTATTCATTTAATGTTTTGCTGTAAATCAGTACACAAACAACTTCGACCGCATTATTTCCTGTGTCACTTCTCGGGTGCTCTCATGGTAAACAGCACACTGATCTGAAGACTTAAAAAGTCATGTGGGGTAACTGTATAACAATCACTGTTTGGCCTCAGGTGCCAGATGCCATCAAGTCCCAGTACCAGAATCCTCCTTCCACACTGCTTCCTGCAGGGGTGCGCCAGTTGCAGCTTGCTTGCAGTGGTGTTCCCGACCATCAGCCCTCAAAACACTTGACCACGGAAGCGGAGCAGCAAGAGGTAAGCAGAACAAAAGCCTATAGCACCTTTAACAACATGACACAAGTGTGATTTTAACAGCAACGAAGGGATGTTAAATGATTGATGATGTTTGTGGATTCAATAAGCAACTTCTGCCCAAGAAATAAAAAGGTCACCTGAGAGTTGTAATGACTGCTAATTCAGTGTTTTAGATGGTGTGGCCGCCAAGCTTAACTCATTGTTCAACAGATCAGGGTTTGTACGGGTGCTTGAAATCCTTGAAAGTGCTTGAATTTCAATGTTGTGTTTTCAAGGCCTGAAAAGTGCTTGGATTTTAGTTTAAGTGCTTGAAAGTGCTTGACATTATAACTCTGTGTCTTGGCAACATTGGGATCAGACTGGATAGTTTTCTTATTACAAGGAGAAATAAAATCAGTGTGTGTGTGCATCATCACACATGCAGCCCGGTAACAATAGAGAAGGATGGCTGAGGAGAAGGTGAATTTGATGCAATTTGGACTGATGACGCGTTCAATATTAATACACTTGATGAATAAGCGAAAAGCTTATGAAAGTTTATGTCAAAAAAGAAAATTACAGGGTGCTCTCAGGTCTCTCTTTGTCCCGGTGCAAGTGTACCTGAAGGACGCCAAGTGGCTTCCCTTTTTTTGGATAAAACTTTGTGTTCTCCTTTAATTTCTAAAGTTTTTGCTATCATGAAACATCATCTTAGATGTTTACAGCATAATACAATGTACATAATTGTGATTAAAAGTGAATATATATATTATAGTGTATATATATCCTCCTGTAGATATGTATTGTACCCCAGCGATATGGTGCTGGAAAATGTTGTAAATGACCCTTAAAAGTGCTTGAAAAGTGCTGGAATTTGACCTTGAAAAATGTGTACGAACCCTGACAGATGTGACACGGGTGTGAAAATACATGCATGTTTCTTTTTCCCATGACTTTAGGAAGTTTGTACAACTGGTCCCAAAAATTCTAGCTTTAAGTTATTTCAAATTATTGCAACAAATTTTTTTTTTTTCAATTTGTTCTTGTGATATAAATATCTCCATCAGATACGACGGTTGCTTCTTATGTTTTAAAATTATGGTTTTGCTGTGTTGAACAGTGGCTTCAGGATGTCATCACCCTCCAGTGCAGCATCATGCGGCACCTGTCAGTCAAGCATAAGGCGTCATCCACCGAATCCAGTCTGTCATCACTAACATCGCCAGCAGAGTGGATTTCTGGGCAGACAGACAGTACGAAATCACGTCTAACACCAGATGACATGAAAACTCAGGCCTCTTTAGAAAGGACTTCTTCCCCTGACCCCTGCTCAAAACCCTGCAGTGCACCTGATGACCCTCTGAGGGCCCCTTTTTCAGTGGACCCCCTGGCAGAGCTGGGTGTTTGTAAATGCAGCATGATACCATGTCTCAAATGTAGGAAACCCAATGGACCTCTGGCAGAAGAGTGTCAGCCCTCCAAAGCCAATGGACCTGTAGACTGTAACAGTGCCCCAGACTCCTGCAGGCAGGCTGAGCTGCAGCACAGACTGAGGCCCAGCACTCCTTCAGCCCCTGTGTCTGGACTGGTGAACCACATAGGAGTAGAAACGGTTAAAAAGGAGCCTGAGGGTTCCACAGAAGCCTGTGCTCAGAAAAACTGCCCAATCGCCTCGAAGATATGGCCCCACAGTGGCCAGCAGAACCACAGGAGCCAGACACAGCTCCAGGAAGAGAGTATGAGCAGTGATGAAAAACCCTCCTACTCAATCACCAGCCATGCACACTCATACACACCATCTAAAGGAACCCAGGAGCACAGCCCAGCCAAGCTGGGCTTGTCATCGCCTACTCCAGGTACACACCAGCCTCCCACATTAATTTGAGTTCACATTTAGGGGTGCAGCTCATGAGTTATCAATGTATTGATACATGTATTGTACAATCTTTATACTACAACTAAAACAAAAAAAATAATTACGGGTCACTGGTTACCTCCTGTCATGTCAGTAGAAACCCGAGGAGAAATGGATTATATTTGCAACTAAATTAACTGTTAATGATAGCGTCTTACCGGGATGTTAATGTTTGTAGCCATACAATGGTCATTGATCATCAGATAGTATACACCGATCAGCCAAAACATTAAAACCACCGACAGGTGCCCAGAGCAAGTGAAAAACATTGATCATTTCTTTACAGTTGTTCTGCTGTGAAACTTTGGCTTCTAGCATTCCACCAAGTACACCCACTCATGGCTATGTTACTCCCTGACAGGACCCAAGCTTTTGTGCAGAACATAGCATTGTTAAGAGATGATAAATGTTATTCATGTGTCAGTAATTTCAATGTTTTAGCTGATTGTTGTACGTTGTATGGACTAGCCCTCCATTTTTTCTCTAATGTCTCCTTTTTTGTGCTTGAGGTCATTTTTCTCACAATTATATGAAGCACAGCATGATGTCAGACAATTGCAAAAGGAACACTCTAACGTTGTTTCTATACGTAAGGGATGGATTTTTGTAGAGTAGCAGAAAAGTATTTTGTGTTGGTTATGTGTGACATAAAATTTGTAGTCCGGCTGAACAGCAATACATTACCAGGTTTAGGTTGTATTCAAACACATTTGTACACAAACGCATGTAAAGCTGTAGTCTGTAACTATTTTTTTGTTATATTTGCTAAAATCGTCATTATGATCTAACAGTAGAATAAGAAACAGGTCAGCTGTGTAAAAATCCACTGTCTGTGGCACCACCCGGTGGCTGTAATATGATTTGCAAGAATCCACAGCTTCCCGCTCAATACAACCAATCAGAGCCAAGGTGAGTGTCTAAGAAGTGTCAATCACTCTCGTGCGTATGCTGCAGCCCCCTCCCTTGCGCAGTGCATACTCGGCAGTGCCCCTCCCCCCTGCAGTGCCTGCTCTGACCTGGTCAGATAGGTTCAAGCTTAAGCCCAAACTGCGAACAATGGCAGAGAGGCAACAGAGCAGAAAAATGACCCACCATTACCCACGTCAAAGAGATGAAATAAGAAGACTAACGAAAAAGAGCAGCGTAAAAACAAAGAATTGGACCGTGCCAGAAAGAAAACTAGGATAAATATCGGAGCGTCATTTCAGAGGTGGAGGGAGCTGCAGGATTTGTAAGGACTCAAGGGTAACACAGAGTTGGCTGCTTTTCTGCTGGACAAGTAAGGACCCCTGATTGATATATGTTTAATTCTATTTTTTAAACACAAGGCTAAGATGGCGGTGGGTACAGTAATACTTGCAGTAGCGTATATCATCTTACGATGTTGCAGTCAAGCTACGTAGCTTGTTGCTAACTCCGGTGTTTAGCTCTGTCTTTATGGTTACTGGTTAGCAAACGTGTCTTTCAAGTGACCGGGCAGGTATAAGAAATAACGTTACTCATGCTTCAGAAATATTGTATGTTACTCACGATATCTACAGTGATCTGCATGAGGCACTAGTCATTGTAATTTAGTTGCATTGATCAGAAAAAGAACAATCAGGGCTTATGTAGTTGTTGTTGTTGTTGTTTTGAATGTGCCGTCTTGGTTATCTGGCATTCTCTGTTACCATGGTTACAAGCCTGCTCTTGCACAGCAGGCCCTTCTGTGGCGAGGGGCTTTGAAGGCAGGGCTGAGCACAGCAGAGAGGAAGAAGGAGGGACCTGGGAGCTGTTTGTAAAAATTTTCTGACGAAGTCCAGTTTTTTCTCAAAACCTCAGACCGCAGCTTTAATTAGCTTAATATATCATTTAAAGGTTCACTATGTAGTTTTGGAAAGTACATTTTACACGATCTACATTGGCTTATTTGGCTTATTGGCTTTCTTTTTTTGGTTATTCCTTAACAAATTACATGAACAAACTCCTCTCTTCTGTTTTTAATGACTGAACAAACAAACTGACCTTAAAGGACAGCACACTTTTATACTATTTTACTTTGTTTCTATTTGGCGGACCCTGCCACCTTTCTAGCTCCAAATAGCATTCAGGGGACCCTGAGAACAAAACATGAGTTTGTCATTTTCCCTCAATAATACTGTAAATATTAATATTTTTGTTAAGGCTATCAAAGTGAACGCGTTAATAATGCATTATCGCAACACACTCTTAACGCCATTTTTTTTTAGCGCGCGATTAACGCTCGGTGTAAAAAAAAAAAAGAAACGCGCATTGTATGATTTACGGCCGTCGGTGGCACCTGTAGTCTTGATCCAGAGGGTGGCAGAAGAATAAGAAACTGAATCAGAAGAAGAAGAAGCAGGGTTGGCGGTTCGGGAAAAACACGGTAGATTGAAAAGAGAAAGGAAATGGAAAAAGGAGTTATGAATGGCAAATTCACTTTCAAAACACTGCCAGATGGTTTGGTCGATAGTACAAAAGCTATCTGCACGTACTATCGACATGAAATGAGTTACCATTGAAGTACGTCGAGTCTCAAATATCATTTGCAAGCCAAACACATGATTTTAGCCTTTTATTTTCCTGCATGATTTGAAGTGTTGAATAAACATTTTCATAAATCAAGCATATTTGCCTAACCCTAGCACTAACCCTTTCTTATGTTGTTAAAAGTATTAAGAACATGAAAAAACACATTAAGGTACATTTAGAACAGAAAAAAATGTGCCCAAAAAATTGCGATTCATTTGTGATTAATCGCGAGTTAACTATGGACAAAATGCAATAAATCGCAATGTAAAAAATTGTTTGACAGCCCTAATCTGTCTTTGAATTTTTTGTTCAAAACTGCAATAGTGCACCTTTTTAAAATAGGTTATTTTACACAAATGAATAATATTCCCATCTAACCAAATGTCCAGTCCTTCAGATCAGTCTCAGATCTTTGACCACATGATGTCTTTGCATGTTTCTCCCCTACAGACATAAAGGCTCGTCCTGGACTGATGGACTCACTGCTGCCCAGCACTCTCTCCTCCATCGCTAACCTTTCCAGCTACATGAAAGATGGGAGGGATGAGGAAGGAGGTATGTGTGGCCAGTCAGTAGTGAGATGTGACACTACACACATTGTGTACTATGTGGTGCTGTTGTTTTGATGAGAGATGGATGGATGGATGGATGGATGGATGGATGGATAGAAAAGCAAAGCTGAAGCAGCCTTCCAGAGAAGGTGCTCCGCTGTCTGACCAGTGTGAGTTGGAGAGGGTGGAGAGGATTATCCATGATGGATAACAGTTTTTTCAGTGTCCTCCTCTCCACCACAGCCTCCAGAGTGTCCTGTTTGTAGCCAATCACAGAGCCAGCCTTCCTGATCAGTTTGATGAGTCTGTTGGTGTCGCTGGCTCCGATGCTGCTTCCCCAACAAACCACAGCAAAGAAAAGTACACTGCCCACCACAGACTGATAAAAGATCTCAAACATCTTGCTGCACACGTTGAAGGATCTCGGCTTCCTCAGGAAGTAAAGTCTGCTCATCACCTTCTTGTAAACAGCTTCAGTGTTAGATCTCCAGTCCAGTCTGTGGTTGATGGTAACACCCAGGTACTTGTAATCCTCCACCGCCTCCACATCCTTTCCAAGAATGTGCAGTGGTTGGAAAGCCGACTTCCTCTTATTCCTGAAATCTATCACCATCTCTCTGGTCTTGCTGATGTTAAGCCGTAGGTGATTTTGTCCGGTCCACTCCACAAAGTTGTCTACCAGTGCTCTGTACTCCTCCTCCTGTCCCTCACTTACAACAACAGCCGAGTCGTCAGAAAACTTCTGCAGGTGACACGACCCGGTGTTGTACTTTAAGTCAGTGGTGTATAAGGTGAACAGGAAAGGGGACAGTACAGTCCCCTGTGGAGCTCCTGTATCACTAACCACGGCATCAGACAGAACACTGCCCATACGGACAAACTGTGGCCTGCCTGTCAGGTAGTCAGTAATCCAGGAGATCATTGGGGCAGTGGGGGTGTGTGGGGGTCCAGAAGTGTCGGGCTGTGAGACGAACCTATTGAAAAAAAGTGTATAGCTCGTTTGCCCTCTTCAGGCTGCCTTGATATACACTGGATATACTGCCTGATATACACTAATTGTATGATTACTGTGTGTGTGTGTGTGTGTGTGTGTGTGTGTGTGTGTGCGCGTGTGCGTAGTGATTGATCTGGACAAACTGGATGCAGAGATGCTGAAGCTCCTGGCCTGGCAGAGGATCCAGCAGCTCTTTCCCCCCAAAGTGCCCAGCACTCCTCCTCCCCTAGAGGCCATAGCTGCCCCCAAAACCTCGTCAGCCCACACTCGCAGTAAGACATTCACTTACTTCTGTCACCATCTTTCCCAAGTCTGGTTTATGAAACTAATTTTTTGTTAATTAAGTATGTGTGTGTTTTATTAGTTTACTATTTATTTTACTGATTAACTGACACGCTTCCTACCAGGTCAGAAGAAGGTCCAGGCTCGAGCTGTCTTCTACCCTCTGACAGGAAAAGGAGGAGCTGTTAGCATGTGCTTCAGGACATTATACATAGGATCTGGTAAGACATGCTGACTGTATCAGTAAATTTAAATGAATTCGTCCCCCTTTTTTTGCCCTGTAAATTATGCTTTCTTTTGTAGAGTAATCAAAATATTGTTTGTAGTTTAACAGTTGAGTTTTTTTTTTACATCTGGGGCTGATATGTGGATTATTAAACCTTTAATTTCTTTTATGATATCAACTGAATGTGTCTGAAGCGCAGAGTATAAAATGGTAGCTGGGTCTTGTGCTCTACTTCATACTTTACTTGTTAGTTGATTCATTTCTAATTTTAATTGATACATTAACCATTTAAAAACAATTTAATATGTGTATTGTTCTGCTGTGTTGTGTTTACAGGGTTCGTACGGGTGCTTGAAATCCTTGAAAGTGCTTGAATTTCAATGTTGTGTTTTCAAGGTCTGAAAAGTGCTTGGATTTTAGTTTAAGTGCTTGAAAGTGCTTGACATTATAACTCTGTGTCTTGGCAACGTTGGGATCAGACTGGATAATTTGCTTATTACAAGGAGAAATAAAATCTGTGTGTGTGTGTGTGTGTGTGTGTGTGTGTCATCACACATGCAGCCTGGTAGCAATAGAGAAGGATGGCTGAGGAGAAGGTGAATTTGATGCAATTTGAACTGATGACACGTTCAATATTAAACTTTGATGAATAAGCGAACAGCTTATAAAAGTTTGTCAAAAAAGAAAATTCAGGGTTCGTACGGGTGCTTGAAATCCTTGAAAGTGCTTGAATTTCAATGTTGTGTTTTCAAGGTCTGAAAAGTGCTTGGATTTTAGTTTAAGTGCTTGAAAGTGCTTGACATTATAACTCTGTCTTTCACAAAATTGGGATTAGACCGGATAATTAATTTCTGAAGTTTTTGCTGTTATGAAACTTAATTTTAGATGTTTACAGCATAATATATACATAATTGTGATAAAAAGTGAAGAATAAAATCATGAGTATATATATTCCTGTAGATAAGTACTTTACCCCAGCAATAAGGTGCTGGAAAATCTTGAAAATTACCCTTAAAAGTGCTTGAAAAGTGCTTGAATTTGACCTTGAAAAATGTGTACAAACCCTGAAAATTACAGGGTGCTCTCAGGTCTCTCTTTGTCTTGGTGCAAGTGTACCTGAAGAACGCCAAGTGGCTTCCCTTTTTTTGGAAAAAACTTTGTGTTCTCCTTTAATTTCTAAAGTTTTTGCTATTATGAAACACCTTTTTAGATGTTGACAGCGTAATACAATGTACATAATTGTGATAAAAAGTGAAAAAAATAATCATGAGTATATTCCTGTAGATATGTATTTTACCCCAGCGATAAGGTGCTAGAAAATGTTGTAAATGACCCTTAAAAGTGCTTGAAAAGTGCTTGAATTTGACCTTGAAAAATGTGTACGAACCCTGTGTTTAGACAAGAAGCATTCCGGCTCATGACCCTTTTTAAATAAAACAGTTAGGTCTTGTGACACTGACATTAGGAAAGTTTTATGAGGCTTGACAAGAAACAGCTGTTCAGTATTTTGCAATAAAAAAAAACCAACCCATATACATAAAGGTTTATCAAACAGTTTGTGTGGCATAAGTATGTATTTCCTATGCTGTTAATATTTTAGTAAACCCTTCAGATAGAGCTTGTGACATCTTGTGTGATCTTGACCCCAAAGTCAAACCACAACTTTAGCTTCCTTTTCAGAAAATGATTTTGTAGAAAAATATGTTTGTATTTCTCAAAGTTATGTAAGAAAGAATTGTTTTGGTGTATGTACCAAAATGTGGGTATTGTATTGGTGATATCAAAAGAAATGTTTTTGATGATGTTACCAGATGAAGCTGACAGATAACTTGGACTATCTTCATTTGTAAGAGCTGATAATTTGAGTTTTCCCATATCTCAGTGAAATATTATTTAGACCAACATGTGACAAAATCTTGCAATGTATTTTATTTTTACAGTGTGATAACTGTTTATAGGTTGAAGCTTTGTCTTAGATGATCACTCTTGAGTTTTGCCATGAAGACACAGTTCACGGTTTATTTTTATGCAATGTGTTTTGCAAAGGTGCTGACATGGATGTGTGCCTTACAAACTACGGTCATTGCAACTACATATCGGGGAAACACGCCTGTATTTTCTATGATGAGGTAAGGAATTGTAAATGTATTAAATGTAAACATAACTTGTTGTACTGCACCACAATTATCCACCACTGCCTATTAAAGGTGCTGTTGCTGGTGGACATTGTAAATGGTTTGCATCTGTCTTTTTTAGAATACCAAGCATTATGAGCTGCTCAATTACAGCGAGCATGGGACGACAGTGGACAATGTCCTGTACTCGTGTGACTTCTCCGAGAAAGCATCGGCGTCTCCGCCGAGCGGCCTTGTTGCCAAAGTCCAAGGCATCATCCGTGAGTACACCTGATTTTTCCACACTCCAGAGTGTGTGTGTGTGTGTGTGTGTGTGTGTGTGTGTGTGTGTGTGTGTGTACTCACAATAAGTTAGGGATATTGTGAGAGACTCAGTGGAGTTTTGGGATAGGGAGGCAATTGTATTGGGGTGATAGACACACCTCATTTTGTGTTTTCCACGTAATGGTCTCACAGTGTACAGTGTGCCTTACATATTGGGGCCAATACCAAAAAACTAAAAGACAACCCTTTTCAATGTGGCATCAATTTCAACATTCTGTGGGTATAAAAAGCTGGTATTGTCAGTAAGTCATTCCAAGTTCATCATTCAAACAGCCATTAACACACGACGTCACTTAACGGACGAGCAGCGCCACCTGGCCATAGCGCGCCTTCGGGTCGGTGGCAGGTAGTCAGATGTTGCTCGTGAACTTGGTGTGTCTCAAAGTGTCATCAGCAGACTTGCATCAAGACACAGAACTACTGGCAGAGTTTGTGACAGACCCAGGAGTGGAGCCCCACGAGTGACAGACCGCAACGATGACCAGTACCTAAGGACCTATGCACTCAGACATCGTTATGCAACTGCCACACAGCTGCAGGCCCAGTTACGAGATGTGAGGGGTACTAGGGTTTCCAGACAAACCATTCGAAACCGACTCCAATATATACACACATATATATATATATATATATATATATATATATATATATATATATATATATATATATATATATATATATATATATATATATATATATTATATATATATATATGTATATATATATATATGTATATATATATATATATATATATATATATATATATATATATATATTATATATATATTATGTATATAATATATATATATGATATATTATGTATATATATGTATATATATATATATATATATATGTATATTATATATGTGTATATTATATATATATGTATATTATATGTGTATATATATATATTTGTATATATATATATCTGTTATGTATATATGTATATATAATATGTGTATATATATGTTATATATATGTATATATTATATATCTGTATATTTCTATATGTATTATATATTGTAATATATTGTATATGTTATGTATATATATATATATATGTATATATATATATATATATATATATATATATATGTGACTTTGATATTACTAATAATGACTGAGAAGAAACACCATTTTCATTAGTTTAATATTTATTACCCTAAAAATTTAGACAATAACATGGATAGCCCCAAATAACAAAAATTGACAATGTCAGTAGTGGGTGTTTCCACCATTTGCCGCAATGACAGCTTGACAGCGACATCTCATGCTCCTCACTAGCCTCATGATGTTGTTCTGAGGCAATGCGTTCCACTCCTCCACAAGTGCTACACGCAGTTCTGCCAGGTCACGTGGGGGTGGGGTATGATCATCCAGTCTCTGCTTCAGCTAGTCCCAGACGTGCTCTATGGGGTTCAGGTCAGGGGACATTGCTGGCCATACCATATGAGGCACTCCGACTTCCTGAAGTCGAGCTGTGACAATTCTGGCACAATGTGGTGGAGCGTTATCATCCATGAACAGAAAGTTGGGGGTGTACTGGCGGAATTGGGGGATGATGATGGGTTCTATGATGTCTCTGAGGTAAGAACGTGCAGTGACTGAGCCATCTACAATAACCAAATCTGTTTTGCGCTGACTGGTGATGCCTGCCCAGACTGTTGCACTTCCTCCACGAAAGGGAACCCTGGGGACCATGTTAGCCTCGGCGTATCGCTCACCTCGCTTTCTCCAGCAACGCTGACGACCATCATTTCTGTGCAAGGTGACCCGACACAGTGAACAGGACGGTAGACCACTGCTGCATTGTCCAGGTCACATGGTCTTGTGCCCACTGCAAACGTTCACGGCGGTGTCTTGGTGTCAGTGGAGTCACCTGCAACGGTCGTCTGGCATTCAAGCCAAAGCGGTGGAGTCGGTTTCGAATGGTTTGTCTGGAAACCCTAGTACCCCTCACATCTCGTAACTGGGCCTGCAGCTGTGTGGCAGTTGCATAACGATGTCTGAGTGCATAGGTCCTTAGGTACTGGTCATCGTTGCGGTCTGTCACTCGTGGGGCTCCACTCCTGGGTCTGTCACAAACTCTGCCAGTAGTTCTGTGTCTTGATGCAAGTCTGCTGATGACACTTTGAGACACACCAAGTTCACGAGCAACATCTGACTGCCTGCCACCGACCTGAAGGCGCGCTATGGCCAGGTGGCGCTGCTCGTCCGTTAAGTGACGTTGTGTGTTCATGGCTGTTTGAATGATGAACTTGGAATGACTCACTGACAATACCAGCTTTTTAAACCCACAGAATGTTGAAATTGATGCCACATTGAAAAGGGTTGTCTTTTAGTTTTTTGGTATTGGCCCCAATATGTAAGGCACACTGTACACAGTGAGACCATTAGGTGGAAAACACAAAATGAGGTGTGTCTATCACCCCACTAAGATCTATCGATCTATCGATCGATCGATCGATCGATCGAACCTGTTCAAGTGGCTTTATTGGCATGACTGCATACAATACAATGCTGCCAAGGGATCTTAATACAAATTATAACAGTAATGACAAACATAAATAGACAAAATAAACAATAAAACAATATTAAATAATAATAAACAATACAATAATAATAAACAATAAAACAATAATAAATAAACAATAATAAAAGAAAAGGGCATTGAGAACTAGAGGGGCTATGGAAGGTAGGTAAGAGTAACATATGACATAAATTAAGAAGATCTATCTATCCATCTATCTATCTATCTATCTATCCTGTTCAAGTGGCTTTATTGGCATGACTGCATACAATACAATGCTGCCAGGGGATCTTAATACAAATTATAACAGTAATGACAAACAAATAGACAAAATAAACAATAAAACAATATTAAATAATAATAAACAATAAAATAATAATAAACAATAAAACAATAATAAATAAACAATAATAAAAGAAAAGGGCATTGAGAACGAGAGGGGCTATGGAAGGTAGGTAAGAGTAACATATGACATAAATTAAGAAGATCTATCTATCCATCTATCTATCTATCTATCTATCCTGTTCAAGTGGCTTTATTGGCATGACTGCATACAATACAATGCTGCCAGGGGATCTTAATACAAATTATAACAGTAATGACAAACATAAATAGACAAAATAAACAATAAAACAATATTAAATAATAATAAACAAAACAATAATAAATAAACAATAATAAAAGAAAAGGGCATTGAGAACTAGAGGGGCTATGTAAGGTAGGTAAGAGTAACATATGACATAAATATATATAACAAGTTGATTATTATCTAATAACCATTAATTATCAGCCATGTGTGACAGGGGGCTCACAATGTTACGGAGCTCATGGCAGGCTGCTACATATCTCGCTGCCAGTCTACAGCAGGACTCCCTCTCTCACAGTAGGACCGGAAGTCTCTCTGGGTCACTTAGGTACAGGAAATCTGGGAATATTTTTATTATTTTTGCAAAATATTGGTTTCTCTGGGGCGCCGTTTAGTTCAGTTGGTAGCGCGCGCATCCCATGTGCCGAGGCTCTGCAGCGGAGCCGGGTTCGACTCCCGGCCTGGGTCCCTTTGCTGCGTGTCACTCCTCCTCTCTCTCCCCTCATATCTTCAGCTAATCTATCAATAAAGCCATAAAAAGACCAAAAAATAAAAAATAAATAAATATTGGTCTCTGAGACCTTCATATTGGCTGCAGTGAGATAAGAAGTAGCTCTGTCTATACTGTTCCCTGGTCACAGTGAGAACGCGACCTCTCCTCTCTGGGCAGCCAGGTCTGTCTGTGCCGGCCTACCTCCACTGCCAGGTTGTGCTCACTCAGTCTGTACTTAGTGTTCTCCTCAGTTTGGTGTCAGACACTGTGGTCATGTAGGCTGCCACAGTGTACTGTCTGTTTAGGGCTACAGATGTTTCCATTTTGTTCTGGGATTCTATTAGTTCTGTCCAGTAATCTATATTTTTCTTTTTTTTCATTATATTTTGGTTGGGTCTTATGTTTTGAGTGCTCGTGTCCTGAAGCTGCTCTCTCTTTAACATAACAATGAAATATTTATTCGTCTTAGATTAGAATGACATGACAAATAATTGTGTATAGATCATTTTTTTATTGAGGCAAAAAGTGACTATGTAACCAGTAATAATAGGTACTTGATTTGAATTGTAAGCATTACTACACATATTCACTCAGAAAGTTTGAAAGGTTGCCACTACAGTTGCAGCTCGAGGTCGTGTTGCTATTAAAAAATATTGTGAAGTTAGTAAATTGCTGTATATACCCTGGTCTGGAGCCCTGTCATCAGAGAGCAAAGTCAGTGTAAACCAACTTCCCTCCCTGCCTCCAGGTGGCACTATTGTTAAAAACCACTAAGCTTTTTATAGGCGCCATTGAAGAGAAAACATGGATGCACCACTTGCAACATCGCACACATTATCAGAAATTTATTTTGTGTTAACTGCTACCTTGTTAGTCAGAAAATCACAATTTCAGGGAGGATGTCTGTGTGGAACTGAGGGAATCAGCGAGCAGCAGCTACCATGGCTAGCAGGCTAGCACACTAATTCAACATGGGTCACTGAAAATGGAAACATCACCATCTTAGGAACACATTAAACAAGCATTTTTGCCTCCCGCCTAAGCAGGTTTCTCCTCAGACACCCCTATACTCCGCGCGTGACGGTGACGACCGACCTTCCGTCCGTCCATCCGTCCGTCCGTCCGTCCGTCCGTCCGTCTGTCTGTCTGTCCGTCCCCCCCCCCCCAGACAGACGGTGCACCGCTACACAAATAATTTCTGGGGAGAACCCTGGCTAGGCCTTGGAGCCAGTTGATGCGCCCCTTATTGCAATTTTAGATTAAGGTCCAGATCACACTAAAAAGATGCAGATCCAAGTTCAGTTACCAGACTTGTTTAGCTTACCAGCTAAAAAAAACAATGATTTAGAACACAGTTCTGAAAGTGGAGCAACGTCAGTGTTGGACTTTGAATCTGGGCTCGATATGCCATCATGACTGTGATTGTTACTTGTCAGCTTTTCCGGTGCATGTGGCGATGGTGTTGGAGGGGATTTGACCTATAATTTCCCAAGTAAACAAACTGCTCTATTTGGCTGTTACAGTCCCTCCTGACCGGCCGTCTGCTGCTCTTCTTGGATAATAGAGAGAGAGTGGACAGGCCAGATGTCCGAAGGGCATCCCCTCAACAAGCAGCCCAGTGACAAATTCTGGCTTGAGGGAAGTCGTTCAAGCTCTGTGTGTATGGAGGGGCAGCTCTCCCTGCACTCACTCTGCTGGTCCAGTTGCCCAGAGACACAACTGTGAGTCAAAGGGGACAGTGTGTTTTAAAAGGGAAAGTAAGGCTGGCAATCCAATCACACCAACTAGTAAAGCACACACGTCAACACATATGTATGAATGCTCACTGCGGCATAGTTTACAGCGTCAGCTCTGCGTAGAGCCCGTGTGCAACCATGAACCCATCCGCCTTTAGATTTAGTGACACAACTGTATTGTCAATCAACCCATCTACAAGGACTTTAACAACTGTTATGCCTGTTTTTTATACCTCTTGTTTGCAACCTGGGCTGTTGTTTCCTCCTTCCTTTTCTAATTTGTAGGTATAGTGTTCACATGTTATAGCTGTATGGGTGTCTATCTACAAGTTTATCCCTGTGTTCTCTGCAGGTCGCAGTAAGAAGCGTGAGGATGACAAGGTTCCCAGCTCTGTGGTGGGTTTGTTGCTGGCTGGTGGCGTCATGAGTAGCCAGCCTAAAGGCAGCTCCGAGCTCTCGTGCGGCTGTAAGGCAAGTAGCTCCAGTCTGATAGGAGGCAGCGGGGCAGGATGGGAGGGCACTGCCCTGCTCCATCATGGCAGCTACATCAAACTGGGCTGCCTCCAGTTTGTCTTCAGCATCACAGAGTTTGCCAGTAAGCAGCCCAAAGAAGAGCAAAACGCAACTCCTGCCACCAGTTGCACTGGCACCACAACCAGCAACCCCAGCAGCAGCGCAGACAGAGTCACTACTAGCAATGCCCCCATCATCATCACCACCACACCACCATCATCCAGTACTGCCACAGTGAGCAGCCCCTCCAGCCAGGATGAGGCTGACACTGAGACTGTCCCTCCCCACCAAGTGCCCATTCTGCACGCCAGCTCTGTTCCATAACTTGCACAGGAAGACCCGCCCTCCCTCCTTTTGTTTTGCACCTTCCGAGTCACAATGAAGGGAAAGCTGCACAGCTGGTTGGTCAACAGGGAAAATTTTATTTTTTAACTTTTAATGATTTATATCTTTGCATGAACTTGAAGTATTATTGACAATCTCCTCTGTTTTTGAATGACTGACAGTAACCTTCTGTTCACTTCAGACCGTTAGGACTTTGAGCGAACATTAGTTACCTACGCTCATTTTTTCTTTTGCCAGTATATTGGTTGTGTATGGTGTAACATTATTTTGTCAGTCAGCCCATTTAGCACAAACCTTTTATTTAGTAGTATTGAATTCCATACATTCTTATTTCTTTTGCTGCTTTTGCACCACAGGTAGCTATATATGTATGAAAACATATATGTGTGTATATGTGTGTGTGTATGTGTATATATATATATATATATATATATATATATATATATATATATATATATATATATATATATATACATACACACACAGTATAATTCAGTGTCTCTCAATTGGAGAAGCATTGGATTTCATGTAGATTTACCATTTTTTGGTTTTTAACTGTACAGTTCATGAGTTTGTGATACTGTGTAGAGTACCAGAAGTTTTGTGATAAAACTTGTTCTTAGTCTGTACTTGCCGCTGTAGTCCATCTGTAAATACCGTACTGTTTTAGCACTCATTTTAACATCTTGTGCTGGCCTGTATATAAGCACTCTTTGTCTGTACCTGCTTGTCTGTTCAAACCTGTAAATACAGAAAGATTTTCTAAGAACAAATCTGATCGATTTGTGCCCTCTGTTATTTAGGTTAATTTTGTGTTTTAGATTTTCATCATTGTGGCTCAAGTAACAGTACTGATGAAGGTTGTAACTGAGTAAATATGGATGAATGTGGAGAAATGGCTTTCCACACGATGTCTTAGAACATGAGTCCAGGGTTACCGCGGGTCCTTAAAAAGTCTTAAATGTCTTAAATTAAAATCCGGGTAATTAAGGTCTTAAATTGTATTAAATTTCCAGGCGGTCCGTTTACCGCCGATGGGAAAGCACGTAAAACATCTAATTGTGTGTATTAGTGATGGCTCGGTTGCGAACAAATCAGTTCCAACGAACGACTCGTTAACGCGAACTGAACTGATTCCCTGTTTCACTTCTCTCTTGTGGTGGTGAGAAAGACTGAGAGCCAGCCAATCTACAACACTGTCGTCGAATTTTAGCCAATGAGAAACAGGAATGCATAGCAACCGCTTCCATGAAAAAAACAACAAAAACAATTTCATTCGTAGTTCTCCTTCGTTCCCTGATTCCTCTCCTCTAGTTCAGTCAGTCACTCGTTCTTGGCTAGCCGGCTTTAACTATTAACTATTGTGTTGTCTAAAAGTACACATAATCATGAAGTTGCAGCTATGTATTTGCCTTGAACTACAGTGTTATGTTGACCGTAAGCATGATCGTTTGATAACGAGGAGCTCTCTTTCTCGTTCATTCACTGATTCCACTTCTGACGTTTTCGTTCAGTCAGTCACTTGTTCTTGGCTAGCAGGCTTTAGGTGTTGCTTCTAACTGTCGTGTTGTCTAAAAGTACACATGATGATGAAGTTGCAGCTATGTATTGGCCATGAACTACAGTGTTATGTTGACCGTTAGCACGCTTGTTTGAGAACGGGGGCTGAGAACTGTGCATTTCATGATTCACCGCTTGTTCTCGTTCGTTCACTTGATTCCTCTCCTGTTGTTCTCGTTTTAGCTGTTACCTGCTAACTGTTGTCTAAAAGTTCACAAAATCATGAAGTTGCAGCGATGTATTTGCCATGAACTACACTGTTATGTTGACCGTTGGCGCGATCGTTTGATAACCAGGAGCTGAGAACTGTTTGTTACGTGATTCACCGCTGAACGACATTGTACTGGAAGCGCGACTGAACAAACGAACGAACTACATGAACGAGTCATCCTGCTGAACTGACCGACGGGAACTGAATCTTGACATCTAACGATGAAAACGACCTCTAGTGTGAATTGTTTGATTAACTTAGTACGAAGATCGTATAGAAATGAGACTAATGTCATTTTACGGTACGTCAGCGACAGATGCTGATGTCGGGCTTCGTGTCGTCATTACGCGGTTGTTGATGTGAGCCGTGAGCGGTTAAACATGCAAAGATGGGGAAGTGCAAATTTAACGACATATTCAGGGCTTAAAGTTTTCCGGCACCATGTCGGATTTCCGGCATGCGGCGATTGGCTGTGGGAAAAATAATTCCTATATTCATGAGTGCATCTGCCAATTATATGATGGGAACGAAACTCTCCCTCTCTCAGACCAGAGTGATATGCTGTGTCCCAATTCAGGGTCTGCACACTTCAAGGACCCGTCCTTTGCGGTCTCATCGAAGGAGTGTACTTCAGTGCGCCCTGCAGGCAGCGTCAACTTTTGTTAAATGGGACAATCTACCCTTCGAAGCATTTCCTGGTTGCGCCACTAGATGTTCCCGCCCCTACCTGTACTTCACCATTTATGCAGCCCAGGGGCCTCATGTACTAAGACTTGCGTGGATTTCCTTCTGAAACATGCCGTACGCTAGAATCCAGAAACTGTTGTACACACAAAAAAAATCAGATGTATCAGTGTGCGTACGCATGGATCAAAGCACTTTTCCTTTGTACATCCCAATCAACGTGGAATTGAGCACATATGTAGAAGTGATAATCTCCTCCCTGTCCATGCCCCCATTTAAATATGCAAATTAATTTAAATAGGGCCTGCACTGGGAATTCCCCTCTCTGCACCATCAGATTCACACCATGAGAAAAGGGAAGAAGCGCAACTTCACCGAGTCTGAGCTCGAAACTCTGTTAAATGAAGTCGAGACGCCAAGATTTGTATTATTTGGTAGCCTCTCGTCAGGGATAAACACCAAAAAAAAGAAATGTGAGTGGGAGCTTGTGTGTGAGGCAGTGAACGCTGTGGGGTCAGGGTTAGTGAGAGGGGTCAACAGCCACGTTCTCAGGGGGTAGCCACAGTCTCCTGGAGTCAAATGAAGGAAGAATACAACATATGAAATAGATTTAGTTTCCTTTTTTCATGCACTACTTGATTGAATCACGAGGACGGGGGGGAAAAGAGAGAGATAGAGAGAGAGAGAGAGAGAGAGAGAGAGAGAGACAGACAGAGAGAGAGAGAGAGAGAGAGACAGACAGAGAGAGAGAGAGATAGAGAGAAGAAGAAGAATAGTAGAGGACAGACAGAGATAGAGAGAGACAGACATAGAAAGACCATAGAGTATAGTAGAGATAGATACATAGTACATGGATATATATACATGAGATATATATATACACATATATATATTTTACACAGAGTATATCTATCTATATATACACACATATAATATACTAGTATATAGTATACACACATACACACACTACCGTTAGTGGGAAACAAACAGAAGGACAAACAACTTCATTACAAGGATTGACAATTCTAATCACACTTATATTAATGACTGCAGAAGTGTGCTGTGGCTACTGCAGTGTGACATTTCCAACTTTTCACACGCATTTATTGACAGAAATACTGAACACAAGGAGACAATAAAGGGCTATATATATATATATATATATATATATATGTATATATATATATATATATATATATATATATGTTACCAACCATCAGTGTTGGGCACGTTCCTTTTAAAAAGTAATTAGTTATAGTTACTTCTCCCAAAAGTAACCGAGTCAGTAACGGAATTACTCCACTATAAAAGTAATTAGTTACCAGGAAAGTAACTATTGCGTTACTTTTATTTCTTCCCCCTTTTGAGCTCGGCAGTTATTTTAGCGTACTCGGCATCTACATATGTATTTAGAAAATGTCTTTCTGCATGGTGGACCAGCACCTGCTCTCCCCGATATTTTGCCAATGAGTGCTCTGAAGTACTCTGAGTCAACTGTTGATAACGGGAGCAAGTTCTCAACAACATACCTGTCCATCATTGCATTCAGTTCAGTCTGTGTCACAAGTTTTTGTGAAGCTGTTAGCAGAGCTCACATTAGCCACACCTGGCTTGCTATCATCATCAACAGCGTCAGCAACCGAGTTTTTGGCCAGTGTTAGTTTTGTAGAAGCGTGTGCCACTGAGAGATGCTTCATTAGATCAGAGTTGCTTACAACGGACGTAGACAAAGGAGATTAGTGTCTGTACTTCCACTTTAAAAAACGTTAACTTTCCCTCCGGACTCGCCATTGCTGCAGTTCACCTCTGCTAGTTTGTGTGTGTGAGGCTGCTGTGTTGTTTGTGTGTAAACCGAGCATTGCCTCTTATTGGCTCTCACTCAACGTTAGAGAGCCAATCATCATCACTTATGCGGTTGTCTCGCCCCTCCCTCCTCACTCACCGGAAGAAAAAAAAAAACAGCTCTGCAGCTCCGGTGGCTGAGAGCCGAGTCGGATGACAACAGCTTCAATGATCAGCTTCAGTTTGTAACGTGCTACATTGTCAGCACCTGTGTGGGCACAGACAACCCCTGGCTCCTGGCTGTGTTTCGTTCTAGGGCCGGCCACAGCTCTGCGCACAGCTCCAGTAACACTGGCCTCGGCAACCTAAAACGACTCATGAGCCAGTTGTCGTCATTTGCCAACAGATCTTCCTGTTCTCTAAACACCCTCTCACGTCTGATATTACCATTTGTGTAGTGGCGGTTCTAGACCGGTTTTAATAGGGGGGCCAGGTTGGGGCCGTTTTTTTTGTTGGGGGGCACCTACAACCCAGGAAAAAAGACAAATACCTCATTCAGACAAGGGATAAATGGAACTTAATACAGTGTTTACAATTTCAACAATTTTGATTGGGTGGTAAACTGCTGATGCACTTATTTCTGTCTTCCCCTTCAGTTCAAAATCATTGCAAGAAATCTGTCATTGTGTTATTGATGCAGACTCCCTGTCAGGGGAGGCCACAGGGGGGTCCGGGCTCAGAGTTACAGGGGCACTGGCCCCTGTTGGCCCCCCCCCCTAAAACTTCCCCTGCATTTGCGATGTCTTCTAACAAGGCCAAGGCTGCCATTGTTAATGCCATTTTTTCATCACTTTGCGCATGCTTTTATATGCATCCATATGATTGCAAACATGTGTGTGTTAATTGTCCATTAATGTGTCTCTGATGTGCACATTACTCTTAGGACTAATTGCTTTTACATAATTAACAGTTTCCCAGCATCACCTCTAAGTGTCGCCAAAGGAACAATAGCTGTAGAAACGTGCGTACTCCAGCCATGAAGCTGGCGTGGGGCACCGCACATTTCCACAGTCATTTCACTTTTGAAACATCTGAACGTTGGCGTGGAAAATGACGTACGCCATGTTTTTTTGTGTACGCAACATTGATACATGAGGCCCCAGGTCCGTGAAAGTGCCAAGAAGAGTTAAGTTTGACTGTCAGATCTGTTTGAGCTACAGCAATTCCTCATTTCCTTTTTAATCCTCCTGCTTGTGGAGAAAGAGGAGAAGCGGCTCTGGTTTATCTCCGGCTGAGAGGACCGTGGAGAGGTAAACCTGTTATTGAGCCCACAGTAACGTTATCAATATTATCATTATTAGCTAGCTAACGTTTTGGGGTAATTAACATACCGATACATTTTGTTAATGCTGACATATAAACTGCTGATCACCACATATGGTTTTATTTTAATTTTAAAGGCCTTATTCTTATTTAAAGTGTTTGGTAGATATTTTTGTTTGTTGTAATGATTTATTATTATTATTATTATTATTATTAATAATAATAATAATAATAATAATAATAATAATAATAATAATAATAATAATACATACATACATACATACATACATACATACATACCAGCAAACTTCGTCAATTGGGTCATTCACGTGAATCGCGTAGAACCGCAGATTGTTTTTGGGGGGGGGGGGGGGAGACATGGACGGGACATGGACTGAACGTAAAGTACGTTGCATTCTCTGTCAGAAAGACCACAAATTTGTCTTCAAAATAAGAGCTTTACATTGCACCCCATTGGAGTTTAGAACTGGGTTCTTAGCGGGGGGCTTTTCATTTGAAAGTAGCGACCGGTAGTTACTTTGCCTCTACAACAACAAGCGGACAACGAAGACTGCTACAGAGACCGAGGAGACGCTAGCATCTCCTGGATCTCAGCGGCTGTCCAGTTGCTCATCTTGACGTCCGCGGGTGAAGTGATGGGCTGACTGCTGTGATCAGCTGTTTCCTGGTTTGGAAACTCCCCGACTGTGGGTCGCACCATAGACATATATGGGTGGATGACGTGACATGGCAATTTTGCTGTCTTCAGTGTCAAACATGTATGAATAAAAAATATATTTGCTAAAAACCTTCTCAGTATTGTGCAGAACATTATGCTGTATGTGAACATACTCAACATTAAAACAGTTCATCACTCATTTTATAGAATCTTCAACCAAACATAACAAAAGTCATATGGTGTGACTGTCCGGCACTTGTTTCTCAAAGTGAGAACTTGAATAAAACTAAGAAAAATAAATGCAGAAAAATAATACAGATGTCTATTTGTGAGCCTACTCTTTTCAAACTCCAGGCATAATGTTTTGAGTCAGTTATAATTAAAAAGATTTTGTCCCACAATTTAAAATCACATGGTGTGACACTATTTTGGGACAATGGGCAATTGCTTTGACACCCTTGGGAAGGAGAGGACCTTCTTCAGCAAAGTTGTACACACTAGCAATGTATTGCTAGTACTGTACAACCTGAGGTGAGTCATCATTTTTATATTTACAATAAATCAGATCTTGTTGGCACTCTGTCAAAAGTCCCACTTCGAGATGTCTTTTGGTGTGATACATTTTTCATAAAAAATGCGAAAGAAATGTTACTATTTTGTCATAATTACATGTAAATCTATGCTGCTTTGTAATAGCTAGCATGCTGTTAGTATGCTAATGTGTAGCTACAAGACTCAAGGTTGTGCTAAGTGCAGAAAACGTCATATAGTGTGACACTTCATCATATGGTGTGACATGTCTGCCACATGGTATGAATTGTAATTTCCTGCAGAATAACAATAAATAACAAAGTCCAATGTATGTTTTGTCATTTTAAACATTTATTTAGGTCCATCATCACATAAAATTATATATAAATTAATTATATTATATTATACAATTATCCACAATCGATTGTGTTTAGTTTAGTTTAATTTAGTTTTCTTCTGTGATACAGATTTCTAGTTTATCAGACAGACACAGCAGACCCCTTCACAGAAACCTTAGAATGCTGTTAAAGTCTAAAAAATGTTTTGTCTTCATCTCAAACCATATATTCCCTTTTCTTTTGAGGCAGATAATGATGACAAGTGCAGAGAGGACAAAGAAATACAGGGAGAGACTGAATTCAGACCCTGCAAAGAGAGAAGAGTTGCTGAGGAAAAGAAAAGAAAACAACAACTGTCTGTTCCCATTTGCTGACCAATAGGAAGGTCTGAGGGAGGGTTTTAAGGGGTGCTTTCACTGTTGATCCAAAAGGCCTTGAGGCAGATATCTTGAAGCCTGGCAATACATGATACCTAAAATATCATTGGACTTGATAAATTAATTATTAATAAATAAAATAAATGTATTATTATTTTTTAATTATTAATAAATTAATGCATTTATTAAAATGCATGAAACAACTTGGAGACAAAAATGGTTTTGTCTGGCCAAATAGGCGAGACTGCATTTACTACCAAGATCAGGAAGTTGTTTGTGGCATATCACGACCTCAGCAAGGCAGTCGGTTTGCTACTCTCTTCAAATTTGACTGGCTTATGTATTATGAAGTCTAGATGAATTGATGTATCAATGGATCCACTCAGCTGCCCTGTATGGTCACGGTTCATATGATATGAAAAAATGTGTTTGTTTTACTAATATTAATACATATTGCAGACCAGTTTTAAATTGAAATGAAATGACATTTGATACACAAACATATGTTCATATGGTTAATATTGTTTTATTGTTAAATATCAAATAAATCAATAAAGTTTGAATATTACCTTCCAGCATTTAAGAGTGGTTAAATATTTCCTGCCATACGAGTGATCAGAACTCACCAATGAGTAGGATAATACATGGTTTGCATTGACACACGGCGACATTATCATATGGTGTGACACTATGTCATTTGGTGTGACATTCCAAATTGTGAAAATAACAAACCTTCATTAATGATAAAACTTGAAAATGTTCATGGAATACATGGAAAATAGTGTCAGCAAGAGTCACAAATATTTTCATAATTTAATAGCAAGGTTTGTCACAATAAATAGAAAATATGTTTAAAGATCGACAGCATAGGTCTCACATTGAGCGATGATTTAGAAAATAATACACAAATTTAATTAATTTTCACAAAACTATAATGGATTACAGTTTAGTTATGATAAATGACTTTGATGAAGTGGGCAATTTAAGAAAGGTATAACCCATATTCAGTTTATATACAATTATTTTCATGTCACACCATATGACGATTTTAGGCACTATTACAACAAATTGTTACATAAATTGTGATTCCAATTGAAAATCTAAAAACAACATATGTTTCTATGAAGATGAGAGTTAGTAGAACAAAAGTCAATAATTTCTATGCCTGTTATTTGACATTTTTGCAAAAAAACTTTTTTCTGGTATATATGTCGCTGACCCATATACATAGACGCCTCATTGAGCGCTGGACCGTACGTCGAGGTCGCCGCTATTGGAGGAGGCAGCTCAGCCCCGTGAACTAATACGAGTCAATGAAGTGAACTTTATAAAGCTCACTTCTACAAAGTGCCATAAGTTAATGCCTCTCATTTAAACATTCACACGCGTACGGATATATTCAGAAAACAGATAGGAACCAAAAACAACATCTGTAACGTTCTCTGATCACTATAAACGTTAACTAGGCCTACTCCTTATATGTTCAGTGTACAATACAATGTTTTTTACGAGTGTTTATTGCTGCTAATGTATGTAACGCTGTTACTGTGATGATACATGGCAATTAAATATTTAATCTGTGTCTATAATAACCAGATCCTGACATGTAAATGTGACATCTTTCTACCATACTGTCAACTTGTTTAATTAAATTTAAGTTTAAATAACTGACTTCATAATATATGAATCAGAATCAGAAATACTTAATTGATGCCCGACGAGAAACTGCAGTGTTACAGATGCTCCCATTCAAAGTCAAGAATATGCAGAAAAATAGTACTACTACTACAACTACTACTACTACTACTAATAATAATAATAATTGAAACTATATATGGTGCATATTTATAATAGTAGCCCACTGCAACTTTACTCTTTTTTTTTACTATAATTAAATGTTATTTTATACAATATCATATGTTATGATGTTCTTTCATGGAGTATATCTCTATTCTGCTGAAAAAAAGAAAGCAGGCTCACTGCTGCTGCAGTTTCTTATCTTGATTTGCAGACTGTTAAATTTTGTCGCCATGATTGTTATTACTAATACTTAGATCATCAAAAATCAAGCAAAATGTGACCATGGATAGACACTTCAAGGTCAGGTAATAATGATAATAATGATAATAATACATTATAATTCTTGCCTCTTTCTTAAAAAATTCTTAATGACATGGCAGCTGTCGATTGAGTCAGAACTGCAGACCCAGTAGATGGACGATGTGGTGGACAGAGGAGACTGGACCCCCAAACACTCTGAGTACCAACCCAGATGATGACACCAGGGTCTTTATAGTGGCATCCCATCCAGCCCAGCAGCACTGCAGGGACTCCTGCTTAGCCTGGAAATGTACATCATCTGTAACTGTTTTAATATTGTCTTTAAGAATAATAGTTTTTTGTTAATAGTGAACAATAATCTGTAAATATTTATTTATGCTGTAATTTTGTAAATAGTTGTAAATGATAAGACCTTAATAATAAAAGAAAAGTATACTTGTAAATACAAAATGGAATAGACAACGTATAACAATACAACAATATTTTATTTCATGAATTATATAAAATGAACAATTATGAACGATTAATTTAAAAATAACTCATACATTAACTGAATAACAACAGATATAATGTAAGGATTGTCCTCTGGAGCAGAGAAGAGCCTCTCCATCCTCTCTGCAGCCTCATTTCCTCCTTCATCTCCCTCCTCCTCTTCCTCCTCTCTGTTTGCTCTAAAACACAATGAAATGTAAAAGACGTCTTGTATTATGTCAACTGACAAAAGGGTTCTAATACAGCAAAAAAAATATAATCATCATAAGGATAATCATAAACTCTGCTCTTCATTCAAATGTGTAAAAGCAGGGCGCATTTGTGGGGTGCATTTGAAGAACACTTTGAATTGGGACATAATTGCACTTCAAATGCGCACTCAAGTGCACAGACCCTGAATTTGGACACAGCTAGTGTCATTTGGGTGCTGGACCTCATTCACTTACATTGCTGTGCATCGAATAGTTCCAGAGGCAAGTTGCTGAAATATCGACCTCTTTTGCATCGTCAACTGTCTTTATTGTATCAGAGGCCCTTTGTGACGCTTATACTGGTCTTCATTTGTATAAGCACAGCGTAATTATCTATATTTTATCTTGGTTGTTACAACCAATTTTCAAGCATTGCCCGCTAGCTAGTTAGCTGTGAAGGTAACATAAAGGGGCGTTCAGACCAAACGCGATAGACGCAAATTGAGCGGCAACTCTACATTGAAAATCAATGTAAATGGCGCGATGACAAGCGATTCAGGCGGCGGCGGCGTGAATGGAGCATCTAGCGCAGCGCGAATGAAGCGTCTGAAGTGTCTGGGGTGTCTGAAGTGGCGCGAATAAAGTTGAAAATATCGAACTTTTCAGGTGGCATCGCGCTGCGACATCCAGTCAGCAACGAGTTCAAGCCGAAGACGTCACTTCCCTTACGTACGGTTGTTTACACTCAGACAAACATGGAGGAGAAGCTAATTGTAGCTGTGTGTGGGCACCCAATGCGCTACGACACCGCAACTCACCTCAGACAGGTGGACAGGTGCTCCACAGCTCAGATGGAGCGCCTGTAGTTGGTGTCCAGGCGGGAGATCCTGGCACCGACCAGAGCTAACAGGTCCTCGAACTGGGCTCCGGTCAGCCTGAGGTACCGCTGGAACCGGTCGTCATCCAGACGGAGCTCCTGGAGGAGACAGTGAAATTCCCCCAGCTTCGTGCGTCTCCGGAGGACTTCATGAAACCAGACACGATGGCGGGTGGTTTTCTGGTGTTTCTGGGACTTGTACAGCAGGTACAATGCAGCAACAGTGGTGATATCAGTCATGATCTATGTGGAAAGAGAAGCGGGTTGAGAAATACGGGTTCAAAAATGAGCGGGCAAGCGCGTCTTCTTTTTTTCCCCTGAGCGTCAAGCACGAATGACGCGAATGGCGCAAATAGTCCCAAATGATCAAGCGGCGCGATACAAGCGTCTCAAGCGATTGTATTCGCGTCTGTTGCGTTTGGTCTGAATGCAGCTTAAGAGTCCGGTAATGAATCGCTAGCAACTTTTTAGTGGGCTGTGCAGAGAAAAAAAAAAATCCCATAAAGAATGAATGGGACAAGGTAAAAAAAGTCGCAAATCTGCGACATTTTTCAAACATGTCCTGCTCTGGCATACATTAACCTAGAAACACCATTCAAACTTTAAAATGTAGGTACAAGTCCTGTGTATTTGAGTTGTATTTGAACTTTTTACCTACAATGTGTAGTTTTGAATCCTGAGCCTTTATGATGGTGAGTGATTTGGGAAAAATTCAGGGTTTTCAATGATTGTGTATGGCGGAATGTTTGTGTAGCAGAGTGGAGGGGGCCAACTAACAGAGTGGGTGAGACTCAAAAAAACTCTCAGAAATGTTCTATTTACATGACAATCCCAGCCACAAATTACGCTCAAGAACAGTGAGTTGTAGTGAGTTGTAGCCACACTTGTCTTCTTTCTCCCAATGTGTCTACTTTATCGGTAGGATTTACGGTTTTTCAATTAGCTGCCTCTAACCGACAAGAGTAGCTCTCAACTGCTCCATTCACTCCAATGTAAATCAGGAAGAGGATTTTCGAAACTTCACCCTTCGTTAACTCGCTCCTATTACCACATTTCTGAAACGAGGACCACAAAACTTGATAAGTGTGTTCTTTAATGCCTTTCTGGCTTGATCCTGAAAAAAATGTGCGGATATCATGTATGATTTTGAATAAATAGCACTAGTTTGACGTCCTAAACCTCGCGGTTTCCGACGCATGTGCAAGAAGAAGAACTTTGCAGTGGCAGTTGACAAGGAGGAGAGACTGAGAGACTAGTAGTGATGGGAACGAGACCGCATATGTCGAGTTGAGTCAAGACCGAGTCTTTTAAAGGGTCAAGACCGAGTCGAGACCGAGACCATAGGTTTTTAAATGCAGCCGAGACCGAGTCAAGACCGAGTCTTTGAGGTGGCAAGACCAAGTCGAGACCGAGTCTTTAAGGAGTCGAGACCGCATCGAGACCGATCAAAAAGAGCAGATTTTCATGATTTACTTACGTTTAACATCACCCAAGTATCATATCCAAATACACCGTGTGCGAAGACAAGGGCCCTACCTACTCCGAATTATACCTGTCCTCCTGGAACCAAAACCTTGCCTTAACTTTCAGGAATCATTTCAAAGTGACACAGACACATTGGATTAGCTGGTGTAGACGGTGTTATGCACTTAAACACAATTTATAATCACAAAACAGCGAGTGTAACACATAATTCATGATTATGTCTGTATAAAGTGATGTTTATTTTTGCTCTTCTTCGGCTTCCGTTTCAGTGAGTTTTGGGCGTAGAGGGATGAGACTTATACCGTTGGAATCTGTAGAGTCTCAGCTTTCATATCACATGCTGTTAGCATGAAGTAGCGTAGACGCTAGCGCCAATTTTGCGGACATGCACCGTTAGCGTCTTTTTTTTACTTGCGCATTTAGTTGCTTGGTGTCGGAATTGTGTTTCGATTAGGTGAAAATGGTTATCATGAGCTTTTAGCCGAGCTTCTTCCCGTTAAGGAGGTATGCTGCATGAATATGTTGCTACCTGGCTAGCTAGCCCTTATATGGTGTAGTTTGCAACATGCGCAGCTGCCCCCGGTATCGGGGGCACTCGGGTTGAAGAGGTTTTAACTAACCCTTCCACTTAAACATGTTGTCAAAGTAGTGAAGGAGAGATGACTTTACATCATTTTGCTTGCTACGAGGTGTGACTTTAGCGGGATACAACATCAGATAAATATGTGGTCACTGTGAGAACATTACTTTGCGCCAATCGAGCGACATTACATTAGCATCTAGCTTCTATCTAACCCCTTGCACCTCTGGCTGCATTTACTAGGCTAACCTGCACTCTTCTAAGTTACTCCCGCCATAACGACACTTTTAACCGACCAGGCAAGCTGGCTCTAACGTCAGCTGCAAATGACCGAGACCGAGTACTAGTGCTAGCTTACTGTACATGCACACAAAGAGCCAGAGTAATCAAATACGCTCTGAGAGCCCATCTTTGTTTGCTTGAACCACATACATACAAATCATGAGTTAACGTTAGCTAAAATAGAATTATCTTCTTAACTTACCTCTGGTTGTGTTTCCGTTGAATGTGTCTGTTTTTTTTTTGTTTTTTTTTTAAGCATGTGTTTATTGGCATTTTGATTTAAAGATACAGAGTACATTAACATACAACACGAACAACAACAACCCCACCCATCAAGCATCTCATCCCACAAGGTCCATAGAAAGAAAAAACAAGAGAAGTAAATAAATATACTGGAAATATGAAAAAATAAGAATACATAGAGCTATAAAATCAGACACATAATGCAATGCCACTACAAAAAAGAATGTACAGACATCAGAGCAACAGCACCCAAACGGCTACAGAGAGCAATGAATTTCAAGGGTCAAGAGCACATTGCAGATCCGCGCTTCCAAGAAAATGCAAGAAAAGGCCCCAGATTTCATAAAATTCACCAAGCCTATGTTTAATACTATAAGTCAGCTTCTCCAAAGCCAGACATGATGATAATTCTCTAAGCCAGTGGCTAATAGGGGGACATGACGTATTTTTCCAATACATGGAAACGAGACGTTTTGAATGAATTGATTGATCAATTTGATTTCATGCGATTTTAACGAAAGATTTTCAGGATAGAGGCCCAAGATACAGAATTTAGGGGAGACAGGAATGGGTTTGGAAATTATTTGGGAAATTATATGTGTTACTTCCTTCCAAAATCTTTGCATTTTCTCACATTGCCAGATGCAGTGGAAAAGGGTGCCCTTATGAGTTTGACATTTCACACAGGAATGACTGGATTGAATTTATTCAACTTTACAGGGGTAATAAATTGATACAATATAAGTGGATAATGAGGACCTATAAGTCTGGAATTAATTGAAAGGCTCTGGACCTTTGAGCAAATTTGACTCCACTCACCGTCCAGCACATGTTCCTGTAGGTCTTCACTCCATAACCTCCTCTTTGAGTCAGATGACTCTTTAGCATGAGCTGAGAATATATTGTAAAGTGTAGAGATCTGGCCTTTGCTTTGCTGATGCTGGGTTGCAAACCGTTCTAACACTGTTAAAGGGGGACATTTAGATGAATGATTTAGTTTAGAGTGAATAAAGCTTCGCAGCTGTAGATATTTAAAAAACTGTGAAATATTGAATCCATCTTTGATTTCATTAAAGGACATCAGTGTGTCACCATTATAGAGGTCTATGAACCTTCTAATCCCTTTGAGTGACCATTGTTTGAATCCCAAGTCTTTTGTACCAGGTTTGAACTCTGTGTTCCCCCAGATAGGTGCAAGGCAGGACAAAGGAGGGATGTCACCTACAGCCTTATCATCATGGTATTTTTAACAAATGGATTTAGTGTATCTTTCTTCAAATTCTTTAAAGAGTCAGAATATAAATATGAATCTAACGGCAGTCCTTTAGTGGACAATGTTTCCATTTTTACCCAAGGTAACTCTGGATGTGATGAGAACCACATACGGGCGGCTCTAAGCTGGGCTGCCCAATAGTACCATACTAAGTTTGGTACCCTTAGGCCTCCTCTATCAAATGGAAGGTACAGTAGTGTAAGTCAGAGTCTTGGGCGCCTATTTTTCCAAATGAACTTTGTAAGAGTTTTTTTCATATCTTGGAAGAAATTAGGAGGAGGTGGGAGTGGGATTGACTGGAACAGATAAAGGAATTTGGGAAGGACATTCATCTTGAAAGCATTTATACGTCCAATCTCGGACAAGGGAAGTGAGATCCATCTGCTTAGAGATTCTTTAACTTTTAAAATAACTGGATCGTAATTGGCAGAGACTAATGAGTTTAGATTGGGAGTAATAAAGATACCAAGGTACCTGAATCCTTGAGGCATGTTCATAAACGGATGCTGGACCACAGAGAAATTGAGAAAGAGAACAGAGGATTTAGTTTTGTTAACTCTGTAACCTGAGAATTTCCCAAACCTATTAATCACATCAGCAAGGGCTGAGAAAGACTGCTCCAAGTTTGTCAAGAAGAGTAGTGTATCATCTGCAAACAAGGCTATGCGATGCTCTACATCTGCAACCTGAATTCCTTTAATAATAGGGTGATTTCTAATGGAAATGGCAAAGGGTTCTAATGCTAAAATAAAAAGCAGGGGGGATAGGGGGCACCCCTGTCGGGTCCCACGATAGAGATTAAATGGCTTGGAAATAATGTTATTGGTCATAATCTCTGCGCATGGTCCTAAGTATAAGAGTTTGATCCATTGCCTAAAGTAAACACCGAAACCAAAGCGGGAGAGCACTTCAAATAGGTATGGCCATTCGACTCTGTCTAACGCCTTTTCGGCGTCCAGTGACAGAATACATGAATCTTGAGTCTCTTTTTTTTTCATAAATTATATTTAAGATTCTTCTAATATTATAATATGCCTGCCGGTTTTTAATGAATCCATTCTGATCAATATTTATTAGAGATGGGAGGCATCTCTCTAGCCTTAACGCCAAAACTTTAGCTATTACTTTTGTGTCTGAGTTCAAAAGAGAGATAGGCCTATAGGATTCACATTTAGCAGCAGGTTTATCTGGTTTTAATATCAAGGTAATAAGTGCGTTACTCAAAGCGGGGGGCAGGGAGCCCTTCCGAAAAGATTCTTCATACATATCTTTCAATGGACTAATCAATTTATCTTTAAATAATTTAAAAATATCAATTGGAGTCTATCGGGACCTGCTGATTTCCCCCCTTTCATGTGATTTATCGCCTCTAAAATTTCCTGACTTTCAAGTGTTCGGTCCATCCAGGATTTATCGTCTCCAGCTATGGTAGGGACTTGGAGTTGGTTGAAAAAGGGAGTTTGATCATCCTCTATTTCTGATAGTTCTGATTTATATAGGGTTTGATAGTATGCAGCAAAAGTATCATTTATCTCTAAAGGATCAACAATTATATCACCGTTTGGAGATTGGATACTATTGATGGCTCTTTCTGTATCTATTTTTTTTATTTGCCAAGCTAGTAGCTTTCCACTTTTCTCCCCTTGTTCATAAAATGTTTGTTTTAATCTAATTAAGCAATTTTCAGCTTTAGAGGCAGAAAGTGCGTTATATCTGGCCCTGAGGGTAGCTAACTCTTGTGAATGAGGATTTGCTTTGTCTACCTCCCTCTCAAGCTGTTTAATTGATTTGTCTAGAGTTAACATTTCTAAATTTGTTTTATTAGTTATTGAACTCGAGTAACTAATCATTTGACCACAAATATAAGCCTTAAATGCCTCCCATCTCATAGAGGCCTAAGTCTCATTCTTATTGATATCAAAAAAGTAGTCTATCTGTGATCCCACAAATTTCAAAAAGCTGGGATCATTCAGCCATTTAGGGTGGAGCCGCCATCTCCGAGCACCCCGCACAAGTTTTTGATCGTTGTATACAAGAGATGCTGGATCATGATCTGAGATTACAATGGAGTCATAAACACAATTTGTTATTCTTGGGAAAAGATCATTGGACACCAAAAAGTAGTCAATCCGTGAGTGGCCTTTGGATACATTTGCGCAACAAGAGTATTCTCTGTTATTAGGAAACAGTCTCCTCCAGGGGTCACATAAATTTAGTTCTTTTTGAATGTGTCTGTTTAAGTTTGATGTGGTCCCAGACGTCTCAGTGATCAGAGTGTGGCAAAATTTGCACTCGGCACTGTGTTTTTTCCTTAAACTTCCTGATATGACTGTTTTGTGGTTCAAATATCCAAATTTTAGAATCGCCGATTGCTCACTCATCTTTGCTAGTTCACTGTTCAACCCACTCCAGAAGAATAACATTAACTGCTGTGTGCAGTGTGTGCGTGTGTGACGTTTGGGCAAACATTGTATCAATATCTTTCAAAATCGTTGCTGCGCAGCGTAGCACCATGGGATATATTTTCACACCAGCCAATATTATGATTTTTAAAAAATTTATATTAAAATAAGAATATTTGTAATGATTCATATTTTAGAAGATACCATGAAATATACACATCTAAAAACATGGGGTTAAAGGTCTCGCTGTCTCGGTCTAAAATTAGGAGTCCCCCTCCTTCCAATGAAGGACGAGACCGAGTCAAGACTGAGTATTTTTGCTTTGGAGACCGAGACAAGACCGAGTAAGCAAAAAATGGTCTCGAAACCGGTCTCGAGTCCAAGGCCGGACTCGAGTACTACAACACTAGAGACTGGTAAGACATTATATGTTTATCAATTGCATGTTAAACTTTTGATTTTGTTGCTGCATCGTGTATTGTTACAGATAGCTGGTTTTTGCTTTGATTTGTAACCGAGCGGCGGCTAGCAGCCGAATTAGTTGCGGTGTAAAACAGCAGTGTGTCCAAAAGCCTTTTCCCGTGCATTGTGCAGTGACCTTTTGGAACATATGTCGTACCCGGTCTTCTTTTTTTAGTATTTCAGGCTTTGATAGGGACAGGGATGATAGGTTTGAGCTAAATGGACTAGCCAAGAGTTAGCTCACAGGCTACGTTAGGTGAGGACAAACAATGTCTAGGCCTCGTATGGTTTTCAATCCCTTATCCCTCTAAAACTTGTTTAACAAAACATTAAATTACTACTGAACTGTTTACGATAGGTATAGGGTCTTTGTAATCACGTAACTTGTACGGGAACAGATGCCAAACCGAGCCTAGCATTGAAGCAACACTAAGTTTAGCATCGATACAGCAGGATACCCTCAGAAACATCAAAATGGCTGCTGTGAAAAATGCCAATCACTGCATTATTTTTCTCATAAGCAACATACATAACTATGACCTCTTTCACCAGTATGACAAACATTTTAATATCATTAAACACTACTGAGCCTGATAATGTCATAGTTAACCTGTACAGCCCGAGCAGACCCCAATTGGGGTCTACCTATGCCAAAACACTTTAAATGTCCTCTCACAGTCCCAATTAAGTAAAATTTTATCAGATTTTTGTTATGTTTTTGGAACCATACTAGTATTGTCTCAGGTAAAGCATTTGTGTTCTGTCATTACAGATAACCTTGTTTTCCAGAGTCGGTGGCAAAAACCTCAGGGATTGCACTACAAAGTGCATTAAGAGGTATGTCTCTGTACAAAGACAACAAAGACCTTTTAATACAACTATATCATTATTAACTCACAAGTAAATTCACAAAGAGGCACAGCTGGAGACCGCTAACACAGTTAGAGACTGTGGTTTCTGGGCTTCTCTTCGTTAAGGTGTCGGCGTGTAGTTTGATCATAAAAGGAGTCTGGGGAGGCAAGGCGGGTGGAATGAAGAAGCAATCTTTATTAAAACAGAATCTAGCGCCTTGAATCCGGGTCCGCTTTCTGATATTATCAAATCTGTGGACAAAACAATGCCAAAAGATGCTCTGCCCTCTGCTCCCTCAAAACCCCAGCCTTTGCTTCTTAGGAGGTTTTTCCAAGTGCCACCCCCGTTTCTTCCCCTGCACCGGCCCCCTTTCCAGTAAACACCCACTTCTTCTAATTGGTCATTTTGGCATATTATCCAATAGACTAAAAGAGGAGTTGACCTGTTTCCCTACTCTTCTCTCCTAACGCATCTGACCTGGCTGCGGTCAACTGTAGGTCTTGTCCCCAAAATGACCCAAATGGGTTCCCCATCCCTCTACGCGAACATAAACGTTCGGTCATCTCCCACCATTTGGCAGGGGCCAACCTCAGGTTTTAGTACTTTATGATGGCCTGCCGTGTGTTAACCTTTAGCCTTCACCAGTTGAAAAACTACTTTAGGACCCCTGGAGCTGTGAGCCTCACTTTGTCTGCACTCCTTCACTCACATGAGGAGAAACAATTAGTCATCATTCAATCTACACTAAGTAAATTCAAAAATCAGAATGTGTTGCCCTCGAGATACCTCAAGACAAGAGAGACAATGAAAGCAGCAAACCACGTGTAAAATGGAACAATGAAACCCCGTGAAGTGCTGTGCGGTCAGTTTGACCGCTTATGGCCGAAACAGGTTAACATATCATATTTTGTGTAATTTATATAAAAACTATTAGTGGAGCAGATTAATGGCATATTTTAAGAGAATCGTTCAAATTGGTATACAAGCATGAAATTTGGCTCAGATACTCTCTAAGGGTCACTTTTTGGGAAAAAGGCATTGGCCACCCAAAAATTCAACATGGCGGCCATTTTTTCAAGATGGCCGCTATTTCTGTCAAATGCTTATTATGTCAATCGTTCAAACAGTGATGTAGGCATAACATTTTGTGAAAATACTCTCTTAAGAATGTTTTTTTGTAAAAACGGTGCTTGTCCTCAAAAATTCAAGATGGCAACCATTTTTCAAGATGGCCGCCATTTCTCTTTAATCCTTACATCAATTTTTCAAATGGTGATGCTATCATCAAATTTGGGACAAATATTCTTCAAGGAACATTCTCATGGAAAAAGGTTTGTGCCACTCAAAAATTCAAGATGGAGACCATTTTCAAGATGGCCACCATTTCTGTCAGAGCTCAATTTAGTGTGTTAGGGAAGGTTTTGTTTAATAGAGTGAACGTCATTACACAACCAGGGCACACTGGTGACTTAACTGCTGTGGAACTCAGCATGGGGTTCAGTGTCAGCTGATCTAGTTTTACTTACATTGTAGTTCTTGACTAGTAGTAATAGTATAGCTAAGTTTAGTGTCCCAAATGCTGTCTACCAGCCCCTCATCAATTAGCTAGTAATAGATGTAGTTAGATAGCCACACCTGAATTGAAAGCAGAGGCCATATGAAGCCATTCCTCCAACAAGAGCAGCTCTGCTTCAACACACTAAACATGTTGCATATCAGGCAGGCTGCATATGGGGTCAAGCAACCCAGTGTCAGCCAGAAGCAGAGAGTCCTGCTGACTGGGGGTGGAAAAAGCTTGGTGAACAATGGGGGACTTCTGGACAGCAAATGCACCAATTGCACAAAGTTGTGAACAACTAGCCACGTGTGGCTGCAAATCAGAGTGCCGTGGAAGATGCAAATGTTTTAGATTGGGTTTCACTTGCAATTGCAAATGTGAATAAAAAAGTAAGTAGCCTTGCAATGAGCCAAGAGCCAATTTCCCGATTCTGGACCGTGATGTATATGTACACCTTCCTGGATATGTTGCCCCCAATACAACACTTGCTGACTGCCAAGCAGGGAGGCATTGGCTACCATTTTTAACAGTCTTTATTATGACTCGGCAGGGTACAACCTCTCAATCTCAGGTTGGACACTCTAACCACAAGGTCTTTGAGCTGGTAAAAATGTGAATAGAACTTATGTTTTTTCAATTCTTTCTTTTAACTCAGTCCCAACAGAGTACACTATTAAAGCAACACCCACCCTGAAAAATTAATCTTGAATTTTTGCGATTGCCTTTATCTAAAAGTGTGGCCGTTAGAGTATTTTTGCTAACATGCATGTGTGCATCAGTGTGCATACTACCGAAATGACGGCCATCTTGGAAAAGGTATCCATCTTGAATTTTTTATTGGCCATCCAATTTTTCCAAAAAGTGGCCTTAATTTGTGGCATATTTTCTGTATCACTATTTGGAAACAGTGGCGATGAACATAGGACAGGAATGGCAGCCATCTTGAAAAATGTTTTCCATCCTGAATTTTTACTGGCCACTTCCTGGCCCTTTCTCTCTGTGGACTGCACCTTGCCGTGGTGGAGAGGCTTGTGTCCTCCAATGAACCTGAGAGCTATGCCGGCGGGGATTTTATATCCCTGGCAAGTTTAACTAAGCCGGACAGGTGAAAGGAGAGGAGGCAGACAAAGCAGACATTATGACTATTTGACAGAAATGGTCACCATCCTAAATTTTTGAGGGACAAGCATCTTTTTCCATTAACATGTCCTTTAGAGAGTATTTGTATCAAATGTTATGCTTGGATCACTGTTTGAATAATTGATATAATAAGCATAAGCAAGCAACATGTTTCTTGAAGAGTATTTCTGCCTAATTTTATGCTTGCATCACCATTTGAACAATTGAAATAATTAATATTCGACAGGAACGGTGGCCATCTTTAAAAATGGTGGCCATCTTGAATTTTTGCGGGACAAGCACCTTTTTCCATTAACATGTCCTTTAGAGAGTATTTGTATCAAATTTTATTCTTGGATCACTGTTTGAATCACTGATATAATAAGCATTGAATAGCAATGGCAGCCATCTTGAGAAATGGCTGCCATATGGAAATTTTGAGTGGCCAATGCCTTTTTCCACGATAGTGGCCCTTAGAGAGTATCTGTGCCAAATTTCATGCTTGTATACCAAAGTGAACGATTTATTTTACTAATCTGCTGCACTATATTCCAAGTTAAAATACAGACACTTTTAGGAAAAGTCAAGTAACAGCAGTATTGCATTTTTTCATTCAGTGTTATAAGTGTTATATTTTCTCTATAAGTGTTGATGTTTTCCTCAATTCCTAATATATACAATTAATGAAAATAAATGTAATGTTAAATAAACTTGATTTAACATGGTAGATCCCTTTGTATTGTTTTTCATATGCAGTTATGGTGCAACATTTTGAATTGGGACAGTTTTGCATTTTGAAAGGCAGGGTGACAACGAAAAGCTGTGTATTACTCAGATGAGTTTTACATTTTGGGAGGGAAAAGCTAAGTGTTCATGTTTAGCTTTTCTTTTCCATGTCATTCATCCAATCATCAGTTGTTCAGGCGGGCCGGATGTGGCCTGCGGGCCGTAGTTTGGGGACCCCTGTCACAGAGTGTCACAACTCTTTCTCTCTATGGCACTGTCTCAATCTAACATCATTAGCCAATCAGTAGTAAAATGGGGTGAGTCTTGGAAACATGTGCTTCAACCGGGTCTCATGCTGAATTGATATCAGTGCAGAGACGTCACATAGGAGATTGAGATGGAGAGTAAATTCATGAAGCCTGGGGAAGATGCCCTCCTAATCAGCGGCGCTGGATTCATTTTAGAGGTGGGGGGGCCGTGGGGGTTCTTATGCTGCTGTAAACTTGAATGAATGTTGGTCAGTGTGCGAACTATACTGCGGCTTTCTGGGGGGCTCAGAGCGAGGACTCACTCAAAACACATCCATTATTACAAGCTGTACTTATATCAGCACATATAAGTGCATATCCCATCCAACCTCCACACACGCATCAAATCTAAATCAAAACCAAAACATGCCAGTCTGGCTACAAGGAACCAAGTCTGTATTAACACGCACAAAATAACCCCTGAAATACTATAACACGAGTCAACAGTGCCAGTCAGAAAGAGCTGCAAACAGAATAAAACGTTGGACACTTGAAATGCCACAAGCCCATGTGTGGTAATTATGCGAGGAGAGCGGAGGTAATCTGTGTAGGCTGTGACCAGCGATCAAAACGGCTGTTTTTTGTTTTTAGATAGCTCATTTCCAGCTTTTTCGATTATAGTTATTGTTTTAATTTATATTATTAATTGTTAAAATAAAATGTTTAGTAATCAAATAAGTTATTTTTAATCGTTAATTTTCGTGTTCTGAGTTTTCTTTATTAAAATCTTGTGTAAATGCAATAATTACGGTGTGCAATGATATGAATATTGATAAATTTATAATTAAACTTGGTAAAATGTACATTTTAGTGCTATGTCATATTTTGAAAAAATATCATGAAACAATGAATAGATTCATCACTCAATTGGGTATTTACATGAGAGATTATAGAGTTTAACATCTAGCGGTCTGTCAAATGACGGTTTATGGCCGTTCTAGTAGTGTTGGAATTCCGGCCCTTCTAGTGTTACACAGATTTATTTCTTTGCATAAGCAAAATACTTCTTGTTAATGAGGATCATCTCTCTCACGCTGTCCATAGGCGGAAATCCCGGAAATCCCGGGGAGGACAGGGGGGACATGTCCCCCCTCCAGTAAAGCTGTCCCCCTCTAGAATAATTTGAGACGCAATTAATAATTTTAGAACAATGCAGTAGCATTTATTGAAAGCACAATGTTAGCAGTGCTCATTATAATCGCGCAGTAATGTGCTATTTACATCTTTAAAGATTTAGTCCCCCCCCCCCATTCCTAGAAATGGTTGAGTCCACCCCACACTCTTTCCAATGGGCGGAGCTAGCAGCTGCAGCAGCATGTGGACGGAGCCTGCCACTCACACCGTGCTTCGTGGGGTAAGCGGTGTGTATACCACACAGACATAGTTACATAAGTTACAACAACACACATCCCATTTACAAAAAGCACCAGGTCCAGGCTGTCTGCAATATTTATCCTGCATGTTAAGCTAAGTTAAAAGCTACAGATAGTGATAGTCACAGACAGAGAGGAGAGGAGAGGGAGAGGACAGGACAGGCAGTGTTGGGAAAGTTCACTTTCTACATGAACTAGTTCAAAGTTCAGTTCACAAATTTTAAAATGAACTAGTTCAGTTCATAGTTCATAATTCAAAATTTTGAACTAAGTTCACAGTTCCGAAAATGAACTAGTTCTTAGTTCTTTTTTTTTTCCAATATGTTGATGCGAGCTATTATTTTTCAAAATTATTGCCACAGCCCATATAGAACCACAGACGGCTATTATTCTATCAGTTTTAACACTGAAACTGCAGCTCTCCCACAATATTCTGCAAAACCAGGTTGTCCAGCTGCGGCTGGGAGATGAAGACAGCGGAGCCGCTACTGTACGCCGTTAATGCAATTTGGGTGGTAGAGGATCTGTTTTGGCTCGCTGTTGCCGTGTCTTTTCATTTTTTATTCACTTGTAGGTACCTTGAAAGACTCGCCGGGTGCTTTAGTTCAATGTGCCGTTTCAGGTTTGCGGTACAGGATAGAGTACAAATTAAAAATAAAATACATAAATAAGTAAATAAATAAATAATTTCAAAAAAAGAAGAAGAAGGGGAAAAATAAAATAATAATAATACAATAATGCTAACCCTGGCCCAGTTGTTGAAAAACGCGCGCTAAAGTTCCTCTTGGGAGCCAAAACGCATGCTAAACTGCCCTCTTGGGTGGAAAAAACTCACTAAACTGCCCCCTTGGCTGGTTAAAACATGATAAACTGCCCTCTTGGGGGGCAAAAACATGCGCTAAAGTGCCCTCTTGGGAGGCAAAAACGCGTGTTAAAGTGCCCACCTGGTTGGCAGAATACAACTGCCCTCTTGGGTGGCAAAAACACATACTAATTTGCCCTCTTGGGTGGCAAAAACGTGTGCTAAAGTGCCTTTTTGGGTGGCAAAACACACTAAACTGCCCTCTTGGGTGGAACAAACACTAAACTGCCCCCTTGGCTGGTTAAAACATGATAAACTATCCCCTTGGGTGGCAAAAGGGCATCTTTAAGTGCCCTCCTCATTGGCAAAACACACTAAACTGCCCTCTTAGGTGAAAATAAAACAGTTAATTGCTCTCTTGGGTGGTTAAAACAAGTTTAAGCGCACTTCCGGTTGGCAAAACATGATAACCTGCCCTCTAGTCTTGGGTTGTAAACACGTGCTTAAGTGCCCTAATGGTTGGTAAAACACAAGTGCTCTCTTGGGTGGAAAAACACACTAAACTGCTGCCATTGGATGGAGAATATTGATTCCAATTAAGGCATGCAAGCTTTCCCAGAGTAATGTTATGGTCTCAACAAGTTAAACCCTGTTTATGTTCAATACACTTTGTATGGCCATTAGCCCATATTTTCAGTTTTTTTTAAATTAATTAATTTATTTCATTTTATTTTATTAGCCGATGCTAATAAACTTTCTAGATTTTATTTTCAATTTACAATTTAGACTAGGTCAGTTAGATTCATATTATTTAGTAAATGATGGAATAAATTGATAGCAGCTAGATAGATGGTAACTTAAGTTTTAAGAACACATTCCCGTTGTTAAAATAAGTCCATTCCATCCATTTAAGTATTCAGTTTTAGACACACTCTCTCTCAAATGGTCACATTTCAGTGGGGACTTAATACTGACTGAGGTGCAACCCGGCATCCTACTGCTGTGTGAGGTAGGTAGCTAATATAGCAAGCTGTCTATTAAGTTACCAATTTTGCATTACTAAATACTAGTGTATGTACCCTGGGAGTGCTATTATTAGGTAGAGATTCCTATCACATGTTTAAGCCTAGGCTGAGGAGCTAGCCTAGCTAAGTCTTGCGGGAATAGCTTTTTAAAGCTAGCCAGTAAAATTAAAAGTGGGGTTAGCATTGCATATCAGGGTTTCCGCCAGGTTTAAGTTGATCCCCCGCCAGGCTAAGCATTTGGGATTTTTTATTCTATTTTAATTTTTAAAAATGCTTTTCTTCAGTTGGAAACATATACAGTGGCTTGCAAAAGTATTCACCCCCCTTGAACTTTTCCACATTTTGTCACGTTACAACCACAAATGTAATTGTATTTTAATGGCATTTCATGTGATAGACCAACACAAAGTGGTGCATAATTGTGAAGTGGAAGGAAAATGATACAAGGTTTTCAAACATTTTTAAAAACAGAGAACTGAAAAGTGTGGTGTGCAAAAGTATTCACCACTTTACTCTGATACACTTAAATAAAATCCAGTGCAACCAATTGCCTTCAGAAGTCACCTAATTAGTAAATGGAGTCCATCTGTGTGAAATCTAATCTCAGTGTAAATACAGCTGATCTGTGAAGGCCTCAGAGGTTTGCTAGAGAACATTGTTGAACGAACAGCATCATGAAGCCCAAGGAACACACCGGACAGGTGGTTAGGATATGAATGTCCCAAGCTTTGAACATCTCACAGAGCACTGTTCAATCCATGGGATAGGAAGATGGATGGAGCCAAATACAGGACAATCTTAGAAGAAAACCTGTTAGAGTCTGCAAAAGACTTGAGACTGGGGCGGAGGTTCGCCTTCCAGCAGGATAATGAGCCTAAACATACAGCCAGAGCTACAATGGAATGGTTTAGATCAAAGAATATTCATGTGTTAGAATGGCCCAGTCAAAGTCCAGACCTAAATCCAAGTGAGAATCTTTGGCAAGACTTGAAAATTGCTGTTCACAGACACTCTCCATCCAATCAGACTAAACTTGAGCTATTTTGCAAGGAAGAATGGGCAAATATTTCAGTCTCCATATGTGCATCGCTGGTAGAGACTTACCCCAAAAGACTTGCAGCTGTCTTGCAGGGAAAGGTGGTTCTACAAAGTATTGACTCAGGGGGGTGAATACTTTTGCACACCACACTTTTCTGTTTTTTATTTTTGAAAATGTTTAATGTATCATTTTCCTTCCACTTCACAAATATGCACCACTTTGTGTTGGTCTATCACATAAAACCCCATTAAAATACATTTACATTTGTGGTTGTAACATGACAAAATGTGGAAAAGTTCAAGGGGGGTGAATACTTTTGCAAGCCACTGTATGTCCATGCTTCATCATAGTTTGTTTCTTTTGAGGTGTCAAATAAATATTTTAAACGTGTATTGTTCCCTGTGTTTTTATCACAGAGCTCTATTGGATGAAGAAAACACACTTAACTCCAGAAGACTATTAAGATCAAGAAATACTATGAAACATTACTGTTGCAATGACTTTTATGTTGGGCCCCTTTTTGATCTATATTGCGCCAGAACTATAT
Organism: Sparus aurata; assembly: GCF_900880675.1. Lineage (NCBI taxonomy): Eukaryota > Metazoa > Chordata > Actinopteri > Spariformes > Sparidae > Sparus > Sparus aurata. The sequence continues at coordinate 35,206,201 of NC_044188.1, forward strand.
CTCACAGAACCAGTTTGGATTATCTGGTGCTAATATGGTGTTAAAATGCACTAGAATACAGGAAATGGCATCTACTTAATTGAAAATGTTCTGGGGGACCCCCAGACCCCCTAGGGTTTTATTTCCTTCATACATCCATGTCTCTGTGTGTTCTTCACAGTCCAATGTGGAATCTACACAGTTCTCGTGGATGCTGATCCTAACTACAAATTAACTTGAGTAGTCTGTCTAGTTAGTCTGTTTTAAGGCTATATAATGTGCCATTTGGATAACATATAAACATGTCTAAAGTGCCCTCGGCAGCACACGGAAATTAGTGCCCTCTTCAGTGGCGAGAACGCGCTGAATGTGCCCTTTTTTTTCTTTTCGCCCCTGCCCTTCAAAAAGTCTGTGCACGCTACTGGTCTTGAACGAAGTTAAACTGTGAGAACGCGCCGTTCACAAACGTCAGAATGAACGCGTTCACAATAACATTCATCTGGCAGAAATACAGTACGTTCAGTTCACGTTCGCCCAAAATATGAACGAGTTCATGAACGAGCGTTCATTGAACGCGTTCAGGCACAACACTGAGGACAGGACAAGAGCAGTAATAATTATTTTTGTCATTCTAAAAGACTGTCTTGATATAAATGTCAGAATCAGATATTACTGACATTTTAGATTTATTCCAGGAAGGTTTTATCCAGGAAGGTTTTATTCATGAAGTATTATTGACTTTAAAAGTTCTAATATATAAATATTTTTTAAATTCATTAACGTTATCCAGTATGACATTTTTGACTGGTGTCATCAAATAAAATACATTTTTTGAAGATGAGATTTTAAAAATGAGTAAATAACATGGTCGACTTGAAACCTTATTTGTCACTGAGCCGTATATATAAGCAAGAAATCATTAAAACAACAATAACAAAAGAATAATTGCGATTTGCAACTTAGGTATGTTACGTTAGCTCAGTTCTTCATCACAATGGAACAAAAGTGAAAAAAAAAATGAAAATGCCAACTGTGAGCTTTGATTGTGTTTACAGTAAAATAAATTAAGTATTTTCTACCAAAGAAATTGTCATGATATTTTTGGGTCTTAAATTATATTTGTTGAGGTCTTAAATGGTCTTAAAAAGCATTGAATTTTACTTTTAAAATGGTGCAAGAACCCTGATTACCCAACACGGCCTCAAGATGTGTAGCAGGATGTGTGATGTTTGTACAAATCCTTCTTACTTCCTTTGTTCATGCTTTGCTCTGCCCTCTCTGAAGTTAATTTGCCATATCTTAAAAACTAAATAAGATAAGATGGCAGCAAGCTTTCTACAACTAAATGAGTCCAAAAAGGTCCCCTGAAAATGTGGTTTCGTTTTAGTGTAAGTTATGTCAAAAATGTGTTGTTTTTTTTTTTTTTTTAAATGGCTCATCATTTCCATTTATTTGGCCAAGTTTCGTGTTCTAGGTCATTCCAGCTCACTGCAATTTAAGTCATGTCATGATAATTATAGCAATAACAATAGGGTTCTGCCCCTTCTATGTGTGAACCCCCAATAGTTGTTTGGTTACTTAAAATAGCTGTCAACTATAAATAAGTGGGTTTAAGTCTAGATCTCTGCTATTGTACTAAACAATCAGGGAAAAAGTCAATACAAATAATGTAAAAAAATTTGAACAGCTCATTTTTTTCCGATTTAAGTTTTCTCCTTTCTAAATGAAAATCCATTTCAAGTACATGGACTTATATAGCCACCAGGTGGCGCTTCATATCAGATGATACCGGATGGGAGAGAGAGACATTATTTTGATTTAACACAGCATTACTGTGTAGCTCACCTAGTCCATGACAGTCAGGTCATTCCAGTCTGCTGTAACCTGATAACAGAGAACACAGCGTCACACCCAGGCAGGAAATGGGTGTGTTTCAGTGCACAAACTTGCTCTGACTTCCCCCGTGCAGTCATTCTAGTGTGATCAGCTGAGGCTTGCACCATGTCTACCCTTCTTATAGTCGTGGGACTTGTTGTAGGTGTTGCCTACATATACCGTCACATTGTGGTGAAGGGAAAGCAGTGCACCAGCAAGGCAAAGCTGCATGGGAAAACTGTGATTGTGACTGGTAAGTGAAGTTTATGTTTTGGCTGCTGCTTGTGATCAGGGTGGCAGGAAGTCATGTCCACATGATTTTTTTCATAATCACTGGATGTGTACACTTCATAACAACATCAGCAAAGTTTACATTAAGAAGCAGCTCATACAGCACTTATTATAACTTCCGAATCAGTAAGACGATGACTGAACCAGTGCTGCTTCTCTGTCAGTGCAACTCAGGGATACAGGAGAAGAAGCAAATTTGAGTAGAAAGTGCAAGTACCAGGTCCGGTTCATAACGAGGTCCTTATGGTCTTGAAGAATCCAGGCAATTGCACTCCTTTCCTTTTTATAATAACATTTACATTGACATTGAGGGCATTTAGCAGATAGTTGGATATTATAGCATCAAAAAATAAATGGTACATTTTGAGTTAATTAAACTTCAGTTAATAGTTATGTCACTTTTAACAAACAATGAAATGCATTATCCATCATTTTTAAGTAGCTGCTTATTAAAGATTCAGCTGACATTTATAATACTCCATTAACACTGTGTAGATGATCTATAAACATTATTTGAATGGCCATTAATATTATTAATATTAGTATTAGTATTAGTATATAATTAGTATTAATATCCAACACCATGGAACAGCCTCCCTGAATACCTGAGGGCACCACAGACTGTTGAATGTTTTAAAAAAGGACTAATGTTGACTAATGTTTTCTCTTTTATTGGTGCTTTTCCTGTAGCACTTTGAGATTTATTTAAATGTAAAGTGCTTTACAAATTAAATATATTATTATTATTATTATTATTATTATTATTATTATTATTATAAGGTTACAATTAGTTGTAGACTTTACAGTTGTTTAATAAATGTTTTTTTAAGTATTACATTACTTGTGAACGTTCAACAAATTTTGAACTGAAGTTGACTTAACTATGAATGTACTATTTATAAATTATGGTTATAATGTGCTACCTTTATTTTAAATAAAGTCAAGTTTGGCTTCATCCTCCTTTTCAAAGAATTTCAAAATCCTAAAACAGTTTAGTTATACTATATGTACCTATCATCTATTCGCAGAGTTAACAAAATTCTTCCTGGCGAAGCCATCTTGACTCTCTTGTGGTAGGAGTGTGTATGGGAGGGACTGAGCCTGTTATCTTCCTGGTTACAGCAACTCAGCTCGGACTGTTCACCTACAACTATTTTGCTACAGATCAAATCCAGTATCCAAGTAGATCAATGCTTGAAGTTGGGAATTTTTTTATCAATTCTCCTTTAATTCACATGTGTGTCGGCAGTCATCAGCAAATCATCAAGTCACATTATGAATTTCTACAGTGAATTAAATATAGTACATTGGTATTAGTAGTAAGTAAGGAAATAAGTAAGTACATTCCTAATAGGAACAAAAGTTAATATTACACATTATAAGTACTAGTGTATAGTAACTGTGTGTGTGAGTGTGTGTGTGTGTCACATAGTCACGTAAGTGTTGTTGGGCCTCGCCTTACACAAGGCCCGGTTAAGGAGTGTTTAACAACAATAAAAGGGGGATTTAATTTAAATTTGGCTATCAATAATAATTAATGATTATTTGGAATAATTTTTAATTATGATAAATAATATGATCCAATTTGCATTAGATCACCTCGGTTATAGAAGATGGTTAGTTGCATGCAGAGACCCTGAGTCTGTGTGAAGCATAATTCGACTAATGTCGAATTAGCCGTCTAGGAAAGCAAACCACCAATTACTTGACTTGAGGTCACAATAACACCAAAACATTGAACAAACACATAAATTGAACACATTACATCAACCAGAGTTTAAAGTCCTGTGCTTAGCCGTGCTATGGTTTGCTATCTAAGCCCAGTTCAACGTTACCAGTCTTTGAAGAGAAGGTGCTGGTGGTTGCAGGAGAAATTTGGGGCTCCAATGTTGAACAAGCTGTTCTTGCTGTGCAAGGTTTGATGAAAGTCGGCAGAGGAGGAAACTGGTCGCTCCTTTTCCTTTGTAAGGATAGCAGCTTGGTGCTAACCTGCCTGGTGTTCCTCAGATCCTCAGATTGGCAGGACCTTGTGTCGCTGCAATGAGGAGAAGTTCTTTGGGCCTGCTGCCAATGCAGCTTGCAGCTCTCCACAGCTTATTGGACCCAGAAGAAGGGATCCTGAGGGCAGGCAGCCCCGTGGGGGGAGGTGGAGAGGAGCCCTTGAAGATCCGAAGTTGAAGGAGTAGAGGGCATTGAGTGAGAGAGAGAGAACATTGAATGCTCTGGGGTTTTGACTACCTGATCAGCAGGGGGTCTGTCACCCTGACCAATAGTAGCTCAAACCTGAATTCTGCACATAGGTGTGAAGAATGGGGAATTCTGGGACACTGAGTTCAGTTCAGAGTCCATTTTGAAATCCACAATGAATGACTTCATCTGTGGGTCCCAACAGTGTCATGTAGTGCCCCCTGAGTAATGCAGTTTTTTTTTCAGGACCATTGAGAGGAATCTGATATGGAGTGGGCAGAAAGTAATAATGATACTAATAATAAAAATAAACAACAACAACAACAACAACAACAAAAACAATAATAGACTTAGACAACTTTATTAATCCTTTTGGGAGGTTCCCTCAGGGAAATTGAAGCTCCATGTAACACACAGCAGTACTGACACCCATATAAAGATATAAAACAAAATATAATATACTATACATGGACATATGTATATAATAAATATAACACGTTAATATAAATATATATATATATATGTATATATATATATATAAGTATAGGTAATATAGATAATATATTATAAGGAGTACAAGTAAAATATTATATAAAATATATATATAAATATGAAATAAATATACATACGTACATATTGAATAAACAACTTACTTGTATGTATATTTATCTTATATGTGTGTATGTATATTATTTATTTCAATATATATGTGTGTGTATATATATATATATATATATATATATATAGAGAGAGATTTATCTATCTATCTATCTATCTATCTATCTATACATATATATATATAATATATATATATATATATATATATATATATATATATATATATATATATATATATATATATATATATATATATGTGTATATATATAAATATACACACATGTGTATCATATGCTCCCCAGAAGAAAATTTAGAATATTTCATATTCAAAAGCATCAATCTAATGCATTTTCTGAGAAAAATCAAGCGGATTTACAGCACAGTATGAATGTATCATAAAGTATCTGTCTATACATGGTCACATTATGCTGCACCTTCTTCTTGTGCACTTCTGTTTGACGGTGTGCCTGCAGTGCATGGCTGCCCTTGTTGCATAGTTAATGTATTTCTGACAGAGAATGCAACGTGCAAATCCCTGCTTACTGATCTTCCTGAACACATCTGCTAGATGGAATGATAGCAGTTCCAGCTGCACTTGATCCCTGCATCCAGTTGTTTGACAACCACAGCATCTTTCTCTCCTAACTCATCTAATCTCATCTCAAGGCAGCAACACAGGTATTGGCAAGGTTACAGCCATCGATCTGGCTAAAAGAGGAGCCCGAGTCATTCTGGCCTGTCGCAGCAAGCAGAGAGGAGAGGCTGCTCTTGAGGAAGTCAAGAGGGTGAGTAAAAATCATGCTCTACTTCTTCTATTAAGAATCACTGATTTACTGCCATTTACGAAAAAGCCTCTCTGTCCTCAGTGCTGTACTGACAAGCCTTTGGGTACCACATGTCAAGCAGAAGCTACCAGATGATCATAATGATGCTGTGAGGATGTTTTTGTGTGTATAAAGTGTATACTTGGCATATGTTTGTTGGGATAAGATGTAGCTGATATCTGCATCCCTCTGCTTGTTGTCTTCCTCTATCAAACACTGTTACCAAACACACTCTGGTAAATATCCTTGGTAGGTTCTACACGGTGATGACATTAATGACAAGTGTCTCCCTAATGTTCACAGTGCCTTTTCTTTATTTTATATTAACCACTCATTCAGTGGAAATAATTGCTCAATATGTCCCACAGGAGAGCGGCAGTAATCAGGTGGTGTTCATGCAGTTGGATCTGGGGAGTCTCAAGTCTGTTCACATCTTTGCCGACAACTTCTTGAAATCTGAACCCAGACTGGACCTCCTCATCAACAATGCAGGTAAGATAGTTATTGCCCTTAATTTGTACCTCAGCGCGACAAACCACACTGTCTGTTTTCACTGCTCATTTAAACATTTATTTTAACAACAACTTTAAATCACAAGTTTAATGCAGAAAGACAGGATTTACCTGGATAGTTTAACACAGTATTTTTTGGGCAGAAGTTGTAAATGTTTCATGACTCAATACTGTCATACCCATATAAAGATAAGAAAGAAACAAAGCATTCGTTAAATAAATATATACATTGGATTTGGTGTGAATAGCTGACCTAAACAGTTGTTATGGTACATTTTTTGAACTTTTAACATTTCTCATTATTTTAACATCCATAAAAATAAATTCCTGGGCCCCTTGCATGACCAAAGCCACTTTTTGGGTGTGAAGAACTGGAAGTCTGTCTGGATTTGGCACAGAATAACAGGGTTAGGACCAAAATGTAGATGACAGAGCTGATTCAGTACATTAAATCTATTTACAAACATGACTTCTAATTCTTATATTTTGAAGTGTCAAAATCAGACAGGCAGTCTAAAACAAGGAAATACACCCAATGAGAAGCAGGCAGGAATCGAAAGTGCAAAGAATCAGGCATAGGGGCAGGCAGGCAGGCAGGTACAGATGAAAGTTGAAATATGTAATGTGTAATGTGTATTTATTTGTCATGTCAGACATCATCTAGTTACCTTGACCTTACTGTGCTGACAGCTCTGCAGTTTCTCAGCTTGACTTAAAGTAGTCTCTCAAATTGACTGGAGAGCTTTACTGCACTAACAAACAGGATTATAATCCTTCAACGTCACTGATATTCATAAAAGTCTATGTTGAAATAATTCTGCGATAATTTAGAACTGGAGGAAGGAGATCAGAGTCAGCTCAAAGTTCAAACAAGGCTTTAATATTGTAAAAGAGGAGCAACACGCAGGTCTATTACAAAGTGAAGACTGAGTGTCTCTGGAGAAAAGCATGGTATTTATCTGTCTCTGTGGGTGTGTTTTCACTCTGATAATTACTAATTTATACCCTCTTGCACTTAAGGAAATAGTTCACAGAGAAGGAAGTGTTAACCTTCAGTGATTATTCATTACCTTACACAGGTCATAAAACAACCTAAAACGAGGTCACAGGTCACAGGTTACAGGTCATGTTAAGCATTTACACTGAACATTCCTGTCTAAGACTTAACTTCACCTCTTTCTTAATAAGGCACAACAATTCCATTACAGTCTAAACTGTCATTTGAAGTTGGAACAGAATTTGCATTTTAAGTCAGGTCATTTCCCTGTTTGTTGTTCTGGTTATAAACACTCCTCTGACCCCTTGTGTTCTGACCTGTTGAACTCGTTCTATAGCAATGTTACCATTATTCGAGATTTTAGAATGTGCCACACATACCTTAATATGTGCGACTGATGAATGAATGAATCCAAAGCATCAGAAACAAGACACAATGCACATAGTCTCTGAAGACTGTCGTAGCAGAAAGTTTCACTGTATCGAATATGAAATAAACAATCCTAAAAGACCTCCTTGGGAACACATTGACCACACACGGTCCAGCTATATACGAGGCTTCAAACAAGTCTTGTTTCTATGTATACTGAAGGATAAGAAATTTATGCTTGCCTGGGTCAAGGAATCATTATACTCTCCCACAGATATAAAATGTTTTTTAAGCCTTGCTTGTTTTGACTGTCACAGGTATTTACATGCAAGGTCGAACTGAGGACGGACTGGGGATGATGTTTGGGGTCAACCACATTGGTCACTTCCTGTTAACCAACCTGTTGCTGGACCGGCTGAAGAAGTGTGGACCAAGCAGGGTGGTCAACGTTTCATCTGTGGCACATAATTTTGGAAAAATTGATTTCGACTGCCTGAACACACAAAAAGCTCTGGGACTAGGGACCTCGTTCATGGAGGTTTTCCAGATCTACTCTGATAGCAAGCTGTGCAATGTCCTGTTCAACCATGAGCTGGCCAAGAGACTGCAGGGAACTAAGGTCACCTGCTACAGCCTCCATCCAGGTCAGTAGTCTGTCACCATTTAAATCAGTCAAACATATGTTGCCTAGAATGGAGCATAAGAGACAGTTATTTAATTATGAAGTATTGAGGACAGCAATGTAGGTTGATAAGTCCTCCATTTTAATCCAGACTGAAATACTTCAACAAATATAAAAAAGGATGGCCATGGAATCTACATGTTGCCCAGACAATGAAAGAAAATGACTTTGATGATCCAAGGTGACACAAGGTCGCTAGCATGACTAAAGATCCTTTTTCGGGTGAGGAAGATAGGAAAACATGGCTGGATTATGTAGAAAAGCAGTGTGAGGACCAAAATGCAGATGACAGAGCTGATGCAATTCAGTCATCCATTTACAAAAATGACTTCACGGCTTACAGGAAGTTAGGCAAGAGTCAAAATCAGACTAGTGGTCCAAAAATAAGTCCAAGGAGAAGCAGGCAGGAATCCAAAGTGCAAAGAATTAGGCAGAGGGCTAGGCAGGCAGGTACAGATGACATTGTTCCAGGTAACAGACTACAAAAGAAGTTTTTTGTTGTAATTTAATTGAATATCTGTGTCACTTCTACACCGACATGACCATAAAGTAAGGAATAAAGAATTACATATACAAATATAATAACCTAATCAGAATTGAGTATTTTTACAGTCGCAGCTAAAGATCACACATTTTCTGTTTTTGCAGGAGCTATCAACTCCGAGCTGGCAAGGAACACCAGCTCAGTACTTCAACTGCTCCTGAAACCTGTGACTGCATATTTCTTCAAGAACACTGTCCAGGGAGCCCAGAACACCTTGCACTGTGCTCTCCAAGAGGGCATTGAACCTCTCAGCGGATGCTATTTCTCCAACTGCACTGTGAGAGAAGTCTATGATAAAGCCAAAGATGATGCTGCCGCAAAGAAGCTGTGGGAGCTCAGTGAGAGACTGTGTGGTCTCCCATAAAAAAGCTTTCCATCAACTTCCTGATATTGGGTTGTCGTTGTTTATGTTATCTAATACGCACTGCTTCAACATTCCTCTACTAATACAATATAGAAAGAGCCCACTAGACAGATGCTCTGGTAGTTAACAGAGCAGTTTTTACCATGCTGTTTAAGTTGACTATTTTGTGTATTGTATGTGTAAGATGTGCGCTCTCATACAAGTGGCCTGATATAAATAAACAATCTAGTAAGTGGTGTCTGGTTTCACTGGTTTGGATTATGCAGGGTGTGTTAGATATAGGTGATGACAGGTTATTACAATGTGTCTAAAAGAACCTGATGACAGACACGTTTAGTGAATCACCTCAAACCACACCCACACATCACTGATGGTCGGTGGCTTGATTCCAAGCACCTGATCCCCTCTGCAGTCAGAGCATCCTTGGTAAAATAGTGAACCCAGATTTTCTCCTAGTGGCTGTGTGTGTGAGCATATGAATAGTTATCCTTCGTGATGAGCAGATTGCATCTTGCATGGCAGCCTGAATGTTTGATTATGTAAAGCGCTTTGAGTGGTTGCCAAGATGAAAAAGGTTACTGTGGCATATTCTCCTTCTTCCATTCGATGTCAAGTGGCAAACTGCCTTAAGGCGCATTAGCACCACTTAACTGTGACAAAGCCTGAAGGGAGAGACAGGAATTATTTGAGAGACATTATATTATCATATATGTATTATGAACACGATATCAATATTACATTTTTTACATATCACGTTTTTTGTCAATATCAGTTATTTGAGACATCTCTAGCAGGGGGCCAGAAAAAGAATTGTCTCTCTTACTGCATAAATAGGGGGAGGGGGACATATGTTACTGACCAAACATACTATAACAGTGATTACTTGTTGGAATATAGAGCTTTTTAATAATAATTCTACATTTTGTAATTTCAAGAAAAATATATCACTCACAGCATCTTAAAACCAATTCAGCTGGCTAATAAGCCTCTGCTTAATCCATAGCTTCATGTATGCAGATTCCTTTTTAAACATGCTGGATGGTTTCGATGAGGCTGTTTTGCAGGTTAGGTAGGAACTCTACCATTAAAGCCCCTGTACAGACTTTTCATTTAGTGTTGATTTTGGCGGCCCCGGTGGACGAAAGCGGTGGTGTTTTGACGTAATGAAGACCGCATTTCCCATGAGCCCTAGCGCCCACTGTCGTGAAGACGTTTGTCTGGCCAGCGCGTGTAGATTTGTTTTGGAAACGTCAGGAAGAAGACGGGACTTGCTTTGAAAACTTTTTTTTTTTTAGCAGCTATCTACAGCGTGCATATGGATGTGGTAATGTGTCTATTTGTATTTCTATGTAATATAATATGCCGCCGGTGAAACAAAGTAATGTTAAAACTTGTACCTAAGTTCTCTCTAAGTAATTGAATCATGCCTTGACCTGGACAAATGAGAATTTACACAGACATACATCTAAGTTCAGTAAGCCTACAACCAACAGTTTAGATAACTCGGTAGTAGAACTGTTTAGTTTAGTTGTCAACTTACCTTAGTAATATTGTATTGTCAGTGCAATAACCCAGCATTGGAAAAAACTGCAGTAGCATTGCCAACATAATACCTTACGTTGTAAGCTAACTGTATTACCGTGATGTCTGTGACATAGGCTAAACATGCAAAGACTGCACTATTGTCACTGTGTGTAACGTTAATGCTGCTGTTGCACTGCAATTTCCCAGCTATAAATATTACCCACGGTGCTAAAGAGCTAGCGTTACAGCAAAGTCACAGTGATTGCGATGGATGTTTTGTTCTAAGAAAGAAACTGAATCATTTATAATGACAGAGAATGTTACCGATGCATCGTTGCAGGTCGGCTGGGCTGAGGCATACACACAGCTGAAATGGATACGTGATCCAAGACGTTTGTTGTCGTTTTTACGAGTGTAGTATCAAGAGCTAATCTAGTGGTAACGTTAGCCAGCTTTGTTGTAACAATATAAATTCATGTATTGCTGTAAACTACGTCCCGCAATACATTTCATAAATGAAATAAAATTTACATACCTGTCTAGGAGGAATCGGGCAAATTCTGGATCCGACTTGAATCCCTTCAAGCCCCGCAACTCTCTCCATCTCTCGAAGGAATCGCCAATGTTTATCCGTGTTTAGCCCTAGCTCGATTGGATTCCCTCTCGGCATTTTGTTGGTCTTCGGTTCGAATCATTTTTCATTTCTTTGTCTCATTATCAGCCATGACAAAGGTTTTAGCTCGGTTAGCACTGGCTAGCGTAGCAACAAAACAGATATGCTGAGTGTCGTCAGTTCCGGTCTGACTGCCGTATATCGTTTCGTCAGTGGTCCGACCCGACCAAGGCCTTTCAGAGGTATAGAATTAGACTACTTAGAAAAAGCGTATCTTCACACTGATGGGCTCATTTGCTGTTGTAGGTAACAGAGACACATCAGCAGAAACCAGAGACTTTTGCATATCCAGTTAAAAACTCCGTACAGGGGCTTTAAAATGACACCAGCAGTGAAAAAGTTGGTTGACTGCCAATCTTGCATGCCCTGTTCAGGGCTGCCAATAAGATATTTATGCCTCAGTGCAATTATATAGCCACAACTATAGGCATTGTTTTTTCGGGATGTCCATACGTATGCCTGTTTAACCTATTGTGGTGAATGCAATATCTGAAGAATGCCTTATGGGAATTTCTGTAAATTCGGTAAACATATCCACTGATTCAAGGACAAACTGGTCAGACTTTGGTGGCCAGTGGTCAAAGAACAAAGTCACTGTGACCTCACAAAACACATAACTAAAGAATTAATATGAAAATGAATATGACATTTTAAATACAAATGTCTGATAGGATAACGTGATTAACTTATTTGATATACAAAAGGTCAGAGGTTAAATGCACTATGACATCTGCAGTAGCTCAGGAACAGCAACTTGACTGGTGTTCTGCGGCATCCAACTGGGATGCTGTTATCTAGTTCTGGTAAAGATTAGTACTGGAAAATGGATCAAGCATAATATTAAGTCACTTGTCCAAATATTTTGTAACCCATTTCCTGTCGAGTACTTTTATGTTGAAGGGACTGAACGGAAGTGTGTGGTCTGAATGTTTTGCTGGATTGTGAATGGAGTTTCTCCGTATCTTCATTTTATTATCTTCAAGTATTGGCGCAATTACACCCGCTTGGTTACATTGGTGGCAGCGGTGGAATATCTTCTGCTTGGACGCCCATCGTGAGATAAGTGTATCGTGAAAGAAAAAGACGGAGGAGTTCTTGAAAAGTTTAGCTAAGCAAGGAGCCGCTGCTAGCGTTGTTAGCTAGCCCTTGTCACGACTCACATGAGGACTTCGCCCGTCTTCTCATCGTCGCAATTATTTTAGTTAAGGAGTGAAATCAACATAAAGAAAGAAACAGCAAAGGATCAGCAAAATGTGGAAGTTTGATGAGGACCTGCTGGACTGCAGGGAGCGGCGCAGGGAAAGACTGTCTGCCGGCAACATCAAGATTGAACTTCCCTTGCCCTTCACGGGAGAGAAAAGCAAAGCTTTCCCTGCTAGGCCAGACAGTAAAGTGGCTCTAAGGACGTTGTTGGCTGGAAGTGACTATGACTACGAGCTGGTCAGGATTTTACCAACACGACTGACCAAGGCTACTTTTCTACTATGGGATAGCCTGCCCGCAGCCATTCAGGCCGATTACACTGCAGTCTAGGAGAAATTGCAGGAGGCATTTGGACAAAGACATTTTCTAGACTGTTTTGGAAGAAACATTTTTGCCTGCCTTCGTGCCCCAGATGAGAGCTTGGATGTTTATGCAGCAGATATAAGTAAGCTAGTTCAAGAAGCATTCCCAGGCTATGGTGACGTAGCTCAGAGAGAAGATAAGTTTCGTAGGTTTCTGGTGGGGCTCGACCCACTCCTAAGAGCTAAATGTCACGAGCAGTGGGCTACTGATCTGGAGGAGGCCCTGATCATTGCCAGTCGGTGTGAGATGGCCTGTGAGGCTTTAAAGATGTACTATGGCAACCCTCCCGTACGGCAGACCCCGATTGGCAGTGGTGCAGCAAAAATGGTGCACTCTGTATCTGATGGAGATGGTTTGTACCGAGCCATGGACAGACTTACAGAGGACATGAGATGTGTGAGGAAGTGTATTGTGGAGAGCAGGGCTGCGAGTCACGTCGCCCACAGGGTGACCAGTCGGGGTGCTACCCTAAAGGTGGCTGGCGTAAACAAGAAGCAGAAGGAGGTCCTGCTTACCTGTTCCAGCATTGCGTAAGCACCCCCTGAATCCAAATTTCATTGCTGCGCATGCTGTGAATGGTCAGGTGCTTGACACATTGGGCACCATAACAGCCAGTCAAAATCTAGAGAATAACTCCTGGCAGCAGATATTTCATGTACTTAGGGGGTCTACACAAAGAGCATTGTTGGGACTTGACTTTCTTATCGCTAACCATGCACTCCTGGATTATGCTCAAGGCAGACTACAATTATGGGACAATGTAATTCACCTTTTGTGTGGCAAAGACTTTCCAGAGTGTTGCAACGTGTCCATTACCACTACCACAACACTGCCCCCCTCAGCGAGGTGCTGGTTCAAGTAAATGTGTCCCCAGGTCCCCATCGGTTACTGGCAGGTGGAGGTCGCTGAGGAGGACAGGGAGAGGTGGCCTTCATCACCTCTACCAGTGTATACCCATGGGCCTCACTAATTCGCCTGTGACGTTTTGACGTATGATGGTTGCAGCAGACTGGACCTTCATTAGCAGCAGGTTCACTTGCTTGTCTTTTTTCTTCCAACTGCACTGATGGATGTACAGTTCTAATGTGCCTGTGCAGGTTATTTGTAGAGCCTGCTGCATGAGATTTAAACCTTCAATACTCCACACTCAATTTTACTGCGTTGCCTGCCGTCACTCCTTTCCTCACCTTTCCAGCATGTTGTCTCTGTAGTTCTCTGTCTCTCTCACTCTCTCTCTCTAAGCCCCGCCCCTCCTGCTCAGTGCGGACACACAGATGGCACCACACATCGTGTAGTTGACCAATCACGTGCGGCTTGAACAGAAAAAAAGAGGAAAAGAAAAAAAAAAAAACGGCTCCGGCTCCCAGACAGGAGCTGGCTCCGATAGTTCACTTCAAAGAGCCAGCTCTAAGAGCCGTTTTGTTCGTGACCGACACATCACTACGGAGTACAAACAACTAAATTTTGAGACTGGTTCGGTTTAGGGTTCCCAATCAAAATCTTGAAGTGAAACTCTCGCCAGAAAGCAACTGAGGCTTTATTTGTGATTGAATATGAATCAAACCTTCGTGTAAAAGCATAATGACGACGAAAGAGGCACTTTTAAGATTTACCGTAGTTTCGTTTTCGGGCAAGCTAATTTTCAATGGAGTTGGGGGGGCACTTTTACGCTAGCATCAAAATGGCTATTTTTAAAACACTAAGAAGGCTCGACACAACATGAAACTTTGCTCATAGTATCACCAGGGTCTCTACACATGAACAATAGCTTTGAGAACACTGTTTGTGTACACAGAGTTCACTAAAAAGAAGGTTTTTGGACAACTCACGTTAGCAGTAGCATCTCCCCGGTGTGCAGCCGTCACGGCAGACAAAAAGTGTCGATCCCCGAGTGCGACCTAACAGGAAGGCTTGAGGAGCAGTCCACCATTACTCTGCTGCATCTGGAGATGCTACTGCTAACATTAGTTATACATCTTAATTTAAGGTGTATATAGGTGCAGTTTGTAAGAATTGGCCATTTGAAGTGATGTACATTTCTGATGACGGTGGAATCAGGTCACAGATGGAACAGCTGGCCGCTGTCCCTAATCTTTGTCAGATATGGGTTGATGGATTCTGAGATTGCATTTATACATGTCAAAGACAAGGCATTTGCCAATGGAATAGCTTCAACTAAAGTTACTCTTAGCAAAGGAGATGCTGCAGTTGATTCACACTCATTTGAGTCTGTCTTGATCATGCAGTTAATCTGTTCAAGAATCACTGAGATTGTGTATTTTAAAGATACAAGGTAAATGCATTTATCATTTTTACAACACTGGGATGGAGTATGGAGGATAAATTGAGGAGTCTATTGAATGGTGCTACTCCATAGTCTGGTGGTATGGCAGCAGAAGAACAGGCTATAACTGGGGTGGGCCCTCATTTCTCCATTCATCCAGTGGAGGTGGAGCAGGTGAACAAATATAGGTTCCTTTGATTTACCATTACTGAGAATCTATCTTGGTCATCACAGAATCAGCACCCTGGTAAAAAAACAAAAAAACAACAAAAAAAACACAGAAGAGGCCCTACTTCCTACAGACACATCGAAAGGCTAAATTCTGGAGCCAGATTATGGTCAACTTTAACAGATCAATAAAAATAGCCACAGTTCACCCTGCTGCCATATGGAAAAAGACACATTTGCTGCCATACCATAGGACTATGGAGCAGCTTCATTTCCAAGGCTGTGAGACTCCTCAGTTCATTATCAACACACAACATTTTTTTAAACCACTGTGTTTTCAACAATTACAATAAATTGACTTTGTAACCTTGAAACCTCCTGTCTTTATGATCACCACATTCTCAACACATTTGATGATATATGATGTCAGTGAAGATGCATAATCTTAAAGCTTAATGTTAATGTTCTTAATCCTGAGTGGAAGCATCTCCGAACATTTGCCAGTCTGGGTATTTAAAACAGTCTTGTTGAGCTGCTCTAGCTTCTTTCCTCACTTTTCCACCCTTTTTCTTTCAATAGTTTTTACTGATGGTTTGACCCTCTTTTTAACTGGGAGTAAGTAGCCACAAAAATAAGGGCAATATAATCTGATAGGCCCCAATGAGGACATTGGAGGGCTTTGTAGCCACTAGGCATGTGTTACTGGATCTTCTCTTGGTGACGTCGACAACTTTATGTTGATTTCCACATGGCACCCCTATGCATCGTTAGGATATCTGAGTGGATACTTTTCAATCTAATTTGGCACATGGTGCAGCAATCTCTTAGACTGTTCATCACCAGAATAGATGTTAGCTCCGTATTGTTCCTACAAAACCAAAGAAAAATCAAACGTAATGTTTCTTTATGTTGCTACTTCATTTTGGTTTAGGTAACCTTTTCTATTCCTTACAATGCTGAGCTTATGCTCTGGTTGAGTTTAGGCACAAAAACCACTTGAGGAACACACAGAGTATGAAAAATGGCTAGAAATGGCCTGAGGGTCTTGTGCTCAACCTGTGTATCCACAACACCTTACCCCCCATAGACTTTGTCCTTTTCATAAGGGGACAAGCTGTGGGAATCCTCACCACACACTAAAAAGGGGTCCTTTTTGTCATTCTGTCTATCAAATTTCAGTTCGAGTGCAAATTCACCTGATAAATGTGGGAAGTAAAACTAACTAATTAACTATAAGCAACTCCAACTCCAATGCACTATGAGAGAAGTCTATGATAAAGCCAGTAATGATGCTGCAACAAAGAAGCTGTGTGAAACTGTGTGGCCTTGCATACAAAAGCTTTGCATCAAATTCCTGATATTGGGTTATCATTGTTTATATTGGAGGGAAGTTGTTTAGTTGTGGGAAGATAAACACAACCACAAATCACTGAAGCAGATTTTTTGGTTTTAATCTACATTAATTCCACATGTTATGTTATGTTATAAATCACCATCCTCCTCTTAATGACTATTGGCTATTGGCTGATTTTGATGAAGATTTTGCCACAATCAATCACTATCAGCCAATCATGTCACTGCACTCAAACTTTAAATCTGGTATCGTCTCTGCTGCTGTCAGCTTTCATTTCAGGCAAACTGTGAGGCCACTTCTCCTCCAGTTCATCATATCCAGTGGCCACGTTAAGCTCACCTGTACCCAGATCTTTAGGATTCTCCTCTTCTATCACCTCCACCAACAGTGTCTAGGCTCCATCAAGGGTTTCCTATGCTAAACACAGCTTTACTACTCCTCAAAAATGATGTCACAATGAAGTCTAACCAACTATAAGTCACTTTCAAATGGCAATAAAATGTTATTATTCACTCCCAATGAAGTCTCTCCTGACATAGACAGTAATAATTACTGTTACAGTGAAATCATTACGAAGCCAAGCTTCAGGAGCTTTAATAGAGTACCAGATCATCAAGCAGATTACCTTTTCTTCCTCATGCACAAAACAAGGCTTGATTCTTTGCTTCCATCATGAGCATGGCCAAATTTACTCTTTGTTTGATACATTCACATTGACCTGTAGATGTTGGTCAAACCAAATACATCAGAATGGAATGACACACTGTACATTGTGCTGGTTTCTTATGAATGAATGAATGAATGACTAAATAAAGAGAAGAATCTCTCAATTCACTGTCACGTGAATCTAGAGCTCAGTCATAATCAGTGTTGTTTTTGGCAGCCATTTTAGATTTAGTCTTAGTCTTGGTCTTTTGGACTAAAATGCTTTTTAGTTTTAGTCAAATTTTAGTCACTTCTATATGTGATAGTTTTAGTCCAGTTCTAGTCGACGAAAACTCAAACAGGTTTTAGTCTAGTTTTAGTCAGTTTAAGTAAAAAACAAAAACAAAATAAGTATAGTCTTTTATCAAATTAATTTAGGTCAATCAAAAGATCTACAAGCTCACAATGTGTTGCAATGTGTTGAACTTGTAGATCTGCTATTTTCACAACTTATGTGTGACACTCTTGTATGATGAAGTAGGGCATCAATTCATGAAAAAACAGTTGAAATGTGCTGATATGTGCTGATTGTTATTCTATACCTTGTGGTTTTGTACACTTAAATTGTTGAATAAAAGAAAAAGTGACAACAAATTTGTCTTAAATACAAGAGCTTTACATTGCACCCTATTTGAGTTTAGAACTGGGGTCTTAGCGAGGGGCTTTTAATTTGAAAGTAGCGACCATTACTAGCTTGCTGCTACAACAGCAAGTGCACAACGAAGAAGACAGAGACCGAGGAGACGCTAGCATCTCCCGGGTCTCAGCGGCTGTCCAGTTGCTACACGAACATTAAGCAGAAATGTCATGCATTTTGAACATCTGACAGACCACCCACTAACATTTACGTCCATTCTCGTCTCGTCAACGAAAACTCACACACGTCTCGTCATGTTTTAGTCATCAAAGAGCCATGTTTATCTCGTCACCGTCTCGTTATCGTCATGAAAAAAAGGGGCGTCAATGAAATAATTTCGTCATCGTCATCGTCATCGTCGACGAAAACAACACTGGTCATAATGCTTTTTGGTGGTTTGCTCACCTCTGGCTCTGGGATGGGTCGCCTGGGGCCTGGGTTACAATGCGAGTTCAACACACATAGGTTATATTTCTGTTATCTGACTTCACTAAACCTTAACAATTGGCATCATGCTCAATAATCAACTCAATAATTTAACCCAGGTTTTCCACATGTGGCCATGAGCAGGCTTACATAAAAGGGGAGGTGTTTGAAACATATGACCAATCACAAACATGGAAAAGTCTGTGCGCAACAGACTGGAATATGTCAGGTTTTCCACATGTGGCCATGAGCAGGCTTACATAAAAGGGGAGGTGTTTGAAACATATGACCAATCACAAACATGGAAAAGTCTGTGCGCAACAGACTGGAATATGTTGTAAAGAAATGCACAGAACTACTGGACAAATGGAGAAGAAGTTAAACACATAATACAAGCTTAAAATACACAACAGCAGAGACTGAATGCATAAAGGACAGCTAACAACAACACAAAAACGCTGACTGTGAGTGTGTAAAATTAATATAGGCTTCATCATCATCATCAGGGCATGAGAAGTCCAGGTCTGACGATAATTACATTTGTGTATTCCATTGAAATAATGTAGCCTAACAGTTTCAGCTAAACAGTCAGATAGACGCTTTAAATATTAAACAGTACAAGGTTTAAGTGCTTCAATCTGTCTATGATGTAAGATGTATCATATAAAAAAAACACAGTAAGGATTTAATATGGCTTGCAGCCAACAGAAAAAAAAATGGGCCATAGGAGTACACCTCTCACCTAGTTCCTTGGGATCTTCTATGAATGATGATGCCATTTTCCAGAGAACTGTGTGATCAGTAGGCAGTGTTTTTACATGGGTTGATCTGTTACCTCAGACATTAACTACTCTGGACAAGGTTAGGTGCGCAGCATAAGTTCACATGGTGATGTACCCTGGTAAGAAGTGAACCATTTTGAACTAGCCCGAAAACCTCTCATTTCACAGAAGTCACCATGATATGTATATTATAGAGATCTATCCATCTAAATCACACGATAGAGTGTTTTTTTTTGTCTAATATTGAATTCTCCCTGGAGGATGGTTTTAACGGATACACCATCATCGTTGAGAACTCAGTATTCGATTCAAGACTACTGACATCACATTATTTAAGGTAGTTTTAGAGTGAAATCCTAGTTACTTTCAACATTGGCCTTTCTCTAGTGTTTAACTCAAGCTGGTCACAATGTCATTACATAATTGCCTATTGTGTTGCTTATTCCTCCTCTTTAAGGAAGTAGAGCTTTCCAGTGCAATAACATAGGGCATAGTAGATCTATAAAACCACAGACAGCTTGCCCTATAACGATTTATGACCTTTTGAAAATGGAAATATGTAATAGAAATATTAGAGCACATTTAACACACATAGTTGTTTTTTTTTTCAAAAGGTGTCTCACATTGATCTCTGATTCAGTTCACAGTTAATCATTGTATACAAGGTGGGATTCTCTGCTGTCTGTTTTAACCAAAAACTTGGTGAATGGCCAGGCTGCCTTAAAATTTTACAAAAAAGAATTGTGTAGTTGAGTCAACACAATCTTTCAATTGACATTCCAAATCTGAAAAATCTTCCTCTGCAGTGCTGTCTAAAATATCTTGTTGGTCTAAATTTTTTTTATTACTCTAATGAACAAGCCAAGCTGCTCCTGTTGGAGTTGTTTGTTTTCAGCATTGGCTCAAAGGTAAAACCACTCCCAGTTAAGTTAATGAAAGGCAGTTGTGTGAAGGGTTGAAGACTGACATCAATACTTACTTTTATCATGGTAAGCATTAGTGTGCAAACAACTGGCCATGACTCAGCAAGTTTCCATCATATGTCTTCTTCAAACTATGAAAAACAAGGGTCTCAGGAGAGTTTTAACACTCAAACAATGTATGCTGGGAAGTCTGCAAATACACTCATGATGTTTCTTTAGTCTAATATCTCCAAATATTAGTTAATTCCCCTAAATTATCTGTAAAATACCATCTAAGCAAAACTAATTTGGGCACTGAGCAGGTTATTAGTTTAACAATATCAGAAACATTAGTTAGCCATTAACCTGTGACATAATACCATGGCAGAAGATAATAATGATGAAGTATCAACAGCATATCTCCCTGGAGGTAAGCATACAAGTAAAAACAAAGAAGGTACTGAAGTGACTTTATGTAGCTCTAATCGCTCTTATTTTTGTTTCTAAAAGGAGTCTTACACAGCCGACAGTTCGGCAAAAGTTTGGAAATGTTGTGACACAGCAATGTGAGACACTGATTAAACATTCACACCTAGACACATTCAAATGACATCTCTGTTTGCATGTGAAAGCTATTTCCATTTACAGTGATTAAGTGAGTTAAACTTACTTTCCAAAAGTCATCCATACACACTGAAATGCGAAAACAGTCCGATTGAAAACTGGCTGTATTAAAAAAAAAAGAAGAAAAGTTTGGTCACGTTGAGCAGTGCTGGTCTCAAGTAAATTGCATCTGATCAATCAACACCACCTGTGTAGGCCTGAACTGCCTCAGATTGTAGCCTGTTCAGGTTTTAGATGTTTTTTTCATTTTAAAACTTGACAATCTTACTTAAAGCACAGTCAAGGTGATTACCACATAACCACAACAAATTAAATTCCAGCCCTGAATTTTATGGCCTGATGTACAAAAAGCCACCACAAAGATAACATTGCCATGTTATCTATCAAGCTCATCACAAAAGCTCAAGAATATTCGTAGGAATCCTGTTCAGGCAGGCCATACAACCCTGCACAATGATCTCTGTAAATCAACCTCAATCAATGTTACTGCTTCAGCTGAGAGTATGTGCATGAACTGAATGAAAGAAAGAGTGGTCCACAAAAAGATTTTCAGCTAATTTCTGACATACTCTCATGTTGTAAAAGAAATAAGGTGTTTCTTCAAACAAGGAGGCATTTTTCTTGTGCTCACTTTTTGAAAAGCTAAGCACATAGCTGGCAACAATATGGTAAATTATGGCTCCAAGTATAGAATTCAACTGGAACTAAAATTTAACTAAATTCAAAAAGTTAATGACCAGCTTTCAACAAAAGACTTCCAGTATAAATAGACTGTGGTTACAATCTGGCCCCCTTCTTTCACAGCCACTCCAGCCCTCTCCCTATCAGTTAAAAGACCAGTCAAACTTGATGGTTGAGTCACCATGACTTCACAACTTTCATCAGTGTTTATAATTTTATTAAATCTCTGTTGTATTTGCAGAATAAGGTGTGTGCTGCCTTCCTTACACACACACAGTCAAACTCGATGGTTGAGTCGAGTTTGACTAAACCAAACCACATCTACCTCACGGACATTCAGAATCCTGGATGAGCCCCCAATTGTTAAGGCCAGGGCCCAGGGGAAACCCTGGCGCAACATGTGTGAGACTACCCCTCCAAGCACCAACAGAAATAGCATTTTTGAATGGTTTTATTGACAAACATCTGTCTCTCTCCTTCCCAGCATGCAGGGCTTTTGTTTGGTTAGATTTATTTGCTAAACTACACTACACACATACGCACATATACTTATATACTGACCTACTTACCTTATTTTACTGCCATGCCCATCAGGTATAACGAAGGCTAAAGACACTGAAAGGCCTAGCAGATATCAATTTTCGTGACTTGTGATGAATGTGCACACTTTGGCGTGTGTAGGAGTTTGTCTGTACGTACAAAATTGGAAAAGCCATTAGGGGGGCGCTACTGAGCTGTTGTGCTGCAAGGACAGTTGTGGTATTAAATTAAAGTATTCATGCCAAATTTGGTGAGTCTGAACATCCTTAAGTCCTCTAAATAGTTTTGGCAAAATGAAAATCGGTGCATGCCATTCAAGATAGCTGACTTCCCGTTGGGGCAAAAAATTATATACAGGCCATCAGGCTGTCCATGAAAGCTATCGTGTCCATTCTGTGAAGTGTTAACAGTAAAGACAGATCTTCTGATGGTTCAAAAACCTCACAAAGCATATTTATCAATTAACAAAAGTTTCTATAGCTGCTTGCTAGTAGTACCGCCTTTGTTACAACAGTTACTGACATTGTGAATGTCCTGCTTATTTTTATAGTGCGTTAATAATGAATAATAAAGCATTGCTGCATAAAATGCTGTACTTGCTTGTTTCAGAACCAACACTTTAATAGAGGTACAGTGCACATATAGAATTTGACGATAATTAAATACATTGTTTCTGCTTTTTTTGTGGCGAGCGTAGGGAGGACACAAGACAGTGATATCGAATTGCCTGTTTTCAAAGCGTAGTAGGGCTGACGGGTCTCACTCGTAGCCTACTGACTGCAACAACACCACCTTGGAACTTTCACCCAAAGATTTAATTCCGTCAACTGATCTCAGGACACACAAGTAAGGTTACTCATTAGGCATGAGACGTGGTTCACAGTCAAATCCACTTTATTGTTAAATATTAAAACAATGCAGAGCCCACACAAATTGTAAAAGAGAGACTATTCAGCCCGAGGCTCGTTGGTGTGGAGAAACTAGTGAGGGAAGGGGTCCAAACAAAATATCATAAATCACCCGGGCACGTGACAATCACACACTCACACACACTTTGTGAATAACCAAAAATCCCAGGGAAGCACAGCACACAGGGAAGGAAGGGACACCACCACCCTGGTCACCAGCACCACCACCACCACCGGCCTCTGCAAAGAAAAGGAACAACAAGAGAATAGTCACAGTGTAACAAAACTAGTATAAAATGGAAACTGGGCAAGTTATTGAGAGTGAGGAGTTGTCGTCATGGTACAGAGCCCCTCCCCTCGATATCACGGTATCTCGCGGGATCTTCCCCCTCTCCGCCATGATGGCAGGATGCCGGCGGCAAAACACGATTGTTTACGTGTGTTCTTAACTCGGTAGAACAGGTTTTTACAATTCCGCACTGTTTTACCATGCCTGGAAGTCACTGCTGCGTTAAAAACTGCTCCAGTACCTCACACGATACATATGGAAAACATAGGAACAATGGGATACAGTTTTTGAGGTTGCCGAAATGGACACAGCATCAAGGAGAGAAAGTCTCTGACCTGACGAGGAGACGCCGGATTGCTTGGTTGGCTGCAATAAGAAGAAAGGACCTTACCTTCGATCGCACCCCCCAGTCGATGAGAGTGTGTTCTCTGCATTTTCACTCGGGTACGTTCTCTAAAAATGTCTTTTTGCCAGTACAACGCTGTTTTCACCACCTGGAGGCTTGTAGATGGCCAAGTCCTGCACCCAGCCACAGCAGAAAGTCTCATAACTTTCCAAAGACTTGTGGCTATTAAACTCCTGCATTGTGTAGTAACTTACACCAAAAACAAGGTAATTGACGATGTCCATGTATGTGCATGGAGGTAAATGGTCCAGGTGTCTGTGCCATTCCGCTGCAGGGAGCTCGTATGGGTCGATATTTTGGATGTCCGAGAGCTTCTCCAAATACCGCTGTTTTGCTCTTGGTGTGAGCTTGTTCCTGTAAGGTCCCTTTTCTTTTGCCTTATCTTTTTGCCTTGCTTTACTTTCTTCGTTTTCTTTCTCGTATTCGTAGATCCGTCTCTGTCCCGCATAAAATAATAAATGCGCATGTAGGATAGTATGTGGGCCTGACATGGGCAGCACCATAAATATATAATGCAGGAGACACTGCTCACACACTACTTTGATATATATATATGATAATTAATCACTGGTAATTAATATTACACTCGTTGAAGGGGGCACCACCTCCGTGTTTAGTTATTGGAATAATCCGGAGGACATTATTCCAAACACCTAACTGTACCAGTTAGCTTGGACAGTTAGAGTCCATTCAAAATCAATTTATTCTGTCTCAATATTCTGAAGTAGTGAATTCTTTGCACGTATCCATCGGTTCTCCACGTCAAAATAAAGTTCCAGACAAAGACAACGATTATACATGTTTATTGACTAAATAATTTGGGGTAAAATAATGACATGACAATTTTAGACGAACAACAGATAACAGAAAAGGTAAAGACTGTAATAAGGAAATTAATAACGTTGTGTGCCCGTCGGTAGATGGTAAAGTTAAAGGGTCAGGTTATATATATTAAATATTACGGGAGTAAATTTTTAATACTACGAGACCCTAATCTTAATTCTCTTAAGTTCATAAGATAGAAGTTAGAACTTAGACAGAAGTCAGAACTTTGACAGAAGTCAGAACTTTAGACACCACTCATTCTCACGTGTGTGGATCCAGCTGCATGAAGACGTTCAGCCGGTTTTGTCTGGGAGTCAGGAGGCACTGAAGTTTGGTGTCCTTGAGAGTTCTGGGTTGGACTACGGCACAGCGCGTCGGTCCAGTAGCCAGAGGGAAGGCCGGTACTCTGTTGAGGAACTCTTGGTCTGAAGGCCCAGCGGGGTTTCCGCCTTGGGAGCGCTGGGGGCAGAGTCGGTCTCGGCTGGGAGCACAAAAAGTCTCTTTTTGTTGGAGACTCCGTGCAAGGCTTGCAACGTTCTTCATCAGATGATCACAGTCTTGAAAAAGACTTTTCTTGGTGGTTTCAAATAGTGGTACTCAAGTTCTGATTCTGAAACTAATTCAACCTCTTCTGAATCAGGCGGTGATACTTTAACAGTATAAAATCAAAAAGAAAATAATTTGTTCTATTAAAACTTGAATAAAAGTAAAATACTTAAAGTAGGGATTCAATTTGCTTGTCTTAGAGCTTGTTGCAAAAATAAAAGTAAAGATTACTTTAAAAATAAAAATAAAATAAAAATGAAAAACAAAGAATAGAAGAGAGAAGAAAGAGAAGAAGCAGGGGGAGAAGAGAACAGGGAGAGAAGAGTGCCCGGAGAAGAAGAGAGAGCATGAGAAGGGGAGAGTGTCTGTTTTATGACCTGCAGCAGGGGCCGGCTGACAGTGTCACACCTCCTGTGATCTGAGTTGAGGCTCCCAAAAAGTTAATCTAACTATACTATTGGATTTAATGTTTTGAAATCATGTGTTAACCTTCCCAAAACTTCACCATCTTAAAAGTCGAATTTTTGCCTTCGTGAAAAGATGCAACATGATAATGATCATTTGTCATTCAAGAGAATTATAACCTGATTAAGACATGAAGCACCAAGGTATACAACATATGACAATAAGGTATACAATGCACAGTAGAACCAAGGACTTATACATATTCCTTGTAGTTCTATCTTTAACAAAACATATCAGACATTTAACTGGTAAATAATACAAGTATTACACAAGGAATGATGATCTTCAAATCTCTCCTCCATCGACAAAGGGGAGGGGGTTTCTGTTGACCTCAAACTTATTGAGTAATAAACTTCATTTGGGCTTCACAAGAACATAAGAAAGATCTGTTGAATGACCTTCTTACGTTATTTGGAATCTGCTAAAATTAAGAAATTGACATCTAATTTATTAGTTATTTAGGATGTATTTGAATTTGGGTGAGAATAGAAGACAGGAATTGGAATGTGAGACCCAGGAACAACAACGGTCGTAAATAACAGTTGGACATGTGAGGAGAGGAACACACAGATTAGGTTTCCCATTAAGCCTTCCCCCACTGGAGAATGTTCCAGAGGGAGAGACACGTAGATTAGTAAAACATCTTAAATCACCACATCTATGTTAGAAACCAGTCCTTCTTCCTTTTGGTGTGACCAAAGAAAACTCTATCGGGCTTGACCTTGTTTGACCTGAGGAACAGGGGTTCATCTTCTTTGGAGGAAGGGGAACAGACCAGATGTGCTTAGTCGTTGTAAATTACAAAGAAGATCTCTGGTGATCTGTTTATGGTAAGATAAACAACATTCTTTTACTTTGTGGAGAGGAGAGGATTTGCCAGGCCAGGATATGGGGGCTTTCAGTCCCATATGCTGGAAAAAGGAGTCGATTTGGGTTAAAGGTAATCATGACCGAAATGAGACCACTTTAAGATGCAGAGACAAAGGCTTTTGTTCCTACACGCAAAAATTAAAGAGCTCTGGAATGTTTAGTCGCGCCTCTGTGAAGTTCTGAAGGTGTTGCCCCTGACAACCGATAGCGTCTCCTAACGTCATGGCCGACCGGCTCAGACCCCGTCCAAATACCCAAATCCGCACGTGACTCCTCAATCTCAATAATCAAAGCAAACAAAATATCTATTGCCCAGAATAAACCAACGATAAAGAAAAGAAAGCAAATAGCACAAATAGCATGCAAACAAAAGTAAACACCACCTGCCCTAAACAAATGAATTACACTAGTTAATTAAATCAAATCAACCAAAAGGATATCAAAAGTCAAGACAGGTGGGGTAAAGAAAACAAATAAACAAAAACCAAGTTAAGGTGTCAAAATGAAACTGAACACATGGCCATGAAGGCACACTTAAGATAGCAGTGACTTAGCAGCGAAACAGCTGCAAAGCAGCGGTAATGCAGCGGCCAAAGCTGCGACACAGCAGCTGACAGTGCACCGCAACACAACGGGACCAGCGCACACCAAGCAGGGCACGTCAGCTCAGCGGCTCTGCGGCAAAACATACATGTGCTATAAGAACAAAGGGATCAACACCTGGCAACGTGGAAACGATGAGCAGCGTACAATCCTACCTGCCGAGAGCCAAAACTTCCGGACCGGAAGTGACACGTCCGACAGGGGCGCAAAGAGAAAGCACCAGGAAGAGCTGCCGCATTTATACTCTGTTCCGCCTACAATGGGTGGCTACCGTTGGCGCTCAATTAATGACCAGATACGAAAGCATTCTGCTGCTACACTTTGATCTTATCTCTTGTCATGATCTGGGTCTTGGCAGCCTCTCCTTTCCCTGTGTTTGTTGTCTTTTTTCCAGTGTCTGTCTGGTCCTCTTGTCTCCCCCTCCCCTGTCTGTGTTATTTGTGCATGGGCATGGCTACTCTCTCAAGCAGGAAGCGCCAGGTAAGGCAAGGCAAGGCAAGGCCAGGCAAGGAAAGGCAAGTTTATTTGTATAGCACAATTCAGACACAAGGCAACTCCAAGTGCTTTACAGGCACACACAAATTACATTAAAAGACATAAAAATGTTCATTTAAAAGACATGAGAGGCATCCAGTAATCAACTACTCCTTAAAGCCTCTGGACTTTCACTCATCGCCAGATCATACTTTCAGCCGGAGCGGTATTTTGAGTTTTAGATCCTGGCATAATCGTGTTCTAATAGTTCTCTCGTGTCATTAGCTTGTGTAGCTCCTTTTTGACCTGCTATCTCCTTGTGCCACAGTTGCTTCAGCTGCTTCCTCCTGCCCGCTTGCCTGCTTGCCCGTTTGCCTGCCTGCCTGCCTGCCTGCCTGCCAGCCTACAGTTCCTGCCTACGTTTGGTCGAACCGTCACCATCTACGTGCCCGTCTGAGTACCTGTGCTTCCTGGCCCCGCCGTGAATGTTCCACCACACAACTGGACCACCAGTGGGACGCCATTACAACAAGGGACGCCAGACTAGGAGTCGTCATTCCTTCTCCACACCTCGATTCTTCGTGTCACAATAAATATTGACTTTGAATCTACTCACCAGAGTCTAGAGTTGTGCGTTTTGGGTTCAAATCTCTGTTGTAACCATAACATCTCTGGCTTGGAGGTCAAAGTTCACCTTTGATCAACTCTGACTTGCAATTTTCAACATTTTGAACAAAACAGCAGGCCTGAAGAGCCTGAAAGCTAGTGTTTTAACACAACAGCTAAAGAATTTGATCTAACCGTAAAGCTGCTTAGATAGTAGTTAACAGTTTAATTATTTGACTTGCATACGTGTGGCATATATCAAAATCAAATTCCAAGTAATTTTAAAGGACATTTTTAATTTTCAATTAAATTTGGATTAAAAGGATCAAATGTGTAATTTATAGGGGTGTGACGATACACTCAGCTCACGAGACGAGACATGATATTGGGTTCACGAGTACGAGACGAGATTTTAAGAAAACGACAATGACAAAATATATGACTGGACCAACAGACTTTTATTTAACCGAGTTGCACATGCATTTTGAAATGTTTTATTATAACTGAAAACAGGTGCATTCTGGAAGAATTGCGGAGATGAGTCTGGGAACCACACACATGTATTTTGGAAGTGTCCAATTTCTGACAATTTTTGGAGGGAGATATTGACTCATTGGACAAAATATTTGCTTCTCAGTTGCCTAGTAACCCACAGCTGGCCATCCTTGGGGCACTCTCTGAAACTGAGATGAATAGAAAAAAGACACATCTACTGCATATACTACTTACATCAGCCAGGAAAGCAATAACCTTAAACTGGCTGTAAAAAGATCCCCCGACACTTGATATATGGCAGTCAGTAGTTAAGAGAATTTACATAATGGAAAAGATAACTTTTATGTTGAGACTCCAAAACACACAATTTGCGGACCGATGGGCACCGTGGCTGGAAATGGTGGGGGAGGAATAGGGTTAGGTGAGGGTGGAATACTGTTAAAGTCTATAAACCTGTGCACCAGGGCCAAAAACTGTGAGAATTGTTTCTTTAACACTGTCATTGCTGTCTTTGTTTTATGATCTAGCAGAATGTTTAAATAAAAAAAAAAAAAAATGTTACAACTGAAACATGTATTTTTCTGTGGCGGCATTGTTCAATAAAAATAAAGTTGAAAAAAAATTAAAAAAAATAACTCTACATGCATGAATAAATGTATTAATAAATATAAATATAAATATTTCTTTCTTTTTTTCAAGCGCAAACAATATTATGTGCAAAACCAAATCAAAGTTCTACTCTGTCAATACAGAGTGCAAATAGTGCAAACAGAGCCTGACCAAGTATGTCATTTTTTTTTTTATTTTTTTTTTTTATTAATACAGGTGCAAATCAACACAGCAGACAAGGAATATAGACATACACACATACATATACCAAGAAAAAAATCACAGAAACCAAGAAAAAAACAAAACAAAAAAAAAAAAATATATATATATATATATATATGGGATAGGGAGGCAATTGTATTGGGGTGATAGACACACCTCATTTTGTGTTTTCCATGTAAAGGTCTCACTGTGTACAGTGTGCCTTACATATTGGGGCCAATACCAAAAAACTAAAAGACAACCCTTTTCAATGTGGCTTCAATTTAAACATTCTGTGGGTATAAAAAGCTGGTATTGTCAGTAAGTCATTCCAAGTTCATCATTCAAACAGCCATGAACACACGACGTCACTTAACGGACGAGCAGCGCCACCTGGCCATAGCGCGCCTTCGGGTCGGTGGCAGCCAGTCAGATGTTGCTCGTGAACTTGGTGTGTCTCAAAGTGTCATCAGCAGACTTGCATCAAGACACTGAACTACTGGCAGAGTTCGTGACAGACCCAGGAGTGGAGCCCCACGAGTGACAGACCGCAACGATGACCAGTACCCAAGGACCTATGCACTCAGACATCGTTATGCAACTGCCACACAGCTGCAGGCCCAGTTATGAGATGTGAGGGGTACTAGGGTTTCCAGACAAACCATTCGAAACCGACTCCACCGCTTTGGCTTGAATGCCAGACGAACGTTGCAGGTGACTCCACTGGCACCAAGACACCGCCGTGAACGTTTGCAGTGGGCACAAGACCATGTGACCTGGACAATGCAGCAGTGGTCTACCGTCCTGTTCACTGATGAGTGTTGGGTCACCTTGCACAGAAATGATGGTCGTCAGTGTTGCTGGAGAAGGCGAGGTGAGCGATACGCCGAGGTCAACATGGTCCCCAGGGTTCCCTTTGGTGGAGGAGGTGCAACAGTCTGGGCAGGCATCACCAGTCAGCGCAAAACAGATTTGGTTATTGTAGATGGCTCAGTCACTGCACGTTCTTACCTCAGAGACATCATAGAACCCATCATCATCCCCCAATTCCGCCAGCACACCCCCAACTTTCTGTTCATGGATGATAATGCTCCACCACATCGTGCCAGAATTGTCACAGCTCGACTTCAGGAAGTCGGAGTGCCTCATATGGTATGGCCAGCAATGTCCCCTGACCTGAACCCCATAGAGCACGTCTGGGACTAGCTGAAGCAGAGACTGGATGATCGTACCCCCACCCCCACGTGACCTGGCAGAACTGCGTGTAGCACTTGTGGAGGAGTGGAACGCATTGCCTCAGAACAACATCATGAGGCTAGTGAGGAGCATGAGACGTCGCTGTCAAGCTGTCATTGCAGCAAATGGTGGAAACACCCACTACTGACATTGTCAATTTTTGTTATTTGGGGCTATCCTTGTTATTGTCTAAATTTTTGGGGTAAAAAATATTAAACTAATGAAAATGGTGTTTCTTCTCATTCATTATTAGTAATATCAAAGGGAACTTTGACTTATTTCATTAAAATTCAGACCAAATAGAAAAAGCACTCATGTAAATAACAATATCCCTAACTTATTGTTATTGTGAGTAGTGTGTATGTATATATATATATATATATATATATATATGTGTGTGTGTGTGTGTGTGTGTGTGTGTGTGTGTGTAGTGTATATATCTATATATATATATATATATATATAGATATATACATATATATAAATAACAATAATTATACATACAAGCACATGAACACACTCCAACCATTACACAAATTGATATCATTACTATGTACAATTGGCAGAGACACATCATAACTAAAACAACAACAAAAAAATAATAATAAAATAAATAAATAAATAAATAACACACAACACCTGCACATTTGATAGTCCCTTGACCATTCCCAGATCTTTCTCTAATTTTCAAACCATGCTGGATATTTCAGGTAAATACATAAGAATGTTGAAAAAAGGTTAAGTCATAGCTCGAGCTACCTCGGGTGCCTCCTTCCTTGCATTGAGCACCCTGTGACCTGCTCCATTCATCTTGGCAACAGAGAGCTCCAGGGATAACAACTGTATTAAAGAGTAAGTCCATTGAAGAATAGAAAGTGAATGCGGTGGTTGCCACCAAACCGCTAACATCTTTTTAGCCACTGTACATGCAGAAAGCGACAGCAGCCTTTGCATATGGTTAAGGTTTTGCCCAGAATCATCATTTAAGAGCATACATTTTGGAGAGAGGTCAATCTCTAAGCCGAGTGCATTGTAGAGATGTTTTACTATTTGTTGCCAAAAATTTTTTAACTGATGGACACTCCCACATGATATGCAAGAAAGTCCCTATTTGATTCAAGTCACATAGATTACAATTTGGAGAAGGAGATAACTTAATCATGAAACGCCGTTTTGGTGTTAAATGAATGCGTTGTAGGAAGTTGAGATTGGTTAACTTATTATTTGGTTTTGTGAGGAATAAGCATAATTCCTCCAAACTCTATGCCAGTCTATAGATGATTTAGGGCAGTCCATGTTCCACACATTTGTTATCGCTAAAGGGGTCTGCATATGTTCCGACAAACTATTACAAATTACAGAAACGTGTCCTTTAGGTAGCCCTAATATTTTCTTAAATAATTCCATCACTGGATTATTAAGAGGTTTCCTATCAGTCAAAATACCTGCAGCTCTTAAGGCAGAACGTAATTGTAAATATAAAAAGAAGGAATTTGATGACAGTTTAAATGTTTCACTCAAATCCTGAAAACTTCTTAACCCATCGTCATTCATAATGTCTCCTTAACTGTGGATTCCTGCTTTAGACCACTGAGGTGAGATAAATTGCTCCCCACCAGACTTAGGAAGGCTGTTATGGAATACTGGAGTACTTGCATGCCATTTAGATGTCCAATTGTATATTCTTTCTATTTTCCTGAAATTTTGAATTGCACTGGCTATTACTGAACCATACTCCAGTTTGCATTTATTGACAAAGAGACCTGTAAACAAACAATCATTTAAAGAAGCAGATGCCACCAGATTCTTCTCAATGTTAAGCCATG
This sequence comes from Sparus aurata, assembly GCF_900880675.1. NCBI lineage: Eukaryota > Metazoa > Chordata > Actinopteri > Spariformes > Sparidae > Sparus > Sparus aurata. The sequence continues at coordinate 35,238,668 of NC_044188.1, forward strand.
GAGGTTAAGTTTTCTCACTAAACCAATTTAACAAAGGACGAATAGTAAGGGCGTGGAAGTAAAGTTTGAAATTAGGGACTGATAAACCTCCCGACTCCTTCTTTCTTTGTAAATTAGTTAACTTTATTTTTGGTCGTCTGCCGCTCCATAAAAAGCTAGTAATAATGCTATGTATTTTCTCCCAATATCTTGGAGGAGGTGCCTGTCATGACTCTGGTTTTATGTATTTGTATCTTGTCTTGTGTCTTGTTTTTCCATGCCCTCATGTGTCCTTTAAGTTCTCCTGTGTATTTTCCTATGTTCCCTCTGGCTCCCTCTGTCTATTGCTTTGTTCCCTTCATGTTCTCGTGTGCTCCTCCCCTTCGTTACCTCACCTGTTGGTCCACCTCACCTGTTCCTCGTCTTGTCATCAGTGTCTGTGTATTTAGTCTCTGTGTTCCCTTCCCTCCTTGTCTGGTCATTGTTTCTTGTCAGCCCCTGTCTACGTCTATGCTCTCGTCCATGTTCTTCAAGTCCCGTTATGGTAGGTTTTGGTTTTGAGTTTTCCATGTTTGATTTGAACTTTGCCTTTTTCTTTGTACTTTGTCTTGCCTTTTAGTTGTTACTTTGCCTTGCTGTTTTTGGTTGCTACTTTGACTCTTGCCCCTGTTTTGTCTGCCTCTGTTTTTTGTCTTCAGCTTTGAAATAAAGCTCGCTTTTTGTTTCCCCATATCCTTGCCTCTCGTGTAACTGCATTTGGGTCCACCTTCCCCTTTCCATAGTCTCCCCTTTAACCCCCCGCCTGACAGTGCCATAGGTAGCATATAGCTACAGCAGTTAACTCTATAGGAAGCACATTCATTTTAATCATTGAAATGGTCTTGTTTGATCATACTAAGGCTGTTTATTATAATTCTTAGAGATTGTTTTTGTAATGATGTAAATACATTTACTCCTAAGTATTTAAAGTGAGATACTACTGGGATATGGAAATCTGTACATTCCTCCTTGCTCGCAGAGTTCAATGGTAAAAGGGAGGACTTAGACTAGTTTAGTTATGTCTCCAGCTATAAGATAAACTGTTTGAATAAATTAAGGATGTTTGGAAGAGAGTAATTAATATCAGAAAAAAATAAAAGGACGTCATCAGCAAATAAGGATATATGATGCAGAATGGATTTTATTTTTATTGGTGTCATGTTTGGAGATAACCTAATAGACTGTGCCAAAGGCTCCAATGATAATATAAACAACAATGATGAAATCGGATCTCCCTGCCGACTGCTCCTGCTTAATTTAAAGGGAGGAGAATGTATATTACCTGTAACTACACTAGCTGAACGATTTGCATAAATAGTTTTGACCATGTTAATAAAATTTGACCCTAAACCCATGGAATTAAATACAGACCATAGAAAAGACCACTCAAGGCGATCAAAGGCCTTTTCTGCATCAATTGACAAAATGGCTTTTGATGGTAGATTATCAGAAGTATCAAGAATATGCAACAGACGATGCAAATTGTCTGCTGAGAGGTTTTTGTTTTTTTACAAATCCACTTTGATCCGGATGAATCAATTTTGGCAGATACAGCTCCAACCTACTAGCAAGTGTCTATGAAAATAATTTGATATCTGCATTGAATAACGATAGGGGGCGATAGTTAACGCAATTAGTTGGGTCCTTATCTTTTTTTGAAAGAAGTATTATTAAAGTCGTGTTTACATCTCTTCCAAAACATCCTTTTTGAATAGCTGTGTTAAACATCTCCAGTAATGGTGGTCCTAAAATGCTCCAAAATTTTAAATAGACCTCAGGATGTATGCCATCAGTCCCAGGGGACCTACCTTTATTCATTTTTGCTAAGGACTGTTTAAGTTCATCATGCGATAAAGGGGCCCCTAATATTGAAGCTTCTTCTTTTGATAATGAAATTAGCTTTAATTTCTGAAGATAGTTGTCCTTCTCTACTGCTGATGAAATGTTATGTGAAGTGTACAACTTTTTATAGAAGTTAGAGAATGATAATTTGATTAATCAAATCAGGATCAGATATCGTAGAGCCAGTTTCTGATGCAATGATTGCTATATTTGTAAGCTGATCATTTGTTTTTATTTTATTGGCTAAAAGCCGACTAGGACGATTACCATAAAAAAAGTGATTCATTCTATTTTTATGTATAACAAACTCAGCTCTCTGCGTTAGTATTAAGTTAAGTTCTACTTTTATTTTAGTTAATGACTTGGCTGTTTGCACAGAAAAATGCATTTGTTGAGATCAATTTAAGTCAGTCATTGAGGCCTCTTAATTCCCCAATTCTCTTAAGCTGGGCTTTATTGAGTCTAGAAGAATATGAACTGGCATAATTCCTTATGAAGCCTTTTATTGAGTCCAAAAGATATCTAGCATCATCCACAGAGTGACAATTTATCTCCAAAAATTCTGCAAGTTCCAGTTCAAATTGTTCACAGACATCTTGATTTTGCAACAAAGTTAGATCAAAACGCCACCTAGTGGCTCTTTTAGACAAGTTTGAGATCATTAATTGACATGCATATGCATGGTGGTCTGTTAGGGTCATATGCTTTATTTCTATGCTTTGAACCAAAGAGATAAGTGGAGTAGACATAAAAATAAAGTTTATCATTGTAAAAGTTTTATGCCTATTTGAAAAGAAAGTATACTCCTTAGCAGTGGGATGGTGTAGCCGCCAGACATCCATTAGATTAAAGTCAGAGTAAATGCTGTAATGCTTTGGTTGCTTGTACATTAGAGTCAGATTTACTTGATCTATCCAATTTGTGATCAATATGGCATTCATGTCACAGCCGATTACCAACTCAAAGTCAGAAGGTTCTGCCAATATACTATTTAATTGAGTAAAAAAATAAAATATCATATGAATTAGGCACATATATGTTGATAAATGCCAGTTTCCTTTCATTGTAAATACACTTTACAAAAGCAACTCTACCATCTTCATCACCTCTCTTGTCAATGATGGTAATTCGTAGTGCTTTACGAATTAGTGTTATGGCCCCTTTTGTTTTATTTAAAGCAGAAGAGGAAGAACATACTTTATACAGGTCTCTTTGCAAATGTGTCTCCTGAAACATAGCTAATCAATGTTGTTTCTTGCTAATAGATCTAAACAGGCTACTCTCTTATTAGGGGAATTAAGGCCCTTTAAAGGGACATTGTATAATGATTTAAGTAATTTATTAACTCAAATCAACGTCTTTGTTCATAAGTAAGTCGTCATTGGTGTACAATTACCTCTGCCAACAATCTGACTTATTCTCCTGAGCGAAGAATTACCTATCTGAATATACATAGCACGGGCAAGCTCTATGGAGGCCGCCATGTCTTTCCGGTTTTAAAAACTATGGACTGTCGAGAGGGACACAAAGCACTACGTGGTACTACGTAGTAGGGCTAACCGTGTTTTCGCTCAGAGCTAGCTTGACTGTGGAACTGAGAGGGAGCTCAGCGAAAACGCTCATCACTAACAATAACAATAACTAACTACATCTTTACCTCATTGCTTGAATCAGTAGAAATACTCGACGCTGTTGGGAAAGAGTCCATATTTTGAAAATGAGTTTCTTGTCCATCAGGGCCACCGTAGATTCTGGAACGTCTCCAACGTCTTCAGAACGGGAGGGGTGAGCAAAGGAGTGTTGCAATGTAGAACCTCACAGCTAGATGGTGCTAAATACTTGATATATTACACACTGTCCCTTTAAGTTGCAACAAAAAATATTCAAACTACCCATGTAGTTTTCAATACCGAAGCATTCAGGGGAAGGGAGTATATAAATGGAGAGTGAGTTACAACAATATTCTGATAAACCAAATATTTATACCAGCACTGTTCTTCACAAAGATATAGAGAAGATCCAGTACACCCCCCCATCCCGACCCTCTGAGTCACCCTCCAATAGGACACAAGTACAATCAAAAATACAGTTGTAGCAGAAAGAAAATATATTGTCCTATTGAACAGACTCCTCTCACTCCGCCCCATCTGTGCGGATGTGTAACACACTTTTAACAAGGAGAAAGAAAAAAAAAACACAGATCCTTGCCGCTTCTTTAAGTAATAATAATAATAATAATAATAATAATAATAATAATAATAATAATAATAATAATAATGAATTTTATTTGTAATGCACTTTATATTGAGTAAACAATCTCAAAGTGCTACATCAATAAAACAAGAATTGGAGTGAGAACGTCTCCAACTAGACTAATAAAAGGCTTTCTTAAAAAGGTAGGTTTTAAGGCCTTTTTTAAAAGTGTCCAGGGTCAGCGGTGCTCTCAGGTGGTCAGGGAGAGCGTTCCAAAGACAGGAAGCGGCGTGGCAAAAGGCTCTGTCTCCCATGGGTTGCAGCTTGGTCCTTGGGATCTGCAGGACATCTGCCTGACCGGAGCGGAGGTGTCGTGAAGAGGGTTGAGGGGTGATTAGCTCCTTCAGGTAAATTGGAGCATTACCATAGAGGTACTGGTGGGTCAGTAGGGAGACCTTGTATTCAATCCTGAGTGAGACAGGGAGCCAATGGAGGGATTTGAGAACTGGTGTGATGTGGTCAAATTTTCGCGCCTTTGTGAGGATCCGGGCAGCACAGTTTTGAATGTATTGGAGCTTCTGAATGTTTTTGTTGGAGATCCCAACAAGAAGAGCATTACAGTAGTCCAGCCTGGTGGAGACAAAGGCGTGGACAAGTTTCTCTGCATCTTGGAGAGAGAGTGAGGGGCGGAGTTTTGCAATGTTCTTTAGGTGGTAAAAAGAGTTTTTGCAAAACTGTTTGATATGAAGTTCAAAGGTCAGATGAGGGTCCATTATTACACCAAGATTGGTGACTGATGGAGAAAGGTGGATGTCATGGCCGGCGAAGGTGATACTGGTAATGGAGTCTGATGACTCCCAAGTTCATTAATATAGTTACACCTAATTTCTAATCTTATTACCAAAATTACTACCTTGATGTTAGGAAAGAAAAAGAAAAGAGAGACTAGAGAAGATATCTCTCATGTCCAACAACTGTCAGAAAGTGAATCAGAAAGTTAGTGTCCCCACCTCATGATAACTGATGACAGAAAACTTTCAGTCAGTTGGGATATGAAGAGATGGTTTTACCTGTTGTTTGAAGAAATCCATCGCATCCGTTGCTCTTGTGAAGGCGTATGTTTTCTCCCTGAAAGTCACCAGCAGTTTGGCAGGATAAGCGATGCCATGCCTCAGGTTGGCTGTGCGTAATAGCACCCTGATGTCGTTAAACTGAGCCTGTTGTTTGCGCTGCTCTGTGGTCATATCAGGGTAGATATGAATTCTTCTTCCTCTGTAGTTTAGTTTACCCCCCATGGCTCTGACCAGGCGCTGGATGGTGCGTCTCACTTCGAAGCTGTGCAGCCAGGTGATCATTTTGAGCAACTGGTCCAGTGCGATGTGCTATGCTCACAAGTGGTTGCGGGCCCAGTTTTTCTCCCCCGAACAATTCATACAAAAGCTTGGTAACAAAGGCAGTAGGGTTACCTGCCTCTATCCCCTGTTGTAGGCCAATAATTCGGAGATTGTACTTCCTGCTGTGATTTTCCAGTGCTTGTGTTTTTTCTTTTAATCCTTCGTTCTCTCCCAACAGAGCTTTATAGCTCTTCTCCAGAGATTGCATGCGTTCTTCCATTGTATTTGCAGAAGTTTCCAAATCCTCCACTTTTGATTTGCATGCTGTTAATGTGAGAATTAACTTACTTAGCTCCTCCTGCATCGGCTTCAGTTTCGTGTCAAAAGCCGTTGAGATTTCCTCCTGCACAATGTCTCATCATTTTCGCAAATGCTTCGGGATCCATTGTTGCACTGTGGAGTGTAGACGGCATAAGTTTGAGGAATGATATAAATCACCAGAAAGAGCTGACTTAGGGGAGATATGAAACTCAATCTTTGAACTTAATTGTTTGAAGGAGCGGCGTGGTCTGCGTTTGGCGTCCTCACAGCATGTCACCGGAAGTCCCGAGGACCAAGTACGTCATTAACAACATGCTGCAACTACACCGCCATGTTCTTTAACTGTTAATAAACCTCTTCTTCCACAAATTGAAAATAGAACTAAAATGTATAAAAGTTAAAATAAAACAAACTTTTTAAAGTGCAATATTAACAATATTATGTGCAAAACCAAATCAAAGTTCTACTCTGTCAATACAGAGTGCAAATAGTGATAAACAGAGCCTGACCAAGTATGTCACTGACAACTTGCTGCAACTACACAGCCATGTTCTTTTTTAAGAATATTAGCATGTCCACATTCTCTGGCAGCAGTTGGGATCTTTGCGCATTGACTATGTACTCCTGCTGTTGAAAAGATGCGCTCACTTGGAACAGAGGTAGCAGGGACAGAAAGGCACACTTTGGCAAGTGAGACAGCAAAGGATATTGGGAGCAGTGTTCTTGCCACCACTTCAGAGGGCAGCCACTTAGAGGGATAGAGGCCTTTTTTTTCTGTAGTTTTCAACTTCCCTCTCAGCCTGTTTTGCACTGTTGGACTCCTCTGGCTCAGTAGAGAAAGAGTTCCCTAACAGGTCCTCAAGTGCTGTGGGAGCAGGTTCTGTCACTGCGGGCTCATCATCCCTCACAGCCTCCTCTCTACTGTTTGTGGGACAGTGAGCTCCACCTGCTGCCCCTTCTTACTCCTCCTCAGCTGTGGTCTTTAAACAGAAGAAACACTGGTGTTAAATTTGATAAGCAGCTAAGACCCCACCCCAAACACACACACACACACACACACACACACAATGATGCTCTCGTGTTTCTAACACACACACTTCATCAATCTCTTAAAAATGTTTAGTTGACAAACATACACAATACAATTCAAAGTGATGTGTATATACCTGTTTTGCAGCAGCTGTTCTGCCTTGCTCTGTACCCTCAGGAAGACAGCCTCACACTGGTCACGGTCTAGCTAAGGTAGAGTCCGGAACCTTGGGTCCAGTACTGTGCACTCCAGCAGATAGTTGAAGGCATCTCCACTGTATCTGTTTGCAAAATTTGTGAGGATTGCAGTATTTGTGTTGGCCACGGTGGTGGAATCTCTTATAAAATGGGAATCGAAGCTTACAGATATCAACTCTGATCTCATGAGAGTGAATCCAGCTGTGTTCAGAAGTTTAGCCTACTTTGTTTGTAGATGGACAAAGTCCAAGGATTTGGTTTCCTCTGATCCTTTCTCAGCTTGGCTGCGGGTGGCAGCCTCTGTCCAACGGCTCTGATGACAAAACTCACAGGCCCAGCGGAGTTTTCGCTTAAGTGCGCTGTGGGCAGTCAGTCATGGCTGGATGGTAATTTCTCTGTTCAGCTGGAGATGTTAGCACGGCTTCTTGAACAGTCGACCACTGCACCGGCTTTCTCAATGCTGATCAATGTCTTAATCTGGATTTCTTAGAGCGGTAGTTCTTCAGCTTCGAATATGAACTGATTTAACCTCCTGTCTAAAAGTAACTGGAGGAAGAAACGCTTGCCGGGCGAATCTTCCATGTCACTAAATACAAGAATTAGAAAAAAGTAACTTCTTCTGAGTCTGCAACGATACTTTAACGATATATAAAAGAAGACAAAAATAATTAAGTTTTGTTCTTGTGCGAGCTTTCAAAATAAAGTGTCGCAAAAACAAAGTAAAGTACTGAAATCAAAAGTGAACTTGTGATGATCTTGTCAAACACAGTCATGATTAAAGCACTTATTCGTTTTTTTTGCGTCAAATCTGTGATGGAAATTCTGTAGAGCGGGTGGACTTGTGATGATGAAAAAGATGCCAGGATGTCTTAAGAAGCAGCGTTTATTGACAGTCTTGATCATATGAATTTTGTACGTAATAGGTGTTGAGCCTCAAGGCGCTTCTGAGAGAGAGAGAGGAGAGAGAGACTCCTGAAGATTACCTTTTTTTAATTTTAAGATGAGATAAACTTTCAATTCCATCAAATTTTGAAGAAGACACACTTCTAGAGGAATGCAGAAAGAAGAAAAACAGAAAAGAAAACAGAAGAACTGAGAGAGAGAGAGAGAGCGAAAGAAAGCAACAGCATCATCATGAGCTCCTAAAGATCCTCACTTTTTTCCGTCTTAAAACGAGATAAACTCTCACATTTTTGACAGAATTAAAAGAAGAAGAAAAGAAGAAGACACAATTGCTGAAAGGAATTACCACCCTGGAAGCAAAAAACCCAGCAACAGCAAAGCCAAAGAGAAAAGCTACCCAACAGCTAACCAACAGCTGTTGGGTAGAACATGAAGAAAACAATGCAAACTATGAAAATATTTGTAACATTTTTTTAACAATAACTGTTAAAAACTAAATAAACCAAAGCTAGCTTGGAGTTGTTTGGTCAGCTAGCTCACAACAAACCAAGCCCTAGCAACCGTTACCAAGGAATACCAACAGCAGCAGTCCAGCAGCAGCAGAGGCCCATGGCTCCTCCCACTGCCTGTACAGAGGCTATTCCTCTCCTCTACCCTCAAGAGGTTAAAAATGAAAGTGCCAGGAAGGCCTACAAACAAAAAGCGTTGAAGGAAAAACCTGAAACACTCTTTTCTGACCTATATAAGAGTGGAGATATCAGCAATCTGATCTTCCTAACAGACCAGCCACTAGCATGGCACTCCTCCATCAGTGCCCACTACCCCTCTGTGAAGAGAGAGGGGATATGTAACGGCTGGAAACTAAAAATCAGAGAGGTAGAAGATCTAGACTCCGTCATGACAACAGTCAACCTATATAAGAACGGGACTGTCATGGTGCAGGGAAACCTCAAACAATTTGAGCTGGACTTTCCCCTTATAAAGGAAAGAGCCCAACAGGAGAAGTCCACCCCCACCGACAACAGCCATACTCTGCCAGCAACAGACACCATCCCCACCACTGACCAGCCCCCTGAGGAGAGCGAGTCCACCAACCCAGAACAGGCCCAGGACCCCCAGCTGAACCACACCATCACTGATATGAAGGTGAAGTTCACAGAGTTGGAGAGAGAGCTGGTACAATTAAGAGGACTGCTCAGCCAACAGCCGACCCAGAACACCACAGGACACCAAGACTCCTGTATCATCAGCACAGAGCTGACCAAGCTTGGAGAGGACAGAGACAACTACAAGAGAGAGCTGACCACCCTGAGGACCGAGGTAAAGAGCTGCAGCAAGATCGAGAGAACCACATGGTACTGCTGACAGCTCTGACAGAGGAGGTGAGGGAGCTGAGAGGAGAGAGAGAGAGAGAGCTACAGGAGAGAGCTGACTGCTCTGTCAGAGGAGCTTCAGGAGAAAGAGAGAGCTACATGGGCCCTGAAAGAGCAGCTGGACTCATACCCAGACCACAACCAGGACCCTGTGAGCCCCACTGCCAACAATCAGGACCCTGTGAGCCCAACTGAGAACAACCAAGACCCACCAACTCAACACCCTCCCTCTACCCCCAACACCATCTCTAGCTCACAGTCTAACACCAAACCCAGACCTCCTACCAACCCACAGATCAACACCACCCCTCATCCCTCCAGACCAGCACAGCAGAGAGAGAAGCCAGACATTGTCATCCTCATCGACTCCAATGGCAAATTCATAAATGAGAAGAAACTCTTCCCCACCCACACAGTGGCTAAAATCTGGTATCCAAACACCCAACATGCCATGGACCTGCTGTCAGAGGAGCGGCTGGGATCTCCAAGCCACATCATCATCCACACTGGCTCCAACGACCTGAGGAGCCAGCAGGAGAGAGTGTCAGGGTCACTCAGAAGAGTGATAGAGAAAGCCTCCACCACCTTCCCCAACAGCAGAGTGGTCATGTCAACCCTGCTACCAAGGAAAGATTTCCACCCTGACACCATCCACAGGATCAACAGCAGCATGTCCAGAGACTGTGTCCTAAGGCCCAACGTCCACCTGGCCCACCACCCCACCCTGGATGTCAACTGTCTCTACGACCATGTCCACCTGTTTAAAAACACAGTCCCCATCTTCGCCCGGACACTGAAAGACGTCGCTCTCAACAGAGACCAATCAACACCCCACAGAAGGAGCAGCTCGACCCACAACCCCCTCAGACCAACAAGGCCCCCCACTGGACCACCAACCAGACAATCCCAATGGAGAACAGATCATCCTCACCTTCCTTCACACCATGTCCCACTAAGACCCCACCAGGGCAGCTATAATCCCCCTCAAACCAGACCAGAGCCACTCTTGCCCCCAAGGGTCCCACGCCAACCGCAGCGACAGGAGCTACACCCTGGCCCACTAAGCTATGCCCAGGCAGTGAGGAGAGCAGCAGGCCATACCCTCACCACCCCCCCGCCCCTGAACCCACCACCACACCCCCACACAACAAGCTGAGAGACATCCAGCAGATGCTCGGCCTGCTCTGCTCTCACCTGATAGGTCAGGTACCACAATAGGCAAATGTGTTTATTTATTTATCTTTTTATACATTTCTTTATTTATCTATTTATTCTCAAAAAGAAAAGAAAAAAAAAACAGTGTTGTGTTCTGAAAAAAAAAAAAAAAAAAAAAAAAATTCATATTAATGGATTGAAACTGAAAATTGAAATTGATATAGTTAATGTGTTTTTGGAAGTTTATCTCATTTTAACATTGAATGCTTTTTGAGGTTTTTTTTTTTTCTTTGTTTAGATAAATGAAATCTAAATCACTCGTTATTTCATGCTGGAACATCCAGGGTCTGAGGTCCTCTGCTTTTGGCCTTAAGAGCAGAACCCCAGACTTCACCAGAGAGTTAGGAGATACAGATGTGTTAGTTTTGCAGGAGACTTGGAGTAGAGGAGACTTGCCCACTGGTTGTCCCTTAGGCTACAGAGAGATAGTGTTCCCATCCACCAAACTGAAAGGGGTAACCCAGGGCAGGGATTCAGGAGGAATGCTGATTTGGTATAAGGCAAACCTTGTACACTCAATACAATTAATCAAAATAGGCGAATTTTCAATTTGGATCAAAATAAAAAGAGAAGTAGTTGCCACTGATAAAGACATATTCATGTGTGCAGCATACATCCCCCCCATCAGAATCCCCTTACTACAATGAAAACAGTTTCTCCATTCTGGAAGATGAGATCAGTCACTACCAGGCCCAGGGAAGTGTACTGATCTGTGGGGACCTTAATGCCAGGACCGGTATAGAACCAGATTCTATTACCCCACAGGGAGACAAACATATACCTGGCCAGATCAGCATCCCCCTCCCTTCTTACCCCCACAGGAACAACTTTGACAAAACTGTCAACAAAAGCGGGCACCAACTGCTGCAGCTGTGTCGAACACTGGGTCTGTACATGGTTAACGGTCGGCTTCGAGGGGACTCCTATGGTCTCTACACACACAGCTCTCCTCTTGGCAACAGCACCGTAGACTAAAGCATTACAGACCTGGACCCCTTCTGTCTGAGAGCATTCACAGTCAGCCCCCTCACACCCCTATCTGACCATAGTAAAATAACACTCTACATTAGAAAGACAGTAACAGACCCTCACGCAGCAGAACCCACTAAATTGAACTATACAAAACAATCTTATAGATGGACGACCAAAAGCAAGGATGACTACCAGAAAGCAATCAGACATCAAACAATTCAATCTCAATTAGACCATTTTTTTTCCACCTCATATCCCCACAGTGACAACGGCCTGAATCAGGCTTTACAGAGTCTGAACAACATATTTGACAATGCAGCACATTTATCCAACCTGAAAAAATTTCAACACCACAGATCAAAAATGTCAACCAGTGAAAAGTGGTTTGATACAGACTGCAGACATCTGAGAAAAACACTCAGGAGTTTATCAAATCAAAAACACAGACAACCTGACAACCCTGAGCTCCGCCTCCATTATTGGGAGACACTAAAATTATACAGAAGAACACTCCGAACTAAAAAGCAGCAGCATGAACAGCATCAACTTGATGTAATCGAAGAGTCCATCGACTCAAATGATTTCTGGAAAAAATGGCACTCTTTCAGCAAACCACAGATGGAAGAATTGGCTATTCAAAATGGTGAAATATGGAAACAACACTTTGAAAACCTGTATAGCTCTATTACACTGAATTCGGCCCAAAATGATCTCCTCAACAAACTACGAACTCTAGAATCAGTCGTTAAAGACAGTCAAAACCCTTTGGACTATCAAATTACTGAAGAGGAGCTGCAGGCTAAAATCCAGGCCCTACAACCAGGGAAGGCCAGTGGTCCTGATGGCATTTTAAATGAAATGTTGAAATTTAGTGACCATAAATTCAACATCGCCATATTAAAATTATTCAATCTGGTTCTAAACATTGGAAATTTCCCTGACATCTGGAGCAAAGGAATCATCACACCAATCTTTAAAAATAGAAATAAATTTGATCCAAACAGTTACAGAGGCATGTGTCAGCAGCAACCTGGGGAAGTTATTCTGCAGCATATTAAACAGCCGTCTGCAAAACTTCCTCAGTGAGCACAATGTCCTGAGCAAGAGTCAGATTGGTTTTACACCACAACATCGAACTACAGACCACATCTACACCCTCCACACCCTCATTAATGAACACGTCCACAAAAACAACAACAGAATTCATTCTTGTTTTGTAGATTTCAAAAAAGCATTTGACTCTATTTGGCACAACGGTCTGTTCCTGAAACTGATTGAGAAAGGTGTCGGGGGGAAAACCTACGATATCATTAAAACAATGTACACAAATAATAAATGTGCTGTGAAAATTGGCAACATGGAAACTGACTTCTTCCCCCAAAGTAGAGGAGTGAAGCAGCAGCGCTGCAGTCTGAGCCCCACCCTGTTTAACATTTATATTGATGAACTGGCCAAATCCCTGGAAGAGTCAGAGATCCCTGGTGTCACCCTGTCTGACACAGAAATTAAATGTCTACTGTTTGCAGATGATGTGATACTGCTCGCTCCATCTAAAGAGGCATTACAACAACAACTGGATCATCTGCAAACCTGGGCACTGACAGTCAATCTGGAAAAGACTCGAATTATGGTCTTCCAGAAACGACCCAGGTGTCAGGGAAACCCACACAGGTTCTTACTGGGCTCCACTGACATAGAACACACACACAGCTACACATATTTAGGACTAAAAATTACTTCAACAGGGAATTTCAATCTGGCTGTGAATGATCTCAGAGACAAAGGAAGAAGGGCTTTCTACGCTATAAAGAAGTCTTCAAAAATCGATATACCTGTTAGAATCTGGCTGAAAATATTCAAATCTATAATTGAACCAATCCTACTTTATGGCAGTGAAGTGTGGGGTCCTCTTGTAAACCAAAACTTTGAAAAATGGGACAAAAACCCAATGGAAACCCTGCACACTGAGATCTGTAAGAGCATCCTCAGAGTTCACAGGAACACCCCCAACAATGGATGCAGAGCTGAACTCGGCCAATTTCCCCTTTTTAATTAGGATACAAAAAAGATCAATCAAATTCTACAAACACCTAAAAGCTAGTGCCCAGAGAGGCCCGGCTGTGTCGGCTCTGTCCACACAGACAGGTGGAGACTGAGACACATTTAGACACATTAGAACAAAGTTCTTTAAACAAATTGAATGCAAACTCCAAGACTTTGATTCACTGTCTGACCAGATAAAATGCAACACGTACTTGGAGAAAACAGTGTCAGCGCCATAGAAGCAGCCGAGTGAGTGAGTGAGTGAGTGAGTGAGTGAGATCAGTACATTTAGTTCAGCTCTTGGCAGTAGTACAGTAGACTATGCAATCACAGATCTGGACCCAATGTCTCTCAGAGCTTTCACAGTCAACCCACTCACACCCCTCTCGGACCACAGCAAGATCACAGTCTACCTGAAGAGGGAACACAATAACTATGAGGCCTCTAAACCCAGTGAACTGTACAACACCACACATTCATACAGATGGAAATCAGACAGCATGGAGAGCTACCAAAAGGCATTTGAAAATTCCAAAATCCAATATTCAATCGATTTATTTCTTTCTGAAATATTTCCCCATAATAATGATGGTGTAAACACTGCTGTGGGCAAAATTAACGCAATTTTTGATAAATTGGCAAAGTTATCAAACTTGAAATCATCTAATCATAAACCAAAACAGACACACAATAACAAATGGTTTGACAGCGACTGCAAAAATATAAGGAAAACTTTAAGAAAGTTATCAAACGAAAAACATAGAGACCCAAATAACCAAAATATACGCCTTCGTTACCACGACACCTTAAAACAATATATAAACACACACTGAGAGCTAAGAAAGAACTACAGACCAGAACCCAGCTCTCTGAAATAGAAGAATCTTTAGAGTCAAACCAGTTCTGGCAGAAGTGGAACACTCTAAACAAAACACAACAAGATCAATTGGCAATACAAAATGGCAGCATTTGGATGAATTATTTTACTGAATTATACAGCAATTTTGCAAAGAACTGTGACCAAAACAAAACACACGCCAAGTGGAAAACTTTAGAATTAGCAATTAAAGACAACCAGAACCCTCTAGATGCTTCAATAACAGAGCAGGAACTGACGGAAAGCATCCAATCCCTGAAAGCTAAAAAGGCCTGTGGAGTCGACAGCATCCTAAACGAAATGATCAAATATTCTGATCATAAATTAAAATTGGCTATACTCAAACTTTTTAATATAATTCTAGCAGTTGGCACTTTTCCTGACATATGGAATAAAGGTTTAATAACACCACTTTATAAAAATGGAGATAAATATGACCCTAATAATTACCGTGGAATCTGTGTAAATAGTAACCTGGGAAAAACCTTTTGCAACATTATTAATAAAAGACTTATCAGTTTTATCAATGACCAAAATGTTTTGAATAAATGCCAGATTGGATTCTTACCAAATTTTCGGACAACAGACCACATCTATACCCTCCACACCCTGATCGAGCAAGAATTAGACAAGAAGAAAGGAAAGGCCTATGCATGTTTTGTTGACTTCACAAAGGCCTTTGATTCCATCTGTCATGAGGGTCTTTTCTACAGACTGCTCAACAGTGGCATTGGAGGAAAAACATATGATGTAATCAAATCTATGTACACAAACAGTAAATGTGCAGTTAAAATAGGAGACAAACAAACAGCCTTCTTTCCCCAAGGTCGTGGGGTGAGGCAGGGATGCAACCTCAGTCCAATCCTCTTCAATTTATACATCAATGAATTTGCATGTCAATTAGATCAATCCACGTCACCTGGTCTCAATCTGAACGGCACAGAAGTTAAGGGTCTCCTGTACGCAGATGACCTGGTGTTGCTGTCACCAACCAAAGAAGGTCTACAGCAGCACCTCAACCTCCTGCATACATTCTGTCAGTCCTGGGCTCTGACAGTCAACCCAAAGAAAACCAAAATTATGATCTTCCAGAAGCAGTCCAGAAGTCAGGACAACACACACAATTTCTATTTGGACACCACTAAATTACAGCATACAAAAAACTACACATACCTTGGCCTCAACATAAGCTCCACAGGAAGCTTCAACTTGGCTGTGAAAGATCTGAGAGACAAAGCAAGGAGGGCTTTCTATGCAATTAGAAGAAATATCAAACTGGACATTCCAATTAAAATCTGGCTTAAAATTTTCCAATTTGTATTAGAACCGATAATTCTCTATGGCAGTGAAATTTGGGGACCAAAACTAAACCATGAATTTGACAAATGGGACAAAACAATAATAGAATCTTTCCACACAGAGTTCTGTAAGAACATCATGCACGTCCAGAGAAAGACACCAAACAACGCATGTAGAGCAGAACTCGGCCAATTCCTCCTCATATTGAAAATACAAAAAAGAGCAATTAAATTTTACAATCACCTAAAATCTAGTGACCCCCACACATACCACCACAAAGCCTTAACCTGCCAAGAGCTGAAGCCAGAGAAGAGCCCCCTCAGCCAGCTGGTCCTGACGTTTTGACCAGACAACCCAACATGGCCCGGACAGCCTCGGGACCACAACACCAAGCCAATCAGACCAAACCAAATTATCAACCAACAAAAAGAAATCTACATCGCATACTGGAAGGAAACAACTAAAAGACAGAGTAAATTAAAATGTTATCTGACCCTAAAAAGAAACTTTGCGTTAGCAAATTATCTGAGCACAGTAACAGATCCTAAATTAAGAAAAGCCTTGACTATGTACAGACTCAGTGAACACAGCCTGGCTGTAGAGAAGGGTCGGCACAGACAGAGCTGGCTGCCAGAGGAGGAGAGACTCTGCTCCCACTGTGACCGACAAGAGGTCGAGTCAGAACTGAGCTTCCTCACCTCATGCCCCAAATACCAGGCTCTGAGAAATCAACACTTTCCCAAAATAATACAAATACACCCTGAATTTGAACACACAACAAACATGGAGAAACTCCCATATTTACTTGGGGAAATACCCAAATGTGAGAACATTGCAGCCAAATTCATCATCTCATGTCACGACCTGAGGACAGCCAGTGGAACCTGAGAAACTACTCAGAATTTACTTCTTTGTATTTGTTTTTAATTGTTTCACTCTTATTTATTTATTTACTTATTTTTCGTATCAACATAAATGCACACACACGCACACACACACACACTTACACTCACCAACACACACACACACACACACACGAACACCACCACACGCACACGCACACACACACACACACACACACACACACACACACACTCACCCACACACACGCACACACAGACACACACACAGACTTCCACAGTCGTTGTGCCTGCCATAGACTGAGAGACAGGAAGTGACAATCATTTTTTTTGTTTATTTGTTTGTTTGTTTGTCGTTTTCTTATTTGTGTTATTACAGTCCTGATGTGACTATGGCTGAGTCAAATCATAAGTTATACATATTATACATACAGTATAACTCATTTATTGTAAATATTGTTCTCCTTTATTGTTATTATTATTTTGAATTCTAAATGCTTGCTTTGGCAATATGTACGGTGTTACCTCATACCAATAAAGCTCTTTGAATTGAATTGAAATTGAGAGAGAGAGAGAGAGAGAGAAAACCTCCCCTGCTAACTGTGATGGAAATTCCTTCACAGGCATATGCCAGCTAATGTAACCCTTCTTGTATCTATGCTCAGTTGTGATATAGCTTGGAAGGCTCCTGTCACACTAAATTACTGTTACACAGCATGTTACCTCCACCAGCTGGCAGTGTATGCAGGATAATTAGACTGTTATCCTTTTGAGGGCAGGAAAAAAAAAACACACGCACAGATCTTTGCCCCCCTGAGCCTGCTCCAATGTGGTCCAAATTCATGTCCAAAAGCCAAAAGGGGCTGTTGCTCAGGCTGTTTGCTCAACATTACCAAGTCTTTAGGCACACTCTGCTGAAAAACCTGCCAGATTTTTCTGTCATGTTTGTGTGTACATGAGATCACATGTCTGACTATGCCTTACAATCAAACTAACAAAATAATGCCTCAATAGCATACACAGTGTTGGACATGTTCAATCCTGACCACTATTCCAAAGAGTGCACGCAGTTCAATATCAAACCACACAATAATTGGTATTCACTGACATTGACAAGCAGAAGTGAATACATTATTTTTCTTACAACTAAGTTCGCTTTTGTGTGTTTCAGTGAAGTTCTTCAGAATGTGAATGTAAGTATTGCAGTTGGTGTGAAGCTTCCTGCTGGCACGTGTATCAGAGAATGCATGTATCTTTTCTCTATCTCAAACACTGGAGTAAAGAGCTTTTGGTTATAAATTATATTATATGAGAGAAAATTATTAAAATAATTAAATATATACATAATCAGCAAGTCGGGCACATTTGATAAATGTTTTTAATGAGCAATAAATTACATCTTTCAAAATGAAATGACAGTTACTGAGAAATGAATTCTTTAAACATTAAATGTCTGCATTCCTATACATTATATTTAAAGACACACAGGCATTAGAATCAGGCTTACTCACAGTTGTTCATAGTGTTGATACATTATGACATACTGCTATTTGGCATTGAATTGCTATTACATGAATTATCCCTTGTGTATGTGTGTTTATACATGTGTACTCCTTAAATTGCCAATTTTAAGTGTCATTTCACACCAAATATATCATTTGAGCATTAAACATAGTAAGCTTAAAATACAGAAAACAGAACCTGTAGTCAGCAGACATAAAAAAGCTGTTCTTTGTTTGGACTATTTGACTGTGACAATTGTCGTTGTCCAGTATTTCCAAGAGTATGCCTTTTGTCTGCCACTCAGTAAAAGAAGACCCCATCATTAACCAGAAAGAAAGGAGAAATCATCCTGAGGATCCTGATTTGAAGAAGTTTTAAAATGTGAAGACTTGATCAGAAATTGTCTACTGACTTTTGTTTTTATTCATTTTTTATTTCTATGGTTTTTTTGTTTTGTTTTTAGTGACAGGGACGGTTTAACGACTAATTGTTTTTCTGTGTCAGAAATGAAGTCTGGACTGGAAATTTAAGTGTGATAGATAATGAATTTAGCTTGAATGGCAGATTTTCAATGGAGTATCTCAATAGGTGTATGGACGACTATTTTCAGATATTATCATGTAAAAAAGCTGACTGGTCAAAAACATTAGTGAGATGAAGAAAAAATAAAAAAAGATGCTAGAGGACTGCCTGTGGATGGCGCTTGAGCCTTTCACAGCTGGAGACAACTTCATCCTACAACAGGATAGCATAGCTCCAAACCATGCAAGAACTCTTTAGGGAAGAAGCAGTCAGCTGGCATTTTGTTTATAATAGAGTGGGCAATGTTTTAAACATTTGCCTCAGGAAGCATGGAGTAAACATTTCCTCATTTTACCTCAACAAAACAATAGCTACAATGTAGAAGGTCTACAGGCTATGTGTGTGTTTGCCTGCCCGTGTGTGTATTTTGAGGTGAATAAGGTCCATTTATCACTTGCTGATTCCACGGTTGTAACTGTTTAAAGCCATCTTACTACTGTTGCTGGTTTCCATAATAGAACTATATCTTTAATAATCAGTATTGAAGTCTGGCTCTAGTCAGAATTCAACGCTCAATTAATACTTTTTGGGAGGAATATGACTTTATCTGACTGGCTTATTTCAACAACCAGACACATTTTTTCAATAATGCTTTTTTGACTTTCATGAAATAATATTTTGTGTATTTCTCAGATCACCAATCACAGGTACTTGACTTGCTTTTGTTGTAGGTCTGAGATATAGTGAGTGTTGAAAGTATTTTCAGTATTTGACAATAAAACAAACACATTAAAAGTTTGACTTGCCCATGCAGCTGAGGGAAGTTTACACAACCTTAACAACAGCTTTTCTGGTTCTTGCCATGCATACAGCTCCTAACCAAACCAGAGTTTTGCTGGATGCATTACACACCACAGTATGTGGGCCAACAAAACACCTCGAGCACATGTTTATATTAGACATGCAGCATTGATTGTACAAGGTTATGAACTTATTTAAATAATTTGTCCCAGATTACTGAGACCAAAACTGTGAATTTCTAAAACCACCACATATCCATTCTGAGGTGAAAATCAAAGTGACAAGATATCATAGAATGGTCATTCAACTGAGTTATTCTGATAATTTTGCTTAAAGTGCCTATGACTCTGAATGGTTATATTCTTCTTGTTTCTGACTCACTGCTTTACTGCACTGCTTTCTCCCATTTGATCAATCCAATGACTGGAGAAGTTGGAGAACTTTGGGGTTCGTCTCCCCACCCTTAAACCAACCCTGGCCCCAGTTAGTTGGCCTCCTCCGCCTTCCTGTGTCTGCTGAATCCTAAAAGCCTCTCTCAGGTTCTGAACACGGACCTCCTTGCTCTGAATGTCCTCTACTACTCGACTAGGGAACCAGCCCCTTTCACCATCATGGAGTCTTTCGCCCATCATCCAGCCTGAAATACAGAAAACAACAGTAATCCAGAGGTGAAAAAAGATGAAGGGAGAAAAAAAATCCAAAGCAATATATAAACTTGATATGTCAGCTATTAAAGAGTTTTGTTTTTTCCAAAGGGGATATAGAAGCAGATTCACCATCATCTGTTCTCTCTAGTAGGTTCAAAACATCGGCCATCTCAATTGAGAGTTCATCTGGCTCCTGAGATGAGTATGACTGTATACACTGCACCTGTGGAGAGTCTGAAATAAATCACAGATAGTTTAAATTAACATCTTCACATCTGCATATTGAGGAAAGGACTCAGTGTTGGTTTCATATTCTGTCTCACCTGGTTGGTGGGCACTAGTTGACATAAAACGTGTGCGCCGGTTAGGAGTGAGAGCACACATCCATCGCAGTTTATCACTCCTGTCCACAGGGATGCCATTGATTAGTAATCAGTTAAAGATAAATTAATTGTTTGGTATGTTCATCATTCTTTCAGTAGGCAACACTATTTAGAGTATTTAGAGTATTAGGTTATATATATATATGTGTATACACACACACACACACATATATATATATACATATATATATATACATATATAAATATATATATATATATATATACATTATATATATATACATATATATATATATATTACATATATATATTTGTATTTATATGTCTCTATCTATATATATATCTATGTGGA